>NC_045599.1:36134637-36764622 GCF_009762305.2 Zalophus californianus | reverse complement strand
ACCAGGTAATGCTAAAAACTAACTTCTTATGAATACTTCCAAGTGCTTTACACACATCACTTTATTCAATGCTATTAAATAATCCTATTAAATAATCAGTGATAAATCTATTTTTATTTCCAATCTACAGATGAGGAAAATGTGCATTTAGGAGTGAACTCTTTAGCCCACGATGACATAGTAAGTCGGTGCTAGAGCTGGGGGATCCAATCCTGTTTGAATGAGCAAAGCCTGTGCCCTTCATTGCTACCCTCTCCCAGTCTTAAACCAGAGATTCAAAGGGAAGAGGTGATTTCCTGCCCAAAAGAGGCTGACAATCTACTGGAGGAGCTCTGGCCTTTCCATAGGAATTCATTACTGAATTATATTCAAATGGTAAAAGAACACATTTTCCTCTCCTTGTCTGCATCACCTTTTCCCCCACCTAGGTGTGCTAGGGGGCTCACCTCCACACTCCCATAGCACCCTGGATATGGACTTGTCCTCTTTCATATTGGGCCCTTGTATTTTTGAGGTCTAACATTTCAATTCTTATTTCTGTACCTGCAGGGCCATGCACAGGACCTGGCTGTAACCTGTTCAATTGCTTTGGAGAGATGAATGAGTGAATGAATGAATGAGTGAATGAATGAATGAGTGAATGAATGAATGAGTAAATGACAGACATGGAACCCTAGACTGGAAGAGACTATAAAGAGAAAATTTATTCCAACTACCTCATCTTACAGAATTATTTTCTTGGATTCAGAAAAATGTTAAGTGACTTGTCCAGAAGCAATTTCTAGATAAATATGTAACACACACACATAAACACACACACACACACACACTAATAACTAGCCTTATAACAAGAACAAATTACATAAAATGAGTCTCTCTTGGGACTAAGCTTTAGGCAGATTTTGAATTTCTTAGAGGTTTTTTAGCTATATAGGCCACAGATTGTGATGAGAACACACCCTAATTTGGCAAGTGTTTTGTATCCATAATGAGATTTCTAAATGTTATCTGTTTTTAGTATATAAAGATATTCTGAGTAAAATATTTAGTGTAATTGTGGCACTTGTCATACAGTCTTTCCTCCTTCTATACCCCAAAAGGATTACATAGCCTGAGGTGGTAGTTAGCAATGAAGGGGTTCTGTATATTTGTGTATTTTTTACTCGTGAATTTTTTTAAAACACAGAGTTTATGCTTCAGCAGTGAGAAATTCCTGAAATCATGGAGAGACTTGAAATGGATGCACTACATCTGACTAGCAACCTTCTAACTTACCATCCAAACTAGGACCTGATACATTTGAGAGTGAAAGGGGATGTTATTAATAATTAGGTCTGGCATGCCGCAAGTATCTCAGGGCAAATATTCACCCTGGACACATTTACAGAACAATGCTAAATAAGTTTTCAATGAAGGTAAGAGGCATGGTTGCAAAAAAGGCAGAGGGGAAAACATTCTTGGTATGAAAAATGACAGGGACAGAAGTTTTGTGATTTGTCATCTTTGAGGGATTTGAAAATCTGATGGGAATCATAGACCTTCTCCTATAGACAATGCACATACACACATTTTTGCATAAAATTTCGGGGGTCCACAAATTCTTTAAAGTCCACCCATAGACTCCTAGACTGTCAAATACTATATCCAGATTAAGAATCCTGGTTCTAGAATGAGATTTCTCAACCTTGGCACTATTGACATCTAATGTTGGATCATGCTTTGTCACTGGGGGCTGTCCTATGCAATGCAGGACACTGAGCAGCATCCCCGGCCTCTACTCACTAGATGCTAAAAACAGCATCCCACCTCCATTATGACAACCAAAAATGTCTCCAGGCACTGCCAAATGTCCCCCAGGGGGCACATAGCCCCCACCTGATCACTCTTCTAGAGACAGGAGTAAGAAAATCTCACGGTGGGGCACCTGGGTGGCTCAGTCGTTAAGCGTCTGCCTTTGGCTCAGGTCATGGTCCGAGGGTCCTGGGATCGAGCCCCGCATCAGGCTCCCTGCTCGGCAGGAAGCCTGCTTTTCCCTCTCCCACTCCCCGTTTGTGTTCCCTCTCTCACTGTGTTTCTCTCTGTCAAATAAATAAATCTTAAAAAAAAAAAGAAAAGAAAAGAATATCTCACAGAATAAGGGATAAGAAGTGGACATTACTTACTAGTAGGCAACACAGATGAAATCAGACAAGAATAATAATAATAATGTGAAGCAGTGCAGCATAAAAATTGCAAAATTCCCACCTTTGACTCCATTTATGCTGTTAACTCATGACGGATACGATCATTCTCTTCAAAAAAGAGGGTTAATGACACCTACTTAGAATTCGGCTCCATCGAAGAGTACCTGGGCTCTATCACCTCACACCACCATCTGACAGGTGTCAAGCAGAAATGATTCTGCTAAAAACATTCTGCAGTGTTGTAATGAGGAGAACTTGTAACCTAAACTGTGAGAAACATTCTGGGAGGCTGTTCCATCTATAATCAGTCCTACAGAGACAGGGCATATTAAGCACCTGCACAAGGGCAGTTTCCAATTCAGTAAGTATTTATTAGGCACACTGCATCCTCAGCATGCTCTTCTCAATTGGAAAATGAGCAAATGGACACATGATCTCGAAAATCCTTTTAGCCATAAAAATGTTGTGATCCTATTAATGACAGACAGAGACAGAAATACAGATACATATACAGCTATCTCTCTCTTTCTAACCTTCTGAGCCTCAGTTTCCTCTGTATACTGAGGTCAGACAACTACACAGCAAGTCCAAATGTGCATTTGCAGATGAGCACCTGGAGACCTATAAGATGTCCCTGAGGAATGTGTTATGGGGGTTGGGGGTAGGAAGATAATGAAGTAGGAGGCAAGGGACTGGGGCGTCCTTTGTCTCAGGGTTCCGCATCAGAGATTTGTGGCATTTCTTCAATTTCATATGCTAGGAGCTTTAAAAAATGGAATTAGCTTAAACTTCTCACCACCTCTGAGTCTCTGCTTATGATAAAAATAAATGCCTGTGCCCCAGTCCTACAGGTTCTATTTCAGTACTTCTGGGGTGGAGCCTGAAACTCAGCATTTTAAGTTTTTTGGGTTTTTTGTTTTGTTTTATTTTATTTCAAAGTAGGCTCCATGCTGGGCATGGAGCCCAACAGGCAGCTTGTACTCACAACCCTGAGATCAAGACCTGAGTTGAGATGAAGTGTCGGACGCTTAACAGACTGAGCTACCTGGTTGTCCCAAAACTCTGCATTTTACCAAGCACCTCAGGTGATTCCGAGTAGATGCCCCAGGTACACACTTTAACAGGCAGGGATTTAGCTAAAGAGAAGGAAAAAAGCTATCTTCCCCAGGATATTAGACAAAGGGAATACAGAGAATTGTGGGCAACTTGAGAAGTTAAAGCTACATGTCCCTTCTCTTCCTTCTCCACCTAACAAACTCCAGCTTATTCTTCCAGGCCCAGCTCAAGTATCGCCACCCTGCGAATCCCTTGGACCATCCCCTGTCCCAACGATTAATGCAACATCCATTGAGCTGCAAGCTTCTAGAGAAAGAGAGCATACCTCGGTTATATCCTATTTATATTGTGCCTGGTATGAGAAATATTCAATAAATTTGATGGCTACAGTGTTTTATTTTATCCTTTTCTTCCCTATTACAGTTTGTCCCCAAAGAGTCCAAATTTCAAGAAAAGGCCACAGATTCTCATCCTACAACACACAAGTTACACACTGGAGCAACAACTGAGAGGGAACTGCCAGCAGGGTCACATGAGGACCTTCTGGGTTGCAGATTTCTCATACCCTCACCTCACTGAATGGACTAGAAATCTCTACAGAGACTCTTTTATAAGATCACTAATCCCCTTCGTGAGAGTTCCACCCTCATAACCTAATCACCTCCCAAAGACCCCACCTACAAATACCATCACCTTTGGGGGTTAGAATTTCAAAAGATGAATACTGTGGGCACACAAACATTCAGGCCATAGCACATACCTATTTCACTGAGTAAGACTGTAGTAGATTTTAACCATGTTATGTGGGAATTATGGAAGTATAAGACAGTCCCTGCCTTAAAATTTTTGCTATCTTCCTAGTAAAAGGACATTCACATATGAAACAAGAGAGCAATAAATTCAGAAGAACTGAGAACTTAATTGTGTTCTACAAGCTCCCTAGAGGGAGGTCAACAAGGGCTAAGATTTTTCCTTTCAATGTCTCAGAAGCTACAGAAATATTTCTCTCAAATGAGCTGACCTTACTAGACTTAAGCTGATTTAGAAAAACAGATAGGATTTTAATAGAGAGAACAGAACAGGAAGGGCATTCTAGGCAAGGGGAATAGTTAGACGGGGGAAAAAAAAAAAGAAGAAGCCAGAAACCAGCATGGTATACTCCTAATACATGCCTGAGACTGGCCTGAACAAATCTAGAGTAAAAGAAAGGAAGAGGCAGAGTAGAGAATGATTATAAAGAACCAATTGTCAGAAACTACAGAAAAATGATAGACTAAAAAAGAAAGAAGAAAAGAAATCCTAAGTAGGAAGATATATTAACTTGAAAACAGTGAGGAGACACTGGGTTGCATTGCTGCCCACTAACTTATGGAAGGAAACCAAGGCCCACAGAAGATGAGACACACCCTGTGATGAAGATCTTCTGGCTAGTCCACCATGTGTCCACTACTTGTCTCTTCCCAATGGGTGGCACTCTTCCAGAAGCTTCACATTTCCTAGCATAAAAATTTAGTTTGAAAGTTAGTTTGGAGATTTGATATTCCTTAAATGTAAATGGCCATCTTCCGAATATTCTTTTTACGAGCCTCCGAAGTGAATAGAACATAAATTTGGGGCTTTTCCTTTTTTGATGTTTATATTTTTATTTTGATCTGTACAGTTAAGGCCACATGCACAGCAGAGAACCAGAGAACAACATCTCAAAAAATATGTTCAATATCATTATCATCTGTGAGTGCCAGTCTATAGAACAGGTAGAGGGCAGGCCATGGAAATGGCAGCAGTAGGTTTGTTTTCTGACTCCAGAACTTTCCAGATATGTGACATTGGGCAAGTCACTTAATCTCTATAATTAGGTTCCCTCATCTATAGTATTAGGTTGATAAAATCACCCAACTCCTGGGAATGTTGTGGGGACCAAATAGGAAAAAACATGTAAAGTACTTAATAACGAGCCTGCAACACGTTGAGTCTGCAGTAAATGTTAGCTATTATTAGCTATAATACCTTCAAATATACCACATTTTAAAAGGAAATTTGGAAGATATATCCTAGGGTACTGGAATATGTACTGCTTTTTAAGTCTCATATGAAATTCACTTAGCAACTCATTTGCTTTCTGGTTCAAAAGGGAAGTTTGTTTTTATATTAACCAATACATAGACTGAGTACATGCTTTAGACCCAGCAAAGGAGGAATCCCCATAAAGGGCATCATTCTTTTTCAACGAGTATATTCCAAATTTTGCAATCATAAAATCTAGAACTAAGATATTTAAATTTCAACATATATAAAGGTTTGTGTTTTATAGTTTATTACTGTTCGTATGTGTGACTACATATGGCAGGTAATTTTTGCTGAGTTTGGGAGCTCCAAGGGTCTTAACTGGCCATAGGTGGTGGGGTGGAGAGGGGCTAGGGATGACCTCCAGGGGTATCATAAAGTCCCTGTAAATTAGGGATGCTTAAAAGGGTCTATAGTTATAATTAGATTTTCAAAGGACTCCATCATATTAAAACTTTAAGATCTAATTAACAATACCAATAAGGGGTTAATAAAATCAATAATTATACATACATACAATAATCAGCAGTTCTTGTAATTAAGTAGATCAATATGACTAATAAAAAGCCTGTGACATACTGTGATAAAAATGAGTTAAATAATTTTTTAAGTTGCAGAATGGCATTTATGATACATATTTCTGATATATACTAAACACATGTAGTATTTCTAAGCAGATATCATATATAGCATATGTAACATGTTTTTATAAAATAAATTTAAATTGTGTATATATATGTGTGTGTGTGTGTGTGTGTGTGCCTGCATGTGTACTATGTACATATTTTAAAGTGCTTAGAAAATATATTACAATGGCTAATAATGGTTATCTTTAGGTAGTAAAACTAATATATGAGGTATACATTTTAGCTACCTTATTTTCTCAAGTAAAAGATGCTTTTTCTCCACATTTTAATATTTATGAAATCAGAATTTACTATGTAATCAAAAAATGAATCTAATCAAATTTTCTTTGCTCCCTTCCCCCAGAAAACTCTTAATTATAAATGATGTCTTGCAATTGGGGATGAGTTCAAGTCAAGAAGATATAGCAGGTATATATCCCCAAATTGCTTAAATTCTTTTCAAGGAGCAAATATGTCTTATGTTTTTGTTTTTGTTTCTTTTCTTTAAGACAATGTAGATAAGTTTCAAACTCCTTACTTTTAATCCATGCTATTCAAATAAAATAGGTCACAGGAATATGTATCTACCTACAGAAATTCAGTATTTGCATATATTTGCATATTATTCAGTATCATTAAATGCCAGTTCCTTAATCTAGGAAAACTCTCCAGTGGTAAAATAGCACTACCAGAAAGTTGGAGCTAGAGGACTTTTTCTCCCACCTCTCAAATAACTTCACAGGGATACAAGCATGTGATAATACTTGTATCATTACAGAGTTCTTAACAATATGTGAGGCCACTGGTCTGAGCACTTTACATGTATCATCTTATTTAATTTCCACAATAATGACATAAGTTCAATTTATTACATCCAATTTACAAGTGAAGAAACTGAGGCTTAGAGACTGAAAATGATGCTGAGTCCTATAACTAGCATGAAGCAGTGAAAGGAATCCTACAGATCTCTGCCTGTCCCTAAAGCTTCATTTTTAACCAGTGCACTGCTCCCTCTCCACCTCTTCTAGCTCCATCCCCTTGACCAAAGAAATCGTATACATGTATCTGGAAATAATACACCGTGTGTGTTTAGCTGTGATGACGCCAGAGTGTTCTCCAAACAGAAGAATGAGGAATAACACAGGGCAGATCAGTGTAAGGAATTTATTCAAAGATCTCTCACAAGCTAATGTGCTCGCTAAGCTCTACTTCCCCACATTGTACCAGAGTCTGCCTCTGGGCCTTTGGGGCAGACACTATATTCAAGGGTTGCCACAGGTTTGGCAGAGCAGGTAGCAAACATTAGCTCTGGTCTATATCTAATAAGATTTTTTGTCAGCCTTGCTCCTATTTGGATTACCAAGTTTTGTGCAACTTAAAAGGCATATTACCTTCTTAAAAGCTAAGTGAAATGAACAAAGTCTAATTAAATGTGATTTACTGGTTGATTCAGTATTTATAAGCAGACAGCTCACTGGCTTCAGAAGTTGAGTATTGGTATCAGTAGAGCAGAGGATATTCAGAGAGGTTAAAAATAAATGGCTGGAAGATTAGGCTCAAAAACCCGTTAGTGCCAAGTTAGATGATTTATGTCCATAAATCATTCCAACGTTCAGATTCCATGTGTTAAAATAATTCAAAAATAATTTTGCACTGCCTTTTGATCTGAAATCATAGCAAGCACTGCCATTGAAGCAGATGAAAAATTAAGTGTCTTCATTTCTTCAGAAATAGGGCACAACTAAATTGCTCTATTGTAAATTTTGACATCCCTGCTCTGTAGGGATTGTGCTCAGTTTGCTAGATTTTGCTACCACAGAAACCAAAGAGCAATCAGCTATAGGACAGAAAACCTGGAATGAAAACCTTGGGGATAGAAAGGACCATCAAAAGAATTTTCCAAGTCCTTGGAAAAGCTTCTTGGGGAAGAATTAAATGGTCCTTTTCTTGATCCAAAGGGGACCTTAACCATATCACAGCTATTGTGTTTGTTACATCATATTATACTGTTTGTCAGCCAGTCTGAGTAGTGCCTCTGGTCACCAGAGAGTGGATGCCCTCCTCAGAGACCCACTCAGATCTACTCCTATCCAGTACTGCACTCTGCATAGGATGATTAAGATATGTTTATACGTGAGTGAAAGAGAGATGAAGTCAGAGACAGAGAAGATAAGAATCCAAAGTCTTCTCCATCAAACACTTTGAATGGAAGTAATATGAGTTGCTGATCATTAGCACTCTCTCCTATTATCGATCGGTCAGACATACACACTCTATTCCACTTTTTAACCTACTTTTAAAGTATATTTTACTTCAGTGGCACCAAGATCTGAATTTTAAATTGAAATACAATTGCCTTGATTCCTACCAATTAGTTTTTCTTACATACCTGGATTTAGGGGCAATTGTATTTAGTATGGATATTTTGTGCATGCTTCATGACATCAGAATTCTCTAAAAACCAAACATAATATCTGAGGGTCTCAGCATAAAGTAGTCACATGTAATAGAGGGGACTAATATAATTGCTGTCTGTGGAAATACCAGGAGAGTGGGGCGGGGCGGGGTGGTGAAGAAAAGACTTCTATCATTCATTCAAGTTTACCTTAAAAGAGAAATACCATAATCCAATTAAGCTATTAACTGCCTAATGCTGCAAGTAGTGTTTTCTTTTCCAGACATGCACACCCAGGGCTCTGAGTACCAAGATTCAACAGTCCCAGTGCAGTGGCTATAATTAAGAAGTGTTCAGGGTGCCTGGGTGGCTCAGTAGGTTAAGTGTCTGCCTTCAGCTCAGGGTCCTGGGATCGAGGCCCACATCGAGCCCCACATTGGGCTCCCTGCTCAATGGTGAGTCTGCTTCTCCCTCTCCCTCTGCCGCTCCCCCTTCTCGTGCTCACTCGCTCTCTGTCAAATAAGTAAAATCTTAAAAACAAAAAAAAAAGAAGTATTCATTTACTGGAGGTATTTTTGCAGCAAAGAGGGGGACACAGGGTCAAAACACTCTATCTACCAAGGAATTTGAGGCAAGTCACTAACTCTGTATAACTCAGACTTCTCTTCTGTAAAAACTTAATATGTCAGTGTGTTATAAAACTGAGAAGCCTTCACCCTGTCTTCATTCTTCCCACAGGATTTCTATCTATCAGCTTCCTGCATCTAGGCTACTCTCCCTTGCAATCTCTGGACACTGCACTTCCAAGAAAAGATAGTGGGGCTGGCAGGTATCCTTCAGGGCTGATGCAAGAAGGGCTACCTTCTATGAATAGGATTGTGGGCCAGAATAAGCACACAAACACAAATCACTATTTCTCAAGCTCCAGAAATCTACAAAAAGAAAAAAAAACTTTGAGATCCAAGACGCTTTAAGGGATTTTTTTTTTGAAACTTAAGTCTTTTGATAGGAGTTATTTTTTTAAAAAATAATAAAGCATGTTCTAAATTATTTTGAATGTCACCTCTTTGTAACTGACCAGGGCCAGATGGCTGATCAAGGAAAAAAGCAGATGCTATAGGGCTTCTCACATTGGGAAAAGAGACCATTTATTTGGGTTCCTCAAACTATCAAATTTGAGATGCTCTTCACTGAACAGGTTGAAGTAACAAGATGAGGAAGACAGAGTATTTAAGAAAACACTGAATTCAAAGTCAGATACCTAGGCTGGTGATTTGGATCAAGGCACCAACCCAATGATTTGGGACAAAGCAGTGCAACTCCCTAGAATCATTTTTTTTTTCCCTCATCTGTAAAAATGGGGATGGGTATTATGATGATTGTGACAGTTATGATAATAGTGATAAAACCAGCTACACCTCAAGTATCACACGCGTTCCCATATGTGCAAATACTTTCTGGTGCTAAGAAGAGAAAACACTAGGAACAGAACAAACACGCCTGGGGGAGATGCTACAGGGAGAGGAGTCAGTGAAGGGATCTGCTGGGGGTGGGGTGGGAGGGGAACAGATGGAGAAGGTGGAAAGACAAAAACAATATAGGCATTGGAAGGTGGATAAATACATGAGTCAGAGAAAGGAATTAAGTTCTTCTCTTTCTGGAGATATCAGAAAAGGTTTAGATGCAGAAAGCAGGCTAGGCAGCAGATACCTCCCATGTCGCCTGTGCACACCTGGAGTGGGAGAAGCTAAAAAGAACACCGATGGAAGCACTGGGCAGAAAAGGCATGGCAGCTCAACAGGAGAAGGCTGCAACAGCATCTGACCGGCTGCTCTGCAGCCTGGTATGTGCTCTCAGGGAGAACCAGTCCTCCCAGAGGAGAGTTCTCATCCACAGTAGAAGCCTCGGGCCCAGGTATGGCTCTGGAAGGGACACACATTCAGGGGGGAAGAGTCAGCACTCAGGGCTCTCCTGAGAAAATTCAATATGGGCCTTTACCACTTGCCATTCCCTCTGCCTGGTGTCCTCTTCCTTCAGCTCTGGCCACGTCGGGCTGCCTCTCAACCATCCTTTAGGTCCAACTCAAAGGTCACCTCCTCAGAGGCCAGCCTAATCGCTCTGTCTGAGGCCAGCCTCCACGACCGCCTCTGGTACATTCCATATTTCCTTCCTGGCACTTTTCACAATCTGAATATACACTGCTTTTGTATTTTCTTATTTAAAGTCAGTCTTTCCCTATATGCGGTCTAATATAGTAGCCACTAGCCCTGTGTGGTTAAATTTCAACATATTAAAGTCAAGGAATTCTCAAAATTCAGCTGCTCAGTTGCACTATACCATATCCACGGTAGCCACATGTGGTTAGTGGCTGCTATACTGAACAATGAATCAACCCTTAATTGAATTGAATCAAATCGAATCACATTGCAATACTGCATCATCACAAAAAGGTCCTTTAGTTAGCACTGATCTAGAATGCAAATTTCTAGGAGCAGCACCCTTACCTACTGTGTTCACTGCCATATTCTTATTGTCCAAGACAGTGCCTGGCTTAGGCTTAGAGAGGTGATCAGGAAATATCTTCTAAACAAGAGAGTGAAAGAATGAGTGAGGATGGCCCCAAAGTCTTATATCCATACTGGGTAAGAATAAAATAATAAATAAAGTGGTTGAAGAAAATGGGTCTGCAGCCTGAAATCACCCAGGAATTCTCAATATCTGATCGGCATGCAATCTATGAAAATTAATGTGTGACATGTGTGTTATATTGCATTTTCTGCTAATTAAACTTCTTAACATAATATAACTTTATGGCCAGTCCCATAGTTCAGATATTCCCAGGAGATCTCTGGAAGGAAGGCGAAGGCAGTAATATATTACTGGAAAACTTCTATGAAAGGACTTACATAAGAAACTGCATGAAACCAATTCACAGATCCAACTGTTACACAAAAGTATGCTGTTAATGGGTGCCAAAGAATGAGAGAATAGCACTATATTTCCTATGGGGCTGGGCATTCTCAGCTTATTCATTTAATAAATACATGAGCATATGCTACAGGAAAGTGGGAATGCCCTGATCCCTAGAATTCAACTCTATGTCCTATGAAGAAATAAGAGCTCAGAGTTGTGAAGACTCCCTCTCAAAATGCACTGAATCAACCAGTTAGTAGTGGGTTCTGCTTGTTGAAATTCAAGATCAACATGTAAACACTCTTTTGAAGATGTTGTTTGTTTGTAATGAAACTAACCCACTCTAGCACAGAGTCCTGTTCATTGCATATGTTCAGATGTCTGTTGAGAAAATAGAAGGTTTTTAGCTGTGCCCCCAGTTCACATCATGGGATGGGCTGGCATGAAGAGGAATGCCTTTTTAGAGTCCATCACCTAATCTCTGTTGGGTGTGTCTGATCTGGAAAATAGTGTCTCTCCTCAAGTGAGCAAGGTGGAATCGTGTTATTCTATCCACTGTTGCTCCACCTAGACAAAAAATAAAGGGTGCTGCCCATTCCTGTTAGCCATTCACAAAAGCCATCTACCCATGCTGACAGAGAAATGTGGACAGATGCAGGTCCGGTGGCTCATGCCCCAGAGCAGCCTGATCTAGCTCCCGGGATTCTGGCCAAGCTCCTCTCTCTAATTCTGCCCTGCAGATCCTGATTTGTATCATGACCCTAGGACCCCATCTGCCCTGCTTCAAAATGTCTGCTCAGTAGAGAGGGAACAGAATAGATGAAATTTACCCAAGCCTCCTGCCACCCCTTCATTTAATCTTTGGTGCTACGCTTCTTAGCCAACAGTTTTGTTCTGTTTGGGATTTTTATAAAAGGCATCAAAGTATTATCTTGCGAAGTGTTGATTGGGGGATAAGTGTTGAAGCAGAGGCCCAGATGATATGCACTGCAGCCTGACAGTGGATCAGAAACATGTTTTAATTGCAGTCATCTTGCGGTGTATTTTATCTGTACCTCTAGCAACTAGCACAGTATTTGATATGGAACATTCATCTGACAAATATCTGTGGAAGGTAGGAAGGGAAGGAGGGAGCAGGGGAAAGAGAAGGAGGAGGGAGAGAAAGGAAAATAGACAAAAGGGCTTCCCATCTTTGGGAGTGTCAGCCAAAATATCCTGCATTTATTCAAGTCATTGAAGGCACTGGACCACACCTAACAACACTATGTACTTATTGAGTACTTTCTCCCAGCACTGCATCACACATGGAGGAATAAAAACAGAAAAACAGAATCACTGAGAAGAATGCTTAGCACACTCTATGAGTTCCATAAATATTGGGAGATTGAGGACATGAGCAAGTGCTTGGGCAAGGCAGAAAACAGGAGGGGAGAGGTGGAGAGAAAGGAAATACAACATACTGGGGGAACTGGGGAAGGAAGGGAGAAAAGGCAGCAACTGAAGTTAATTGTGCAAAGAGATGATGTAAAGCTAATGCTAAAGGCTGCAAAGAGCAGTGGTTTTGGAGAGAGGCAGTCCTGGATTCTAATCTGCCTCAGTACTTACGAGGTATGCAAGCTCTCAAAGCCTCAGTTTCCTCATTTGTAAAATGAGAATAAAAGGAGCACCTAATCTGGGGGTTGCTGAGAGGATGAGATAAGGTAATGCACCCTGTAGAAGACGTACAGTCAGTGTAGATGGCAACACTGATCAGATGTGATGCTAATCTAGGTGGCTCACACTTGTTTTGTGGATGTGTCAAAGCATTCTTCTGACACAATTCCTGCCTCAAAACCCCTGGGGGTTAGATAAACGGAGGTGACCTCTCTTCAATGCGTCGGCAGAACACAATGCAAGCAACTCTCTTGTTAACCATCAGCAAATCTGTCAGGACTTTGTAAGTGCCTCTTTGCCCTGGCTCCAAAGACCATAATGAAAGTGAGGGGGATCAGGATCATCCCAGTGCATCTCAGGGAGCAACCTTTTGGCCTTCCACCATCAGAATTTGAGCCTACATCTCCAGCTTATTTCCTATCACTCCTGTACCTCAGCCAAACATCACTTGAAGTAGTTGGTTTTCATCCTATGTTCCCCCATATGCTTGGATATTCCTATGAAGAAGTCTGGGTTCATGTCATCTTACCATATTGACAGCCTCTCTCCAATCCTTAACCCTACCACCAAAGGACCAGTTCAAACTATCTCATTCTCTGAAGCCCACAGGATTTTTTTCTTTCATTGAACTCAGGTTACCCAATCTCCAAAGTCCATCTACTTTGTCATGCTATTATTTAACATACATATTTATTTCTTATCTTTTCACTTAAAGCTTCTGGAAGGCTGATTTTTTAAAAGTACTTCTTCCCTGGACCTAGCAATTTAACACAGTGATCTGATGTAGGAGATTTCTTGATCAATGTTCATTAAAGTATGAAGTAGGACCATAAGCAGCAAAGGTAGGACTGGGAAAAACTGGTGAGAAGGTCACAGTTTACTTCCTCATCTCTTCTCCACCCATTAAAAACGCAGGTGTTATTTCCCTCTGACACTCATATTCCTTAAAATAATAATAACTGCATTTACATAGTTCTTGATTTTCGCCAGGCATGGTTCTAAGCACTTTGCTTTTATCAATCCTTTTAATCTTCAGAAGAGTCCTACTTTTATGGAGGGTAATTATTATTATCCCTATTTCACATTCTACTCAAAGCCACAAATGGCAGAGCCAAGATCCTTGGACACGGATAGTCTGACTCTAGTGCACTTATTCTCACCCACTCTTCTGCCTTGACTTTATACAGGGAGACCAATGGTTGTCTCTTGAAAAAGCTGGCTTCTGAGCAGATAGCTGGACAATGAAAAGGAGCAAGTCTAGCCAAGACTTGGGGGAAGAACATATCAAGGAAGCAAACTATTAATGTCTACAAATGTCTAACATGGCGTACAAATTGTTAATACCCACACCATTTAAAGGACTCATTAAACTTCAAGAGAAACATGAAGATCTAAAGGAACCAAATATGTAAAAGATATAAACAATGTATGTAAGAGAAAATATAAATATTAAATTAAGTAGAAAAATGTTCATGTTTCCTACTAATCATAAAATTTCAAATTAAGGCAACTTTGTGGTATCATTTTATACTTAATAGATTAGTAGAACAAATAATTTTAAAATCAGAGCATACTACTGGGAAAATTCTGATGAAATTTGTATGTTCACACTGCTAGCGACATAAAAGGTATGCTCTACCTATTTTAGAAAGCGACGTGAAAATAATTACTAGGATCTCAAAAGTTTTTCATAGGCTTTGCCCAAATAATCCCACTCTTTGACACTTATCCCAGAGAAACCATTCTGCAGCACACAATGCAAAGATGTCCATTATAGCCTTGTTGATAATCACATATATTTGAAACTGAAATGCCCAAAATTAGATGACAAGCAAGTGAATTATGATACATCAAGCAAGGCGGTATTATGTCATAGTCACTAAGATAATAACTAAGAAGGCAATGAAGAAACTTGGGAAAAATGTTTATGAACATTATCCCAAAAGGCAAAATACGAAGTTGTCTATATACACAATAATGATTACCGTTATGTATTAGTATGAATATTGACACTGATGCACACAGACTCCTCTCCTCTCTTGAATTCGATATAACTTTGAACTCCCCAGACCTCAGTAACCTTCCATATAGTTTTACAAATATGAGGGGCATATATAAGTGTGTATTGTTTTGTGTGTTGGTATGATGTATCAGGGTAAATGGGGCAAGTTTCACAGGGAAGGAAGGAGCATATGAGTGGAAATGAATTCATAACATGTGAACAAGCACTTTCTTTCTTGGATCTCTACGAGAACAGTTTGTCTTTTTCATCTAGAAGAAATCACAGAAACAGCCTTACCAAGTGCCTACACTTGAGACGTGGCAACTTCTTTAATTTACAAAGGTGGGAAGTTCCCAGAGCTTTAGAGTAACACCCTGGACATAACCAGAGCAAAGCAGTGATGACTAGGTCATCAGTCAGGCATGGGACTAGGGGCAAAAAGGCTTCAGAAGTATTTTCAGGCTGAGAGAAGCAAAAGATGACATTAGGGGAATCCACAGTGACAGCTTGCTTACTAATTCACAGCATGAAAATGCAGATGCTCTTACTGGCTTCCGAGTTGCCTGATTCTTTCACAACCTGTTCCAGTCTTGGAGGAGCAGATTTTGTGCACAATTGTGGACTGGGGTTCAGGCTTGCATATACCTTCATGCTTTGCTCATTGCCCATACTGCTGTTACAGTGCCAGAGAATGAGGTCAGCAGCTGTGCCAGGAGCTTGCTCATTCAGCATCATAGCTCCTCCAACACTGACAAGGAGGAAGAAAAATTAGAACTTCTCCAAAACAGATTTTGTAGCAGCTCTGCTTTTGCAAGGGCCAGTGCACAAGACAGCTTGGGTTTGCCTGGATTCTGCCAGTGTGGGGATGCCATGTGGTCTCACAGGGAGGTCCTTGCAGCTAGATGGATGGCATTGGACAAGTGGCATGCCCACTCTGTGCCTCAGCTAGTCCTACTGGAAAACAGGGGCAAACCCTGCGCAACATGGGTACTGAAGCATTTTACTTTTTTAACTTTTGCTTCATGATGGATTTTCAGGTTCTTGAAATCGATGGCTCACATGTTCTACGCAACATCTCCATTTTCTCCACATGACCCTTCATGATTTATGCCCTGCTTGCCTCTTAACATTCTTCTCCCATTGTGTCTTCATGCTCCAACTCTATCCTGCACCTGCTATGGCCTGCTCATGCCTCAGCGCTCTGCAAACACTTGAATGGACTTTCCCCATTTTGTGTTTACTTATTGGTTTTCTCTCTGAGGAGTTTCTTCTCATTCTTCATGACACAGCTCAATTGTCACCTCTTCCATGGAGCCTTCTTGGACAAAGCCCCTGTTCTCTACCCCCATATCACATCAAAGTCAGTCTTTATTATAGCCCTTTGCCATGCTGCATCATCAGTGTGTCTGTGTGTGTGTGTTGGGGGGGTGTCTGTCCGTCTGTCACTAGAATATGAGCTCCTTTAGGGCAGGTCTGCCTTATTCATGTCTCTATCCCCTGAACTTTCTTCATAGATTTCCAATAAATGACTGTCAGACAAACAAATAAGTCATTTTCACATGTATAGCTCTGTGGTCCCCTCTCAGTGGCATCATTCCCCTGCCCTCCACCCATGGCTATAAGTTATTTACTTCCTGTAGGTATGAACAACATTTTTTAAAAAGTCCTCTTTCTCATTCATATTCTTACCCGTCACTTTTAGCAGTATGCTGTACATTGTAAATGCTTAACAAAGATTACTAATAGCACCACGACCTCTGTTTAATACAACCTACTACATCATGGGAATTAGTTCAGGGGTGAACATCCCGGGGAGTGCAGAAAGTTCACAAGTGCATAAGATTGCCACAACGTACAGCATGAGGAGAGTAAGACAGAGTCCAAAACGCTAATTCAAAAAGGTATATGCACCATATGTTTACTGCAGCATTATTTATAATAGCCAAATTATGGAAGCAACCCAAGTGTCCATCGATAGATGAATGGATAAAGGTGTGGTATACATATACAATGGACTATTATCCAGCCATAAAAATGAATGAAATCTTGCCATTTGCAACAACATGGATGGACCTAACTGAAATAAGTCAGTCAGAGAAGGACAAATACCATGTGATTTCACTCATATGTGTAATTAAAGAAGCAAAACAAATGAGCAAACAAAGAAAAAAAAAGACAACAACAAGACCCTCAAATACAGAAAACAAACTGGTCTTTGCCAAAGGGGAGGTGAATGGGGGGATGAGTCAAATAGATAAAAGCGATTAAGAGTAGACTCACTGTGATGAGCACAGAGAAATGTTTAGAATTATTGAATCATATTGTACACCTGAAACTAATATAGCACTATATGTTAATTATACTTCAATATAGAAAGAAGAAAAAAGACAGCTGGAATTTGTCAGATTCCTTTCATTATACTCCCTTTAAAACCATGTGAAATTGGGTGAATTATCTGAACTTTCTAAAACTCAGTTTTCTATAAAACAGGGATAGTATTAACTTCCATAGCATTCCCATTAAGACTGAATAAAGCTATGGTGGTGAAGCGCTTATCATAGCCCATGGCACGTAATACACAGTCAGCAAATGACAGTCAGCATTATTGTAGTTAACGCTGTCAAGGATAAGTTCCTGACGCAAGTTTTTCCCACCATGATAATATAATTTTTTTTTTTAAAGTGGGCTCAATGTGGAGCCTGAACTCAGGACCCTGAGATCAAGACCCAGGCTGCTATCAAGAGTTGGACGCTTAACTGACTGAGCCACCCAGGTGCCCCTAAAATTTTTTAATTGATCTATAATTGTATACATTTAGATTAGGTATCATCATCCATTTCTGTCATTGAATCATTAAGTCTGTGAAATGGGTTTTCTTTAAAAAGATAATCACCATGTTTTCTTAAAAAAGTAAGCGGAGTCAAGTGGTTTGTCATGGTCACCCAGCTTGAGCCCTGCAACCAAGTGCTAAAAGATATCTACTCCACCAGGATACCACCCTATATGTGGCCCAAAACTATGGATTTTGAAGATAGATCAGAGAAAGCTCCAAAGTAATTCCACCACCTCTACTCTGAATGGGGATTTGTAAATTCAGTCCATGTTGATTAAATGCTTCATAACCACACTTCAAAGAACAGGAAGTCTTTTGTATAAACTGGTTCCCTTCAACCTCTAAGGGATTCCTTTTTATGTCAGTGGCTTTCTAAAGCAAATATTTTGGTTTCACACTGGGTTGTATATTTAAGTAAACTGATAAAAAGTATATAGCTTGGGGTCCTTTAAGTCAATAGTAAAGTGCTGGGTAAAGACAACCCAAAAAATCTACACTCCCTAAACTCCAGAGTGAAGTCCATACACAAAAGATAGTTGGGGGATTAAGGTGAAGCCAGATGTGGCAGACTGATCCACTAACGGACCCAATTCTTTACTTACCCTTGACTCCAAATTCAGCCATATAACATGCTTCAGCCATAAGGATATTAGCAAGCATGATATTAGCTGAGGTATAAAAATCACTTACACATTGAAGCTTGCTTGCTTTCATTCTTGCTCCTCTGCCTTTGCCAGGAGCACACCCACACAGCCTGCAGGAGGATGAGACATATGAAGCAGAACTGAGTTGCCCCAAGTCAGCCCCACCTGAACAATCCTAGACCAGCCAACATCCAGCAGACCTTCAGACACACAAAGAAATTCAGAGAGTGCAGGAAAGAAATGCAGAGCCACCAGACCTCCCTGCAGTTAACCATACACAGATGAGTTGAGTGAGCCCAGCCAATACCAGAATAACCACTTAGCCACCCTTCACATTCTGAAGCTTAAAAAAAGCCTTACTGTCTTCAGCCATTGAAAATTGGGTTGGCTTCTTCTGCAACATTACTGTGGCAATACACAACTGATAACACCTGGGACTAAGTGGGAAGAACAGAAAAGCCATCTTATAGTAGCAAATATGTATTATTTCTTCAAGAGCTTTTGACTGGGGAACTTATAAGTAGAAACTCCTTTTGCACAACCAACCAGTGATTCCAATGCTCTGGAACAGATTATTGAAACGTTCTAATATTAATAATCTCATCCTGGAAACCCTAAAGTATATAATGCAATTACTTTTAAACACATCTACTGATAGGTTTTACAGTAGCATAATCAAACAGAGATCTGGCTGTTTCTTGGGGAGAATATTGTGTTAGTATGGCCAACGTCCCTACCACTCCTTCTTGGGCATATCAATTTTCTCAGAGAAGAATCCTCCAGTTTCTTGCTGAATATTCAGAGTTCAGGGAAATATTCAGAGGACAGAAGTTGAGGGTCTCCTGAATCCATGTGCAAATTTTAACCCTAACTCCCTACTTTCAGTGTAGTATTTTAGCATTGTCCTTCCTGGGTTCGTTGTCTCTGAATCCAAAGCCTCCCTGGTTTAGTTATCTGAAGAAAATCCTTGCTGCTCCTACCAGGTAGGGTAGGGTGGGCTACTGGCTGTACAAGGTGGGTGATTGTTTGGGTAGTCTAACTGCTACTTACGCAGGCTTTCAGAGGACACCTCTGTTTGCACACCTTTCCCTTGAGGTATGCTCAGAAGCCTGGGATCTCCAGGCTCCAGGGGCCTTGCCATGGTCACGGCTCATCCTCTTCTTGTCCTTCCCTTCCGCGTCAGTTCAGCTTCCTCCTCCCTACTTAAGTCAGCTGTCATCACCTGTCCATCTACTCTCTAACTTACAAAATGATGCTGACATTGTTCATCTGGTATCACCTTCTAGACCATACTCTTTGTCCTTGCAGTTTTATGACATTTTATTCCGCTTTTGTCATTTCAGGGGTGGTTTTTTTTTTTAAAGATTTTATTTACTTATTTGAGAGAGGGAATGAGAGAGAGAGAAAGATCAGAGGGAGAAGCAGACCCCCCGCTGAGCAGGGAGCTCCATGCGGGACTCGATCCCAGGACTCCAGGATCATGACCTGAGCTGAAGGCAGTCGCTTAACCAACTGAGCCACCCAGGCGCCCTTCAGGGGTGTTTTCAGGATCAGGGGGAAAAATAAACCTGTGCATTCAATCTGCTGACTTCTACCAAAATGCCCTCTCCTTGATGTTTTAATATACATGGGCTTCCTTTAAGAATTTCTGGCATCAGGATGCCTGGGTGGCTCATTTGGTTAAGCATCTTTCTTCTGCTCAGGTCATAATCCCAGGGTCCTGGGATCAAGTCCCACATCGGGCTCCCTGCTCAGCGGGGAGCCTGCTTCTCCCTCTGCCCACTCTGCCTGCTGCTCCCCCTGCTTGTGCACGCTCTCTCTCTGACAAACAAATAAATAAAATCTTAAAATAAATAAATAAAAACTATTTAAGCCTCTTTAGAAAATAGTGAAGCAGGAATCAGCTACATTGACTTCTGTCAATTTGTCTTCCAGGAACTTGATATGCTTACTTGGCATAAAATAAAACAGGCTACTTAAAAATAAATAAAACAGAAAAGAAAACAATTTCTGGCATCTTCCTGAAGTCTTAGTGGCCAGGACAATTATATATGCTCTGAGTATAGGTATTATTCTTTAACCCTAAAAGACATAGCAGAGCTTTCTTGTTTCCCATATAGCAGTTAAGCAAAATGAAAATTTCAGTTTGAAAATAAGTTGAATTCAACTGCACCAAAGCATTTTTACAGATACTCATATTACATTGCTCTTCTCTTTCCAGTTAACTCTTGGACTTCCCTACTGCTCCTTAAAAACAGAAAGTCCTCCTAGGATGTTGTTAGGATTACCTCAGACTCTTAATGATATGATACCAATATTGATGAGTGACAGTCACAATGTACTTTTCATTAAGAGAACTCACAGTCTTCAACAAAAATGGACAGGTCATTCCCTACCTTTAAGGATACATCACATCCAGGGGAACAAATTGTTTGACAGCTGACAACTCTCACCCATCTCGCCCCTGGGTAATTATATCCTCCCTGCTATTCAACCTATGCTACTGTATCCTGTGTGATTGAATGGAGACTTGAAGTCTTTTTGCATATTCGAGTAATAATCATCACATTGCAGAAGGCAGCTGAAGACGAATTCATTGACATTTATCTGCACCAAAATCCATTTTGCTGTGTATTCCTGAAACGAGTCCAGTGATGGTGCTGTTCTCTGGGGTTTGACTACTGTACAAGTTTGAGGAGCTCGTTGTAGCTTAAAGCATGCCAGCATCAGTCAGCAACACCTCAAGCAACTGAAATAGTGCCATGAACTCAATGAGGATTCAAGAAACTCTCTAAGCAGCCCAAAGAAGAAAGCCTTAGCTGTAACTCCATGCTTTTGCACGTTTTCCTCTCTTAGAATGTCCTTTCTCTTTCTTTGCCTACAACACTTTTATGGCTATTTTCAGACCCAAGTTAAGGTTCATTTACAAAGCAAGTCCTCTATGATTTTCCTTCATTTCCTACAACACTTCACTCATTCCTTTGTTATTAAACTTCCCTCAGTTTACTGCTAAGTTTTCTGTTCCTATGTCTGTCTAACCCAGACCATGAGCCAGGGAGCAGAGCATGGGAAGGCTGAGTTACAGAAAAGCTAAAAAGTATGGGCTTCTGGATCATACCAGGCTTTGTTTTTTTGTTTTCCTTTTGTTTGTTTGTTTTTGTTTTTTATCATGTTATATTAGCCACCATACAGTACATTCCCCATTAGTTTTTGATGTAGTGTTTCATGATTCATTATTTGCATATAACACCCAGTGCTCATTGCAACACGTGCCCTCCTTAACACCCATCACTGGGCTACCCCATCTCCCCATTCACCACCCCGCTGCAACTCTCAGATTGTTTCCCAGAGTCCCTAGTCTCTCATGGTTCATCTCCACCTCTGATTTCCCCCCCTTCAGTTTTCCCTTCTTTCTCCTAATGTCCTCTGTGCTGTTCCTTATGTTCCACAAATAAGTGAAACCATATGATAATTGTCTTTTTCTGCTTGACTTATTTTACTTAGCATAATCCCCTCCAGTTCCATTCATGTTGATGTAAATGGTGGGTATTCATCCTACATACCAGCCTTTGAATTAAACTTGGGACTGCCACTTACTGCTTATCTTGGAATGTAGACCTCAATTACCTTCTCTGAAAAACAGAGACAATAAGAGAACCTGTATCATAAAAGGCTGTTAGGAATAAATGTTATAATGTATCTTTTTAAAAGATTTTACTTATTTATTGATTTGAGAGACAGAGAGAGAGAGAAAGCACACATGCCGCGGGGAGGGGTGGAGGCAGAGGGAGAGAATCTCAAGCAGACTCCCTGCTGAGCATGGAGCCCGATGCAGGGCTCAATCTTACAACCCTGAGATCATGACCTGGGTGAAACCAAGAATTGGATGCTTAACCGACTGAGCCACCCAGGTGCCCCAATGTTAAAATGTATCTTAAGTGATCCCCACTTTACCTGACATATCATAAGCTAACATCAGGAAATATTATCTAATATTGTTACGGTTCTTAAGAGTAGAAATTAATGTCATTCACTTGTGTATCTACTATAGTGCAACGCCTGATACACAGAGAATACTCAGCAAATTTTAAAAGAATAAATGAAGAAATACATGAATAATCCTGTAAGAATCAGATTGTTTTTACAATCCAGGTAAATAAAGCCCTAGATGTCTTTTTTTTAAGAGATTGAACTATCCATGTTGATTAGCCACACTATTCCAATAAACTGAATACCTAAAATGGTGACTTTATATTTCACTCCAGATGCTCAACCTACTTCTTTGGACTTGGTCGATTTAGATTTGAAGCAACTATAGCTTTGCTGGTAATTTTTGAAGCAATGGACTATAACACACAACAGAGACAGTAAAGCCACTCATGAAAATCTCAACCTCATACCACTCAGCTTCTCTGAACTACAAATGCCCTCATCCCAAAATGGAATAACTATGAATTACACCTGCCCCTTTCTAGGGTTGTTGGATTGAACATACGATATATGCAAAAATATTTTACAAATTTGTGAGACCTATGCAAATACTTATGTCTGTGTGTTTACTTATTTGACTGATCGTTTATTTGTAGAAGCTTATTTCTTGGCACCACCTGAAAATTCCTATCCAACTTCACTAATATCCATATTCCTTCAAATGTATCTAACAGATTGATTCAAGGCCACCAACAAAATCTGTTCCTGTTTTGGTGCATAGCAGAGCTTTGCGATTTTCTGTAGTAAAACCCAAGAGGGCCAATAAAATGTTTTCATTGATTGCAGTGTCAGTTTTAGATGCTGCAATGGCTCTGAACAAGAGTCCTCTTTTAGCACTCTGCTGTGGATTTACTTTTTATGCTCCTGGGATCTAGTGGGTAAATCCGACTTCTGCATTAACACTAACCTGAAGAGACAAACCTCTCAGGAGGACCATCTCATCTTTATGCTTTTCCAATCCTTGGGCCATAAATCCTATCAGCCTGCAGAAAGGAGGTATCCTAAAGATTACGGTGGCACAGAGGTGCTCTTTGAGTGAACCAAGCTAATAAAAATTAAAGTTCAAAGTCACTGGGTAATCTAAGACATCCATTAAACCTGTACTGAGCCAGTCAGGACTGATAAGCTAAATAAGCATCAGCCTTTGGTAAAGAGGCAGGAGAAGGTAAATACCTCCAAGATTCACCTTGTCTCCCCGCAGTGTGTCAGCACTGTGGGATATACACAATATTTCAAATAAATGTGCCTTGGAAGCACTGGAAGTTTAATAAAAACTGCTCTGAGTCTCCAGGCTAGAATATAGATGGGTAGCATATTTATAGTTCATTCACTAAAAATTGGGTACAGATTAAATATCACTGTGACAGCCAATATGAACTAAGAACGATTGGCATCAATGAATCAGACAACAAGAAATCAGATGCTGGTTAACAAAAGGGCAGAGGGCAGTAGCAAAGGCTCTTATGGTCATAAGACTCAGAAAGAGGTAAACTATTTTCACAATGAACAGGACAGAATGATCCCAGAGAAGAGCCTGGCAAAGTCCACAGTAGGTCTCCAGCTGTCAGGAGCAGCATGGAGTAGCTGGGAGCAGGAGCACACACTCGAGGCCAAATGATGGAGGGTCTTAATGGTCACGCTGGAGAGTTGAGAGTCTGTTAAGGCCCTTAGGAGCCATGAAAGTTTTCATGTGCATGATGTAATACACAGGAGAAATGACAGTAGGAAACTGGTGCTTCAGCCCTTCGTCGGGCAGGAGTACACACTCACTGCTTGGGGCAAGGACCTCCCTTCCAGTTCCCACCCACACACTCTCATCACCAGGAAGCACATCTGCTGGCCCCAGAGGATGATCCATTCTGTAAGAAAAGACATATAGATTGAATCTGAAACCACCCCTTCTTCCTTTTCCTGGATCTCTAAATAAGATTAATGAGGAGACTGCATGTAATTTTTTATTGTTATGTTAATCACCATACATTACATCATTAGTTCTTGACGTAGTGTCCCATGATTCATTGTTTGTGTATAACACCCAGTGCTCCACGCAGAACGTGCCCTCTTTAATACCCATCACCAGGCTAACCCATCCCCCCACCCCCTCCCCTCTAGAAACCTCAGTTTGTTTCTCAGATTGCGTGTAATTACCCAGTGAATTCACAACCACATTCACATTTTTCCACGAATATCAAACTTATCTGAGTGTTGCATTAACGTGTGACTTTAATATTACCTTCTACATAACTCGACTGTGTTAACACAACCTAAAGTATGAGCAGAAATTTTCATTCATCATTTCTTCTGCTAATATTTGTTGAGGGCTGTGCTAGGTGCTTCAGGGAACAAGAGATAAAATGCACCGCTCCACATGCAATTTTTGCAACTTCTAGGTGGCAATAGAGAAAAGTAAACTAATTTTTATATATAATGTGATGCTGATATAGTGTGACACTAACTGATGTCAAACTTTATAGTAGAGTCAATCTACCAGTGTTCAACAGGCACATGCCCTCTGACCCTGAAATCTCACTCTTTGGGATCTATCCTAAAGACATATTCACAGAAGTTCTCAAGGCATGATTCTTCATTGCAGTGTTTCTAAAAACAGAAAGATGCAAACAATCAAAATGTTTCTAATTGGGAGCCTGGGCAATTATAAATTATATAACATCCACAAAATGGAATTAGTAGGCAGCTGTAAAAAGAATTTACATAATATATATAATATATTGAATAATATATATGATAGAAATACATACAAACTATAGTAAATAAAAAGCAGAGTGAAAAAGATTGCCTGAAATATATTTTTGTATGATTTTTAAAATCCTTCTTTACATTTAGTTACATGTATGTCAGCAATATGCAAAATTTGTTTTATGGAGAGAAATACAAGAAACTGTTAACAGTGATTATCTGTAGAAAGAAGGATTGAGGTAAGGATATAAAAACACTTAAGTACAATTAATTATTTAAAACTACAGTGTGGCAGGTGTACATAGCTCTACAGTGGATGCCATGGAAATACAAGGAAGCATTACTGAATTCTAATGGAAAAGAGAAAGGGAAGCCCAACAAAGCTATCCAAAAAAGGTTAAGAGTTGAAAAGAGAAACAGCCTTATATTTGGAGGAGCCGGCAGAAAAGCACAAATGTATTCTAGAAGACCTATTTTGGGGTAACTACTGAACTTTCTAAGCAAATAGGTATATGTTACACATAGCAAGGAATCAACTGGAAACAAATAGCTTCCAAATTCCATAAATCACTAGAACATGTGCTCTTAGCTGCAGGTCACTAATGTCATACAGATTGAGAAACAACTGTATAATTCTGTCTGAGGAAACACTATCACACTGGACCTAGAGGCAAAATCTCCACCACTTAAGATTCCGGTTCTAAAACTTTTGCTTCCATAAATAAATTCAAAATGGATGGTTTAATTCCCTCACTTTATTATGCTTAGTTTTCCTCAAACCTCCTCAACTCCATCAGAACTTTTTCTTTTTATTTTTTTATTATGTTAATCACCATACATCATTAGTTTTTGATGTAGTGTTCCATGACTCATTGTTTGCATATAACACCCAGTGTTCCATTCAATATATGCCCTCTTTTTTTTTTAAGATTTTATTTATTTATTTGAGAGAGAATGAGAGATAGAGAGCATGAGAGGGAAGAGGGTCAGAGGGAGAAGCAGACTCCCCGCTGAGCAGGGAGCCCGATGTGAGACTCGATCCCGGGACTCCAGGATCATGACCTGAGCCGAAGGCAGTCGCTTAACCAACTGAGCCACCCAGGCGCCCCAATACATGCCCTCTTTAATACCTATCACCAGGCTAACCCATCCCCCCACCCCCTCCCCTCTAGGGAGTTTGTTTCTCAGAGTCCATAGTCTCTCATGGTTTGTCTCCCCCTCCGATTTCCCCCCCTTCATTTTTCCCTTCCTACTATCTTCTTCTTTTTTTAACATATAATGTATGATTTGTTTCAGAGGTACATGTCTGTGACTCAACAATCTTACACAATTCACAGCACTCACCATAGCACATACCCTCCCCAACCCACCCCCCCCCACTCCAGCAACCCTCAGTTTGTTTCCTGAGATTAAGAGTTCCTCTATCAGTGAGATCATATGATACATGTCTTTCTCCGACTGACTTATTTCTCTGTGTAATACCCTCCAGGTCCATCCACGTCGTTGCAAATGGCAAGATCTCATTCCTTTTGATGGCTGCATAATATTCCACTGTATATAAATACCACATCTTCTCTATCTATTCATCTGTCGATGGACATCTTGGCTCTTTCCATAGTTTGGCTATTGTGGACATTGCTGCTATAAACATCGGGGTGCATGCACCCCTTTGGATCACTACATTTTATCTTTGGGGTAAATACCCAGTAGTGCAATTGCTGGGCCATAGGGTAGGTCTATTTTCAACTTTTTGAGGCACCTCCATACTGTTTTCCAGAGTGGCTACACCAGCTTGCATTCCCACCAACAGTGTAGGAGGGTTCCCCTTTCTCTGCATGCCCGCCAACATCTGTCGTTTCCTGACTTGTTAATTTTAGCCATTCTGACTGGTGTGAGGTGGTATCTCATGGAGGTTTTGATTTGGATTTCCCTGATGCCGAGTGACGTTGAGCACTTTTTCATGTGTCTGTTGGCCATCTGGATGTCTTCCTTGGAAAAATGTCTGTTCATGTCTGCTGCCCATTTCTTGATTGGATCATTTGTTCTTTGGGTGTTGAGTTTGATAAGTTCTTTATACATTTTGGATACTAGCCCTTTATCTGATATGTCATTTGCAAACATCTTCTCCCATTCTGTCAGTTGTCTTGGTTTTGTGGACTGTTTCTTTTGCTGTGCAAAAGCTTTTTATCTTGATGAAGTCCCAATAGTTCATTTTTGCCCTTGCTTCCCTTGCTTGTGGCGATGTTTCTAGGAAGAAGTTGTTGTGGCTGAGGTCAAAGAGGTTGCTGCCTGTGTTCTCCTTTAGGATGTTGATGGATTCCTATCTCACATTTAGGTCTTTCAACCATTTTGAGTTGTGTGTCGTGTAAGGAAATGGTCCAGTTTCATTCTTCTGCATGTGGCTGTCCGATTTTCCCAACACCATTTGTTGAAGAGACTGTCTTTTTTCCATTAGATATTCTTTCCTGCTTTGTTGAAGATGAGTTGACCATAGAGTTGAGGGTCCATTTCTGGGCTCTCTATTCTGTTCCATTGATCTATGTGTCTGTTTTTGTACCAGTAACATACTGTCTTGATGATGACAGCTTTGTAAGAGCTGGAAGTCCGGAATTGTAATGCCGCCAGCTTTGCTTTTCTTTTTCATCATTCCTCTGGCTATTCGGGGTCTTTTCTGGTTCCATACAAATTTTAGGATTATTTGTTCCATTTCTTTGAAAAAAGTGGATGGTATTTTGATGGGGATTGCAGTGAATGTGTAGATTGCTCTAGGTAGCATTGACATCTTCACAATATTTGTTCTTCCAATCCATGAGCATGGAAAGTTTTTCCATTTTTTGTGTCTTCCTCAAATTCTTTCATGAGTATTTTATAGTTTTCTGAGTACAGATTCTTTGCCTCTTTGGTTAGATTTATTCCTAGGTATCTTATGGTTTTGGGTGCAATTGTAAAGGGGATCGACTCCTTAATTTCTCTTTCTTCCATCTTGTTGTTGGTGTATAGGAATGCCACTGATTTCTGTGCACTGATTTTATATCCTGCCACTTTACTGAATTCCTGTACGAGTTCTAGCAGTTTTGGGGTGGAGTCTGAAAACGTGAACAGACCTATAACCACTAAGGAAATTGAAGCAGTCATCAAAAATCTCCCAACAAACAAAAGCCCAGGGCCAGATGGCTTCTCAAGGGAATTCTACCAAACATTTAAAGAAGAATTAATACCTATTTTTTCCAAAGCTGTTCCAAAAAATAGAAATGGAAGGAAAACTTCCAAACTTGTTTTTTTCCCATTTTTATTTGATTTCCAAATATAAAAAGTCATGATTCTTATACCAATTATCTCAAATGAGACTATGTGAAGCAATTTAGAGTGTATACAACAATCATCCCCCCTTTCAGTTTTGCTGCTTTATACAACTGTTTGACAGAAAATTGAATGGCATGTGACAGAAAATATCACCTTGTTTATTAAAAAATACACACATACACACACAAACCCTCCACCAACAACAAGTATTCAGGATAGTTTGCTACTTTGTGTATACAAGTCAACTTAACCTATATTTAGGAGGCACATGGGACTGAAAACTTTAGCTGCCCAATTTTATCCATCTACCCCACAGAAAGCAGAAATAAGTCCCAACACTCTATGAACTTTGGAGGGTTGAGATAGTAGACACTATTATATATAGTAGATTCAACTGCTGAGCCTGAAAATGGAGGCTTTTTCTCCTTAACAGAAATCTCCTTATGGCCTTTCCTCTAATTTTGCTAGACTAGGTTCCAGAAGAATAGTGAAGAATCCCTTGTGTGAAATTCAAAGTGTGAGAACTGTATTCTGTTGCATCACACAAATTTTTGCTAGTTGCATAGACTAGAGACAGTTGGTTTGCTAAATGGCACTGAAAAAAATCCTGACCCAAGTGGCACTACTTAGTCCAAATGTTCTTGACCAAAAGAAATTATACAACAATATTTATAGGCTCACTTTTAAGAGATGGCTGACAATACTGTACATATTTTACATGTCAAATACATAGTCCAAGAGTTTATAAAATAAGTTCATGCATTATTACCTCTAAGAATATCATATACAAGATATCCCCCTCCCCCAGTACTTGTGACAGACAGCATTTCACATGGACATTTTTATATACAAAATCCAATTTCTCTGCTGTGTTAAGGTATATAAAGAAACTTAAGAGATTACTGAGAAACAACAAAATCTTAAATCCACTGAAGATTGAAAGTGTCAATCTGTGGATTTAAAATGTTTCCTTTTTAAAAAACACACAGGATGCATAACCTCTGTACAAAGAATATAAAAATTCTGGATGATCACGTTTGATCATATTACATAATTTAGAATGAAATGTCATTGGTTAAGTTTTTCTACTTTACTTTTTTTTTTTTAAGATTTTATTTATTTATTTGACAGAGAGAGAGAGAGTATAAGCAGGGGGAGCGGCAGGCAGAGGGAGAAGTGTCTCCCTCTGACTCCCCATTGAGCAGGGAGCCTGATGCAGGACTCAATCCCAGGACCCTGGGATCATGACCTCAGCCAAAGACACCTAACCACCTGAGCCACCCAGGTGCCCCTCCCTTAGAACTCTTAAACAATACTGGATTTAACCATAGCCTAAACACTTCAAAACTGTCAAAGGCTGACCATAACATTCTTCTTGGGAACAGGAAAGCTTTTGGTTATAAGCACAACTTACTTGTTTTGTAGAATCTATTATAACTGAATTCAAATTAAAAATATATATATATTTTATTAAAGCCCAGGACAATTTATTCTCCAAAAGAGCTGGGCCCTGGAGGCAGATAAAGAGAACTGGATTTTTTTTCTTTTTTTTTGAGTGAATTCAAACTGATTTTAAAACCAGATGAAAGTCAGGCTGAGAAGTACCCATAGGACTCTCCTTCCTGTCATCCACAATCAAGAAGAGGATAGTGGGAGGTACTGAAATTAGGAGGCACGATTAATTATTAGGTCAATATGATCTGTGACACAAGTGTTTCCATTTCAATTTTAATACTTGAGTTGCATATATTGAGTGAAGTTTGATAAACTGGAGGGCAAAATATTTAAACTCATCACAAAGTAGTATACTTGATAGCAAAGGCTATAAACATTTAAAAAATTATGGTATAGATAGATGTGTTTGTTCCTCTATCAGATAATTATTTTCTATTTTTCTCCTAGCTGGCTCTGACATCCATTATCTCTGATCACATTGATATTCTATATTTACTGTTACTTGCTCAAAGTCAATTTACTTCATGGACCTTACTGTCACAGACATGAGCATCCATCTTAGAGAGGATGTTTTTGAAGGGAGGTATCCCATGGTAACCGATGGGAAGAAAAACAGTCACATATCTGTACCATTTGGTGTCTTCCTTTTAACAACTGCAAAACATTTTTTAAAATACATTTGCCTTTATGAATGGCCTTAGTTCTATGAAAGAACAGGACATTTTACCACATAATTAAAATAACCATATTAAAAACAACTTTTATAGAGTATCTTATTATCATTATCAAACATTTTCTTGTAGTCTTCTTAAAGAAAATGAAATGTAATACACATAAAATAATTTACATGTGGCAAAGTCTCTACATGAATTATTTGTTGAACAAACATTTATTGAATGCCTACTGTGTGTCAAGCATTATTCTAGACAATAGAGATTTGGCAATGAACAAGTCATAGTTCCTAAATTCATGGTCTTCACAGTCAAGGGGAGAGGGGAAACACGCAAGTCAGGAGGCAGTTATGACACAGCATGGCAAGGGCATTAATGGGGAAGGTACTTGGTGCTCTGGAACCTCCCAGGCAAAGTGCTTCTTCAGGATGTATTGCCAGTGAATGCCTTCTGAAGGCAGTCATGTCCATGCTGAAATCTGAAGAACAATAAATACTGAGACTCAAAAGGGAAGAGAGAATGAGGAAAGAAAGAAGTGTTCTAGTTAAATAGATGAGTTTATTCAAAGGCCCAGAAGTGGGAGAACACATCACATGGAATTCAGTGTGGCTTTAGCTTGGAATCTGAGATGAGAAGAGGAGGGGAGTGGGAAGGGAGCATGAAGAGATGGAAATATAGAGCATGAAGGTCTTTGAATGCTGTTGAAGGTCTGATGGTATCCTGAGGGCTATCAGCAGTCACTGTAGGATCTAGATCTCACACTAGACAGAGGGAGGTTCACTTGGAGCCAAAGAGGCTAGGGAAGAGTCGGTCACAGAAGTCTTGCCAAGAGAGAGCAGTGGTGGTCTGAATTACTGGGGGGAGGGGGGTAGTGGTGAAAAGAACCACGTGTGCATGTGTGCATGTGTCTGTCTAGTGTAATCACAAATCATTTTTCATCCAAGTAATCAAAGGGAAGTGATCTGCTCTATAAAATACTGCATTTGCACCCAAGGATAGCACATAAAGACCATCTTTTTGGTGAATGCTTTAAATGTCCATTTGACTGGTACTGCTGGAAAATGCAATTATCAGATTGCTTCATAGTGGCAATTAAACATGCACATTGACTCTCAGGCTGATCAAAAAATACCAATTGGAGTCTGGGATCCTATTTAGTTCTGGTGCAGCAAATATAAGAGATGGGAGTGGGTCCAGTGAAATGGATGATAGTATTGTCTTCTGTGACCATTTCTCCATAAAGCATTTCCAAAGTTCAACTCATGGGAAGAAACTGACTTTGGAAGCAGGTGAGGTACAAAAGTCACCAGAACTTGTTTGTCACTAATGCAGAGAAGCAAATTAAAGCATTAAGCTAGTATTCTGAATCCCCAAACACAGCTACTTTCAACAGTAGTTGAGGTCCTAAATAATACACTACATGAAGACATAATTATAAGCCATTAGTGAAAAAAAAATTAAAAAATAAACCATTAGTGAAGCAGCCCTAACTTAAAGTCACAGGTAGAACTACTACCAGATCTATCACCATGTATAGGAGAGACTGAAGCACTATGCTGTAGAGAATAAATCTCTTGTTACTTAAAGCTTTGCATAGAGTTTGGCAACTAAATATGACAATTCTTATTGCTCTAAACTCTATTCGTGATGTATTGAGGAGAAAATTAAGTCTATTAGTAACAGAAAATAAAGAATTAGGCATAATGCAGACATGCTGAGGTTCTGTCAGCAGTGGTCATCTGGGAACATGAAATATCAAAAAAAGGGACTTTCAGTTACTTAAAAAAAAAAAAAGAATCAGACAAAAATGGTAGTTATGTAATGCCCAAAGAAGAAATTAAATGGACAGAGGCTTAGAAAACAAAGAAGTAATCATGATGTAAGATTCCAACAAACAGGGCGCCTGGGTAGCTCAGTTGGTTAAGCGACTGCCTTCGGCTCAGGTCATGATCCTGGAGTCCCAGGATGGAGTCCCACATCGGGCTCCCTGCTCAGCAGGGAGTCTGCTTCTCCCTCTGACCCTCTTCCCTCCTGTGCTCTCTATCTCTCATTCTCTCTCTCAAATAAATAAATAAAATCTTTGGAAAAAAAAAAAAAAGACTCCAACAAACATGGATGTTTTGCCCAGAACAGAACCTGAAAATAAAAAGGTTCTTGGTCAGCGCAGTGATAACCAATTTTATTGGTGAGACTTAGTTTACCACTGTCACATAGCCTAGAGCAATGGTTCTCAAAGTAGAAACCTGGAAACAAGCTCAAAGTACTCCAAAAGAGGCCAATCCTTTCTTCAGTTCATGAGCAAATGGCACACTCTTCCAATTAGTTTTAGTTTTACATATAACTAAAGATGACCTACTAATAATCTACTTTGGGAAATAATTAGGAATTAATAAAATGTGGTATTTATAAACAAAATGAACTCACTATTAGTATTTAGAGGCTGAGAGTTACAAATTACATTGCAAATTGCAAAGTTCCTGTTCTACACACATACCTACAGAGAGTTGGAAGTTCCACAGTGTTAAAGTGGAACACCGAGCTGTCAGTATGCCAAAATATTTACTGAGTGCTTAGTATGTGCCAATGACGGTGCTAAGTGTGGGTGATATAATTGTAAACAAGAATGGCACTGTCTCTGTGTTTTTAGAGTTTATGATCTTATTGGGAGAAAACATCAGTGTTGACTGAGTTGGTCATGATTTTAGTTGATGTTATTCCTGATTTTAATTATAATAAAGTACCGTCTGTTAATCGTTTTTAATATCAATATAGGTTATTGTTTACTGATGTAGTGCAGTGATGCAAATTTTAATGAAGAGATTGATTTTTAAATAGTAAACTAATTCATGGTCAAAGGTAAATCATTCATACTCCTAATTCTAAAACATATATTATGTTCATAATCCACCCATTCCACTCCACGTTCAATGTGCTTGGTGAAGAAAAATACATTGTTTTCACTAAGTTCTTTCCCCACCTGGCGAATGGCAATAATTGGAGCAGAAAGCCATGAAGATCTTTACTCTTCAGAGTAAACCAAAGTATTTGAGAAACACCATTGTGGAGAGGAAAGAAGTTATCAGATTCTGGCAATAGCTGTGTCATTCTCAGTGGTCCTGAATCATCAGTGGGATGAAGGACAGTGATTCCTAAATCTGAGTGATCACTGGAATCCATTTTATAAACATGCAAATTCAAGGGCCCTGCCATAAACCTACTAAGTCTAAATCTCTTTGCCGAGGAGTCTGGAGATACTCATATTTAACAAGCTACCCAGGTACTTCGCAAACATTAGATTTTGGGAAGCACAGGGAGAAAAGTTCACAACATGGATAGAGAAAATATGTGAGTAATTTGAACCCCTAACTGCCATCTAACAATAACGTTTCTCTCACCAACTTCTCATCTGCCCTCACAGATCCTCATGCCAGACTGCTCTGAGTCAGGCTAAAATAAAATAAGTCATGGAGTCCTACTGGTATATTTTTGTTAATGTTGCTTGTGCTTTTAGTGTCATATCCAAGAAATCATGGCCAAGATCAAAGTCATGAAACTTTTCCCCTATGTTTTCTTCTAGAAGTTTTACAGTTACAGATCTTAAGTATTTAATTCATTTGAGTTGGGTTTTGTGGATGGTAGAAGGATCCCATTTCATCCTTTTGCACGTATATTCAATTTTACCAACACTATTTGTTGAAGAGATTATACTTTCCCCACTGTGTATTCTAGGCATCCTTGTTCAAGATTAACTAATTATACATACATGGATCTACTTCTGGGTTCTCTATTCTGTTCCATTGGTCTGTAACTCTGTTCTTAGGCCAGCACCATACTAATTAATTAATTGCTTATTTTAGCTTTGTAACATTTTGAAATGAGAAAGTATGATGACTGCAGCTTTGTTCTTGCTCAAGATTGTTTTGGCTATTTGGGGTCTTTTGTGGTTTCATACGAATTCTAGGACTGTTTTGTCTATCTCTGTAAAAAATGCCATTAGGTTTTGAGAGGCATTGCAATGATTTGTAGATTGTTTTGGGTAGTATAGAAATATTGAACTATACCGTCTTCCAATCCATAAACATGGGATGTCTTCTCATTTATTTGGTTTCTTTGATTTCTTTCATCAATGTTTTATAATGTTCAGTGTACAAGTCTTTCACCTCTTTGTTAAATGTATTTCTAAATATTTTATTCTTTTTGATGCTATTCTAAGTAGGGTTTTTTTTTTTAATTTCCTTCTTGGATAGTTCAGTGTTAGCATGCAGAAACCCAACTGATTTCTATAAGCTGGCTTTTGCATCCTGCAACTTTGCTAGGTCTAACCTTTTTTTTCTTTTTTTTTTTTGTGGAGTCTTTAAGGTTTTCTACAAATAATAGTGTTGCGAAAACTGAATATTCACAGGTTAAAGAATGAAACCGTAACCTTATCTTGCACCATACATCAAAATCAGCTTAATTGTATTAAAGACTACAAAACCTGAAACTGTGAAAATTCTAGAAGAAAACACAGGGGAAAAGCTTCATGACTTTTATCTTGGCAATGATTTCTTGGATGACGCTGAAAGCACAGGCAATAAAAGCAAAAATGGACAAGTGGAACTACATCAAACTAAAAAACTTGTGCAGAGAAAAAAAAATCAACACAATGAAAAGCTAACCTACAGAATGCAGAATATTTGAAACCATATATTTGATAAAGGATTAATATTCAAAATATATAAGGAAATCCTACAACTCAATAGCAAAACAAAACAAAACAAAACAAAACCACACCACAAAACAGATAATTTGATTTTTTAAATGGGCAAAGGACTTGAATAGACATTTCTCCAAAGAAGACATACAAATAGCTGACAGGTATATGAAAAAATGCTCAACATCACTAATCATTAGGGAAATGCAAATCAAAATCACAATGAGATACCACCTCATACCTGTTTGGATGACTAATTACCAAAAAACCATAAGGTAGCAAGTGTTGGTGAGAAGGTAGAGTAGAAAACTGGTGCATTGTTCGTGATAACATAAAATGGTGCTGCTACTATGGAAAACAGTAGGGGGAGTCCTCAGAAAATTAAAAATAGACTGGCCACATGATCCAGAAATCCCATTTCCGAGATTATGTCCAAAAGAACTGATACCAGAATCTCAAAGAGATACCTGTACTCTCTTGTTCACTACAACATTATTCACAATAGCCAAGATATATAAACAACCAAAATTTCCATCAGTGGGTGAATGGATAAAGAAAATGTACATACGTACAAGGGAATATTATTTAGCCTTAAAAAATAAGGAAATCCTGCCATATGCAGCATCTTGGATGAATGAGCATCACTTATTTCACCTGTTAAGTAAAATAAACCAGTCACAGGAGGACAGATACTGCATGATTCCACTTATATTATGTACCTAAAATAGTCAAATTCATAGAAATAAAGACTAGAATGGTAGTTGCCAGGACCTGGGAGCCAGTGAAAATGGGGAGGAGCTGTTCAATAGGTATAAAGTTTCACTTATGCAGGATGAATAAGTTCTAGAGATCTGCTGTATAACATTGTGTCTATAGTTAACAGTACTGTACTGTGCACCTAAACATTTGTTAGGAGGGTAAATCTTATATTAAATGCTCTTACCAAAATAAGTAAACATCTTTGAATAACAAAATTAAATTAAATTAACTTAGGACATGGAATGCTTTGCCCAGAGAGCTAGTTAGCTACCTCTCCTCTTTACAGTAATGTATCGCCAAGCTAGTTTTATGGGTCAGCCTCCCATAAAGGCCACAAAGAAAGTGACAAGGACTCACTTATTTCTGAGGAGCAGATATACCTTATTCATTTAGTTAACAAATGTTTGAGGTGTTCTAAGCTAGCTTTGTGCTAGGCACTGGATTTAAATTGCAAGCAAAATCAGACATGATCCTTGCTCTCACATGGGAAGGACAACCACTGATTAAATAGTCATATGAATAAATGTATAATTACACACTAATAGGAGCCCTAGCTATAAAAGGAGTGCAATTTTATGAGCACAATTCTTGGAAGCTATATTAAAGAAGAAGCTTTACTAGACTGTGGGGTCAGTGAAGTCTTACCTGATTAAGTTATTCTTAAATTGAAAACAGAAAGATGAGTACAAAGCAATGAAATAAAGGAGAGAAGTAGGAAAAGTAATCCAGAGAGCAGGAAGGCCGAGTACAAAGGCTCAGGAATAGGACAGAGAAGGATGCCTCTGATGTAACAAAAGAAATTGAGACAGACCTGAAAGACTGGACCAAATACCCTGAGTGATATAAAATTAGTCATTTCAGATCACTTGTTCAACTGCAGAATCTAAAAATAGGACCTATGGCTAAAGGCCCCTAAATAGGCTTATTCATAAAGTTTTCATGTTTGTTACTGTCATCATCATTATCATCATAAGTGTTGACACATCCTCTGCTTAGCACTGTGTACAGTTTATCCATTTGATGTTCACATGAAGCCCATGATATGTTACTCCCATTTCATGTACAAGGTACAATGAACTTAAGTGATTTGCCCACATCCACACAGCTACTAAGTAATACGCTGAGATTTTAATAGATTGTTCTGATCCAAGTCCATGCTTTAATCACTATGCTACACTATAGTGATAGTATTTAGAAGACTTAGTATGTGTGGTGGCTGTAGAAATGTGCCAACTACAGGGGAAGAAACTGACCAAGGGTCTCAGTTGCCACATTCTGAAATCCATCACTGTGTGCTATAGACTGAATGTCTGTGTACTCCCCATTATGATGGTATATGGAAGTGGGGCCCCTCACAAATGGGATTAGGACCCTTATAAAGGAAACCTGAGAGAGCTCCCTCACCACTTCCACCACATGAGGACCCAGCAAGACAGCAAGCTATGGACCAGGAAGCAGGCTCTCGCCAGACACCAAACCTGCTGGTGCCTTGATTTTGGATTTACTAGTCCCCCAAATTGTGAGGAATAAATTTCTGTTGTTTATGAGCCACCAAGTCTGTGGTAATTTGCTATGGCAGCCAAAACAGACTGTATTTGGGGGCGCCTGGGTGGCTCAGTCGTTAAGCGTCTGCCTTCAGCTCAGGTCATGATCCCAGGGTCCTGGGATCGAGCCCCACATCGGGCTCCCTGCTCCACAGGAAGCCTGTTTCTCCCTCTCTCACTCCCCCTGCTTGTGTTCCCTCTCTGGCTATGTCTCTCTGTCAAATAAATAAATAAAATCTTTAAAAAAAAAAAAAAACAGACTGTATTTGTGTACCTCGAGCACACTTTCCAAGGGCTGTTCCCAGCCCAGGACTGAATATAGCAGGCATACTAGAACTGAACAATTCCTAGGAGACATGTGATTTCTCTCACACCTAACTTTGGCTTGACAACACTGGACAGCCTTGCAAAAACCTACAGCAGGGCACTTCTACCCAATCTTCTTCTTTCCTTCCCTGAGGGTCAGATTTGCATCACAGCCCAATTATACTCACAGCCTTTTCTGATTCCCTCCCCATTTTCTCTCATGGGGATGTTTCCCTAATGACAGTCCTACACATACAGTCTGGCATCTGTTTCTTGGAGGACACAGACTAAGATGGTGTTCAATAAAACATACATATATTAAAAAAAAAAAAGCTGATAGAAAAGAAAAAGGTCTCAAGGCTTTTTAGCACTCTCCTAGGCCCATTATCTCAGTTGATTAGAGGTACTAAGGTTACAGATTCTAATCCATTTATTTTTAATCTATTCCCTATCAATCTCAATCTTTCTGGGACAGTTTCAATTGGCACCTGCTACCATGTCATAAGAGTCCCTCCTTTTCCTTGTTGAAATTCCATCCAAAGAAATGACGATGTCTAGGACTCACTTTAAAATAATACTGAGGTGGAAGGAGTTTATGGGATATGAATGAAGCAAGACTGGCCAATGGATTGATGGTGTTGAGGCTTGGTAATGGGTTCACAGGAGTTTATTATTCTGTTTACTTGTCATGTAGATTCAACATTCTACATTCAACATTCAACATTTTCTCATAAGAGAAAAAAAAAGTGTTCTGACTAGGATAAAAATTATATGGTCACCCTACCTCTAACCCAGGCCAACTAATCTGTTCCACTGGTCACAATGGAGACTCAGGAGTATCCATGCAAGACCTGGTGCCTAGTGCAAACCTATTTCCATACTTGGAAACTAGTGAGTTCAAAAAAAATTTTTTAATGTTTAATGTCTTCTTATTGTTGCTACAAGTGTTAGAAACCCAATCTCAGAAAAATATAGATTACAGAAGAAAAAAAAAAAAGACTATTTTGATTGTATACCAGCAAAAAACAATAGTACATGATTTAAGACTTGGTTGGATTCTGGGACTTAAATTCTGTCATCAGGAATTGGTCTAATGTCTCCTCCACCCTTTTTTTCTATCATGGTAGACTTCCCTTTCATGGTGGCAAGATGAGTGTCAGTTACTCCAAGTTTATGTCCCATGTTCTCTGTATATCTTTCTTGATCATTCTAGAAAAGGTCAGGATTAGCTCTGATTGTACCAATTATGTTACAAGCCATTCTTAAGCCAATCACAATTCCCAGGAAGACAGAATATGCTGATTGGCCAGTCCTGGGTTGAGGGCCCAACAATGAATGTTGAAGGCTATACCCACACAGACTAAGGGGAAATGGTTATTCTGTATCAGAGTGCTACTATAAAAAGAAGGAAATGGATGCTGGGCAGGCAGATAGAATTGTTCAATAGCCTTCTCATCTGCCTAGGAATCAACAGCTTAATTATCATGGAAGTGAGAAGCAGGACCTTTTTTTTTTTTTTTTAGATGAGGATACATGACTTTAAGTCTACTCAAAAACTCAAGCTAATAAAAAATTCTACTTGTAGAATTATTCTTCTCCCTTGAGATTCATTATAAGTGATAAAACTGCACAAGATTTATATTGTTTCTACTCTTTCTCCTTTATCAACAAAGACTTTGTTTTGATTTACTTGTATTTTTAAAAATAAAATGAAACTGGATTTGTACTTCACTAATTAGGTACAATATACAGCACATTGTGTAGCAAGGACAGAGTTAATACCAGAATAAAGGAAAGGTTTCTCAATACATGTATTATTCTTTTTTCCTCTGAGAAGACATGCTTGAAACTGAATTTTAAACACTTCAGCACTGGTGAAACAAATTAATAATGGCTCAGACACTGAGGTGTTGCATATTATTCATGATCTTGAAATTATTAATGTAACACTGAGCCATTATTACCACATATTGCCATCAGAGTAATTAACACATCTTATCTAATAGAATAAAGCTGTCAAATCAAACTAAGAAGTAATTAAGTTACATAACTACACAGCTGAGGCAGAAAGATGCATGTCAAATGAATTAAAAATTGCAGCTCACCTAGGTGGTTTTGAATAGCCAAGCAGAGTGATTTGTTATTTACTGCCTACTTTACCATTGATAAGTCACTTCACTGCATTATGCCTCAATCTCTAGGTACTATGAGGAGATTGGAATAAAGTGATTACCAAACTAGTGTCCATAGGAATTAAAGAAGGAGCTTCTGAAAAATCTACATTCCCTGGTCTCCCCTGGAGATAGTAATTCAGATGGTATACACTGGAAACCAGGTATGTGTATTTTTTACCCCCAGGTGATTCTGAAGTCTGTGAAATCCATGACTGACATTTTGAGGAATTCTAGAAAGAAGATTTTCAAAGGTCCCTTCTAGTCTTAATGATCAATGATGAGATCATTGGCTTTCCCAGAAATACCAGAGAAGTTTTTGTCAGAAATTGGCATTTCCTTCATATATGAAATGCTCATGATCCCCATTATCTACTTATGGTCTGACCCTTCTCTTCCCTAAAACAAAGCGTGAAAAAAAGTGAAAAGTAAAAGAAAAGAAAAATAACCATTTTCAGCTTTTAAGATATGTCACTCAGCTCTGAAATTATTCCAAACCTTAACACTCATATCCTATCATAAGTAGTAAATGAGTCACACAGAAGAAATCATAAATGTGAGGAACAATTTATAATTTTAATGAGACTAAGAAAACCCTGTAATGTATTCTTCCAAATGCCTCTTCCCTTTTAGCTGTTTAATTTCACAGAGTGGAGACTACTTATACAGAATGCACATAGTCTCAAACTTAAAAAGATTGTGGTACATTAGAAGCTAGTGGTATCCTGACATTTTCCAAAGACCTGAGAATGGCTTTCAAGAATGCAACCAGGTTTTATTTATCAGACTGAGATTTAATCAATATCTAGCCCATTCTTACTGCCCTGGCTAATAGATCATTGTGCCTGGCACAGCACAGACACACTATAAATATAAAGCAAAGAGTGGGGAGGGAAGTTTTTGGTCAGTTTAAATGTACAACTGTTCATGAGTGAAATGGACAAAATGAGTTATTAATTTATTTATACATTCATATGTAAAATCACCAACAAAAAATAGTAATTTCGAAAGTCTCTTCTATTTCACACACTGCGCCTTCACATGCACCTCTGACATTCATGGCTTGGTGACCATCAGAGCTACTTTTTGAGTCAAGCAGCACAGCTGTCCAAAGCAGAGTGTCATCACTGCCGTAAAAGCTGTTTGAGATAGAGTACTGTTTGGGTCAGCATATGAGGAGATCCCTGGAAATCTCGGCTTGAGATATGACATAATGTTCTCACAACACTGGCAGTGACGCTGAGGAGGATTTCCGGAGGAAAGGGTAGAAGCAGAGACTAAAAGACTTGTCCAGGGACCTCTAAGACTTCACACCATGTATGCTGTGCAACCAGACAGGCTCCAACATAATTTCTCAAAGGCACCAGCTTGGCAGCACACTCATCACCACAGAGCTAATTGAGCTAACCTTTAACGTGCTGGAATATTTTTACCACCTCAGGGAACCCCGGTGGAGCTGGAAATAAAAATCCCATTCTAACTTTTAAAATCTATTATCTAGGGATTGATTCACAGAAGTACACTTGGGGTTTGGTAACAAGGGAGAGCAGACCTGTCACCACTAGCTGGGTGACCCTGCATAAGTTACTGTCTACCCCTCAGATCCTTCATCTATAAAATGAAGACAAAATGGCAACTTACAAATCAGAAGCAAATGGCATATTGTATATAACACTTCTGGCCCAGTGACTGGGCACAAAATCCGCATATAATAAATTGTAGCTAATATTGTTACTTTTATTACTCACTCATTCATTCTAATAAATATCTATTAAGCACCTACTACATATCAGGAATTCTACTATATCACAGTATTTCTACAATTTGGTTACTGAAATATCATCTTAAGTATTTCAGCTATTTCCTCAAATAATTTTTAATATTTTCTTTCATTATTTTTTTCTTTTTCTTGAGGTGTAATTGACATTCCATTAGTTTCAGGTATACAACGTAATAATTTGATATGTGTATATACTGCAAAATGATCACTGACAAGAAGTCCAGTTGACATCCATCACCACACAGAGTTACAAAATTTCTTTTCTTCTTGTGATGAGAACTTTCAAGATCCACTCTACTAGTTACTTTCAAATTTAAGCTTTTCTTCAAATTGACTATTTCAATACCTACTTTAGTCTCCTAAACATCAAATCTGTGAAATCACAGGTTTCATGTGCCAGTTTTACTTTTTCTAACACACATTAACATAACCAGAGTACAGTTAAATATTTGTAAATGTTTATCCATTTAAACCACCTATAATCATCGGTAGTGGGCACAATTCACTCTGGAAAATATAAAGACAGTCCCTCTGTCCTCAAAGAGTTTTCTCTCTTGGCCAAGCAATTCTGCAATCACATAGGTCAGGCCTAGGATCTTACTAAGAAGTATTTAGTGTCCAGCTGTCAGGCAGGGCCAATGAGATGCAGGTCCTGATGGAAAGGTGACTGCAGAGAAATAGTTTTGAACATGAACAGGACTCAAAAAGCTGAATAGGAGAACTCAGGCTTCCCCTTAATGAATCTGAAAGTGTCGAGGTAATGCAATTACCTTACTCTAACAGAGAGTATCTGCTGTGGCACCCCAAGAATCACATTATGCATGCAAACCAGTACCTGTTGAGAATACACTCCTCCTAAAGTGATAATCCCATGCATTTCTTCAGCATCACCTGGCTGTCACACAGACATCCCCTTATTGCATTATATGATAGTCTCACTGGCCACGTACTGTGAACAAGGTACCATCCACATCAACCAGGTTAGATCAAAATCTCTGACAATATATACAGAAAATCTTCCCCTCCATCCCTAGCTGCAAAGTACTAAGGCTTGAGCAGGCAACTCAGGGCTGTGCCTTTGATCCCTCTTTCAAGGCTAGAAAGAGATTTGCAAGGGTGGCCACTGCAAGAAGCTTCCTTCTTCAATTTCCCCTACCCAGGGCTGAAGGCAAGCATAGCAGTCAGGGGAATTATGCCTTCCAGTCTCAGTGTGGTGGGCGACGGAGTAGAAAGCATGCTTTCCCCAGATTATTTGTTCACTCATTCAGCAAATATTTGTTGAGCATTATTATTTGCCAAGCATGGGGAAAGACCCTGGGGAAAAAGAGATGAATAAAACCCCATCTCTGCCCTCCTGGATTTCACACTGTAGGAGAAGCAGCACACAAGCCGAAGTGTAATTGCAAATCTGGATGATGTGTGCTAAAATAGAAATACAAGGTACAGTGGGAGCCAGGCAGGGAGGTCCAGAGTGCAGGAACCCCTCAGCTCTGCTTCTGGAGGTAAGTTCAGGAAGCGATCAGACAGAAGAGAGCACAAGCAGGGATTTGAAGGGATATGCTTAGTGGGGTAGGGAAAGAAAAGGTGAGGGTTCTGCAGGGGTGCCTCTCAGCATGCTTGATAATTCCACTGTAAACAAGTTCTCTTAACCGAACTTGACTTTACCAAAGTGCCTACAGGCTCTATTTTGCTCTGCAAAAATAGGGACTGGTGCCCAGGGCAGTTGCTGAGTGCTTAGAGCCAGTAAGCCCCAGGCATCTCTGGCCTCACCCTATCCACTGTTTGCTCACCAAGAATCAGTGGCTTTTGTCCCCAGACTGGTTAAAGCCAGTTTTATATTTATTGTTATAATGACCTAGTTTCTCTTAAAATTACACAAACTGGTAAAGTATAAAAACAAAGAGTTGCCTCTATGAAAATGAAATTAATCACTAAAAAACAAACAAACAGAACCTCTGAAGATTTTATCACCTGCTATAAAGTTACAACAATTGAAAATTTTATTATGGGTGTGGTTTATTTAAAAAAGGCAAAAGCAAACTGGTGTAGCCATACTTAAGAAATGGCCTTGGTGTTACATCAATGCTTAGGGAATTAATGTATAAATGATGTATACTTTAAGTTAAAATAAAATATTATGGGGTGCACAGTTCATCTTTTAGGATTACTTTCTTTAACGTTTTGAATAGGACCCCAGTGATGAGTCCTAATCTGGTGTAATATAGTAATTACAGTCCGGCTTTGCCGTTGACTACCTATGTGGTGTTGCACAGGTCACTTTAATCTTTTATCCCCCAGTTCCCTCATATACCAAACTGGGAAATAACAGTATTTACTTCACAGAACCATGAATTTTGAGAGATATATTTGCTAATGAGTCCAAAAGCTTATCTTGGCCCATAGCACTTAACAAATGTTACTTTGATTTTCAATATCATCATAATCATCTTATTTGGAATGACGTCACAAGAACTTCCATTTCTAGTTTCTATAATTCTCCATTATTTAAATTTTTACAATAAACTGTATATAATTTATGCTTGGTAAAAATATTGTTATATTTTGAAAATGAGTAGGGAAAAAGAAAGTTCTCTTCAATCTAGATAAATGAAGATGTTCAGAGTACATGAGGAAATTGTTTCAAAAGGAGGAACAGTAGAGAATATAACATATTTGCTGTTTTTATGCAGCTGTATTTGTTCAGGGATGATGTTCCACAGTAGGATTTACTGGAATAAAGGCTCAGGAGAGAATGGTTAGATGATACTCTAATTAACGTCCTAAAGTCAAACAGAGGATGTCAGAGGCAGCACACTGGTCTTCAGGAAAGACGGGTCAGACCACTGTGCCATTTTATAGCATGGAAGCGCTTGTGTCTTTAAAATACCTTCATATACTAGAAACCCAGAAAGACAACACAACATGCACAACAACAAGCCTAATAAATGACAATGGCTGGAACTTTCCATGAGCCACAAAGACTACCACAGTCTTTAGAACATACCCATGCTGGAACACATTTGTTGTTTACCACAGATTTCTAGAGAAGCGTTAGTAGCTCAGAAGCTTTGGGCAGGAAGGGGAGACTTAGAAATGAACACAGGCAAAGAGGTGTGGTTCTATCCTTCTTTATTATCCCATCAGTTTCTCAGCATGAAGTTTCCACGATTTCAGTATTCCATCGATTTTTCTGTGTGAGCATGAGCGCATACCCGTGTATGCATGCATAATCATGCATGTGTTAAGAACAGTTCAGCAAACATAACAAAAAAGCTTTGTGTATTCAAATAAAATAGCTTCTCTATTTTTAAAAGAAGTGCAACTAAGCAAAGAACACAGATTTTTTTCATACATAATCCCCACATCCCCCTCCATCTGGCAGTCCTTCCTGCCTTTAACCCCTAGCTCCTGTGAACCAAGCCTTAAAGGCCTACCTTGACTCTAGCTGGATAATGAAAGAGACCTGGGCACAGGGTGCTGTCGGAGTTTAGGGTCCAGTCTCTAGCAACAGTTTTGTGATCAGGTTGCCTGACCAACTTTCCTAAGCCAGAACATAATGAACACTTTTATAGTTTTTTGCCAGGTATGTCGACCCTGAGAACAGCACATGACACTCCCTAAAAACTTGGCGAAAAATTTCCTCTGCCCAAGTCTGATTACTCCCAAATATGCTTTATTTCAATTTGCTGTGGTTGAGCACTCCCCAATGTTCCAAAGGATTCATGTCTCTCAGTCAAAAAGAAAGAAGGGAAGGAAGGGAGGAAGGAGGAAGGGAGGGAGGAGGGAAGGGAGGGAGGGAAGGAGAAAAGAAAAAAGAAAAGAAAAGAAGAACACAGTACTTCCAATACCATCCAAATACTCTGGGGTCTGACTATAATATTTATATTAATCACCTGCACTGGTTAATAAACCTGCTAATTGCCAAATCTCTTTTGTTCCCAGTGAATTAAAAGAAAGAGGGAAATAATTCAGACAATTCCAGTCTCTCGTGTGATTATTATAAATGGGTGTTTAACTACATAGTGCCGGATATTAGGCTAAGTCAAAATCAGCTATTTATCCTGGATATCTTAAAACAAAGTAAAAGATCCCTTTAAATCTCAGTTTTTGGTCTGTAAAATGCAGAAATAATAATAGCATCTACCTCAATGGGTTACAGTGACAACAAAATGAGATAGTACATGCCAAATACTAATTCCAGAGCCCTTTCAGTATGAAAATATCTGACAGTATCTGGCATACCGTGGGCTCAGTAAATGTTTACTACCACCACCACAACCACTACCACTACTACTGAGAGACAAAAATAGTTCTGGAGGCTCTGAATATTCCAGACTGACTACCCACATGGATCAATTTTATCACATAAATTTTCAGCTTGCCACGACAAGGATGTTGTAACCATAAAGAAGGCAGTCATCACTCCCTGATTTCCAAGCAGGGAAACGCAGTACTGTTTATAAGATCTACCTAAATCTTGGTTGGGTACCATCAAATTAAAGTAAAAGCATTCATAAATCTGAAGCAGTTGCTCCTGTCAACATAATTTGAAAACAAACAGTGGGTGCACTTTCTAAATTTTTATCTACCCTCTGATAACAAAACTCAGGGATGGGTTGGGTATTTTCATGTGTGATCACGTGACAGTCCAAGGCTCATTCATGTACCAGGGGCCCCAAAGCCATCAAGGTAAAGATGTTCACCTAGAGCTTAAGACGTTATAAACAGGCTGTGTTTGACAGAAAAGTTTTGTTGGCAGAAGTTGAGATTTTATGAATGGTTACGTCTAGCAGCAGATAGACACTATAGGAATCTGACCCATCAATACTAATGTGCTTTTTCGGTTTTAGTATATTTGGTATTTCTGCTTTTTGTTCTCTACTGATCTCTCATCTCATCACAGCCACATAAACCAACACCCCAACCATGCGCACTCTCTTCCACCACCAATTCAAAAACCACATTCCATCAGCTTTTCTCAGTATCCTAAAAATACCCTGAATGTGGCCTGGAACTACATCACCATACATTGTATACCTTTTCTTCTGCCATTCTTTCTTGTCAGTCCAACCTTCTGCTATCATCACGTTTACCTTTCCCACCTACACTTTTTGACCTAAGGCAATTGGTGGAAGTAGAGTTATTAAAAACGACCCTTACAGACTGCTTAGGAGACATAAATGTGACAGCTCTTCCTAAGAGTCAAAACAAGTTTCCCTCAGTTTGTCACTTCCTCTCACAGAAGGGGAATCTGTGCTGTCACTGTGTTTCTACAGCAGTTCTAGATCCTGAGAGAAGGGCTAGGGAAGGAGATAAATAGGAACCCTCTATACCCCTTCCAAGAGAGGTTCCTCTAGCACTATTTTACACTCTCCCTTTGTGAAAGACACCTCATTTCAAGGAGAACAAATCAAACCAAGATTTCCCTCTTCTTGTTTTCTATGTGCTCATCCTAAAAAACCAGACTGCAAATCGTATTCCATTTTGAGGACATACCAATGCAGTGAACAAAGTGAACTAAGTGCCTAAAATAGATTTGGCTCCCTTCCACAGGTAGAGGCAGCTCCAGAATTTCAATATGGAAGGACACAAGACAGCAACCTGATTGGAGGGGAGGTTACCAGGAAGCTGCACTGGAAGTCACTTTTATTTTTGCCTCAATTGTGTATGTTCAATCAGGGTGACTAGTGCTAAGGATGGAGGATGATGGACATTACTGATGGGGCTGGGCATCTGTCCAGGAGCCTTTCTTTAGCTCAGCCACTGTGCACATGGCAGAGAGACACGTGGAAGCAGAAACCCCAGTTCCCACCTTGATTGACAGAGATAACCAAGTCACATGCACTTCCTTTTTCTGTGCTTTGGGATGATTTGATACAATCTTAATTGTAAGAGAGCAGACAGCATATGTTTTTGTGAGCCATCTAACAAAGGGCCTGGTATCTAGTAGGCTTTTTATAAATATTTGCAGAATGGAGTTGAATCAGAGAGTGTCAGCAGAAATCTATGGCAAATGATTTTAACCATATATATGTTTAGAAGGTTTAAAAGGTAAAATGGCAATGCATTTTCATAAAGGAAAGATTTGAAAATGCTTATTAACAGAAACATGAATACAGAAATCATCTTTTAAGATTTGAAGGTCATTTCTCCCAGATTTTAACATTTTGTAAGATCAGAAGTGATTTTATTTTTTTAATATCTGTATTTTTCTGTCTTAAAATAATACTGTTAAATAGGGACTACTCATATAGTTTTTCAAGGCCTATAATTTTTAAAAACATCTTTCTGCTACTTTTGGTGGATATCCTGCTTGTCTTCATATACGTTTACTTACATTTCTATTGATAGTTGTATCTATTTTTATCTATCTTTGGAAAACAATCTGCTCTTTGTTAAATAACATATCATAAACTGCTTTCCCTTTCACTAACTGAAGTTCTTCTATGTAATTTTTAATGGCTTCAGAGCATTTCTTGGAGTGAAGACTTCATTGTTAATTATTCCTGGATGACTCTTGGATACTTCGGTTCCCAATCATAAATAATACTATGACAAACATCTATCTATAACTACATCTATATATTTTCACATGCATCTCTATGTTTTTAGCATACTTCCTAGAAGTAGAATGTCTAGATCAGGGCGCCTGGGTGGCTCAGTCGTTAAACGTCTGCCTTCAGCTCAGGTCATGATCCCACGGTCCTGGGATCGAGTCCCACATCGGGCTCCCTGCTCAGCGGGAAGCCTGCTTCTCCCTCTCCCACTCCCCCTACTTGTGTTCCTGCTCTCGCTGTCTCTCTCTGTCAGATAAATAAATAAAATCTTTAAAAAAAAAAAAAAGAATGTCTGGATCAAAGGTAGAGAAATTTTAAAGGACAATCATAGTCCTGTCACTGAATGGGTTTACTATGTGCTAGATTCTTACTAAACAATAACTCATGTAATCTTTATAACAATCCACGAGTTAGATACTAATATTGTCACCACTTTACAGATGGGGAAGTGGAGTCTCACAGAGATTGGCATCTCAAGAGCCTCCGGGCAATCTCAGAAGACCAACTGACCTGGCTTGCCCACATCTACACCAATCAATGGAAAGGGAGATAGAATTACCGTGATTGACTTGGAGCAGGAAAAGTTAACCTGCAATGGGCGTTACAATATACCTATAGCACTATTTAAAAAGACCACAAGGCCACCACTGTGGTCTTGTGAGGTAGAGTGCACCTTGGCACTGTGGGGAATGTTCTTTTCCACTCCCCAGAGCTGCCCAATGGGACTGAGCATTAGGTGGTTGCAGGAGCAAGGGTGAGAGAAAGAAACCCTAAGATCTTTCAAGGGCATTTGGGTTCTGGTAATTTTCAATTTCCAACCAACCAATTCAGCCACGTAAAGTGGGAAGCAAAAAAATACAGCCAACTCAAGAAGTTCAGCTCTAAGCTTATGGAACTCCTCTGTATTGGAGAGGTCAGTCATATGAATCAGACTTTAATACCCAATTTTAATCATTAGATTTTTAAGTATTTTTTCAAAAAACAAAACTTATGTTTCTGCTGGCTTAGGAAAAAGCACATTTGGAAAGGAAGAAACAATTTCATAAAAGACCAAAAAAGATTTCACAAATTATTTCTTAAATATACACAATGACACCATGCAGAACTAAAAATAAATTAAATTGCACTGTATACAAATCTTCCTGTCCTCCCTCTCCTCCCACCTTTCTTCTGCTTCCATGTTACTCAGTAAGTTTTCCCAAATCAGTGTGTCTCCATATCCCACTAACCACACCCCAAAATCATCCATTTCTCTTAGAATTTCCTTGGGAGTGTCTCAAATTTAGGGCCAGCATGTGAGTTATTTAAGAAGCCATGGCTTTATGGATTAGCTTAGCAGATGTGTAGCCTCCAGGATATGCCTCTGAGGTCTCTTCTGCCATCTGTATCCACACCTCCAGCGGATCGAGTACTAATATTTTGGCCCAAAACAGCAACAGAAGTTTGTCTGGTCTCATGACTCTGTCATCAGGATTACAAATTGACCTGGCTCATTTCCCAAACTAACAAGGTTTGGAAGACTCAAATGTTACCAATGATGACTTCATTCAAAATACTCCAAGAATGTGTCAACCCACATCACACCTCCTAGGTTTTACAAGAAATCAGCTTGACTTTGAACCACTATTATCTTTTCTTCCTGAAAAAAACCTCAGGGGAGATATGAATGCCCTAGGTGTTCAGTCAAGAGGATGTTACTCTGGGTGGGTATTCTCCCTCCTGGAGTTGTAGGATGTATTGATCAAGAGTTTCCAATTTAGGTATTCTAAGAGTGCATAAAGTGTTCTGGGCAGTTTGGCATAGAACTGTCCATTATACAGTGCAGTAAAAGAGAATGTATTGATTCCTTCTAACATCTTACCTCCTCTCACTACTAATTGGTTTGTTTCAGAGAACAGGCAGTGTGAAATGTGTTCAGAAATTTAACAGTCCATCATAGCAGACAGAGTTGAGCATCAGGATCAGATAAGCCCACATTAAATCCCCAGCACTTGCAATCTGTGTGACTTTGGCCATGTTACTCACTCTGGCTCTCGGTCTCTGAAAAAAGTACAATGAAATCCATCTCAAAGACCTAGTGTGAGGATTTAGTGAGACCCATGTGAAAACTGCCCAATGCAGTGTAGGGCTCAATACAAGTTAATTCTCTTCCTTATTAAAAAACAAAAGAGGCCAGTGGGGGAGGCTATTACACTTTGTCCTCTTTGGCTCTAACTACCTTTCTTTCTTTATCAGGTTTCTTTCTTCCACCCTTCCCCACCACACAATTAGAGAATGGAGGCAAATTTATCTTTCTTTGTGCCTAACCAAGTTTATCCATTAAGTTGAGTAGGCCTCAGCATGATAGATAGATAGATAGATAGATAGATAGACAGATAGATAGATAGATAGATAGGGAATGATATATAGAATGATAATTAGACAGATAGGCAAATGGACAGACCATATATACAGATATATATATCTTCACAAATGATAGGTGAGGGCATTATGAGCCATACCAGTGCAAGATGGGATTCACCAAGACCCCAAGCCCCCACCAAATGGAACTTGATGTTGAGGTGACGTCAGCCTGGAATATCTGGATGCCCTAGCAATTAATTCAAGCAGCCCAGTCACAAAAATACACCTGCCCACCAGCCTCAGGCAGGCTAAATTTTGCCTGGTTCAAATTAGAATCTGCCCACTGAGCCAACAGAAATAAAGCCAAGGGACAGAAAATTTCCTCAGAATATATGCTTACCTGACTGGTTGGCGGTAGCCATTTTCAGGGCTATGTGTGAAGCTGCAATTGGGAACGATTTTTGATGTGGGACTCGAATGTGACCATATATCTTAAATGTGCTGGTGTGTGTGTGTTGGTGGGGGGACTGCTATGATAGAAAGAAAAGGGTCAGTGTCTTAAGTGACCAGAATAAAGGCGGTTACATTTCTGGAGAGCCTAATCTATTCCTCTAGCTATTAATAAGGCTGCCTGGCTCCCCATCTAAACCTGTGTCTCGCATCACTCCCTTCAGACTAGTAGGTATACAGCAGTGAGACAGGAAGAGTCTGTTTAAGAGCCCAAGCCAGGCAGACCATCTGTCGACATGATTAATGTGCTGGTTAACATTCAGTTGTTCTTTCCTTAGCATGGCGAATGCATCTAACACATCACCTTTGTTCAGCTACCGCACAGCTGGGCCAAGACCAGCAATGCACCTTGATCCTTAATGACACGCTGGGGCTCTTAATCTCCCCAAACTTCTCTCAGGCAACCTTCTTCTTGGCTGGGAATTAGAAAAGGAAGTTGGTAGCAAAAGTGGCAGTGCAGCAACAGAAATAGTGACTGGGGCCATTCTATGAAATCACCTTAACATAAATACATTTTTAAACTGGAAAGCCTGAGGTACCTTGTTGGCTCAGTTGGTTGAGCATATGACTCTTGATCTCGAGGCTGTGAGTTCGAGCCCCAAGTTGAGGTGAAGATTACTTAAAAAAAAAAAAAATAAATAAAATGGAAAGCCTATTTCAACCACATCAATTCAGCATGCAAATATTGAGGACTGAAAGGCAGCATTATAGACTAGTTTGTAGAGAAGTCAGAGAAATGGGTTCGAATTCTGCCTCTACCAATTGCAAACAGTTTAATTTTGGAGAAGTTACTCAATCTCTCTAAGTTTAGTGGCTTCATTTAATAAAGATTGCCAATTAAATAATGTTTGTGGCGCTCTTAGCACACAGCATGGTATACAGTAAATGCTCAATAAATGATAATTATTATTGTAAAAGCATTGAATGGATACCGAGCAGTAGATCTACAGGAGACAAGATGCTGTCCCAGTCCCCAAGGAGTTGAGTGAAAGATGCCAAAGTAAACACTTTTAACCACAATAATGCAGCTGTGAGCAAGGCCAGGCTCTAAGAGTTATAAAGACCATGATGGAACTCAAGGAGAAGAGATTCATCCCAATTTGAGAGACTGAGCAGGTTTTTATAGAGGAGATCACACTTGATCGAGGATTTCAAAGACGGACAGAATTGAAAGAGATGGAGATGAGAGGAAAGGTGCTTTAGACAGAGAAAGTCACACCACCAAAGGCACGGAGGTAATGACTGAGCAAGAGCAAGTAGACTTATAAGGCTGGTGTGTGGCTGTGGACATGGCCAGAAAAGTGGGCTGGAGTCTGATTAGAAATCTTTGAATATCAAAGAAAGGAATAGGACTTTATTCTGTAAGCAGTGAAAAGCCATCAACTGTTTCAGGGTAAAGGAATTATCTGCCTAAATGAAATCAGAGAGGACAGAATTTTTCTTTGCCTCCAGCAGGCGTTAAGAATAACTATGTGGGGCGCCTGGGTGGCTCAGTCGGTTAAACGTCTGCCTTCAGCTCAGGTCATGATCCCAGGATCCTGGGATCAAGCCCCACGTCGGGCTCCCTGCTCAGCCTGCTTCTCCCTCTCCTCCCCGCTCGTGCTATCTCTTGCTGTCTTTGTCACTATCTGTCTCTCTCAAATAAATAAATAAAATCTAAAAAAAAAAAAGAATAACTATGTAATTGAATGAATCTGCCTACAACACAGCAAGGAAGTTCCCAGAGGGGAGAAACTCTGACCTCCATAAATAACAGCTAGAGTATCCAATCCTATTTTGGAAACTTTAGAAAGGTTTGTTAGCAAATGGGCAAGATCCCAAGGGAAAAATGGAGTTGTAGGTAAGACTCACTAATGCTAACAGTTGGCCCCACACTCCCTGACAATCCCAAGGCACGTCCTCACAGCCCCAGTCAAGCAGAGAATTGAGGAAACGATGTGAGCAATTCAGGCCAAGGTAAAGTCACTTAGTCCCTACAGGTTTATACCTTCTGAGGAGGTGGTAAAGCCCACAGCATAGTGAAGCCAGTCCCAGTAGCAATCACTGGCATGAAGTGGGTTGTGAACTTAATCCAACCTACACAAAGCTCCACCAGTGGCAGTCAAAGGTATGGAAGCATAGAGGATAGGACAAGACACACAGGGGCTATGCTGCTGGGCAGGGGCAGCGGGGATGGTTCTGGTAGGTGTCCTGTCACAGCAGCCAGGTTGCAAAAGTACCAAATGCTGTGACTTTCCCCTTCCCTAAAGTTTCCACTCTAATCAAGTATAGACCAGAGAATATTAAGAACGATTTAGAAGCAAAGCAAGACTGAGTTGCTGAATTCTCTGTTCCAGACCTAGAAAAGCATAATATTGGACCCAGTTACAAACTCCTAGCAAGAGGGTGGGGCACTATGGTCTCTGTAATCATCACCTACTGTTGATACAGGTAATGACAATGATTATAGTGATATAGCAGATTTCTTGGGGTGTCTATTCAGTTCACAATAAACTCTACTTCTCCAAGCACTATACTGATCATCTATATTAGTTTTCTAGGGCTGCCATAATAAAGTACCACAGCCTGGGTGGCTTAAACAACAGAAATTTATTGTCTCACAGTTCTGGGGGCTAGAAGTCCAAGATCAAGGTGTGAGCAGGCTTAGTTTCTCCTAAGGCCTCTGTCCTGGGCTTACAGATACCCTCCTTGTCTTCACATGGTCTTTCCTTGGTGCATATGTGCCCCTGGTGTCTTTCTGTCTGTCTACATCTGCTGTTCTTTTTTTTTTCTTTAAGATATTTTATTTATTTATTTGACAGAGAGACAGCAAGAGCAGGAACACAAGTAGGGGGAGTGGGAGAGGGAGAAGCAGGCTTCCTACGGAGCAGGGAGCCCGATGCCGGGCTCGATCCCAGGATCCTGGGATCATGACCTGAGTTGAAGGCAGATGCTAAACGACTGAGCCACCCAGGCACGCCTACATCTCCTGGTCTTATAAGGACACTAGCTGTATCAGATCAGGGCCCACCTTGTCAACTTCATTTTACCTGAATTACCTCTTTATAGGCCCTATCTCCAAAGACAGTCATCTGAGATACTGAGGGTTAGGGCTTCAACATATGAATTTTGAGAGACACCATTCATCCTATAACACTACCTATGCTGGTAGATTCACCTACCATAGCTCCTACCTTACCCCGAGATACAGTTTATTGGATCAAGATGAACACGTGCCCCAAAAGAGACATAACAAAATCTCTATTCTGGGCAATTAGGCTTGGAGTAAACAGATGGTTAGTCAGTTTGTTCTCTTGCTCTAAGGAGCTCTAAATGCAGAGTTTTCCACAGGCCAGGTGAAACACACAGAAATAAAAATAAGGATTACTAGTTCAGAAAAGGACTGCTCTGAGAAAAAAAAAAAGATTTTGACACCCTCACTGGTTTTGAGGTTTCTGTTTTCAGTACCTTAAGAAGACTTTCGGCCCTCATGTTGTGTGAGATCTATCTGTTATGATTAAGGGACACAACCACAAGGTGGTGGTGGTTGGAAAAAAAAATGGTAAAAGCAATCAAGACAGGTCCCAAACTGAACTGCTGACAGGTCCCTCCTTACCTTCAGAATAACCAAATTAATCACTTACCTTTTCTCAATACATGGCAGTATCTCTCAGTAGATCCTTACAGCATTTTACCACCCTACTACATAAGATATTATTCCTCCTAATACATAGTCACAGTTCCACTGCTTTTATTTAGGTTCACTTAGTCTAATATCTTCACTCACAAATAGAGAGAAAACTACACTCTCAACATGAAAATACACCCTGTCCCTGAAGAGTAATTAACCCAAATTCTTTTCTCCAGGTTAATTAATTCAAATGTCTTTAGCCTTTCATCCAAAGAAACCCTTTTTCATTCTTTTAAGCTTGAGTGCCTTTCAGCTTCTTCGCATCCCTATTAAGGGTCACTGACCACATCTGGATTCTCCATAATGAGGGTCAGACTAACGCTGAGCACGGTGGGACAATGATTTACTGATGCTGTGAGAAGTGCCTTTTGTGTTGCATTTCAGCATTCTGTTGTCTTGTCTTTTCTGCGCAACAAGAGTACTCATACTAGCGATTCCCATTCCACTTATATTTAACTATGACACTCTGGTCTTTTTTTGGTCTCTCTAAACTAAGTCAGGTTTTATTCTCACATAATTTGCTTTGTTTTTGTTTTTGTTTTTTTAAAGATTTTATTTATTTATTTGAGAGAGAGAGAGAATGAGAGATAGAAAGCACGAGAGGGAAGAGGGTCAGAGGGAGAAGCAGACTCCCCGCTGAGCAGGAAGCCCGATGTGGGACTCGATCCGGGGACTCCAGGATCATGACCTGAGCCGAAGGCAGTCACTTAACCAACTGAGCCACCCAGGCGCCTGCTTTGTTCCTTTTTTGATGAAAGGTATTTCATTAATGTCTTTCATTTCCTTGTTATTTATCTTTTGTAGAACCAGAAAATTTAGACCAAAAAATAAAAGGGATGGAGATCATATAATCTAGGAGTGGTAAACTGACAGCTATGGCCAAACACTGCCCATAGAAATATTATCTGTAACAGGATATTTTTAAGTGTTTAAGGCTTTAATACCTTTAGGCCAGGTTGACATACACTCCAATTGCCCCAGACCTGATTTCTACCTTTTGTTCTCTGTTCTTTTTCCAGGTCTCCAATAGTATTTGAGTTTAAATTCCTAAATTCAACCAACTCACATGAAACAGAGGACGGGAGCTGGAGAGAAGAAATGACTTTCCAGTATCACAGAGCTACTTGATGGAGAGCCTGAATGCCAACCTAGAGCTCAACATTTCCCTTTCTAGCCTACTACATGTGTATTGGCTCATTATAAAGGCCAGGAGGGAAAAAAAAGAGTTAAGTAATGAAGAGTTTTAGGTATTTCAACCAATATTTTTGATGACAACCAAACAGGTACAAATCATGCTGAGATAACATGCATAAAAATCTTAATCACTTTTGGAATTTTTATTTTTGACAAGAGGCTGAACCTTGGACCATCCCCATTGCCCTTAGCACAGAAACACCCAGAATTCACTTCCATCTCTGAACAACTCCTCCCCACCTGGAGGTCCTAGAGAATCTTAAAAGTGCTAATTGAGTTTCCGACAAATCATAATGGATTTAACATACATCTCACAGGCCTTTAAAAACAATGCTTCCCTTCCCAGGCTCAAGTAACTAACAGCTGGAGCATAGAGGGTTTGCATCTGAAACAGGATTCCAATGACATTTGCAGAAAACAAGGGGTTAACCAGAGAAAGCCAGCTACTCTGCTGTAGAGAGAAAGTTTGCTGATACTCTTAGGTCTGCTTTGACATGTCTATCAAGATTGCTAATGACCAGCAACCACATGCCTTGTGAAAGGAGGCACTAATGCTCTAATGATGCCAATTATATAACTGAATACTAAACTAAACAGAAGAGGAAAAACCCATGAATGATAGATACAGGTAATTAGATTTCCCCTCTATAATATAGAAATGATTTCCATATTTCCCAATATCCTGTTGCTCATTCTATAGACTGCTCGTCTGTTCCTCTGGTTATAGCCAACCCAAAGGGATCCAAATTAAAAGAGACAGAACAATGAAGAAGGAAGAAGTGAAGGGGCTTTTTAATCATTCTGCCTGTATGAAATTATCAAAAACATTCTATCCTTCACATACTACTGTGGCATAATCTCTCATGTTATTTAAGAACATATTTTATACACCAGAGCAACTGCTTTTACTGATAAGAATCTCAGACCCAGAATCAGAAAAATAGGCTGTTTTACAGTTAAGTTACTCTTTCTTTGACATTGTATTTGAAGTATGATAACTATTCAGGAAGTTAGAGTCCTTTGGTCTGATTATATCCAGAAAGAAAAATCAGTGGGTGAAGATTTATGAATTTCTTAATTGGTCCAGAAACAGCTTGAGAGTAAGTGAAGCTGCAATTCATAAAAACTATACTCTAAGTGTACGGTTCTTCCACACAAAGGATGGAACCCAAAGCCATGAAAGATGGCCCTCTTTCACTCTCTGCCATAAATTCTCCTTTGTTTCTGTCTTTCATAGTTCAATTCATTCAAAAATATTGATTGCACACTTACTATGAAAGCATATATTCTTGTTTTGAACTCATTTCTCTTTCTCTTTTTCACTTTTCTTCCTTTTCATTTTTTTTCTCCTCTGTGGAGCCTGCCAGGAGTCCCTCAAAATCCACAACGTACCCACTATGATACTATTAGGGTCCCAGCACTTGACCACTGTGCTATGCTAAATCTGCTTGTCTCTACATTTTTGTATAGGGAGGAGTGCGCTTTGGGTTCAGAAAAGCTGGGTTGGAAGCTCTTCTGTCTCTAGCTATTTGCATCAAACCAAGTGCCCCAATTTCCTCATTTTTAAAATGAGATAGTAATAAAACCTACCTCAAAATGACTGTGTAAAAAGTTAAGTGAGGAGATGTCCCCGGGTACTTAGAAAAGTGACTGCGCAGAGTATTCGATAAATGAAACACATCATTATCATTAGAGACGATATTAGCAAAATAAAATGAAATAAAAATGAAATAAATTATTTTGAAATTTCTTTTCATCTCCCTGAATCTTAGAAATACCTAAAGCTTTAAAAGCTACTATTTTGAAGATCCCAGAAGATGAGGTTCTGATGGGCAAACTTTGGGCCACTTTGCTGCCAAGAGAATCATCAAGACACTTTTTTATTCGTGGGGTGGTTCACAAAGTGGTAGTCTCCACACTAAAAACGACAGAGCTTTACCAAAGGCATCCTGTCCACTGGGTCCAAGCTATATTAGGCAAGTAAATTTTTTAAGTAGAGGCGGATTCCTAATCTATTTACAAGGCAAGTGTTTTCCAAGAGCCTACTATGTATGTAGAAATATATGAGGAACAAAAAGAACAGACATTTTTCCAAAGAAGACATCCAAACGGCCAACAGACACATGAAAAAGTGCTCCACATCGCTCGGCATCAGGGAAATCCAAATCAGAACCTCAATGAGATACCACCTCACACCAGTCAGAATGGCTAAAATTAACAAGTCAGGAAACGACAGATGTTGGCGGTGATGTGGAGAAAGGGGAACCCTCCTACACTGTTGGTGGGAATGCAAGCTGGTGCAACCACTCTGGAAAACAGTATGGTGGTTCCTCAAACAGTTGAAAATAGAGCTACCATACGATCCAGCAATTGCACTACTGGGTATTTACCCCAAAGATACAAATGTAGGGATCCGAAGGGGTACGTGCACCCCGATGTTTATAGCAGCAATGTCCACAATAGCCAAACTGTGGAAAGAGCCAAGATGTCCATCGACAGATGAATGGATAAAGAAGAGGTGGTATATATATACACAATGGAATATTACGCAGCCATCAAAAGGAATGAGATGTTGCCATGGACAACGACGTGGATGGAACTGGAGGGTGTTATGCTGAGTGAAATAAGTCAATCAGAGAAAGACATGTATCATATGACCTCACTGATATGAGGAATTCTTAATCTCAGGAAACAAACTGAGGGTTGCTGGATGGTGGGGGGGTGGGAGGGAGGGGGTGGCTGGGTGATAAGACATTGGGTAGGGTATGTGCTATGGTGAGCGCAGTGAATTGTGCAAGACTGTTGAATCAGAGATCTGTATCTCTGAAACAAATAATGCAATATATGTTAAGAAAAAAAAAACAGAAGAAGATAGCAGGAGGGTAAGAATGAAGGGGGGGGAATCGGAGGGGGAGATGAACCATGAGACACTTTGGACTCTGAAAAACAAACTGAGGGTTCTAGAGGGGAGGGGGTTGGGGGGATGGGTTAGCCTGGTGATGGGTATTAAAGAGGGCACATTCTACGTGGAGCACTGGGTGTTATACGCAAACAATGAATCATGGAACACTACATCAAAAACTAATGATGTAATGTATGGTGATTAACATAACAATAAATAAATTAAAAGAAAAAAAAGAAAGAAAGAAATATATGAGGAACAAAGAAAGAGACCAGCAAAACATAACATAACTTACACTTGATATTCCCACAAAGAACTTAGGGTTTCACCGGTCAAGATACACACTCTTGTCTAGTTCAAGAATTCACTGTCTTTCTTCTTATCTACTTAAATAGCCTACCGTTGATCTTACCTTTAGCCTTACTTCTTTTTAGCTCAACCTCCATGGGGCTGTGATCAAATCATTTCTCTGCCTCAAATTCTTCCTTTAGGACAAAATTCCACTTCTTCTAGCATTGCTGTCAAGGTCCTTGACAATCTTACTAACTCTATTTTCCTTGCCTCTTGCCCCATTTCCTCACCATGTACTGTAGTCAAATTCCCCACCACTTCTTGAGCATGGTTTAGCCTTACTCTGTATCTGCTAGATATTCCACTTGGCTTATCTTTCTCCACATAACCTAGCGACTTGTGCTTTGTGTTTAAGATGGAGTATCTACTAATGTGAAATCCTTTGGAAAATTCTGCTTCACCCAGCCACACTGATATTAATTATAAGCTCCAATGGCGATATCCTTCACCAGAGTATCAGGGATATATCTCTTTCATCTCATATCCCCTATAATTATCATGATGTTTACCATGGGATGAATGATCACAAGTACTTATTAAATGATTGAATATAAAAAGTCAATTATAACTTACACATTACATACATATAATAAGTTACATTGCAAAATACTTGTGGATTACAAGACACTTCCTGCTACATTACCTCAGTGAAGTAGTACAAAACAATTTGTGCCTTATTAAACAGTACAATTGGTTAAGTTGTAAAAAGTAGTATTCAAAATTAGCAGCAGCATTCAAGAAAGTTGCATAGATTTGGAAAAAGAGATATAAAGCAAGAACTTGAAGGATGACAGTGAAGCAGAGATGTTTTGTGATGCCAGACATAAAACACCTAGATCTATTTGGCAAACCAGTAACTCACTATATCAGGAACCCAACAGACTTACTTCCCTACACTTTTTGAATGAATCCATATCTTCTTTGATTCAATGAATGCTCTCCCATTTGAGAGGCTGAAAACTGTTTTGATAATAATACAAGCACACATTTAGATCATATCTGAATGTGGCCATTTGGCTCCATTAAAGTCAACCACAGCTACTAGGCTTGATGGGGTTAGAAGCACTGCAGTTCTATCGATCATGAAGGAATCTATATTGATTTCTAAGACAGCCAGCCATGAATGATTCCTGACCAGTTTTTCCAGGCTACAATTTCTCCACCTACGATAAAACTTCATTTTGTGCTGACAATACCAGCATTATAGATTTCTTGTTTTTCTTGTGAGACAGATAAATACATGTCATTGTATTTTTTGGTTGTTAAAAATGAAATTCTAATGTTTCTATTATGCTTAGTTACAAATGCTTTTCCTTCCCATCTAATTTCCTCTCCCCAAACCCTCGGTCTCCCTAATCCCAGCACATGCACATTATCCAAAATACTAGGCCAAGGGACCTGGCTGTAAAAAATGAAAGTTTATCACTTCTCAGTATTTGTAAGGTTGGAAAGAACACATGGAACACTTTTATTTTTCAGTAGATGATTCCAGTGAATCAGATAACCCTCTGACATGTGAATGCTTTGGTCCTAAAAAATGAATTTGCTGAAATGGAGATATTCATCTTTGATTACAGGTTTTCCAAGGTCACTCTCCATAAAGATATTGATATATCCTAACACCATATTAGAGGACATATAATGTAGTGGTTAGGACCAGCTATGTAACTCTAAACAAGTTACATAACCTCTGTAAACCTCTTACCTACTCAATGAGAATAATAGTATAACAGTAATGTCAACATCAGAAGCTTACATAAGGATTGCATGATATGATTTGTGTGAAATGCTTAACATACCAAGGTTTTGCTATCATTCTTTATCACCTCTCCCTGAACTCAAAACAAAACTATCCTTTTTTATTCCAGAGTACAGAGAGAGCTGCCTCCATTCCTCTTGTGAAAAAGCACTTTCAAGCAAGCACAGTCTTAGATGGATAAAAGTCTGAAAACTCCCCTGCTTGCCTGGTACTCCCTCATGCCCACACTTCTGAGACTTCTGTCTCTTGTACTCTGGTGTCCTCCGTCCCATGACTGATATCAAGAGAAATGGGCCAAGACTTCCCCTCCAGGAAGTCCTCCTGTTAAACCACAGCCAGAAATGGGATTCTATTCTACTTTGTTCTATGGAAAGCAAATATAAGTCACTTACCTTCCCCTCACATGCCCTGCTTTCCAATGAACCAACACCTAGCTCCAAAAGACAGTCTTGGCCTTCAAAGGAGGTTAAGTGGAAGTCCCAAAGTAGAATTACTTAGGTACACACCTCTCTGTTTGAGCTCTATTTGTCCTAAAATAGTAAAAGATCATAGAGATACAGGCTTCCAGTTATGGAATGGGTAAGTCATGGTAATAAAAGGTACAACATAAGGAATATAGTCAATGATACTGTAACAGCAGTGTAACAGGACAGATGATAGGTACACTTGTGGTGAACTTTGCAATATGTACAAACTTGTTGAATCACTAAGTTGTACACCTAAAACTAATATATACTAACTATTAAAAAAAAAGATCTGAGTGAAGAAGTCTTCATATTAAAAACATAAAAGGTAAAATAATGCACCTGATACAAAGGCACCTGGATTTTCCTACCCAGTCTCTAGTTTCATTGATTGATACAGCCCTGAAAAACATATTCAGTACTATTATTCCCAAAGTATGGGCACTAGCTGACTTTTTTCTGCAATTAAGCGTCTGAGCACTTTCTTTCAGACAGTACACAAAAAATAAAGCAATGAAACTAATGGTGGATGTAACTATTCTCCTTTCAAACCTAGAGGGCAGCTGGTACATTCAGGCAGGTAGCAAAAGGAAAACAAAACCCAAATGGAGTGCCAATTTATATGAGCAACATTAAAAAAGTTTATGAAATTTTAAAAAGTAAAGATGAATTCAGGTTTGTATGGTCACCAATTACCCATGGGCAGAATGAAATTAAGACCACTGTGACAAAGACAGAAAATAGAGAGTATGTTTGAGATCACTGGGATCTCTTCCTTCCCTCAAATTTTGCCAAACTATTTTTACATAGGTCATAAGGTGTGATTCTAACTCAGCAAGGCAGAGATGGTGGATCTTCATGATGAATGGCAAAGTGGTTTGCATTCTTGGTCCTCTCTGTGGAAGGGAATGAAAAAGCTTGAAGGTTTTGCCAAAGTGTCAGTGGTCGTCCATTGTCTAGGATCTCTAGGCAATATCAAATAGCTCAGTGACAGGGGAAAAGAAAAATGCATTGCTCCGTTTTTATTTGTAACATTCTATTTTGTTCCTTGCCTCTTGAAATAAGTCTGCATTAGCCTGCTCCATTAGTAAGACTTCACTGTGCTGATCAGGATATTGGGTGAAAAGAAGAAATGGAAGAAGACTAGAGAGATTAAACTGATCTGTGTAACAAAGAGCTGCATCTGAAAGGAGGACAGGAAAAAGGACTCAGAGACACAGGACTTGGGGAAAGACCCAAATACAATGGGGAGCAGCTGTGATAGCAAGGACTGTTAGAGAGATGAAGATAAAAGAGTGAAGTAGAATTTTTAGCTATTTTTCAGTGGCATGCAAAACAATTGCCCTGTACCTGCTCTGAGAGACTCCTTAAATAATTAAATTTTGCCATGCTTGTTTGGATATTGGACTGGTATTGCCACTGGACATTAAAATGGCTAACACAGTAGAAAACCATCTCTGAAGGAACTATGTTCCAGAAGGCATCCTGAGTCTGGCTGTAATTGTAAGCATCACACTAAGCACCTACCAACATGATGTCATTTCACTATCACAACTAGGTACTATACCCAGGGGTGTGTGTCCGGTAGCCAACACCACCATTTCACCTTCCTCCTTGCCGGCAGCACCAGCCTCCAACTATGAAGTCTGAAAAGACTGTTCCAAATGTTCAGATCCTAAGCCTTGCTTGCTTCTTGGTCATGGAATGTGATGTTATCCTGGCCAGTGTGATCGAAAGAGAAGAAAGCTGGGATAGTATGGAGGCAACTGGAAAAGGTTTTACTCCATGTTAAGGGGGACTCACTAAAGTAAAACTCTTCTTCTCCATATGTAGTATATCTGCATACAATGTCTGAACCTCTGCACTCAACTTGGGACCGTGACCAGAGGCAGGTCCTGTCTCCTGAATTCCGCTTAGAGGTCATAAATCCCTTATTGTTTAAGCCTGTTTGGGTTACATTTTTCTTTTATTTGCAGCCAAACGCATTATTATTATTGGATTTAAAGCATCTGTTGGGATTAGGTGATCTGAAACCATGTAAAATTTTAGAAATCATGTCCCAAAATTTAGGACATTAGCAAATTCATTTCCATTATATTTGGTATTCCAATCAGCTATCTTTCTCTGACTCTTAAATACATGGATATGGAATCAATCACTCACATATACAGATTTTATTCTAACTTAATCGTAAGAAAGACTATTCATTTGGGATTTCTGCCCAGGCACAGGTGGGAAAAGAGAAAATAGGGAGGGAGGAGAACCACAGAAAAATGGGAAATACTCCTTTAGTCGATTTTTCTTGACTTTGACTTCTCAAAACATGTGTTTCTAAAGGCTTTTCTTTTTCTATTCCTAGGTAGTTTTGTTTTGTTTTTCTGCCAAGCAAGCCAAATGCTCCAGAGGATGATGAATTCTCCAGCTGGTTAGTTACAGCAGTTTACAAGTCAGATACTTAGAAGGCAATGAAATTCTCCAAAGAAATGTTGAGTTTTCTGGAGGATTTCTATAGCATAAATATAGCTTTAAAGTTTGCTTTTTACTGTGTCTATCGAACACTTTTACTTTTCCAATCCACTGGCCCCTTGGAGAACCTGAAAACAAGAGGAAGGCATTAAATGTAGAAGGACATTTTGGTTACCAAACACTCTGAATGGGAACTGCCAACATGCCTACTGATGATAAGAAGTCATTTCTTATATAACCTCTCTTTTCCAGTAGTTTACATAAATCTGTTGGTTCATTCATTCATTCATCCATTCAGTTACCAAATACTTACTGAGCACTTTAGCAAACAATGTTGGTGACTTCCCGGATTTTCTTTTACCATTTCTGAGTTCATTCTATGTGGATGTACTCTTGCCTCCATACCCGCACCTGCCACTGTTCTTTGGAGAACTTTCCAAAGATGACTAGAGTTGCTTTGCACATAAGAGCAGAGAGTAGAGAGCCTGAAATCCCTAGGAGTTTATGTCCCCATATTAGTTTTGTATTGCTGCTCTAATAAATTACCACAAGCTACTTAGTTTGTTAGTTACACAAATTTATTACCTTACAGTTCTGTAGGTTAGAACCCAGACATGGTTCTCACTGGGTATTGCCAGATTATATTTCCTTCTAGAGGCTCTTGGGGAAAACCTATGTTCTTGTCTCTTCCCAGATACTCAAAGCCTCCTGCGTTCCCTTGCCTTACAGTCCCACTTTCTCCACTTTCAAAGTTGACAATATCACTACTCTCTGACCATTCTTTTGTCATCATATTACCCTATCACCTCAGCTGGGAAAGGTTCTCCACTTTTAAGGACTCATGTGACCAAATTGGGCCCCTCTGCCAGAATAATCTTCTTATCTGAAAGTTCATACCCTTAATTACATCTGCAAAGTTCTCTTTGCCATGGAAGGTAGTATATTCACAGGTTCAGGGATTAGGGCACAGAAATCTTTGATAGCCATTATTCTGCCCACCATAGTCCCCCCTGATGCCCTTAGACAATGATTGACAGGCACAATGATTAACAACTCTCTCACCTCAGGTTGGGACTGCTCTGAGGGGTAATTTATCCTCCAGAGATTCCTGAAGCATTGTTCACCTCCACTTAAGTTTGCCTGAAGTTTGCCCTTCCTTGGCTTCTTCTACTTTCTTGCTCTGATTTCCCAAATTTGTTACAAGTTTCTCATGGGAGAACTTCCTTAATTAATTATTTGCACATAAATCTTATCTTGAAGTTTGCTTCTGAAGAAACTTTCCTGAGGCAAGCGTCAGATATGTGCTAAGAAATATGCTAAGCACTGGAACAAGACAACAGTGGCGGGTCAGGAGACTTGTAAGCTAACAATAATAATATTAAAAAATATCTACCATTTATTGAAACCTTAATATCTGTCTGGCTTTACCACTTCCTTGGCTAATATTAGTTAATTTGCATGAATTTATATAGTAGGTACTATTATTATCTTACATTTATATGTTAGCTCCAAAAAATCAAACATTATGCCTATCCCTAGCAGTATGCATAGTGCCTTCCATATAGTATATGCTCAGTGATGATAGGTGAAGGAGGGATTGAACAGTACAGATAAAGAAACTGAAGTGTGGAGAGGTTAAATTAGCATATGTATGTCATAAATAGTGAATCAGTGATTAGAACCCAGTTCTGCCAACTCCGAAGTCCATGCTCTAACTGTGGTTTTCTGCCACTTAAATCTACTTGTTCAATTCAAAAAGAACATGAGGCTGAGGATTCCACATAGAAGAAATGAGGAAAAGTTTCCTTCTCTATTTCAAATCCCACCCTAAAGTGGAAGTTATTTATAAAATGATTCCTCCACAGCTAATAGCCATTAAGACTTTGATCAGGAAAAGGCATATATATGAGAAATTCTGTCAGTTGTGAATAGATTTGCAAAATTTGAATCAGATAATCTAATAACGTAGTTAATAAAAAAAATTTCCCCATAATTAAAAATAAAGTTCATGTGCAAACATGCTCACACATACCCAGAGAGTGAGGTATGTGGGAATGTGAGTGTCATTTAACATCTCTGTAAATCTTAGAAAAGATACATCTTATGGGGCACCTGGGTGGCTCAGTCAGTTGAGCTTCCAACTCTTGGTTTCAGCTCAGGTCATCGTCTCAGAGTCGTGAGATCAAGCCCCGTGTCAGGCTCCCCACTTGGAGGGGAGTCTGCTTCCCCTCTCTCTCTCTGTCTGCCCCTCTCCAGGCTCATGCTCGCTCTCTTTCACAAGTGTGTGTGCTCTGAAATAAATAAATAAATATTTTTTAAAAAGAAAAGAAAAGATACAGCTTAGACATCAAGTTAAAAAGTTGGGGGCATTCATGAAGAAATAATTGATAAGTTGGGTATCATTAAAATTAAAAACCAGAGCAAGGCTGGCTCAGTTGGTGGAGCATATGACTCTTGACCTCAGGATCAGGAGTTAGAGCCCCACCTTGGGTATAGAGATTTCTTAAAATTAAAAAAAAAAAAAATTAAAAACTAGTGCTCTGCAAAAGACAACATCAAGAGAATGAGAAGACAAACCAGAGACTAGGATAAAATACTTGGAAAAGCACATCTAACAGAGGATGGTTATATGAAATATACAAAGAACCCTTAAAACTCAACAATATGAAAATAAATAACCTGATTAAAAAATGGGCCAAAGGGGCGCCTGGGTGGCTCAGTCAGTTAAGGTCATGATCCCAGGATCCTGGGATCGAGCTCTACATCAGGTTCCCTACTCATCAGAGAGCCTGCTTCTCCCTCTCCTTCCGCCTGCCACTCTGCCTACTTGTGCTCTCTCTCTATTACTCTGTCAAATAAATAATTAAATTCTTTAAAAAAAAATGGGCCAAAGACCTAAACAGAAACTTCATAAAAGAAGATACACATATGGCAAATAAGAATATGAAAATGTACTCATTATATGGCATCAGACATATGCAAATGAAAATCACAACAAAATACCATACCACTACATACCTATTAGAATGGCCACAGTCCATAACACTCACAACACTGCATGCTGGCCAGGATGTGGAGCAACAGGAACTATCATTCATTGCCAGTGTGAATGCAAAGTGGTATGGCCACTTTGGAAGATTATTTGGTGGTTTCCTATGAAACTAAACATATTCTTACCATACAATCCAGCAATGGAGCTCCTTGATATTTACCCAAAGAAGTTGAAAACTTACATCCACACAAAAACCTGTACAGGGATGTTTATAGAAGCTTCATTCATAATTGCCAAAACTTGGAAGCAACCAAGATGTCCTTCAGCAGGTGAATGGGTAAATAAACTGTGGTACACCCAAACAATGGACTATTACTCAGCATGGAGAAGAAATTAGCTACCAAGTCATGAAAAGACATGGAGGAATTTTAAAGGCACATTATGAAGTGAAAGGAGCCAATATGGAAAGGCTACACACTGTATGATCCCAACAATTCAACATTCTGGAATAGAGACAGTAAAAAGATCACTGGTTGCCAGGGGTTGTGGGGAGGGAGGGATGAATACAGAAGGATGAACACAGAAGACTTCAGGGCAGTAAAAATACTCTGTGTGATACCATAATGATGGCTATATGGCATCACGCATTTGTCCAATCCACAGAATGTATAACACAGAGTGAACCCTGATATAAACTATGGACTCTGGGTGATTATGATGTAGACTTGTCACTTGTAACAGATACACCACTCTGGTGGGGGATGTTGGTAATAGGGAGGTTATACATGTGTGGAGGCAGGAAATATATGGGAAATCTCTGTACTTCCTGCTTAATTTTGCTGTGAACCTTAAACTACTCTAAAAAAAAATAAAGCCTTCATCTTAAAAAAAGAAAGTAGCACTGAATTACAAAGTTACCAGCATATCTTTGATGGGTATCAATTGAAAGTAAGTTAATAGCTGTTTAAAAATTCATGATAATCTGTTTCAGTTAATTCTTTTATTATTTCCCTCTTAGTGTCAGCAAAAGCAAAATATGATATGATTTATTGGTCTTCATTCAAAAAAATACCACAGTTTTAATTTAAGAGGATGCAGGATTTATATTCTAGTTAAATTACTAATCTTCTAAAAAACATTTAATATTATATGCGAAATATAATTGGCTTCTTGTTTAATCACATAAAAACTGATTAATGAAATGAAATGGATATTTCGTTTTATTAAACTATGCTTCTATGGTTAGTTCGTCACTGAAATTGGCTTGGACTTAAGGGGAATTGATATTCCAGATGCAGTCTACTAAGCAGGTTACCATCTTATCTGCTTAATATGAATGTTTTTGAAGGTCTCTAGAGATGGATCAAGTTTCAGTCAAATTATAAGATACTTCAAAATAAAATTTCAGCAATGGATAGAGTCAGACACAGTAATGACATATAAGAATAAAACTGCAGTGCATCTTTGTAAGAGCAAACCTTTATAAACAAAAATTAAAATTTCTAGAAAAGCCACAATAAAAAAATTATAGAAACAATAAACACAGACCATTAAATGACTGCAAAAATGTTAAATAGCAGACACCTATACAGTTCTTTAAATGTTCACAAAAGGAACAAATTAGGGGAGCAGCTAACTGTGGAGGTTTGAGGCATCACAGTAAACATTTTTAGAGCTTGAAATAGTAGTATAAGACTGTAAAACACACACACACACACACCAGAAAAGAGTCACAAACTATCTAAGAGAGAGAGGAAAACCATGGAGAAAAGGGATTGCAATGGAAGAGGAAAAGGAACTGGAGAGATCAGAGAAGAGCCTTAGTCACATAAGAGTAGGATTTGGATGCAGTGGAACTGTAGGAAGTGAGGCCAGTGAAGAGGAGTAGCAAGTTCCTAATGAGTTAAGTAGCAACATGCTTGGGACCTGGCCTTTGAAGTCACCAAGCTTCTGTACAAAAAGGCAAAGGAATCTTATGCCATGAACATCACAGTCTGAGGCCAACCTGGGCCCTTGGTCACTACGGAACACTGGCCCTTCTTGGGCAGCACAGCTTTCTCCTAAAATATGTACAGCCCAGGAGCCCAGCCCATCCTTTGGATCCTGACTCCACAGAGGGTAAATGCTGGCAAAGATCACTGGTTGTTCAGAGAGGTGGAAAACTAAGAACTTACTATTCTTTCTGATTTTTCCTGCCTGTCAGACTCTTGTCATTCACTTCTTTGTACTGATAGCTTTCAAATCCCTATCTTCACACTGAAACTCCGTAAGATTTTTATGGTAACTCAGAGTATCATCAAACTCATTCTTGCTCTTTCCCACCCAAAAGAGTACTTCCAGAGCTCATCTCTAACTATTTCTTCTATTCTGCCTCTTGTGTAGTCCAGGCCATTTTGTCATCTTAAATCCTAATGGCCACCATCTTTGTTTGGGCCTTCTCATCTCATACCTGGGCCACAATTAATTTCTAAATGACTTTGACCCTCTAATCCATCCAAGGTAGGACAACCAGATGCATTTTCCTAAAAGAATGATTCCATCAAACCAAACTCTGTTCTTCAGCATCCTGGATTGACCAGGCCTTCAATGCTAAACTCCTTACCACAGCAAGGACATCCTCACCATATCCCAAAATACCACTCCCCTGAACTGGGCCTGTATGGACACCACGAACATCCCTCACAAGCCCTGACCTCATTGAGCTTACAGTCCAAGTGTTCCTATTTTTGTGCCAAATGTCCCTTCAGCAATCTGATAAAGGGTCCCTGAACACTTTCTCATATTAAGGTTTTTAAATGCATAAAATAAAATACAGAGGGTTACAAAGGAAACCAGTAATACTGAAAAACTGTTCAAGTGTTCTTTTAAATCTGTACAGAAATATATAAGCACCTTCGCTGATGCATTAAATAGCAAGATATAGCAGCAGTCTAATAATTACCCTAATTTTGAAGAAGTGACCTTAAACAACATTTCAAGAATCTAAAATAACTGATATGATACAAAAATGTTTGTAAGTCCTACTAATGCCAAAATCAGAGATATTGCTAATATTACAATGATCGGTGGCCATGATTCATAGCTAAAATAAATATTCAGTTTAAGATAGTGGTTAATAAAAATACAGATGATCTTTTTTTCAACTCAGTTCCCAGACCTCGTGAGTTTTATCTCATTTTAATGTCCCTGGTCTAATGATTTTTAGATATACCTCACAGAAGTCCCTGCAAAAAAACAAAACTTTCCTCTCTAAAAAAGTATACTGAATTACAGAGGAAATGAACCATAAACTTTGTCTGGAAGAGCCAAGGAAGACAAATGAGCTGAGCAAAAGTTCAGAAAATGTGGAGATGTAGAGATGAGGGATATTGGCATGGAAAGAATTTAGGGTGCTTGAAAGAAATGACTTTATGCAATTGGAGATTAATAAATTCTGGAGATCTAATTTAAAACATAGTATAGTCAGCAATACTGTGTTATAAACTCCAAAGTTGCTCTGAGACTAGATCTCAATTGTTCTCAACACAAAAAAGAAATTATAATTATGTGATGTGATCCAGGTGTTAGCTAACACTTCTTTAGTAATTGTATTGTAAAATATAAATGCATCAAACCAACACATCATCTACCTCACTTACACAATCTTATATGTCAATTATATCCCAATAAGAAATAAAAAAAATTTAAAGATTCTTAATAGTCTAGATGATAAAATGTGCAGTAAATAAAAAATAAAATTTTATTCTTAATTTAACCTGAAAAAAAAATGACCAGTAGACAAAGATATTATAAACTTAAGAACGCCAAGTGAGGAGCCATCAAAGGGTATTAGGCAGTCCATTCTCCTCATTCTGTTCCCTTGGCTCTGAGCCCCATTCATCCCATCTTTGCTGTATATATACTACTTCATCTAGACTTAGACCTAACACCTCTCTTCCCTAAAAGTCTTCGTTAGACTACCCAAGCTCTCTATGTTCCAAATTATTTTAATATCCTCTATTGTTACATCTTTGTATCCACATTAAACTACATTGGAATCAACATCATTGTAAATAAATTGATAACATTTCTTTATCACCCTTGTGGCTCTATCTGAACAGAAAGATAATTGGTTGGCATGAGGTCAGAGTTCAAGGGAAACTGCATGCAAGGATCCAGACACTTCAGGGATGATTTCCAGGGGCATTGGCTGAAATCATTTAAGGTGAAAACTACCTTTCCTGACAGGCATTAAAAGAAAATAAAAATGGGACTTCTTTGGATGCAAATATCTTAGTTACATTGAGCAAAAGAGCAAATCTGATATTTGTTTATAAGGCACACCACTGAGGGATGCTCAGAAGGAAAGATCTTACTGATATAAAAGAACAAAAGATGTTTGAAAAAGAAGTCATTACGGAAACTGCTTCTCCTTGGACATTCACCATTCTAGTAATTAAGAGACATTCAAGCACACTGACCCAGTCATAAATCTGTTTAAGATGAATAAGCTGAGAGCGCCTGGGTGGCTCAGTTGGTTAAAAGCAACTGCCTTTGGCTCAGGTCATGATCCTGGAGTCCCTGGATCGAGTCCTGCATCGGCCTCCCTGCTCGGCAGGGAGTCTGCTTCTCTCTCTGACCCTCCCCCCCCCATGTGCTTTCTCTCTTTCTCATTCTCTCTCTAATAAATAAAATCTTTTTAAAAAAAAGATGAGTAAGCTGAACAATACATATGACTGTAAAAGGAAAATTCCAGTACAAAAAAAAATAATTTTTTAAAATTTTTTGTTATGTTAATCACCATACATTACATCATTAGTTTTTGATGTAGTGTTCCATGATTCATTGTGCATAACACCCAGTGCTCCACGCAGAATGTGCCCTCTTTAATACCCATCACCAGGCTAACCCATCCCCCCACGCCCCTCCCCTCTAGAATCCTCAGTTTGTTTTTCAGAGTCCATCATCTCTCATGGTTCCTCTCCCCCTCCAACTTACTCCCCTTCATTCTTCCCCTCCTGCTATCTTCTTTTTTTTTCTTAACATATATTGCATTATTTGTTTCAGAAGTACAGATCTGTGATTCAACAGTCTTGCACAATTCATAGCACTCACCATAGCACATTTAGTCCATGTGAAAAATTTCCCATAAGGAATATTTATGACAGATTTTTATTGTTTGGTTTTACATGTTTAATAAATGTTTATTAAAAGTTTGTTTGGATTTTCTTTTTTTGTTGTTTTTTTAGTTTTGGTAGCTCTCTTAATTTTATGGTATAAAATGTATTTCTAGAAACAAAAGCTTAAAATATCTCCCCTATTGGAAGTAGGGCTTGGTATCAAAGATAGATTATTGGGTAACCACAATTTGATAACCAATTAGGTCTTAAGAAAGGGGTTGCCTCTATCTTACCTGATCTACACTGAAACAGAAAGGGCAAGTATTATTACCCTCAAGTTACAGATAAAGAGACTGAGGCTCAGGGTAGCTAAGTGGCTTTTTACTTTCCTGAGATCTTTGGCTGAAGAACACAACAGAGAAGAGAAAGGCACCAGGAGAGAATCCGTAGAGGGAATGTGTGTGGCAGTGCCCAGTCTTGGACAATAGATATCCCTTTTCTACCAGACACTGTTCCCTAGGCAGATAAAGAAGGGTAATGTGAGACCAGTGATAAGCAATCTCTCCAACAGTTAAAAATATTAATGACAGGCATCTCAGAGCTTTAAACCTCAGTCCTCTTAAATCCTTAGCAGACAGGCATTGGAGCTGACCCCTGAAATCTGCTTTCACGGGATGTAGAAACATTAGATACCTAGAGTTAAATGCAGTAGGGTGCCGGTTCTGGCACATTCTGGTTCCCACAGGAAGCTGGAGGAAGAGACATGAATTAAATGAAAGTATTCTACATCTTCCTAAGCACTCTGATTTACTATCACCGTTAATTTTTCAAAGGAACCAGTAGTAATGTCATGAACAAAGGGGAAAGAAATGCACCAATGAAATGCCCTTCCAAGGATTTCATTTTCCAGCCTCCTACATAACCAGGACGCTCACTCTCTAAAGCCATAATGTGACTTACTGCAGAAGCACAGGAGAAATGATTCTTTGATTTATTGACTACTTTAAAGGCATCCCTTTTCCCCCACCTGGATTCAAAGGCAGATATCAAATATGCTCACATCGGAAGCACATGACACACCCACAAACAGCCAGGTCCCCAACCATCTGACAGCACAGTCAGTGAGGCTGCCGCTGCTGAGGGCACTGTGGCCGGCAGCATGATGGCAGGCACTTAACACAGCACTCCCCCGATTACCAAGCAACGCCTTCACATCTAGCCCAATAGACTCAGGACAACCTGCTGAGCCCTATTTAGTTAATTACTGCTGTTATACCATCCCCATTTGCAAATGTGTAAACCTAGTTAGTCAAATTTAAGCAACCTGTCTGAGACTTAACAACTAGAAACTGGCACAATCAGAACTGAAGCCACTCTTTTCAGTTTCCATGCCCCACATTCTTTCTCTAGAGCAGGGTTTGCAAAAGTCTGATTCGAGGATCACTTGGAAAGGGTCACTAGGGATGGCCCTTAAAAATGCATGTCCGGAAGCTCCACCCCAGACTTACTACACCAGAATCTGCAGGGGAGAAGCTATTCATCTGTATCCCTGGGGGGAATCGCTGCAGGCTGAAGTTAGAGAAGAACTGCTGTAGATCTTCATATGGTACTTCGGTTTGTAAATCAGTGTAGAGATTCTTGTTCCAATAGTATCAAAGACAGTGAAAGTATAACCTCAACAGCTGGTCTAGGGATTAAAAGCATAGAACCTGACACCAGATGGCATGGGTTGGAATCCCAGCTCCGCCACTCATAAGATGCTAACATTGGGCAAACTACTTAGTCTCTCTGCTGCCTTAGTTTTCTCAACTGTAAAATGGAGTTGTTGTAAAGTACAGTGGCCGTGAGAATGTATCCACAGACCCCAACCACAGTGGGTATAATCAATTAAGCTACCAATGACCAGGGCAGTTGCCCTGTGAAATCCACAGCACCACGTGCACCAACGCCTGCACTCCCACAAGCCTCTCACTGCCCTCAGCAGAACACAAGAAGGATGTTAAGGCAGGCCTGTTTCTAAAAGACATGAGACTCCTTCACTGGCTAATTTTGACTCAAGGACTCCCTGCCAGCCTTGCCTACCCTTCCCCAGACTGTTGCAACCCTGGATACTTCCACCAAACCTTCCTTGCCCTCACACTTGAGGTGAAACTTACATCATAACCGGGCAGACCTGTCAGCCTCTCCCTGCTCCCTCCCATTTTCTCTCACAGACATCTCTCCTAACAAAATCTGTGCTTGCTTCATCCTGTGTTGGCATTTGCTTCTGGGAGGACTTGAGACTACGACATAAGGATAAAGTGAGGAAAATCATCAAATAGATTTATAATCAAACCTGGGACACAGTGGGCGCCCGAAAGGGATGTGACATAAGATCACCATTACTCTTACTACTGCTACTACCACTGCCATTATATCATGACCATGGGAGGTAGACTGTTCCTCAGCAACCATGCTAACTGACTCAGTGTTATCATTAACCCAATTCTAGGTAACTCGACCTATATAAAAGGGCTTTGCAGACATTCTTAAAACTAAGAATAGGAAACGGTCATAATTCCTCCTTATAAAACTAAATTTTGGAGTTAAGTTTAAATGACTAACTCTAAGGTACAATGCAGATGTCCATTTGTTATAACATCGGTTTCCCCACCCCCACCCCCATCCTCAGGGACAATGTCTGATTCATCTTCACAGCCCCACATCTCTCACAGTGGCTGGATCATGGTAGGTGTTCATAACTATTTGTCAAAATGAATTGTTAAATTGTGCAGCTCAATCTAAGGCTTCCAGTATAAGAAGCACAATGTTAAGTGATTTATTTTCCATCACAAATCCTAGAGCCCTTTAAAACTGGACAAACATTTTTACATATTAAGTACAACCAAGTCAATTCACAAAAATGATAGTGGAAATCACAATGATGCCTCCGCTAGAGAATCTATGGGTCATTCCAGACCTACTCACTCAATTTGCAATCATATCTAAATATAAAGGTATTTTTTATTTTTTGGAAGGAAAGAAGATATCTTCACTCACACACCTTGATGTATATGATGCATGACTATGATCTCAAATAAAGCAGCCAGAAACATAAAGAAATAAAGAGAGCTATCTAAAAACAAAACAAAATACAACAAAAATCTCCAAACTTCCAAGTTTCATATCATACCAGGCCTGGCAGTTGGCAATGATTCAAAACAAAATCAAACATGTCATTGTCCAAAACATCAAATAATGATGCTAATGATTTAAATCCTTTATCAGAAAATTAGTATCACCATTAGCAGAAGGCTTTAGGGGAAAAAAATTAATATGATAACCATTATAATCATATGCTTTCCACTCAGGCCTGTGGTTGACACACAAAAAGTCTGTGCATCTAAAAACTGTTCTATCTATTGTGAATTTTTAAGAAGTGGGCAAAAACTTACAAAGGGATTGGTCCTTTAATAAAAGGTGTGCTGCCATGTCAGATCATCAGAATATCAACTACAAAATACTATCATTTGAAACCATAGCCCTGTGTTTGCAAAATAGACAGCAACATGTAGTACAATTTTTGAATTAAAATACAAATGTTTTTTTCATGATCCAATAGTTTTATACATATAGGGTGAAAGAGCACACTGGAATGTATATATTATGAAAGAGTTTTGAGTAGACCCTAGTGAAAAATCCATGCTGTATTTGTGCAGTGTTCAGAAAAGCAAAAAACTTGGTCAGTGAGTTCCAAAGCATATTATTTGGACCACACAAATCATACCGAGGTCCCTTGACTCTACAAAAGCCAGAGATAAGGCAAGGTCAGGAGGGTAGATGGATGGATGGATGGATGGATGGATGGATGGATGGATGGATGGATGGAGAGAACATTAAGAAAGCTGTGAGTTAACTTTTCATCCTGAGATGCTTTCTGACAGTTAAAGATAGCTATGCCAGCTACTCTACATGTCAGACTTCGAATAAAACATGAAAGCATTTTTTGGTTATCTTTTTCTTCTTATCCCAAAGATGGTTAAAGACTAATTTTAGGCTCTCAGATTTTCTCAAGTGTTAAAACAGTAACCCTGCCATTTGCAACAAGCTGAGAGACTTGCCTAAATCTCTCATCTCTTTCTTAGTTCCTAGGAAATATTCCTTTTGTGATTCAGCTGCCAAGGGCAATCACATACCACTCTTTGCTGAGACCTTCTTCCCATCCTCCTACAAACTCCCCTCTGATAGGGAGAGACTTAATCTTTTGTAAAGCAGTTTTGCCTCCAAGCTTCTCATCTCCACATCTCTGCTGGAAGCTGAATGGTAGTCGTGATCTCAGTGAGGTGCTCCTTTGATGGCATATTTCTGATGATCACTTAGGGATTCGGGCTGTGACACTCAACCCTGAACTCCCACTAAACCAGTTTATGGTGAGAGATAAGGAAGATGGGAAAGCAGCATTTATAACTTTGAAAATGCCTACTCTCTTCTTCCAAATTTTTCTTCAACCAATGTTCTGCTTTTAATTCTTACTAATTTTTTCCCTTAGCTATAAAGATGTTGACATTAAAAAGTGTATCTGACATACTTCTTAACTTGAAAAGCAATCTTTCTAACTTGAAATCTGTTCCTTATTTTTTATAAGTAACAAAATATAGCAGATAGCAATTAGTGACCAAAAAAAAAGAGGCACTGGCCTGTCTTTTGTATATGCCATTCAATATTACTGGCAAATGGCATTTACTATACATGTTAGTGCTAAAATCAGTGACTACAAAAACTCAGCATATTCACTTACTCCCCTGGATTCAAGAGAATGGTTACTGTTAGAGTTTTAGAAAATCAGCCTTCAAGCTTTCCTTCTCACACAAAGTAGACTCCAAAGCCACACTGTGAAGTAGGAAAGGTTTCTTTTTCATAGTTTTCTACCCTTCTTTAAACATCGCCTACATCGTGGATAGTGCTTGTTTTGCCTTTTCAGAATCAATGCCTTCTTATATTCACAGGACTTCAAATTTTCTGGAGGATTTGTTCTTTCCTCATTTGTAGCCTGTGCTCTAACAAGGGCTGAGCCCACTTTCTGGTTCTGGATATAGACCTGGAAAATCAGAATAATATTCACTGGTTCAAGGTTGGGAATAAAGCCCTCTCCCGGCCAACGTGAACCTTCAACTTGCCATTACAATTGTGAGAAAGATACTCTATTTCCTGGAGTTGCTCTGAGGAAACATAAATCTGAAATTACTAGTGACCTTACCATGTCATGGGAAGAATCTGTCCAAAATGAAGCCATGAATTTCAAATGAGGAAGACAGATTCCTGGCTGCATAATTTAAGTAACTAGATTTAGCCACTTCTGAAGCCATATTACCCCTAGATTCTTAAATATATTTATTTTTCAGTTTAAGCCAAATAGTGTTAGGTTTCTATGATCACAACCAAAGGAGCAGTTACTGATAAAACCTAATACCTATTGATTTATATCCCCCAAGTAATCAAAGTTCTTATTTGTCCTTCCTGGGTTCAGGGACATGTATTTTCATGCCTGACCAAGACATGGTCTTCAGAAAGCGAGTCTCTATGATTCCTTTTAATTTCTATCAGGAATTTTAGTTCTCCATTTTTGTTTCTGCTATCTCTTGGTTCTGATGTATGCAAGTGATTATCTATTAAACTGGTTGGAATTAAGGTATAAGTGGCTGAAAATAATTGGGTGTTGCACTTGCATTACTTACATATGTTTAAATTAGTATGTAACATGAGGACTTCAAGCAGATTAGAACAAGTTGAGAAGGTATTTTTGACCCAAGTGACAGATGGTGAGGGGAAAGTCTTCTGAGTTGTCCACAGTAAGGATTACAGTGCATTCATGAGGTGATGGTTCCAGCTAAGATGGAGTAAGCTCACTCCATACTTTCTCTCCCTCTGATTACAATTAAAAATTCTGAGCAGAAAATATTAAGCAACTATCTGATTACACTAAAAGTAAATAAAAGACCTGGAAGCATGACCAATATGGTACAAACATTCCTGTTTTTTTCCCTCCCCTATCTACCAGCTTGAACTCCATGAAATTCTAATCTCAAGACCATGCAGCAGGGGCAATCAGAAAACACTTCAGGGGGGTTCTCTTCTCTCTTCATGGCCAGAGAACCAGGAAACGACCCTCTGTAGGACAGATACTATGGGGGGAATGCTAGTTTAATTTAATGTTTTTTTATTCTCCTGTTTAGATGATCTGAAAGGCCATATTTCTCTATGATCAGAGGTACTGGGAAAGAGGGCCTCTGTGCACTCAAGAGTCTTTCTTCCTACTCTCTTGCTCTTTGTCACCAAGTCGATCAGAGGAGGAGCTACAAAAAGACAAGATAAAGACCTCTGGACAAAAAAAATTATCAGAGATAAAGAGGAATATTACAAAAATCATTTTAAAAGGGTCAATACACCAAGAAAATATAAAAATTCTAAGTGTATCTGTGCCTAATAACATATTCAAAGTACATGAAGCAAAAATGAGTGCAGCTGAAAAGAGAAACAGGCAAAGCCATAATTAAACTTGGAGACTTCAGCAATCATGTCTCAGTAATCCAAAGATCAAGCAGAAAGAAAACCAACAAGGATACAGAAGTCTTGAACAAGACTATCAATCAACTTGACCTAATTAACATTCATAAAGCACTCCATACAATAATGTACAATACATGCTCTTTTCAAGTGCCCATGGAACATTCAACAGGATAGATCATAAAAACAAACTTTAACAAAAATTTTAATCTAAATAATGCAAGGTATTTTTCTCTAATCCGAACAAAATTGAACCAGGAATCAATAACAGAAAGATGTCTAGAAAATCCCCCAAAATTTGAAAGTTAAACAACACACTGCTAAATAATCCAGGAGTCAAAGGATGTTAGAAAATACTCTGAATTGAATGAAAATGAATATACAACACATCAAAATTTATGGGATGCACCTAAAGCAGTTCTTAGAAGATAACATAACAGCATTTAATGCTTGTATTAGAAATGAAGAACAGGGGAGCCTGGTTGTCTCAGTCAGAAGAGTTTACAAGTTTTGATCTCAAGGTTGTGAGTTCAAGCCTCATGTTGGGTATAAAGTTTACTAAAAAAAATAAATAAACTTAAAAAAAAAAAAGAAAGAAAGAGGGGCGCCTGGGTGGCTCAGTCAGTTAAGCGTCTGCCTTCAGCTCAGGTCATGATCCCAGGATCCTGGGATCTAGTGCTGCATTGGGCTCCCTGCTCAGTGGGGAACCTGCTTCTCCCTCTCCCTCTGCCCCCCCAAGCTCCTGCTCACTCTCTCTTGCTCTATCTCAAATAAATAAATAAAATCTTTAAAAAAAAAAAAAGAATTAAACTAAATTAAAGAAAAAAGAAAGAGGGACACCTGGGTGGCTCAGTCAGTTAAGCCTCTGCCTTTGGCTCAGGTCATAATCCCAGGGTCCTGGGATTGAGTTCCATATCAGGTTCCTTGCTTGGTGGGGAGCCTGCTTCTCCCTCTGCCTGCAGCTCCCCCTGCTTGTGTGCTCTCTCTCTCCTTCTGATAAACAAATAAAATCTTTTTAAAAATAAAAATAAATAAAAAAGAAAGAGAATGAAGAACATTCTTATATCAATAATCAAAAGTTCTACCCCAAGAGACTAGGAAAAGAATAGCATAGGGAATTTAAAGCAAGCAAAAGGAAGTAAATAATAAACAAGAAAATGGAAAACAGAAGACAAATCAATGAAACTAAAAGGAGCGCTCTGAAAAGATAAACTTCATTGATAAAAACCTCTATCCAGACTGACAAAGAAAACAGAAGGAAGACACAAATTACCAATATCGGAATGTATCACTATGGACTTCACAGACATTAAAAGGATTATGGAAAATGTTAATAATAACTTTACGACCATAAATTTAACACCTTAGATGAACTGGACCAGTTGAAAGACGTGCTACCAAAACTCACTCAAGAAGAACAGCCTGAATAGGTCTGTATCTTTTTTTTTAAATAACTTTAATTCATAATTTAAAAACTTCCAGTAAGGAAAACTGCAGGGACAAAAGGTTTCTCAGATAAATTATACCAACCATAATAATAATAATACCAGTTCCTCACAATTTCTTCCAGAAAATAGAAAAGGAAAAAATGCCTACTCAACTCCGTTTGTAATGCCAGCATTACTCTGATAACAATCCAGAGAAAGGCAATATAAAGAAAGGAAAACTAAAAAACTAATATCCCTTATGAATACAGACATAAAAGTTCTCAACAAAATACTAATATAAGAAGAAGCATAGACCAAGACAAAGTAGTCTCTCCCAGAAATGCAAGGCTGGTTCGTTATTAGAAAATAAATCAGTGTAGCCCATCACATTAACAGACTAAACCATATTATATCAATAGATGCAGGAAAAAAAATTTGAAAAAATTCCACAACCATTTATGATAAAAACTCTTAGCAAATGAGAAATAGTAGACTGTACACCCAATCTGGGGCTTGAACTCACATCCCCTAGATCAAGAGTCACAAGCTCTACTGACTGAGCCAGCCAGGCATCCCTTAGCAAACTAGAAATGGAAGAGATCTTTCTTAACCTGAATAAAGATCTCTTTAAAAACATGCAGCAAACATTATAATTAATGAATATAGAATGAATGCTTTTCCCCTAGGATGGAGGTGAAGGCAAGGTTATTCACTGCCACCCTTCCTATTCAATATTGTACTAAAGCCCTAGTCACTGCAATAAGACACAAAAGAAATAAAATACATACAGATGTTGAAAAAGAAAACATAACACAGTCTCTACTTATAGGCACTATCATTGCCTACATGGAAAATTTCAAATCATCTATCAAAAAGCTCCTAGACCTAATAAAGGAGTTCAATATGGCTGCATGATACGAGGTCTACACACAAAAATCAATCACATTTCTCTACAGTAAGCAATGAACACTTGAAAGCTTAAAAACAATTTTTAAAGCTCAAAAAAATTAAATACTTAGGGATAAATCTAACAAAATATGTGCTAAATCTGTTCCTGAAAACTTTAAAACATGGACGAAATAAAGTAAAGAAGAATGTGAAAAAGTAGAGGGACATACTGTGTGTGCAGACTGGAAACCTCAATATTTTAGGACTTTAATTTTTCCCAGTATTTTAAGATTTTGATTTTTCTCAAATCTCTCCCAAATTGATCTAAAGATATAATCCCAGCCAAAATTCTGGCAGGATTTTTTTTTGAAATATTGAAAAACTGGTTCTAGATTTCAATGAAAAGGCAAAGGAACTGAAGTAGCCCAAATAATTTTAAAAATTAAGGACAAAGTTAGAGATCTCACATGATTTGGTAACACATATTATAAAACTACACCAAATAAGACAGTGTGGTTTCGATGCAAGAATAGTTGTATAGATCAATGGAACAGAAAACAGATTTCAGAAACAGACACACAAAAAATTGGGTTTTGACAATAGTGCAAAAGCAAGTTAGTGGAAAGTATAGTCTTTTCAATGAAGGGAGATGGACAACTGTACATTTGTAAACCAAAAAAAAAAAAAAAAGACCTCTACTTATACATCACATATTAAATAAAAATTAACTCAAAATGGATCCTACACTTATATGGAAAACACAGAACTATTAAACGTTTAGACACCAACACAGGAGATCTTTAAAACCTTGGGTTAAATGAGAGATGATGGACTCTGAAAAACAAACTGAGGGTTCTAGAGGGGAGGGGGGTAGGGGGATGGGTTAGCCTGGTGATGGGTATTGAGGAGGGCACGTTCTGCATGGAGCACTGGGTGTTATGAACAAACAATGAATCATGGAACACTGCACCAAAAACTAATGATGTAATATATGGTGATTAACATAACAATAAAAAAATTAAAAAAAAAAAAAAAAAAAACCTTGGGTTAAGCAAAAAGCTCTTAATACAACATCAAAACACAACCCATAAAATAAAATCGGTAAATCTGACTTTATCAAAAATGAAAACTTGGCTCTGCAAAAGACAGCAAAAGTAAAGACTACATACCAGGAAAAGACAGCCACAAATCACGTATCCAAGAAAGTACTCGTATCCTGAATATATATTTTTTTTAATTTTAAAATTCAACAGAAAGGCAACAAGTAAGCCAATTAAAAACCAGATCAAAGATTTTCGCAGGCATTTCCCCAAAGAAGACACAAATAAGCCCCTGAAAACATGCTTAACATCATTACTTCTCAGGTAAATGCAAAGCCAAACTACAATGCGATACACTACAAACATTACGATTGCTAAAGTCTGAACACTAACAGTAGAGTGCTGGCAAAGGTGTCAGTAACTGAATGTCTTATTCTGGTGGGACTGCAAAATGGTACAGTCACTCTGGTTAACAGTTTGGCAGCTTCCTATAACATTAAATATACACTTACTATATAACCTAGCAATTCCACTTCTAGTCATTCACTCTAGATAAATACAATCTTATGTTCTCACAAAAACTTGTACACAAATACTTACAGCAGCATTATTTGTAATCACCAGAAGTTAGAAACAGCCCAACCGCCCTTCAGTGGGGTGAAGGGATAGAGTAACATCCACACAAAGGAATGCCACTCAGAAGTAGAAATGAATGAACTTCTAATTTACTGAACAACATGAATGAATCTTAAACATATACTATGCAAGTGGAAGTAGTCAGACGTAAAAGGTTAGATACTCTATGCTTCATTTACATGAAATCCTGGAAATAGTACTACTATTTCAGATTACTAGTTGTCAGAGGTTAGGGATAGTGGTCATATTTGACTACACAGGAGAAGCACATAATTTTTTGGAGTGAAGGAATTGTTCTGTATCCTAATTGTGTTGGCAAATTTGTCAAAATTCATAGAACTGTATACCAAAAAGTAAATTTTTAAAAATCTGGTTTATAATGCTGACCTTGCCACTATCTTGCTAAGTGATCTTGGACAAGATACATCACCTCTTTCAGATCCAATTTTCTTAAATGGAATATGAAGGTGTTGGTCTAAGTGCTTTTCCAAGTTTGGCCTTCTGTGATTAAAATTACATCATACAAAAGCCTGTCTATTCCCTAACTAAGCTTTACAGGTACTCTACAAAAGGAAGTCATTCAGCAGTTTACGTTTTTTCCTTCAGCAAGGATTCCAATCAGCTCAGTGGACCATTACCATGGTCGATGTCATCGTCATCATCATCATCATCATCCACATTGAGCTATCTATGTGGCCTGAATTCACCAGATAATTCACTACTTCCAGACTATGGAGCCCACCAAAGAAACACAAAGAACTACACAATTACAAATTATTATTTCTGCTCTACAGCAAACTTTTCAAAGAGAAATGAAACGGGAAAAACAGATAGTGAGTTTTTGACACTTGGGGAAGAATACAGAATCTATAGATAAGCAGCAACACTAAATAAATGATATTAACTCCATCACTCAGAGCTCTGCTTTATGCCCTATCATTTGCACTGTGGATAAAACACAAGATATGGCTTGCATTGTGATGTAATTTCTTGTGATACTGTTATTTTTTTAATTACACAGATTATGGAATAGAGTTTCAATAGGGAACAAAATCTCTCTTTTCAGGAAACCAGAACCTATGAGTCAAAAAAGGAATGTTTCCAGATCTCTGATGATATAGAAGGCTAGGAGAAGGGCAAATTCCTTAAAAAATTAGGTTCAGCATAATTACACTTCTAAGTATCTACCCCAATATGAACCAAATGCAAAAATATTCCTTGCAGCATTATTTGTAATAGTGAAAAGTTGTAAGTAATTTAAATGTCTACCGTTAAGAGACTGGCTAAATAAGCTATAACATAATCATATGATAATACTAAGAGCAAATAAATGAATTAAAGCTATAAACATCAAAACTGGCAATCCCCTAAGACATAGTGAGAGACAAAAATCGTATTTTAGAATGACTTTTAACCAATAGTTTAACAATAGCTCTATATATCATCTATAGACATTACATATAAGCATTTTGAAGGGTACATATTAAGTTCACAATAGAGGTTAACTCCCAGGAGAAGAGGAGGGTACTGGGTTTAAGACAAAAGAGCCTTTTAGGAAAACGTATTCATGTATTATTTGTATGACTAAAAATTACTTTTTTAAAAGATTTACTTATTAGAGAGGGAGAGAGAGCACACACACACAAGCATGTGGAGAGGCAGAGGGAGAGAGAGAGAATCTCAAGCAGACTCCCCACGGAGCATGAAATCCAACGTGGGGCTCGAACCCAGGACCCTGAGATCACAACCTGACCCGCCATCAAGAAATAGCAGTTCAACCGACTGAGCCCCCGAGGCTCCCTGACTAAAAATTACTTTTAAACAGAGGATCCAATAAAGCATACCAAAGAGACCTATGGCATCAGGAAATTTTCCCAGGACTACTTAGAAAGGTCCAAAGGACACAACACCGGGAGAAACAATGTCAGAAGATAGAATGCCCACTCTTGCCAAGAAAGGCTTTCTTCCTGGCCCAGCCTATTTTAGAATATTAACCTGGGAGCTACATTTTAGGGACTAGGAGTCCATTCTGCATTGTTCTGAAGAAACCACACCATCCTGAAATGATCTCTAACATTAAATTTTCAAGTCTCTTGAACAGATCATTATTTAACCTCACCCCCACCACCCCCTTACTCACAACCCACATTCTTCACCACCCAGTGGCCTCAAACCACAGAATGACACACATTTATTTTTAAATTTAGAGTGAATTAAAACTAATTCTGTTTTGAGAATCCCGTGACACCCCCCGGAATAATTAGAAGGACCCTGCAGTGTCACAAAAGCAGAATTGGAAAAGCACTGGCCTGTATCGTTGCCATGGGGATCTGCCTCCTGGAACAATCCAGTTCTAGGAAGAGCAGGAGAAAGGGGAGAAATCTCAGAAGAGTTGTAAATAGAGCATGGCAGTTGCATAGTAAATAATACCAGTGGTTTAAGAGCTTTGCCTGCCCCGACCGTCCAGGCAATATGACAGGAGAGGAGGAAAGAATCTGCACTGTATCAGGTTGCCATGAGCCCACTCTGTTCCAGATCCATTTTGCAGAATTAAATGCAGGAGGAGGAGCAACTGGGAGTGGGACCGTTTTCCTCTGGAATTGTCCAGATTTGGCCACTATGTAATTATAATGCAGGGGGCCTAGAGTTCAGCTTTCCTCTTTACTGTTAAGAGCACCAGCCCCCCCATGGAGGTGTATTCTGTTTCCCAATTTTAATTTTAGCATCTACACTTCAGCAATTTGCATTTAAATGTGTTGTCAGAGAACTTCCAGAAATCTTTAATAGGAAGACCGATTTGCATTTTAATACGCTGTTAAAGAATTTCAAAATATCTTTTTTTCAGTGTGATACACATTACTGGAGGAATGGCCACCGTTAAATTATAATTCTGGGTACTATTTAAACAGAGCTAGCTTTCAGAAGTACCATGGCATTGCTGGACTTCGTTAAAAGTTTCTTGTAAAACAGAAAGTCCAAAAGAAAAAGGAAACCTTCAGATCCTGAAGGCCTTAAAGTTAAAACTGATACTTTCAGTACAGATATCCGAGCAGAAGTGAGTTGGTGTAGGTTAGTTATCAGAAAGGAATATCATCTGAAGAAGAAATAGGAAGGTAGAATTTTCTTTGCTGTCCCTTGCAGGTGCCCCAATCCACCGTTTCTTCTCTGTTGAAGTTTGAAGGCTCAATTCGGAGACAGGTGGAGTCCCAACAACATATAAAGAATGTTTCTGCCCTCTCTTCCCATTTAATATTTTCACAAGAGTAACCATGACCCTGAATGGACACTTCAGTTTTTGTGCATTCTGGAGAAACACTGATTAGGTTATGACCTCCTGTCCAGTAAATAAAAATTAGACATCTCAATCCCTCTGCTGTTTCATCCTCAGTGACTCTGGGTTTCTATGCATTAGCATGGCATTTCAAGCCTTCCTGAATCTATTCTCTACCTACCTTTGCAACTATTATTTGCCCCATTCGATGGTAACCTAACTACCTTACTCCTATCTATACACCTTGGCTCACTGAAGACTTCTGACCACAAATGCCACACAGTGAGCTGTACTGAAGGAAGAGCAGGAGACAGAGAGGAGGAGGGAAAGAGAGGGAAGAAAAGGAAGTGAAAAGAGGAAAAAATTCAGAAATTCTAGCTCTTGAAAATCTTAACATTTTTTCCTAAAAATGCCCGTGTGGTTTAAAAGAACTGCCTCCTTTTATTGAAGGAAATTGCTTTTGGAAGCCTCCAGATAAGTTTACTTTGCAAATGGTGCTTTTGTAGTATTATTAAAAAAAAAAAAAAAAGACAAGAGACCCAAAATAGGGTCATTTATGCTAAGCCCCACACCACCAAACCAAGACTTAAGTGCAGTTTCTGCTCTCCCAGAAATGGAATCTTAAATCAGTCAGGAATCCCCTGATCAGCACTAGTTAGGTCATCTGCCTGATAAACCTCTGCTCTGCCCTAAAGGAAAGCGACCCTGCAATAACCAACCTGCTTTCTTCCTTGTAAAGTAGCTTGTAAAGTACCAGACACAGGTACCTGTGGAGCCCCTCGAGCTCGCGACTTCGGCTTCTCGCGGCCTCTGGAGGTCGGGGTATATCCCTGTGGGATCCCAGCCCTGCAGCTTTTACGTTAAAGCTCTCAGCTTTACTGGAGCTCTTCTTTCTCCCAACTCGATTAACTGGCCGCAGTCGGACTGGATACGACTTCAAAGCCGGACGAAGTTCGGGGTCACACTGGTTCCGGTTTGGAAACCTGACTGGGTCCCACGTCAGACCCGGTCCGACTTGGAAACTGAACTGGGTCCAGGGAAGGACTGGGTCCAGCTTGGAAAGGGGACTCAGTTCGGCGTGGACTGGGTCCGACTTGGAAACCGGACTGAGTTCAGGGTTGGACTGTGTCCGCTTTCAAAACCGTCTGGCTCCAGGGCCGGAAGGGGTCCCGTGTGAGGCCTCCGGTGAGAATTTTTGTTTGAAGACTGAAGGAGCAGGTGAACCTCACAAAAGATAATCCTGAGTTACGGTGGCCACAGTAAACTTTCATCGTAGATAAGCTTATCCATTTATGAGGCGCCCTACAGAAAAAGGCGTCTCAGCCAAGCACTCACCGTTGAGAGGGGAGGGAAAATTATTTTTCCCTCGTCTAAAGTATCTGGTGACCAGGACGAGAACGCTGGGGCATCGCGCTCCCTCTGGAGCCTGCGAAGGGATCCTGGGAAAACTGGCCAAAGCGGACAAAGGGTAAGAATTCTTACCAAAGAAGCTCTTCTATCTCTGTGGCACCTGGTCCATAGAGGAAGGTAAAATTTCCCTTTGTCCCTTCCTTTCCAAATCCAGATTGGCAGGCAAAAAAAAAAAAAAAAAATTCGTAATAAGATCTTGAAATTGTGACTTGTGAATTCGCTTTTGAGTATGCACTGGTTGTTGATCCTGTGTCTCGAAGGGACAGCTACTGTCTAACTATGTATCTCATTTTGTGTCCTAAGAACTTAAATTGGCAGTCATCAGGTTGGGGGCTCCCAAGTATGGCTGGACAAAAATATGGGTTGCACTCCATTTGTTCTTAGGGTCCTACCAACAGTTGCCACTCCTTAGAGGAATTGTTTAAGTCTTTATTTTGGTTATCTTTGGGAGTGGCTCTGAATCTTGGGAGGATAGTATCTTTTGCACTCTGTTTGGGGATGCCTCGTTAACCATGGGTTTTCTCAATACTGCCGGGAATATTTACTGCTTGCACCAGCTGAACCCTCACAACATATTCAAAAGGATTTTCAAAAAATAGTTCTTTGGTCAGAAGTTGGATAAATTGGAAGATGATATTCAGAGCCTTATAGGAACGTTTTTTTAGGTCTTCTCCCCTAACCTAAACTCAAACTGTATCCAGAGGGAAAGCAAAGCATTCTGAAGCCATTGTGAAAGAACTAACTGAACATTGCAAAGAAACACAGCTCTAAATCTAGAACTTGGGAATCTTTTGATTTCCATCTTAGTTGAAGATCTTCTCCATGTTATAAAGAAGCAAACTGAAGAGAAGTTGTAGTTGGATGAATGGGTCAGTCTCTGTATCATGTGACCCAGGGTAGTCTTCAGTAAATAAAAAGTTGTTTAAGGGGTGCCTTGGTGGCTCAGTTGGTTAAGCGTCTGCTTTAGGCCCAGGTTATGATCTAGGAGTCCTGGGATGGAGCCTGGCATGGGGCGCCCCTGCTCAGTGGGGAGCCTGCTTCTCCTTCTTCCCCTGCCCCCCCACTGTGCTCTCGCTCTCTCTCAAATAAATAAAATCTTTTTTTAAAGAAAAAGGTAGTTTAAGCTTGTTGGTTTAATTTAAAAAGACATGTCTTTAGAGTTATCAGCATTAAATATAATGCTTTTATTCTACCTAGATTTACTAAAAGTCAAATAAGCTCATGTTCTGTTTCATAATTTGTCAGCAAGAAAAATAACTTATGATGGTTAGCTGTTTAATGCCTTGTGAACTTTTCATGACTAATCTAAATATAATTGTTAATAATAAATAAATTAAATAGATGTAAGTAAAATAAAGGTTTATAAATGAAATTTCCACACTAATTATACTTTATGGTATGTCTTCTTAAAAATAGTTTCTGAAATCCTTTTGGTAACTTGAAACCTTAGTTATACTGAGATAAATTAAATGATGGTTATCATTAAATATCTAGATCATTCCCAAATAAAACAAAATACTGAAACATTACCTATTGAACACAGGTTTATCTACCCCTGACTTCTACTTTCAGAGGAAATAAAGATACTCGGGTCTATTAGTAAACATGTTTTGTGTCACACTAGAAAGTTTACTATGAGGAAGAATATACTTCTAGAAATTAGGCAATGTACTTATAAATGTTCTAGTTCACAGAATGCTACTGTAACAGTCCAAAACTGCTAACTTTTTAGTTTTCACAAGGAATTAAGGATTCTAAGGGTTAAGACTTCTAATCAATATGTAATTAAATCTGCTTAGAAATAATTACATGGGACTGAATGAACTAATGAAGATAATTATAATTTTTATAACTTTTTGTATGAAACATTGCCCGTTCCTTAATGTTTTGTTTTTCCAGATTTAAGGAAACCTTTTCTCTTAAGCCACCTATGACTAGCAGCAATTTGGTAAAGTATACCTTTGTAAACAAAGATGAGACATTTACTTTTTCTTCCTGTCTGATCCCTCCAGAATTCAGAAACTCTTAAGTATTCTTTTCATCGGACTATAGTTATTTGCATAAATTCAATAAGAATCTGTTCTCCTTGTAACAGGACACAATTGGAAACAATGGTTATATTGCCAGGGCCTTGACTGGAATGCCATTTGAGAATGTACATAGACTCAGATATGACCACACAACTTTAAGGAACTAAGGTTGACATTATGGAGCCAATAAAGCCCCTTGGAAAAACTACCTGATACCTTGCTTACAAGGGTTCCCAGCAGCCTTACCAGGTAAGTAGAGAAGGTCACTTCCTGGCATGCGCCGGAAAGTTAAAATATTTGTGGAACCTCAATAAGGCAAGAATTTACCCAAATCTATAGGTATTGCAGGTGAAGTCTGATGGCTAGCCCTTGGCTTGGTTTCCTAGCCTTGAGAGGCTTTAAAGTGTTCAATCTGAGATACCTTATGAAAAGTTTCAGCAAAGCAGACTTAAAAGGAGCCTATATGATCAATTAACTATTCTTGCTGCACTTATGTAAATAATATCAGGCCAAGTTTAATGCAAACAAATTAGCTTTACTATGATCTTCTTTGGTAAAAATGGAGTTGACTGTAGAGAGAAAAATTATATTTGTACCTTTGTCTATATTTAAATTCTAATCCTGCTAATTGTCTTTGAGGTTTGTTATATATATGTAAACTGGATTGGATACTGAATTCCTCTAGTTTCCTCAAATATCTGGTTATGACTCTCCAAACTTATGTTGACAATTCTCTCCCACCCTTCTGATTTGGAATTACTAAGAAGAAAGACTGCTCTTGGATGTCCTTGGAAGGGATGATACTAGGTCCTTCTCACTACCAAGACAGCAGCCAAACTTCAGGGACTTGAACTTCAGGTTCATATCTCCCAATTAAAAAGGGCTCTTTCAGACTCTTGGAACTGTACACCAGCTGGAAATCTAAAATTAAAATTGACTAGGAAGGTTTCTCCCCAGAAGCAGACGGCATCTTGACGTAGGCAGCTTTCCCGAGATCATGGATCAAAATGTTCATCCCCAGTATGAAACCTTTATTCTTTTGCCTTTTTGCTACTTGCTTTTCATCTTTGTTAATGCATAGGAAGACAATGCTCCTTAATTCCTGGCATCCATCCCTGAATCTACTGGTAAAGCAGTTGCTGCCAAACAAAATCCCTACAGTCTCTGACCATACTTGTTCTTTATAACAGGATAGCCCTTGATTATCTTTTAGCTGAGCAAGGAGGGGTTTGTGCTATGGCCAACACCAACTGCTGCACTTAGATTAACTTTTCTGGGGAAGTTGAGACCCAGCAACATGAGATCACTGAACAAGCCAGCTGACTTATGAAAGTGATGCCTCCAATGGGGCCTTTCTTTGACTTATTTGATTCTCATTGGTTTGGGTCTTGGAGACCAAGGCTCCAAAGTGCACTCCAAACATTGGCAGTTATCCTGCTTATAATAATCATAACAGTCTTCCTGGTGCACTCAATGCTCTCAAAATGCATGTTCACAGCCATCTCCCACAAAGCAAATGATCTCCTGATGAAAAGAATGTTGGAAAAGGAACAAAGAGAATGACCAACTAAAAGAATGTGAACCTACAAATGAGCAAAGGAAGAAAAAGAGAGACAAACCAAGAAACAGACTCTTAACTGTAGAGAACAACCTGATGGTTACCAGAGGGCAGATGGGTGGGAGGACGGGTGAAAGAGATGAAAAGGATGGGGGATTAAAAATCCACTTTACCATGATGAACACTGAGTAATGTATGGAATTGTTGAATCACTATATTGTATGCCTAAAACTAATATAACCCTGTATGTAAACTATTTTGGAATTAAAATTAAAAACTTAATAATAAAAAAAAAGAACGTGAACCTGAAGTTGTGGCCTATGAATATCATACAGAGATTCCACAAAAACTGCAAGAACCCCAGAGCTTAGCTGAGAGTGGCACTAATGCCTTAAATTTTGAAGACATCTCTCAGGTAGGCTGAGAGTCTGATAAAAAAAGGGGAATTGTTGAAAACAAGGAAACAGAACTGCCCAAAATGGAATCACCTGTACTAAGTCCCATACCACAAAACTGAGATTTAATTACAATTTTGGCTTTCCAAGAAATGGAATCCTTAACCAGTCAATCAAGAATTGCCTGATCAGTAGTAGTTAGGTAATCTGCCTGATGGACCGCTACAATCCCCTAAAGGAAGGTAACCTTGCAATTACCAACCTGCTTTTTTTTTCAGTTATGTTAATCACCATGCATTACATCATTAGTTTTTGATGTAGTGTTCCATGATTCATTGTTTTTGCATAACACCCAGTGCTCCACGCAGAACGTGCCCTCTTTAATACCCATCACCAGGCTAACCCATCCCCCCACCCCCCTCCCCTCTAGAACCCTCAGTTTGTTTTTCAGAGTCCATCGTCTCTCATGGTTTGTCTCCCCCTCTGATTTCCCTCCCTTCATTTTTCCCTTCCTGCTATCTTCTTTTTTTTTTAACATATAATGTATTATTTGTTTCAGAAGTACAGGTCTGTGATTCAATAGTCTTAACACAATTCACAGAGCTCACCATAGCACATACCCTCCCCAATGTCTATCACCCAGCCACCCCATCCCTCCCACCCCCCCACCACTCCAGAAACCCTCAGTTTGTTTCCTGAGATTAAGAATTCCTCATATCAGTGAGGTCATATGATACTTGTCTTTCTCTTATTGACCTACTTTGCTCAGAATTAATACCTATTCTTCTAAAACTGTTCCAAAAAGTAGAAATGGGAGGAAAGCTTCCAAACTCATTTTATGAGTTTTTATCAACCATTACCTTGATTCCAAAACCAGACAAATACCCCATCAAAAAGGAGAATTACAGGGCACCTGGGTGGCTCAATTGGTTAAGTGACTGCCTTCGGCTCAGGTCATGATCCTGGAGTCCCTGGATCGAGTCCCGCATCGGGCTCCCTGCTCAGCGAGGAGCCTGCTTCTCCCTCTAACCCTCCCCCCTCTCATGTACTCTCTTTCTCTCTCTCATTCTCGCTCTCTCAAATAAATAAATCTTAAAAAAAAATTACAGAGCAATATTCTTGATGAACATGGATGCAAAAATTCTCACCAAAATACTAGCCAATAGGATCCAACAGTACATTAAAAGGATTATTCACCACGACCAAGTGGGATTTATTCCTGGGCTGCAAGGTTGGTTCAACATCCGCAAATCAATCAATGTGACACAATACATTAATGAAAGAACAAGAACCATATGATCCTCTCAATAGAGGAAGAAAAAGCATTTGACAAAATACAGCATCAAAATACAGCATCCTTTCTTGATCAAAACTCTTCAGAGTATTGGGATAGAGGGTACATACCTTAGTATCATAAAAGCCACCTATGAAAAACCCACAGCGAATATCATTCTCAATGGGGAAAAACTGAGAGCTTTCCCTCTAAGGTCAGGAACACGGCAGGGATGTCCACTATCACCACTGCTATTCAATGTAGTACTAGAAGTCCTAGCCACAGCAATCAGACAACAAAAAGAAATAAAAGGCATCCGAATTGGCAAAGAAGAAGTCAAACTCTCACTCTTTGCAGATATGATACCAACCTGCTTTTTTGCCTAGTATAACTTCCTTGTTCCTGCTCTCCCTTCTGCCTAGGAAGGTCTTTCATTTTGTGGAGCTCCTCTCTAACTGCTAGATTGCATGCTGCCTGATTTGAATGCATTTTTGCTCAAATAAACTCTTAAAAATTTTAATGAGCCTCAGTTTATCTTTTAACAATTCAAAGTGATTATCTGTTGAGCAGCAGAAAAGTAAAAACTCAAAGTCCTATCAGCTCAAATTGATCACTATAGATTTGTCACTGGAGGAAAAGAATGGCATCTAATTTGATAAATTGCCTCTTTGTTTTGCCTCGTCCACTGATCATGTGCATTCTCTGTTGGAATCTTGTACAGGAAATCTAGGATACAAAAGGACAGCACCAATCCATTAAATTCAACCTAGTGATGGAAAGCAGGATGAAAAACAGAGAAGCCAATATGTCCACAGCTTCAGGGTGGCAACTTCAGGAAGCACGTGTACACTTTCTCAGTTAATGTTTGCTGCATGCCAGGTAGAAGAGCTTCACACAGAAAGTGTGCTAAAATGGAATGGCTTTGAGCAGCTGGCTTTACAAAGTGCTTCCTGTGCTCCAGCCCTGCCCTGAGTGCCTTCCATTTATTCATTTGCTCAATCCTCACAGTAACCTTCTTAGGTGAGAACAATTACTATCTACAGTTAATAAGCAAGGAAGCTGAGACACAGTGTTATAGAAGGTGCTCAATGTCACACCGTTCACATGTGGTATAGCTTAGATTCAAACTAGGTCATCTGATCCAAAGCCCACACTTTTACCACTGAATCAGTCCTGTCCATCTTCTCTAAGGATTCACCATCTTTGGCACATAACTTAGAATCCCTCTCTGGGAGTGATGATGGAGTTTCATGAATCATCCACATTTTCCTGCCTATTTCACCTTGTGACCAGAGAAATAGATTTTACTATTAGTGCATGTAAGGTATGTATGTCAAAAAATGCAAATCAGTGGATTAAAACACTATAAGGGAAATTCATGCTTAATAAGGAGCAGATGGACTAAAATATCTTTGTTAAAGGACAAGGAATGTAAGTCAGCAAAGAGGTTAAATAAGGAATCGATTTAATGACTTCTTCCTGAAGATGAGCAGTGTCCAACTGCTGATGTTAAAGAAAAACAACAAATAGAAGGTTCATATACTTTGTACACACTGCCTGTTAGGCAGGACACTGAAGCTGAAATTTTACACACTAGGTTGTGTGTTACAGATATTTTTCCAAGAAGGAAAAAAAAAAAACTGGCCTAAGGTTGGAGAAAGGTATCCAGTCAAAGCCTTGATGTTCTTCTATTAAAAACTTTTTTTTAAGTCCATTAGATTCTCAGGCTTTTGAGGCAATTATGCAGTTCCTGATAAAACATTACCCGAGTGAATTATTTATAAAGCTGCAGGAAACTGCAAACTCTGGTGAGCAAAGCTTTTTGATATCCTCATCTCCTGGAGTGCTGTTTTGGTGCTGCCCTCTGCCCCCTTCTGCAGGGATTCTGGGCTCTCTTTGGCTATGGCTGCCCAGTTACCTCAAAAGGTGGCCCAGCTCCCAAAGAAAGGCAAAGAATGGGAAGGAGGTATCAAGTCAAGATGCCCCTTTAAGCCCGTTAGTGCCCCCAGCTGCCAGGTTGCTGAAAAGAGGTTAGGCAGCGACAAAAGATTGAAAACAATTGACTCACACACACATGCACACACACATATATGTTCCATTGCTCCATATACGTGTGTGTGTGTGCGTGCACACGCATGTGTGTGCATGTGCGTGTGTGTAAACACATACACACACTCTTGGTGGTTGATTTTTAAACAGCCTAAAAGTGTTAATATCTGTCATTCACCAAAGGTTCTTTCCAACTCTTCAGAGGAAAGCCATTGGGAAAATCTGTTTCACAATCCCAGAAACAAAATGGATTCCTTTTTTTTTTCTTTTTTTTTTTTGAATAATGTTACTAGGTAACACAAAAGATTCCAAATCTGCACCACTGGAGTTTTCCTTTTTCATATATGAAGCCCATTTTGAGGCCATAGAACTCTTTCCATTCTGTAGAAGGAAAAAAGAAAAAAAACTGAAGCATTGGCATCAGACATATTTAGCTTTGAATCCTAACCCCTTCACTGTGTGAATTTGGCACATTACTTAACATTTCTGAGCCTGTTTCCTCAATGAGACAATGCAGATAATATTAACTACAGGTTTAGCTGTTGTGAGAACTAGAGTTGGTATAGTAAACCATAGCACCTATTACATCTTGGGTATTTAGAAATAGAAGCTATTTTAACGATGGCTTGTTCATTCAACAATATTTAAGAGTCTTCCGGGAACCAAGCCCTGTTTCAAGCACAGAAGATATAGCCAACCTCATCGATTCCTAATCTTCCTGGGGACTACAGTCTTTAGAATTGTTAGTATTTGACAGGTAGAATGAACTGGAGTTTATTTCAAGAAGATGGGTTGTCCTCTTAGCTTCATCATGTTTCCTGACAAAGTACTATAACAAGATCCTATAATCCAACCTTTCTCACTTTAATAACATCAAAATTGAGTGGTGGAGTTGTCATTCTCCTTCTAAATAGAGAAATCCTTAGTGAGGGAGAGGAATGAAACTCTCAATGGAACAGCAGGGTATTATATTGGTGTGGAGTAGTTATTATCATTGCTTGTTGCTACTGTGGTTTAACCATGTTGCCTGCTTGTGATTAAGGAAATAATGTTACATCATGCTAATGTTCTGCTTTGGGGAACAAAATGTAAACAGACATTTCCAACACCTGTACCATTCTTGTAAGTGGATAATTTTTTCCTATACCTGTTGGCTTGGTATGGCAATAGGGCCAAAGCCATTGCCTCTCACTGAATATTAGAACACAGCTCAATCTGTCATAGTTTTATTCTTCCCTAGTAGGAAGGTAAGTTTGCAAAGAGCTGAAAAGTATATGTCCCTGGCAAGTAAGAAAAGCAGAGGTTTAAGTGCACGATTTCCAAAAGGAAGCTTCACTCATCTCATTATAATTGATTGAAATTGTATGAAATTTATGTATTAAAGATACGTGTTAAATTGCTTGATAATATTACATGTATATATTACATGTATATAAATTTTGAGTAAATTAAACTTTTAAGTACACAAGGGAAGTTTTGATACTTAAAGTCATTCTATTGTTAATTGTTTTTAATAAACAAAACCATAACCCTTTCATTTCTTTTATGCAAATTCAGATTTACATACATATTAACATTTTGAAATTCAAAATCATTAATTCAGTTTCCAAAAGTACCAAAAAAAAAAAAAAAGGCAACAGCTCACATATTAAATATGTTTTTCCCTGAAGTGTGGTATTCTGTATTTTATACCTTATACCATTACATCTTTCCCAGGATCATGTTTCCATAATAAACATGCATAATCTTTATAATGAGAAAAATACTGTAAAACTAAATAAAATAGATATATACATACATATTTATTTTCCTAAATTATTTTAACTTAAATTAATTTCATGTGAATATTTTTCAGTAAATGTGCACCTTCAAGATAGCCACAGAAACAAGGTTGGGAATCATTGCTCTGATCTAGTTTCCTAAACGTTAGTCATCAGCTCCATGGTTTTTGCCAAAATTTGTATATGACCTTTGCCATATATATTTAAATCTTATATTTTTTTACTTCAAAAGATTCATTGAGGGGCACCTGGGTGGCTCAGTCGTTAAGCATCTGCCTTTGGCTCAGGTCATGATTCCAGGGTCCTGGGATCGAGCCCCACGTCAGACTCCCTGCTCAGCAGGGAGCCTGCTTCTCCCTCCCCCACTCCCCCTGCTTGTGTCCCCTCTCTCGCTGTGTCTCTCTCTCTCTGTGTCAAATAAATAAATAAATTCTTTTTTTTTAAGATTGTATTTATTTATTTGACACAGAGAGAGAGATAATAAGAGAGTGAGCACAAGCAGGGGGAGCCGCAGGCAGAGGGAAAGGGAGAAGCAGGCTTCCCGCTGAGCAGGGAGCCCGATGCGGGGCTCGATCCCAGGACCCTGGGATCGTGACCTGAGCCGAAGGCAGCTGCTTAACCAACTGAGCCACCCAGGCACCCCAAATAAATAAATTCTTAAAAAAAAACGTTTCATTGAAAAATGAAATTCTAATCCTACCTGGAAAATGATCATTATTTCCCATGAAGGAAAGGAAAGAATTAATGTGATAATATTAAATTCCAAACAAATACTATTGCCTGCTTAAAAGCTCTGATCCTGAGGTTTGTTCACTTTTCATTAAAAAAGTAAGATTAACAGGCTTGAGGAGGTTAAAAATAATCTACCACAAAACAGAGAATATATTTGTAATAGTTAGAAATGCTAAAGTAGAATTGAACATGGAATTGTGTTATGAAAGTGTCAATCTCTATTCTTTAATCTTGATGCCCTTGCCACCTACAAACATTTCTTATACTATTATGTCTCACATGCTTTGAGAACCATTGGTTTAAACCAACCAGGGCAAGTGGAGTACTAGTGCCTTGGAAAACACCTCTAGAATTATGGAATTCACACTTTTGCCCATAATTCATTACAGTGATTATCAAAGTGACCATAGATCCCAGTTCAACAGGTCCAGTCCAACTTTATACTGTTGTCCCAGCAAAATCATTTATCACATTCCCTTTTACACTCAAATGTGTCCTAATTTGGGATAATCCATTATATTCTTACCAGGTTGATCATTCATCTGTCTATCTTTTTTTGAGCACCTACTCTGGACCTCGCTCTGTGATAATGACTGGAAAAACAAAGGTGGGTAAAATAGTTTCAAGCCCTCAAAGAGCTCACAAACAGATCAGAGCAAGGGAAGCATTTAGTGACAATGCAAGTGATAAAATCATGCATAGCTCTGTGCCTTGTGCTGTAGAAATCACAGAGAGGGAGGGCAGATGAGACAAAGGAACACTGCAGGTTCCTCAGTGAAAAGGGCAAGACCAAAACCCATAATGTAGGAACTGTTGAATCAGCTCTACAGAAGCTGTCGGTCTTTCCCTTTTAAGATAATGTTTTACTTTGCGTTCATGAGTGTTTGGGAAACTTGGTGCAGTAAAGATGAAGGAAGAACACACAGTTTCCTTTACATATTTCTTCATTGGTTAGAAGGCATGAGAAAGCCTACCCCATAATTCATTACAATGTTTATCGAAGTGACCACAGATCCCAGTTCAACAGGTCCAGTCTAACTTTGGTGGGTGATATGTAGAGATAGATAAAATTATTTCAGGGGAAAGATATTCTCCACAATTCACTAGTTTTAAAACATAGATCATGTTACTAATCTGCTTCAAACCCTTCACTGTTGTCAGAATAAAACCACACTCCTTCCCATGGTCCACAGGCTCTGTCCTTCCTCTGAAGCCACACCTCCTGCTATTCACTTTAGTGCACTAACCTTTGGTTATCATCTAATAGGCCAGGTTCTTTTCCTGGAGCTCTTGTCTTTATTTTTGCTTTCCTTCTGCCTGGAGCACTCTTCCTCCAGTACTCTAAGACTCTGATTTATCTCATGTTCCAGGTCTCAGTTCAAATGTCACCTGCTTAGAGGGACCTTCCCTAGTTCATCCACTCCTACCTACCTCACCTGGCTCATCATGTTTATCATCTTCATAGCACTGACCATGGTGTATCTGTTTCTTGCTTATTGTCTATTTTTCCCATGAAGGGAAGAGCATTACTGTAGTGTTCCCTGTGTCCAGGACAGCGAGAGGCAACAAAATAAGTGGTTAACAAACATTTGTTCGTTGGACTAACAGAAGAGTTTGGGAGGAAAAAAAGAAAATATCGCCAAGTACTTATTTAATCAAAATGATTCATAAAAATCTTTAAAAAAATGTTCTGTCCACATTCAGCTTTGGGGACAGATAAGATAGGAATGAGAAGGGCTGAAGTCTGGGTTTCCAGGTTCATGGGAGCTTGGTGAGGTTGTGAAAAGACCAACTGGTAGGAGCCTCATTGTAAAAATTAAAAATTATTCACCCCTCCAGTGGCACTTGCCAAGGGATACAATAGTCTGGATCTTCAATAAGGCTGTAAAGTATTTTTACAACTTGAATATCCATTTCCAGATTACACAAAGGAATTCTCAGGTGACCTTGAGTAAGCCATTTTGGTAAGGTTCTGTGTTACTTAAATGAACCATCTCTATGGAGAGAAGAGATGAGGCTTGTTAATTTACATTTGTAAAGACACTTTGAAATCTCTGGATGAAAGAACTTCTGTAGAGAGGTACAGAGAGTGAAGTAATATGCTGGGTCAAACTCTACCCTTTTCTAGAAGCAGATATGTGTAGGCAGGCTTCAGGACATTTAATGGGAGCCTCTAGCACATTATTTTTCAAATTAATCTAAGAAAACACCATACTTTCAGTACATTGAGTGTTTTAATCACATGTATAAGTTATTCTAGTAATTATTTCCTTTAACATTTCCCTCCTAAAGTCCCAACTTTCTGTAAAGGGAATTTTTAGTGGGATTTACCTGTGAGGTTTTCCCTCTATAACACTTTCCTTAGTTTTTTTCATTCCTACCCTACATTAGTGGCACTCAGTTCCTAAGCATGACAGTCTCTGCTGCTGAGCTGATTGGGACCCAAATGAGGTCATTTCATCAATTCTAGACAGATGTTTACAAGTTACACTCAGAGATTAAAATAAGCTCAGGAAAGAGAAAAGAGAGAATTTCAAAGAAAGCTGCCAGTCTATGAGTTAATTATATCCATTTACAAGAATGGTATTAATAATTACTTAAGAAATAATTCCAATAGAATAGAACATTTTCTTAGGATAATGATCTCTTTCAGCAAGGCAAATACAGAGTCAAAGATAAGACATTAATTATAAAACTGTCAAGGCAAAAGCCAAGCTTAAAAAAAAAAAAAAATGCAACAGGCAACCACCTTTTCTAGCATGTTACACTGATTATATACTTGTGATTGTGCCCAAATGACCATATAGCTTTCTTTACATTTTTCTTGACCTTATAATTGTGTTTTCTTTGGGAAGGAGGTAGGCATTAAATAATTTCATTACTTGCTTTCGGAGTAGGAAGGATTTGCCTTACTGTGCCTTGCTCTTCCTGAAAGAGAACCAAGCTCGACCCTTTCAATGGGTTCAGACAAGATACTTGCCCTTGAAACTACCCCTTGAGAAGGCTGCAGATCTTGATATTCTTTTTCTGTTCATAATATCTTTTTGAGATTTTGTTTGACTCCTTCACCTTTGAAAACTCTTCTTCCTCAGAAGATAGCTGGTCCCCTTCTAGCTGCTCAGAAGCCATGCGTAGCTGAGTTCTTCCCAGGTCAAGGACTGCATGTTGTCAGTGATCACCCATCTACTCATTACTGGGTGCATCCTAGACCATATCCATGGATTCTGGTTATGTGACTACTGTGCATGGAGCTTCAGGAGAGGTTACCCACACCCAGCCTTAGTGTTCGGGATTTCTTCTTGTCCCCTCAAACATAGACTGTGTGAATGGAGTGGGGCCAGTCTACTGGGTGCTCTATGTCATATTTCTCCTTTGTGTGCCAAAGTTTTCTCAGCTTTTCAACTAGTTATCTTAACAGATGCCTATCACTTTATGGTGGCTGGAAAGATGGAATGCAAAGTCCCTAGGGACTGATTTGTAAACATCTGTCCCACCCTCCAATTCATCACCTTGACAACATAGTATTGAACATTATGACATGATAGAAAACAATTGAACTACTGAATTCCTGTGGGTAAGGCAACCTAAAGAAACACTAAAATACTATAATGTTTGGTATTTTAAAATGAGTAACTTTTTCATGACTGCAGGATTTTTTCTAGCTTTTGACAAGACACCTAATTTGTTCTGTTTGATTGGCAAAGGGCTCAATTATCTTAAAAGAAAGCAACTCAGGGTGTCATCACCATCACCTACTGAGCCAACATCAAATATTTATTGAGCATCCACTGAACGCAAAGCATGTTATAGTATATATGCTAAGAAAACACATCCTATCTGCAGAGGAAGGCATTCTTTAAAGGATGAATCCAAACAAATGGGAATACCCAATTTTCAGCCACTTATCTGAGCACAATGCAAACAGACAAGATGGGGGGATATTGAGAAAGCTAGTTACAAGGTCTGCACATGGGCATATCTTTGTGTTCAGCTATTGGTTCTGTAGGTTGTCTCAGAATCCCCCACATTTAGAAATGGCATCAAAATCCTTCAGGGACTATAGAAAATGAAATAAAATATACCATTTGTTTAGAAGAGCATCTCACTTTGATACTCATCAGGCAGCATCTGTGCTCATGTCTAACCTGCTAACCCATTAACTATTCTCATAATGATAATCATAGTACCTGCTTCAAAAGTTCACTGAAAGTTTTCAGGTAGGAATGTGGCATGGTAAAAGAACAGGGCTTTGAGACAGAAAGACTTGGATTTGAGTCCAGCTTCACCACTTAGTGTCATCTCTCTGTAGGTAAATGACTAAATCTTATTTCTGTTTCCTCATCTCTAAAATGGGTATAATAGCACTGAATACATGTAGTCATGCAGGGGAAATGAAATCAGGTGTAAAAGGCATATAGCAATAGAAAGCCTGAAAGTAATAAGTGCTCAAGAAACAGGAGTAACTTTCTAATTTTGCTCATTTTGAATTGAAATCTCTGTCAGTGGATGAAGGACATAAGGACCTTTAGCAACTGCGATCACTTTCTCCTATGAAATTTATGCACATTGCATTTAAGGTCTATTTTAATTTCATGGCAACCGTATACAACCATGTATTATCTCTTGTGTTATTTATTGTTTTAATCACATGACTCATTAGTTATACACTTAACCATACTAGGTAATTGTCTCCTCAGCTGAATGAAAAGTCCTTGTGCACAAGGCTTATTAGCACCTTTTATACATGTACTTTTAGGGTATATTTAGAGTGTTCACTATATATTTTTCTAGTGATTAAAACTTAAATAACATGATAAATACCTATGATCAAACCATGATACCATGACTTTTTTTTTTTTGAGGGCAAGAACTACAGTGTACAGGTACTTACTGAAGGTTTGATATATGTAGGACATTGTCTTCATAGAGTAGTACTTCCCATATCGTTGGATGCTGTGTTTTGATCTTGCAAATTTATCATTCCTAGGATGTAGCATTGTGTCTTCTTGCACATAGAAAATATTCTATATATGTCTGATGCATAAGTGAATAGTCTTAGTATAAATGTTGGTGAAATTGAAACATGGGAGTATAACCCTATGAATTAAGAGGGATATACATATAGTCAAGGGGAAAATATGGTTATAGATTATCTAAACAGCTTCAGGCAATCTAGGTCTTACAGAGCTCTTCTAGCTTGGTGGGGCTATATGGATATATGATGCTATGTCATTCAGGTAAAGTGGGTGCCAAACAGCAGACCATTCATCGTGACAAGCTAACTCCCAAGAGTCTAATAAAAAACTATGCTTAAACCTCTGCTGAATACTCCATAGGGTAAAAAGAAAAGAAATGGTCATTTGAAATTATTTTAGGATTTGCGAACTTGAAACAAACATGTTGGTGCCAGTTGCTCACTAGCTATAGGCATCCTCAAGTGAATAGGTCCTACCTTGCACCTGAAAAACAATTAGTTTCACGATTCATGAACATTTACCTTACAGTTCTATTAAATTGTGGCTCTATTGTGGGTGGTGGCAGGAGCACTTTGGAAAGTAAACAATTCCTTGAGTTCAGTTGTTCAATATTGTGCTTTGGGGAATATCAGGGTAAATTCTACAAATACCCCTACCCTCTAAGAACTTAGAACTTGGAAGGGATGCAGATATATGTACAAATAACTCAAATATAAAGTAGACTGATAAATGAGACACAAAATATATCTTAGTAATTATGACTTACATATTACTTTAAAAAAGGCAAAATTTTTGCCCCACTATTCACCTTGCATATTCTGATTTCTCACTACTCCACACTCAAAAAGATTATTAATAGCTTGAAGATTTTAAGATATCAATAAACACCTTTTCAGTTTCTGTATGGAGGATCTTGATCACACTTACCATCTGAACCTCTACTTTATTAAACATACAATCTTACTGATGGTTCATATTAGTCACATGCAATAGTATTAAAGTCCTAAAATTTCTAGTAAACAAGAAATTTCCTCTAGCAACATGATAAATGGTCCCAAAACTGCCACTTAGGATCACTAGACCTTTTAGGACTTCTTATTGCTTTGGTAGTGGTCTTAAAAATGCACCCTCTCTACCCAGCCTCAGGGGAACTCAGGCAGACAGACTCCCACTATTAAAAGACTCCTGTGGGACTTTCTGGATGTCTTAGCTGCTCGTCTTCCCTGATCTTGTGCTTCTTAATGCAGCACAGGAAATAATGAACTTGTGGATGTAAATTTATTCTCTGTTCCTATAAGCTAACCTAGGGATGATTCTGTTTGTGGAACCCCAAACAGATTTACCCCAAACAGATAATCTGACAGTCTTTCTCTCAGGACCAGACTTTGCAATCTCCTTGGTTTATTTGTTTTGTTTTGTTTTCAAATAAAAAAAAAAGAGAGGCCCACAGAAGTCAATTGTTTTGGCTAAAGTCACAGTGTTTAGAATAATTGAAGAGTTTCTTTGGTTTTAGACTCCAAATAATAGGAATAAAATGTAGAATATGATGTTTGTATCCCTGCAAAGAACCATCTTGTACTTTTTTGTTGTTGTTGTTCAAATGATGCTGTTACCTATTCCCATAGGCAATTTCTGATCCGTGAAGAATAGAGTTGGAATTTAAGAGAGGAAAATCTAGATCTGAAATGCCTGGATCAAACTCAGGTAATAGCAACATAATGGCCATAATCATATTTTATCCAATGGAGGGTTGAAAGCATTCCAGTACAATTTCTGGGAACAAAAAAATGGATACAATATGGGCCTGGCATTTACAGTATTAATATCTCCCAGCATGATTGTGCATGATCCAGGAACCCACTTTTAGAGATCTAATTCTGCCACTAAATAGCTGGATGACCTCACCAAGTCACTTAATTTATCCAAATCTCCATTTTATCATCTGTATGAGAGTGAGACATTCTCTAAAGTTTTCATTTGCTCAAAATCCTACGACTGGTTTAGGGTTTCCTCTTTGCTGAATGTTGGTAGTTTTGTCTGAAGCAAAACGAAATGATTTTAGAATTGAAATCACTTTGAGCTCCAGGAACTACATTTTTTCCAAAGTCAAAGGCAATCCGGCCTCTTCACTCAATTATCAGAAAGTAACTGGGGTGAGAGTTAATACATTCAAATAGAAGGAAGAAGGTATTCTGGTCGGGTTGCCAGTTTACTCTCCATCTCAAGGAAAGTGAATATAATGCACATTAGAATATGCATTTGCCAACCAGATTGGTTTTCTTCAGAGACCTTCACAGGCCTCAGATACACCGGTGGGTAAACAACAGGTTGTTATCCTAGAGATACCCATAATCAGCTGCCTACTTCTTCCTCAAGTCTCACATGGAAATCAATGTGATGGTGATTTGGTAAAAACACACAGACAACAAACCTCCTTTTTTTTAAACCCTGAAAAAAAAAAACAAAACCCAGGAGCTTTTATATGAAAAAACTGTTTTGTAAATTTCCCATTATAAAACAAACTTCCAGATTTCATTAGCATTGAATTTGGTCTTGGTGCACGTATGTTTTTCCCCTCTCTTAGAGGCATTTAATCTCTCAGGGTCAAGTACTTTCAAATAGCCACTATCTCAGCTTGTAATAAAAGACACTTTTTTTAGTAGAAGAAAAAGTCTGCTATAAATCTCTCTCCTGTTGACAGGCAGAACATCTTTAGAAAATGAGAGAAAGATGCCCAAGCGCTCCTCTCTAAAAAACCCCCAAAAAACAAAAATCTGATTCTGTTATTTTCTATAGCTATAAGTCTGCAACAAGTTCATTTTTGAACAACAACAAAAAATGGGGGGAGGGGTCCAAGGGATGAAATTATACAAACCTGTTCCCTATTTTTGAAGACAGAAATAAATTTAACAAATAGGCAATCAGCTTGATGAGCGAACTTATATAATAGACCTGCTTTGTGCTAGTCACAATTCTGGACTTCACAAAGACACAAGAACCCATGAAGTATCATAGTCCCCAATATGGGGTTCATTACACAGCTCTCATTTTCATATTTTCATTTTAAAATTATCATAATTTTTAAAAAATGCTTACTGATACCCAGATTCCAATACTGTGTGACTAGAAGAGGAATGATACATAGGATATCTGTCTGTAATATATAATGATATACTATATAAATATATGATACTGCTAGATAGAGATCTACTTGTAAGTGATGGAGCGGGAGGAGAAAACATGCTGGCTTAGAGATAAAGATGACAATGAAAAGGAGCTCAGTGTGGCACACGGCAAGATGACCATACATAGAATATCCTGGATATAATTGGTGATCCCCTCCCAGAAGGATGCATCTATATTACAACACTTTACCCTGTTTGTGAAGAGAACTAGAAATGGCAGGTGTGGCTTGAAACAGTAGGTCATACAAATGACCTACTGAGTTCCTGTTGGTTATTGACCAAATTAATTCCTAATATTAGGGACATCCACTCACCGTGAGGAAGGAAAATGTAGGCGTGGGGAGAAGAAAAACAAGACAAAACAAGGTGAGAAAAAAGAAGCTGCTGAGACTGTGCCATTTGTGCTCTAATCCCTGAGTTAGGGACAGAGGTGGATGAAACTGACACATCCTCTACCCCGAGGCTTGCCTAATGTAGTATGATCTGGTTGCATGTCTTTTCCAGCAAGATCTTCTATTAAGGTTTTTTGACGTGAGCCTCCTTATCACCCTGAAATCCGAAGAATTCAGTGGTCTGATTCTTTGTCATCAGGTTGAACCCCACTGAGAGAAAAACTCACTTGTGAGGCTGCAGATGCCATTGTCAGCCTAGCCCATACTCATCAAAGGTGAATACCTTGGCTCATTGACTTTTTCTAAGGAAGTGACATTCCTATTTAGTATTCACCTACTTGGAGTTTTCATGAAAAGCATTAAAGCCACCTGTCCAAAGTTTGTACCTAGAGAAAGTGACACACTGAAAATTAATAATGACAGGTAGAAATTAACAATGAAAAGGCAGAAGAGGAAAAAAAATCAAGGTTTACTCAGATTTGGCTTTTGGTAGCCTCTCCATCGTGCTATTCAGTAGATATTGTTCGTAGAGCCTTTTGCTCACCCAAATAAATGAATACTTGGATTTAAAAAGAGGCTAAATGGGGGTGGCAGTCTCTTTTACATATCGAAAATAAATTAATGCCAGCATTTTTCTAAAGAAAGACCTCATTTTTTGCTTAAGTTATTCAATGTACAAAAACTCATGTACCTTCAATGTTTTAGGAATAGATTTACTCATGCACTATATTGATATATCACAGACCACAAGCGCCAGTGGCATGCCAGTATATGTAAGTTGTATCTGCATACGCCACTTTGCATAGAAATTCTTAAAGTTACCTCCAGCTAGAAGCTGACTGAATAAATAATGGTCAGGAAATTCTTGGTGAAAAACCAAATGTTTAGGGATTGGAGAAGAGGTCTTAAATACCACATTTTATGGCTGTCTTACTCAAAATGTATCACCATGCGCAGTTTAGCTATAAAATAACACTGAAAGTGTTGTCTTTTATTTCTGCTACTTGCAAATCAACCACTCTGTTCTCTTCAAATAATAGTAATGATAACCATTTAGTGTTTTCCCAGGCTTTCAGCTACATAATGAACATGTCCTATCTCATAATGCTCACCATAAGCCTATGATGTTGGTAATATTATACAAATGAAGAAACTAAAGAAGAGAGAAATTATATAATTTGCCCAATATCATGCAGTAGGAAACAGGTAGTTTGGTCCAGAACTCCCTTTTAAACAGAACACCATCCTTCACTACCTGACCTTCATTACCTGACCATATCTGTTGATTTAAATATAGAATCTTTAGTTTGTCACTCAAAACTTCAAGCCTTACTTTAATTGACCCTTCCAGATTTATCTCTTGTGTTTCAAAACTTCTCCACACAGATCCCAGGCTCTGGCCAAACTGGAACTGGCTGTTTCCCCAGACATCCTGAACATTTCCATTTCATAACTTTACTATTTCCTCAATTTAAAATGCAGTCACTTATTAAGGGCAGAGGGAAAAGTGAAAGAAGTGAAACCATTTAAAAATATATATAGATATATAATAATTAATAAAACTAACATAGTGATCAATTACTATTTGTCAAAAACTTTATTAATCATTATTAAACATTATAACACAGTTTTTTTTGTTAAGAGAGGCAGGCAATATTTAGTTTTAAAAAAGTTCTTCCACTGTGGAAATTAATAGACATCTCAATCTCAACATTTCCAAAATTGAGATTTCTCTCTAATAGTCTTCCCTCTTTCAGAAACGGTCATTAAATGCTTCTAATTTTGGAACGAAAACCATGAAGGCACCTTGGACTCATCCAATTCATCAGCAAAGCTGGAGGCCCTTTCTCACCTTCTTCATTGCTAGTACTAAGGCCCAAGTCATACTCCACCCTGCCCAAATAATTGCAGTGGCCTCCTCGCTGACCTCCCTGCTTTCAACCTTGTCTCTCTGCAGGCTATTTTCAACACAACTGTCAGAGGGAGTCTGTGAATACGAAAGTCAGATGATATTATTTCTCTGTCCAAAACCTTCCATTGCTCTCTTATCTCAGAATCAAAATCAAGGTCCTAACAATGTCATATAAGAGTTGACCCCATGTAGCCCACTTGCCTCTCTGCTTTTCCTGCCAAGTTCCTGCTTCAGCCACAGTGGCCTTCTTGCTGCTCCTTGAACACTCATGCCTACTCCACCTCAGGCCTTTGCGCTTCCTGGCCCTTCTGCATAAAATACATTCTTTAGTTATCCATAAGGATTTCTCATTTGCCTGTTTCAGGACTTTACTGAAATTCCATCTTCTCAATGAGGTCACCTTCAGCTACCCTCTCTAAAATGGCAGCACTGCCCCCAACACTCCCTTTCTCCATTCTCAGCTTTATGCTTTTCCTAGTACTTACCCACCTCCACCATACCATAGATTTCAGTTATTTCTTTGGCTCAAACCAGAGTATGACGCTCCAGACTAGAATGTAAGCTCCATAACAGCAAGATAGTTGGTCTGTTTTATCCATTGTTGTGTTCCCAATACTTTGTAATAGGAGCTCAATAAATATTTATGCCTCAGATGAAGAATCTGAAATTCACAAGCCTCCTCCTGAGGTCAGTCATTGAGCATGGAAATAGCCCAGGCACCATTCTCCAGACCAAAGCTGGAACCCTGGGTGGATTGGGAGAGAGGCAGTTGGCAAAAAAGATGGCAGGAAAATGAGAGAAGTGTTAGGAAGTCTTGTGAGAGAAGGCACTCTTGGATGCCCACTTACAAAAACACTGATTTAGTAAGGAAATAAAGTCATGTTCTACAACGCCTCCTAGACTTTATGTACGTTCACGATCAGTAAGATTGGTTTGTTTTTATTGGTTTGCTGGTAATGTACTATGTATAAATTATCCTGTGACAGAGGTAATAATACTAATCATAATCATGGCAATAATGGCTAAAGTTTATTGAAAATTGTTGCAGTTATTACTAATAACTAACTATCCCACAATCGGCTTAAAACAACCATTTATCATATTCATAGATTCTACAAGTCAAATGGCATAGTGGGAAAAGTTTTTCTGTGCTTCATAATGGCTGGATCTTCAGCTAGGAAAACTTGATTGCTGGGAACTGAAATCAAGTGAAGATGTCTTTATTCACACAACTGGCAGTCAATATGGCTGTTGGCTGGGACTTCAACTAGAGCTTTTGACAGGCACCTACTTGTGGTCTATCCATGTACCTGGGCTTCCCTAGGGTAACCAGGATTTTTCCATGGTAACTCGTGCTCCAAGAGGGAGTATCCCAGCATACAAGGCAGAAGCTGCAGTGCCTTTCATGACCTAGCCTTGGAAGTCACAAAGCATCATTCCACCGTATTCTGTGGCCAAAGTAATCACAAGTCACAGAGAGGACATGAACCCCACCTCTTGATGTCAGAGTAGCTGGTCACATTGTGAAAGGACATAGAGGATGGAAGATATTGCTGCAGTCACCTCTAGAAACTATGATAGGCATTTTACATAATTATCTAATTTAATTCTCATAGTATCCCAAGTTAGATAATCAGCATTATCTCAAATTTAAAGTAAAAGAAAACTGAACAGCAGAAAGTTCAATGATTTGCTCAACATCACATTGTGGACATCTGCTTTTGCTGAGAGCCAGGTGAATGTATAACTAACTCCAGAGTTCATGCTCTAACTGATATATATTCCCCATGGCCAAGGGAATCTCAATAAAGAAAATGATGTGAGATTGGGGCAATAATATAGAAATCAAAGGGACTGAAAAGGAGAGATGAGTAGGAAAAGAAAGAGAATTAGTAGGGGCTAGGGCACAATGATGGTACTGGTCAATGTTCAATTAATTATCATTTATTGATGATGTTACTTGTGTGAATAAAGACACCTTCACTTGATTTCAGTTCCCAGCATAGACAATCCAATTCCGACAATTCCTCCTAAGTTAACACAAACTAAAGATTTAAAATTTAATTAAAAAAATTTTTTAAAAAATAAAATAAATAAATAAATAAAATTTAATTAAAAAATCAAGCACCTTCAAAGTTCCATACTATCCATTTCGTTCCATTATATATTTTTTAATTTTTTTTGTTATGTTAATCACCATACATTACATCATTAGTTTTTGATGTAGTGTTCCATGATTCATTGTTTGTGCATAACACCCAGTGCTCCATGCAGAATGTGCCCTCTTTAATACCCATCACCAGGCTAACCCATCCCCCCACTCCCCTCCCCTCTAGAACCCTATTTGTTTTTCAGAGTCCATAGTTTCTCATGGTTCCTCATTCCATTATATTTTAAACATTTTGAAGAAAGAATCTGATTGTTTGAATGTTCTCAATATTTTGCCCTTTAAATTTAGTGGATGTAACTTAATCCATCCATTTAGTGGATGTAACTCAATGCCAAATTTGGCTTGATTTTATCCTAATGACTTCTGCAAAATCACTACCATTTATTCATTGAGCAAATGGAAGTAGTCTGATGATTTTTTAATGCTACCTGGAATTATACTCAGTGCCTTTTCGATAATGCTCTCCTGGGCATAAACTTACAGGTCCTGCTCTGTATTGAAAAGTTCACATTAAATTGCTCTTCTCTATGAACATAACGGTAGAAAATGAATAGTCAACCAGCTGATAGGAAGCCTGCTGGAGACCATCTCTCTGCCCTCATGTCACCTGATCTCTGGAATACAGCATCCCCATAATTCCATTCCCCAGCACATTTCAACAGCTCCCCCAATGTCCTTGAGATGAAGAGCAGAATACTCAACATGGCCAAAGCCCTGCAGGGTCTGGTCTCTGCATGTCTCTCAACCCCACCTGATGTCCCACTTCCTAGTTGCCTCTATCTTCCAGACATTCTGAATTTCTTTACTGTCTTTGAACATGTCAGTCTTCCTCTCACAAACAGACTTTTGCAGATGGTATTTCTTTGAACTGGAATGTTCTTACTTCCTCCATATATCTTGCCAACCCTATACTTTAAGTCTCATAGCAACCATCACTTGCTTGCGGACATTTTCCCAGATCTCTCTGACCAGGCCAAACCCTCTAACCCCTCAAATATGATCTTAAAGTTATAGTCCTTTCTTCAAGGTTTCCATCACAATGTGACTTCACATTTATTTTAGTGGCTTCATTGATTAATTTCTGTCCCCTTCAGTAGATAGTAAGCTCCTCAAGGGCAAAAACTGTGCACATATTTGCTCTGCAATCCCCAGCATCCAGCACAATGCCAGGCCTGTTACTCAGTAATTATTTATTAAATAAGTAAATGGAGGAATACATGTTAAAATGAATAAATAAAAAATTATAATTCAGGTTTTTGAGAGTCTCAATCAGTTTTCTTAAAAGAATCATCATTAGATAGTGAATATAGTTCAGAAGAAAATATCCAGAATAACACATGCAGAAAAAAGGGATTTTTTAAAAAATAGAGAAGAACCAAAACAATATGATCATACTGCATTTTTAAAAATTAACCTCACTGAAGAGGGTGGAGGGAAAAAGTTCTGACCTAAGTAACTCTGGAAATGAAGGGAGTTTGTAAGACCAAAAGCTAAGGAAACTGTACATAAACACTGTTCTCTAGTTGGTAAAGTTGTGTCCTGTGGGGTACATGTTAACAGTTCTGAATTTACTACACATCCGTACGAGAACTGAACAGTTAAGTAAGTGGACAGCAGATAGCAGGAACCGGTTTCTCACTGTTAGAGAGTTTACAGATAAGCAAGGGGAGGAAGCTAGAATGATTCACATAGTAATGGATTAGAGAACTGGAGTCATCAAAATGAACTTATATTTAGCTTAATATAGTTATAGATGGTTACATGACCCGTATAATATTTACATGTATACCATATAACATTTATAGGTATGTATACATATGTGGTTAGTATACATATGTCAGATGACAGAGACTAGAAACAATGTCACCCAAGTAGCAATAAGCACACCAAGCACCCAGATCTTGATTTCTAATACCATTATCCAATATAAGAAACCAGGACCTCTTCATAGAAATGGTTGATCCTGGGACTGGAATAGGAAATATTCAAAATAAGCCTGGGAGGAATTTATAGATTTATAGTACCCCAAAATAATGAAGTGTTCACACACACACACACACACACACACACACACAGAAATACACAAATAAAAAACCCACAAGGATGGTGGTATGGCAAAGGAACACAAAAGCCAAATAAAAGAGTTCCCAAGGGCCAAAGCTGGGATAAATTGAGTAACAAACTAAATAAAATATAATGCAAAGTTGCATTATAACTCTAAGTATAAAATAAATGTCCACAACATAAATAAATGATTGAATAAAGAAATAAATGGGAAAGAGACAAATCTGCTGTGCAGAAGAATTCCAAATAATTTATGTAGATATCCTTCCCTTGAGGAAAAGTATAACTCTTTACTCCATAAGTGTGAACTATGCATGGTGACTTCAAAGAATACAGTGTGGAAAGGGGGGGAAAAAAGCATAACTTTTTAGTAGAGAAACTTGATAACCTCAACATTAGCCAAATGATCAAGGTCAAGATCAGAGTGATAAGTTATGTTGTTAGTGTGTACTCTGGAGATGGCATGACAAAAATGGCAGGTTACCTCTGTGGACTTTCTCCCAAAAGCCCACAGTCCTAACCTAATCATGAGAAAAATATCAGCCAGGAGGACCTGAAGGAAATGAGATGACCAAATGTAATCTGGAATCCTAGAACAGAATAAGGACACTAGGTAAAAAGCAAGGAAATCTTAATAAATTATGAGCTTTAGTTAATAATAATGTATCAATATTGGTTCATTAATAAATGTGGACTGTATAAATAATTATGATGAGATTTAACATACAGTTAGAATTAAAATATGTGACAATAGCAGAATATTAGATGGGAAAGTGACAAATGCATTACCTAGGGGGAAAAGGAATTGTCTATGGCTTATATTATTTACCTAATAATAATGACGATGATGCTAATATGGTATTATGGTGAAATGCCTATCATTTTCTATGAAAAGTCACCTGCTAAGGACTGGACTGTTTTATAGACAAGACTAACATAAATCCTGTCTGTAAACTAGAATGTTGGTACGTGGTCCATAGGTAAGTAAGGAGTTCCTGGTCTTGGAAGTACAAGCAATGCATCTTGCTTTAATATCTTTTAATACTTAAAATAGCAAGTTTATAAAACATAAAACACATTTTAGGGGCACCTGGGTGGCTCAGTCGTTAAGCATCTGCCTTCAGCTCAGGTCATGATCTCAGGGTCCTGGGATTGAGCCCCAAATCGGGCTCCCTGCTCATTAGGGAGCCTGCTTCTCCCTCTCCTTCTACCTGCAGCTCCCGCAGCTTGTGCTTTCTTGCTCTCTCTGTCAAATAAAGAAAGAAAATCCTAAAAAAAAAACAACAACCATAAAACACATTTTTTAAAATGTGGCCCCTTAAAAAAAAAAAAACCTCTTCAGATTGCCAGCTCTTCTGAATTTATAAATTTCAATTTACAATCTTTAGAGAAAGTGGGTAAGGTGGGGTACAGTTGTGCACTGTTCCTCCCAAGAGCACAATGAAAATCTTAAATTCGCAATTGCAACATGGTTGCCATATCATATCATAGAAGTGGCGCCAGCTAAATGGAGCAAGACAGTGAAATGAGATTCTTTTCACGTTTCATAGAACACAGGGATTTGTGGGGGGTTTTCGTGGGGGGTAAATACTGAATGTAATATTTCAATCATACAGGAAAGAACACGAGTTAATATTTCATACATACTTAATCCACTCATTCAGAAATGGTAATGCAAATGTTCAAATACTTATGCTTCGTAGGCAAAACATGGTGTCCTGAATTATTGTATTGTGCTCTCTTATGCCACTGACTTACAATTCATTTCAGATCAAGTAACCAGAAAATCACTATATTCAACAGGGGAGCACTAGTGATAAAGTCTTTATATTCACAATCCTTTCATTTTTACTCACACACAAGCCTTACTTGCCTCCTTGAATAAAACTAAAACATCCACAAAAGTCATGATTAAGAAAGGGATTAGTGTAAAAAGCAGTGTGCCTTTAATTGATCTGATTGCAATTTCCTATCTACTTTGTGTGTAAAATTCAAAGGCTCTTGTGAAGAGTGCTTGTTCTGTAATATCCTGTTATTCCCAGACATGAGTGCCTTTAATATAATCTTTCCACCTCAACCATAATGAAAGTTGCATGTCGGGTTTTCAACCCCAACCCTTAATGCTCCTGAAAAGTGTTTTGAGAACATGAATAAGGTCAGAGAGGAACTGCATTACCTGGAATGCTTTTTACTCATTTAGTGCCCTTCTTTCCACTATCACTATCCCCAGGCTATCAAGGCAGAAAATCAAGTTCAGACAACAGCTTAGACCCTACAGAGTGAATTTCAGAGTCAAGCACCATGCATGACTGACAGAGGAATCTGTTGTCTTCTACACTGTTAGCAACTTCAAAGTGTGGAGGGTGAGGTAGGGGAGCAGAGCTCATCACTTCCCATGTCCAACGCCTTTACCCCAACCCAATTCTTTTCTTTTCAGAAATGCATTTCCTCCTTTATCTCCTCACTGGCCTAAACAATCTAGCAGCATTCAGGGACATTTTAAAACCATATATTGTCATCAAGTATCCCTGGACACGAGGCACACCTCTCATGTCACATCACCTCTCTGGTATCCTTTCCAAGAATGCATAATCCCAATCTAATCATAAGAAAACATCAGACAAACACAAGCAGAGACACAATAGACAAAATAACTGTCCAGCAACCTTCAAAAGTGTCAAGGTTCCAGGGGCGCCTTAGTGGCTCAGTTGGTTAAGCCTCTGACTCTTGATTTGGGCTCAGGTCACGATCTCAGGGTCATGAGATCAACACTGGGTCGGGCTCTGCGCTGAGTGTGGAGCCTGCTTAAGATTCTCTCTCTCCCTCTCCCTCTGCCCCTTCCCACCCCTGCTCTTGTGCGTGCGCACTCTCTCTCTAATTAAAAAAAAAAAAAAAAAAGTGTCAAGGTTCCCAAGGCAAGGACAGGCTGAAGCACAATGAGGGACTAGAGGAGACTACAGAGACATGGCGACTAAATGCACTGCTGCAAACTGGACTGGATCTTAGAACCACAGAAGGGCGTTAGAGGAAAACTGGTGAAGTCCTACTAGGCCCTGTACATCAGCTAATTGTATTGTACTAAGATTAATGTCTTAGTTTTGGTACATGTTCTATGATTATGTAAAATGTTAACATAAAGAAAGGCTGGGTGAAGGGTACTGAGAATTTGTATTTTTTTAACTATTTTATTAGATGTAAAAATTTTTTTTTTAATTTTTATTTATTTGACAGAGAGAGAGACAGTGAGCACAGGAACACAAGCAGGGGGAGTGGAAGAGGGAGAAGCAGGCTTCCCACTGAGCAGGGAGCCCGATGTGGGACTCGATCCCAGGACCCTGGGATCATGACCCGCGCTGAAGGCAGATGCTTAATGACTGAGCCACCCAGGCGCCCCTAGATATAAATTATCTCAAAATTTAAAAATTAACTATTAAAAAGACAAAGAGAAAAAAAAGCCACCGTATATTGTGATAAGGAAAGGAGGAAGGAAGAGAAGGAGGGAGGAAGTGAAGGAGGGAGAGAAGAAAGAAGGAAGGACGGACGGAGAGAGGGAGGGAAGGACAGAAGGCAGATTCTCATTTAAAGAGATATCCAGGAAGTTGGGAAAATGCTGACAAATTCCTCAGTGGATGTGAGTCATTCATTTGAAAACTTTCCAATGCACACAGAGTCAGAAGGTGACATAATACGGTGGTTAATAATACAGACTTTAGGGTAAGATATAGCTTAGTTTAAGACCTGGCTTGACCACGTATTAGCATTGTCTCTAATGGCACATTACCTTATCATCTGAAATTAGTTTTTCTCATATGTAAAATAGGAATGTGAATAGTACCAAATTCAGAGGTTTTTTTATGGGGATAAAATGGAGTCATACACATAAAGCTCTTAGCACATGTCTGGCATATAGAAAACATTTAATAAATGGAAGCCATTAATATTAGCACAGAAACTGGCACTAAAGATTAGTAATTCCCTCAGTCCATTCAGCCTTATCCAAATTTTGTCCATCCTCCAAGCACCAGTGGAAACTCAATATCTTTGTAAACCTATGATAAGTTCTTTAACCCATTTTGCTTATGATGTATGTACTGTGTAATTATCATTCATTATCATTTTATGTGTGGTGGTCATAGGCCATCAGTTAGACTATATGATCCTTGATGATAAAAGCCACCTTGTTTCTTCTTATATTTTCCTTGGCATCAATGTTGAGCACATAGTAGGTAGTCAGAAAGGCAAGCTAGTTTATGATTATGCTATTTTTAAATGTTTCTAGGGGAATCTGGTACCACCATGGATTCAATCCCTGGGAATTTAGAGGCCTGTCAAAATAGGACTTGAGGAGGTAAACATATCCTCAGAAGCCCTTTAAAAAAGAAATAAGTCTTTCAGAATCTTCTTCACTCCAAATGCAAACTAAATTAGATTCTTCACTACTGTCTCTGGGGTTTATGTCATGTGTTTTTCTCTTCTAAAGAAGGCACTTTCAAATAAAGTCTCTCAGGGACTTCCATAGACACATTTCTTTGGCTGAAATCCATTCTCCCAGGAAATTTATCCAAAATTCTTAATAACTTCCACATTCAGATACCATGACCACAGACAACACCAAGAAGAGAAACATCATTTCTTCTAATAATTCCCTTATATAGCATAATGGTGTCTTAAGTGCTAAATGGTTTCTTAAGTGCTTTTAAGTGTTTTGTTTTAATTGATTCTCATAAAAACTCTGAGAGTCTGTCTAGAAAGCATTATTATCCCCAGTTTGCAGATAAGACAACTGAGGGCCAGACTTGCCAAAAATCACACAATTAGGAAGTTGCAATTTTAGGTCTCTTGTCTCATTCACTGAGCATTTATTGAGTGTCTCCTATAGGCTTTCCTGCACTGTTTGCTCCCTCAGCTCACAAGCCTGCTTCTGTCATAGTGTTGTGCTCATCATGAAGGATTACAGTCATCTACTTAATCTACTTAATCGTCTGAGTCCTCCCCTGGACTGCAAGCTTCTTGCAGGCAAGCATCTGTCTTGACCCAGCTCTATTCCTAGTACCCAGCGCCTAGTACTCAATAAAGTACTTGTGGAATAGATGAATGGGGACAACTAAAAAAATGGTACTAAAGGATATGCCAAAGAGAGCTCAAATAAATTGTTTTGGATGAATGCAAATGCCATCATTACTTTTGGAGATCTTCTCATCTTACAATCCAGTTCTTCCCAACAGAGAGACTGGCTGTTGGCAGATAATGCAGTGTACTCCTGGGGAAGGAGAGAAGCCAGTAAGACTAAGTGATCATTGGAGAAGCATGAAATGAAGTCTGGTTACTATCACACTCTCCGTAAAAGCTTGTTTTATCTAAATAAGTTCTAATCCTGACTTTGTCACACTCCCTAGGCAACTCTCACTTCTTCCAAAATAAATAAATAAATAAATAAATAAATAAATAAATAAATAAATAAATAAATAAATAGATGATAGACAGATGATAGGTAGATAGATAGATAGATAGAAGTGACAACTTTTGACTTGAGGTTACCAAACTAAAGGGAATTAATGCTCCTAAATGAAAGCAAGACGAACTCACTGACTCCCAGGATGGCGAAATACTGAGATTCTTAAATGATTAAAAAGTCAGCCCCCGAAAATCTTCAAGAAGACAAGAGAAATCTATATGACACATTCGCCTTCCTGAGCCTTTTTCAGCTGTAGCAGCCTATGTCTTACTTCTCTTCCTATCCTGCATTCTACATCAACATTATTGCTCCTACCTCCTTCATTGCAACATCTCCTTCTTTCAATTCATGGCCATTTGGTTGCACAAGCCCTACCTTCAGATCAGAACCATGAAACATTTGTGGAACTTGTGGTTTTTCAGAAAGTTGGCAGAGAATTTGTTCTCCATAGTGATGGCATCAATTTCCCCATGTGGGAAAAATGCCAGTCGCTAGTAACAGTATCTGATGCTAAGCAACCGGAGTGGGTCCAGGAGGCTGTGTAGTGCCTGAAAAGAGCACCAAACAGGAATTCAAAGACACAGTTCTGCCCTTGACTCTTACAAACACTTCAATGTGACCTCGGATAAATCACCCAGTTTCTCTGGTGTTCTATTTTATTTTCTCATCTCTAAAGTCACCATGGGCCCTTCTAGATCCTGTGTGCTAAGTTCAGCCGTGCTACTGACAACTTTTACTGGGGATGGAGAAGGGTGGGGGTATGTGATTAGGAACTCCTGACAACCAAAGAGGTTTTCTTCCAGATTAATTAACAGTGTGGACTGTTCTTTCTCTTGTTCCAGAAAAACTGGAAAACAAATAGAACAGGTTTGGGGAGACAATCTGGGTCAACATGGAAGGAAATATGTATTAGTTAAAATCAAAGACTATGCCCAAAAAAGGATAAAGAATAAGAGGAGTCATTTGTAATCACTAGAAAAACAAAAGTCACCAAAGAGAAAATGTGCATAGTAATTTATATTTAACCTGCTCTAAATAAAAATAACCAACAGATAAGTTCACTGTTTGGACCATCTGTATCTGATAAGCATAAGTAATCCTGGCACCATCTGTTCAACTGGAATTTAATACCGTATCAATCTGCCAAATCACAATTATGATAGCAAGGACAGCAGCCTCATGGTGTGTGATCTAAATAGTGACCATTCTTTAATAGGATGAGAAACCAGAGCCAAACCAACTTGGATGGAAATTATTTTAGTGCTTTATGTTCACCCTGATTAAAACCAAATAGAGGCATGTAATTGGCAGAGCCACAAGCAGCCAAACTTTCAGAATAGGAGAAACATTCTGAATGGGTGCTCAGAATACCCAAGAACCTAGCACTAAAGAGAAGGAACAATGAAGATAGAGAATCAAAGTAGAGATTTAATAATATATCTGTCCATCTATGGAAAGTCACTTGTACATAATCACCTGACCTACTGTCATAGATTAGTCATGGGGCATTTTTCAGTGGGGAGCAGGCAAGCCATTAAAACATACTCCAGTACTGAGATAGTGATTGCCAACATGAGAAATCCTTAAATTTTGAGACTTTTAAAATCATCTCATCCAAAAACTTTACAAATGAGAAAACTGAGTCCAACAGGATTAAGCAACTTTCCCAGGTCACCACCCAGCTGGTAGCAGAACAAATCCTTCCCCCTGAACCAATGCTTATCCCATGATGCCTCCCCCCCAAAGACATTTACACAGATCTTCCTCCTCTTACCAAAGAACAACATGTGATTTTCAAGCCAATCACATTGTTGCCTTTCCTAAATTTCTCCACCTATCTTCCTACACTAGAAGCAAGTTTCTCTAAGATAGTATCTTTCATAATTTTAGCTCTATTTCACAAAATGTGAGTTATTCATATTTAATCTCTACATTACTATAGGAGAGTTATATCCATAATTTTTAAGTAAGTGTGATTATAATAGCACAATCTCTATCATACTTGATTCTAGACATACCAGACCAACCACCAATTCCATAGAACTCCCTGAAACCATCCCTTCAAAGATCTGTGCACATGCTGTTTGCACCTGCTGTTGCTTCCACCTGAATGGCCCTCCCCCATTCCACACCCCCACCAGCCCAACTCCTCTTCATCTTCAAAGACCCAACTCAAATGTTGCCTCTTCTTCAGAGCTTTCCCTGATGTCATTCAAAAGGCAGAATTCATTTCTCCCTCTGCATTTTATTTTTTCTAGATCCAGTACTTACTAATTATCTGATAACTACTTATATTTGTGTTTGTGTATCCACTAGAGTATTAGCACCTCATGGGCAGAGACAGGGTTTTATGTATCTCCAGCATCTAACAGAGCCTGGCAATATAAGGGGCCCTAGGTAAATGTTTTGTTGTCTAATGATGTCAATGCTGTAACAGAGTCATTGCCAAGATCTACACCATTTTTTCTTGTTCTACACTCCAGACATTGACAATGACCTTTTGGTATAAAAATTGCCACAGTCAGTAAGTATTGGGTAAAGCACACAACACTAAGAGTTGGGGGTATAGAGAAAGAAGGAAGATGTTCATTCTCTGAAGTTATTTCAATTCTTATGGTGGCTTTTGTGTCTTTTACAATAAAAATCAGACATTAAAATGTTTCCAAAGGGCATGAGGCTCATTCCCACAGACATGAATTTTCAATAGTGAATCTAAAAATAACTGTCTGAAGTTTAATAGGGAATATTATAGTATAATTTTCTATCTAAAAAGCTAAAAAAACTCACTTCAATAATAATAATAATAATATAAAAAGTAATATTCACTGACAGCTTACCATGACCCAGGCACTTCACTAAGCACTTTATATTCATAATTTCATTTAGCCTTTTCAGCAACTCCATAAAGTAGTTACTGTTACTCTTCCCATTTTATAGATGAGGAAACTGAATCACCAAGAGTATAGGTAACTTGTATGTACAAGGTCAGACAAGAAATAAGTGGTAGAGTGAGGGTTTGACCCAGTCTAATGGATTCCACGGCTCCTGTTCTAGTTAAATACGAACTATGGAAACCAAGAGCTCAGTAAATTCACTGAAGCTCCTGGTGCTAATCAGGAGAGAGAGGACTTTAGCTTAGCCTTTCTTAGCTATGGGCAGGGAAGCTACATGCTGGGAGAGGCTCTAGAACCTCCAAAGAATGGGGAAACATGAGACTTATATCAACCCAAAGGAACAAATTGTTAAAAGGCTGAAATCACTTAATCAGTAGGCTAAGCTTTGTGCATAAAACCAAGATTATTGCCTATGTAAAATGATTTCCCCCAAAGGTATAAGCTGAGAATGTTTTATTCCATCAGCTGGGTGTGCTTGTGTACTTTCACGGGTTGGCAATTGAGCTTGGCTTTAGTGAGGCTAGTGTGTATATTTCCTGGCAATTGTTTATTTATTGCTCATTGGACAGCTTTTAGCTTTCATCCAAACAGACAGTGATGTATTTCTGTTTTCATTAGGAGAGAGAGGAAAAGGCTGAGATCCTTTAGGGAGAGATTGGTTTCTGGCCCATCTTATTTTTGATCATAATAATTGTTGTCTGTGGAAAAGGAAAGGATTATAATGAGTATGGTTTATATACGTATTAACAACTTCTTAGTACAGTGCATTATAGTTTGCTGAGTGTTCTCCTATAGACATCATCTTATGTGAGCCATACAACAAGCCAGTGAGGCAGATGGATTTTTTCCCATTGTCTGCAGGAAAGCCAGACTCAGTTTGCCCAGTGGCTTGCCTTGGCTCACAGAGCTGGTAAGTAGCACAACTGGGGTATGAAACTCTAGCCTGATTCCAAGTCTCGGAACTAAACCAGCAACTATGTTCACTGGTCTTTGTGGTTTGAGTGAAGTTGCTTAGAAACTCTCCCACTGGCTCAACTCCTCTTATGTCACCCAAACAACTTGTGATCCCTTGGATGGAGAAGAAATACATGGTAAATATAAGTGATTCAACCAGGGCGCCTGGGTGGCTCAGCCAGTTAAGCATCTGCCTTCAGCTCAGGTCATGATGCCAGGGGTTCTGGGATCGAGCCCCACGTTTGGTTCCCCCCTCAGGGGGGAGCCTGCTTCTCCCTCTCTCCCTGCTTTTGCGCACACTCTCTCTGTCAAATAAATAAATAAAATCTCTTAAAGTGATTCAACCAAGACAGACTGTATAAAAAAATTAATAAAATAAAATGTGTGAAGCTTTTATGTATCACACTTCTCACAAGAGAGTTAAAATCAGAACTTTCTCTTATAGTACCACTTTTAAAGATAAATGGCCAGAGTCTCTACTAAATAGGGAGGTTTGAAGAATTCATCTTGACTTGAATTTGGAACTTCCAAAGGCAACATCAAAGGCAAAAATAACTCATTTCCTTCCCATTGCTGAGACTTGGCCGCTGGTATGACACCTGTTTGTCATCACATGAGTGGGGACTATAAACGCTTCTGTACAGAAGCAAAAAACAATAATTGAAGATTAGGTTTTTTATAATAGATCATCTACTCCTACTGGGTTTATTTTATTTTATTTTATTTTACCTAAGCAGAAAATATTATAATTGTGTTTTAAACCTTGGAGACTTTTGTCTAATAAATACTGTGGTGTCCTAGGTGTAAAACAGATGCTGTAGAGATTCAGTGGGGAGTACTCATTAGCGCGTTTTAATTCTTCTTCCCCTCCCCAGCACTGACTGCCAGAACAGGAGAGGATTTATCACAACCAGATAAAACTGGCTGACACAATTCAAACACCTGGGCAATTTTGCCTTATCTTCCTAGGTAAGCTAGGTTCTTTTATGTTCATTATCTGTCCTGTTTATGGAAGATCTAAAGTATAAAACAAGAAAAAGCTGGCTGTAACAATGGATTCCATTTAACGTACAAAGAATGTAATAGCACAGTCCTTTGGGGACGGGACTATGATGGACAGCACCTGAAGCCATTATCACTAAATTCTTTGTTTTTTGCAATAAAATAAAAAGAAGTGGGATGGGAAAAGAAAAAAACCCTCTGAGTAGGGCTGACATGCAAACTTCAGACATCTCTTCTTCCTTCTTTGTCTCTTCCCCAAACTTGGGAAGAAAGCTGTGATAGATTAGACTCCCTGCAGGTTGTAAAATTCAGATGGAAACAGAGTGGACCTTGATAGTATCAAGCCTTCACAATGTAGATTTCAACATAATAAAATAATGAATTTAAAATGACAGCATCAGAATTTCTTCTGGGATGGAAGGAAAATGACAAAGATCACAGCCTGTGCCTACAAGAACAAAAGAAAAAATTTTTTAAACTTTAACTTTCACAATTGACATCACATTCTTTTAACAGTTGATGTGGTTTCCTTTATGAGAATGGAGGCTCACTCACACTGGAAATATGGCAGGTACCTGCAAAGCACTTATCAAAATCTAGAAGACACAGTTCTACAATGAATGAAAAACAACTGTTCTGCCAGAAACAGCCTCCATGTTTCTAATCATGCATTAAAAAGTAACTAAAGGGGTGACTGGGTGGCTCAGCCGGTTAAGCTTCCAACTCTTGATTTTGGCTCAGGTCATGATCTCAGGGTCCTGAGATGGAGCCCCGGTGTAGGGCTCTATGCTCAGTGGGGAGCCTAGGATTCTCTCCCTCTCCCCCCCCCACCCCTCCCCACACTCTTCTCTCTCTCCTCTCTCCTCTCTCTCTCTCTCTCTCTCTCAAAAAAAAGTAACTACAAAATCTCAGGGTCTACTAATGAATCTGTACATGTCAGTGAGCAATGTGAGGCTTCTTAAAATGGGACCCTCTGAAGCTTCACTTTGCAAGACAGTGACCATTTAGCTTACAGGTGGCTATTGAGCATTGAATTATGGCACGTATAACTGAAGACCTTGATTTTTGAATTTTATTCGGTTTTAATTATTTTAAATTTTAATAATTGAGGCAATGAAAAATACAATGAAATGATAATATTTTTATGTATTGGGTTAGATAAAATATTTTACTCAAATTAATTTTACTCTTTTGACTCTTTTTTTTTCAGGTAGCTACTAAAAAATTTTCAGTTATATACATGGCTCGCTTTATGTTTCTACCGCCCTAAAGAGAGCAGAATCTCCCTTAGGGATAGAATCTACCTTCGATCTAAGGGAGGAACCTTTTTAGATTCCATCAAAAGATGTTTATTTTCCAGAAGGAAAAAGACGTGTGATAGCTTGGACTTCTGATAGCATGGTCACATGTCACAAATGCTGAGAGCCCAGGTTCTAGAAGCCCACGTCTCAGGTCTGAACCTTGGCTCTGCTTTTTACTAGTTGCACAACCTTAGGAACGTTGCTTAACCACTTTGAGCCTATTACTTTGAGAGTTCAGATAGTGAATAGAATATATTTAGCAAGTAAGTGCTCAGAATGTAACAGCTATTTATTGCTATTGTTGTCATTAGCAACAATTCTAAAATACTACTGTTATTTGAAAATCATCTGGAGATGACCTAAAATTCCAAACATGAATTTAAGAAAAATTCTGATCTTATAGACCACATATATGAATTTGCAAGGAAATAATAGTCTATCTTTTGGCAAACCATCAAGTAACAAGAACATTCAAAACTTGAGACTAGTTCCTTCTTCTTAAGAATGAATGATATGATTGGAAACCTTTGTCCTTTCTTTGTGTGGTGCTTCCATTTCTGGACCACTCTTGATACCAGGCAGCAATGAAGGTATAGCAGAGGATGGGGAGGGACTTTTTCAACTTCATAGCTTAGCCTAATGCCCATCCTATATAGGCACTATTCACGGAGAGTGATTTAAGCCTAAACAGCTTTGGCTCTTCCAACCTACATTATAGGAATGCATACCACTGACTCTTATCACTAGATTAAAGCGTAGAACGAAAGATGAGTCACAGAAAAGGAATTACAATATTATCATGAAATAGCAATTTAGGAGAACATATAATTTGTATGTGAATTTGCTTATCAATCTATATCCGCACTAGAATATAAGCATTGCGAGAGCCGAAACTACATTCATCCTGAATCCCTAGTACTTAGAACATATCTGGTAGTGAGTAGGTGCTCAATAAATATTTACCAAATACCTGAATGAAGGGACTCTGTAAGCCAAATAGCTTAAAGGAAGAAATGTATGACAATGGTCCAAAAAAGTATACCCCAAATCGTAGATAACCTCAAAGTGTTCCATAAGCATCAAACAACAGAATATTAATTTTGCTAATACTAAATTAATAATGCAAACAGAAAGAAGACACTAAGGAAAATTTTTTGTGTTTCCTTGGTAACTACAAGTCTCCCCAGCATCTAGGATCAAGTCCAGGAGCTTAGCATGTCATGTAAGGCCCTTCATGTAAAGCCCTCTGAGCTCTCTAGACAGGGCCTTTGCTGGTCCCTGTCCTTAGGCTCCAACCATGAGGCTCAGAAAGCAAGCCATGTAGCCATGTTCAATCTCATTTCCATGCCTTGGCACCTGCTAGTCCTTCTACCTATAATGCTATTTCTTGTATTGTCTGCCCGATAAGCTCCTCAATCTTTATGACTTTGCTTTAAAACAAGGCCACCTCAGGGAAGATCCTGGATTATTCCATACTGAATTGAATACCTCCTCTTCTATTGTTTCCCAATACTTGAATCAGTGCTACATCATAAAAACATCCCGTATATTCATACATAACATATCCCTTCAGTCAAGTATAAAGATCTTGTTGCATAAATCAAACCACAGATTTATATCTTACATGATAGACATTCCCAAATTAAAACAATATCTTTGAAATAGCAGTTCTCACATTGTATACCTTTTTTTCAGACTTGATTTTTTTTCCTTCCCTAATTGAAAACTCACTCAACTGACTTAAATCCAATGATATTCACTTGCAGCTCTTTGCCTCTTTCAGCATGCCTAAAGATTTCCACCCTTGTTTCAATTATACTAAATTTATGAGATATATGCTTCTTATCACCAATATCAGCACTTTCATCTTCTATTCTCTACTCATTTTTTTATAATCTAATAAGGGCAAGATGCACTAAAATATTCAAATAGCGATTCAAGTACTTTCTTACTGGCAAGGGTGATAACACAGCTGCAGTTGAATTATCAACTGCAATTTCGTACAATACCTTTCACCCTTGTAGCCCTGCATGTGGAACACTGCCTCACATTGGTGTTTAGTAGGTGCTTAATGAATCTAGGTCGGTGAATGGCAGGCTTGGTAGGCAAATGACCCAAAGCATTTGCAAGTTCTCAGCACCCTTAACTAGCCATGGCATAGAGGCAGAGAACATTCAATCCATAAGCCACCACGCACAGTGGGTAAGAGAGATGAGTCTTACACACTAGATTTAAATCCCGGTGCTGATGCCTCCTAGCATGGGGATCTTGGACTTAATTACCAATTCCCAGCCTCAATTTTTCTTCTACAATGAGGATAATAGAGTTATTATGAAATTGAAATAATATTAGTCTTGTGCTTTCAAGACCAGCACAGATGATCTTTGAATACTCCCAACCCCTCTCTTCCAATAATCACATCTTCCATCCTCCCTCAGCCACACACTTTTGTGGTCATGGCCCAAACTCTGTCATAATCAATTGCTTGACCCTCTGTAAGCCCAACCTCACACGTCCCACCATCTCCTCCTGGCTTTCCAGCTCATTTTCTCCAGTAAGATTCCAACAACCCTTTGACTCCCTAGGAACTTCAACCCATTAATCCCATTGTCCTTCATGTCTTCACTGAATACCTTAGTAACTTAAATTCAATAATCAGTTATTTTAATAACTCTCTTGCATACAACTCATCTACCCCCACGTTGCAAAAGCTCACACCCAGTGGTTAGGATCACATCTGGGTCTGCTCCCCACCTGCACCCACACAGCTGGAGAAAAACGCACAACTGTGTTAAATGGTTTCACTTTAAATTCATGACCACTTGCTTCAAGTAAGTCCTTAATGCTCCCAGTCAGTAGCACATTCCCCTAGTTAATTCACTCCCCACCCTTCTAGATAACCATTTTATACTGTCTTTTCTCTCTTCAAATACTTCCTTCCCCATCCTCAGTCTTAAAGCTTCTTATTTTACTGAACAAATAGAAGTGACCCAAAGGAGCATCAGTAAGTTCCCACCAAAGCATACCAACCATGTCTGTACACATATATTCTATTACTACTTGATATATATATATTTCATTTCATACATATATATGCATTGTGTATACATTTACTATTTATCTATTACATATTCATACACCCTATTACTCTGGATGAAATGACAAGGCTCATAACAAAGGATAAACTCTATGCACTCAATCCCATTCTTTCTTACTTATCCAAGGATATCACTCAAGCTATCTCTCCTTTCTCTCCTATATTGTCTATTTTTTTTCCCTAACAACTGGATCCTTCCCATCAGCATACAAGCATACTGTTTCTTCTACCATCTTTTTAAAAATCCTCTTTTGATCTCAGTTTATTACTGATTTCTATATTTCACTTTATAGGAAGGATCTGTACTCTATGGATAATCCAAGGTAATTTAGTAATTAAAAAAGCATTCAGTCTTTAGAGTCAGACGGACTTGACCAGTGTCTAAATCCTGATTTTATTATTCACCAGCTGCGAACTGGGTAAGGCTCTCCTGAGGTCTCAGTTTTCTCATATGTAAGATGGAAAAAAAAAATCCTCACCTCCTAGGGCTGTTCTGAAGAGAGAACATGGTAATATCTACAAAGCACTTTATCATGGTCTTTGCCATGTGATTTAGACTCAATCAGTGGCATTTATAATTAATGTTAGAAAAGAGCAAACAGTTAAATGGAGTAAATAAAAACCATAAGACATGGGGAAAAGCTGAGAGTTTCATACTTCCCCATCTCTAGGGTTCTCAGATTTTCATCAAGATTTAGAAAAGAAAGGGGCTAAGGAGGTCAGTTGGTTTTAAAACCAAGAATCAATGTTTCTTTTTAGTTTTTGGTTGTAACCTTACTGCTGTCTATGGCCAGGCTTTTAAGGTAATATAAAGCTATTAATAATATAAAATACTTAACCACAATTATATTCTCAAGTAACTCTCCCCAAAGTAAAAACTAAGTGAGCTAAAAATAAAGCTTGTTTTCAGTACTTTTTATGATTTAAACAGTGTTCTGAGTTCGTCATAGGTTCATATCTAAATGTGCCTTTTTTTGGGGGACCAACAATGCCTGTTAGGACATCGAGATTAATCTTGTTTATGACTGCCTCATTTATCTCAGTTTTGCTACTGATTCTAGAATCAGAAACTGCTCATATGCCTTTGCATTTTTTACTTTTAAGGATTTTATACGTGTGTATGTATACTTTTTTTTTTTTTTGCTTAGGTATTTAGGAAGATAAGGATAAATCCTTCCTATTCCATTTCAAATGTTTTTGACGTCTTTTTGTACTATGAAATCTTGGTGCCTCTTCATATTTGTGGTACCTAGGAAATCAAGTTCTTAAAAATAATGCTGTGTAGGAGTCTCTGGGAGAAGAGATTGTGTCCCAGAAGTTCTGTGTGGGTAACTGAGGACAGATTCGCAGATTTCAGCCCAATCTGGTTTATTTTTTTTAAAGCTGTATCATGGGGTAAATCGTGTTCCTAAAGGCTTGAAATTTGAAGGGGAAAGAGAATGGGAAATCATCCCCATCCAGCACCTTCTGCCATCCCACCCCCTCCTAGAGGCAGTACGTGGGTTCCTCACTTAATCATGGGAGGTGGTTCCCTTAAAGAGCTGCTTTTGGCACTTCAGAAAAGATAGCACTGCCATCTGGAACTTCTGTGGTATGGCATGACAGTCAAGAGTGTGAGAACCAGGGTCGGGGCAACTGGGGTTTTCATTCTGCTTGTCCCAGTTACTAGATCCCACAGCAGCAACTTGGGTCTGAGGGGTAGAGAGGTTAAAGTTCAGCCTCATCATCCACCCTTGATCTCCATCAGCCTACCCTCACCCTGTTCTTGATATGAACAAATGAACTTCTCTCAAACTTAACACTACTTGGTTTTCCGATGCAGAAATTCTGAAGCAGGGCGCCTGGGTGGCTCAGATGGTTAAGCGTCTGCCTTCGGCTCAGGTCATGATCCTGGAGTCCCAGGGTCGAGTCCCGCATCGGGCTCCCTGCTCGGTGGGGAGTCTGCTTCTCCCTCTGACCCCTCCCCCTCTCATGTGCTCTCTCTCACTGACTCCCTCTCAAATAAATAAATAAAATATTTTTTAAAAAAAAGAAAGAAATTCTGAAGCAGCCACTAAGTGACCTTGAGAAAGTTGAATCTCTCTGAGCCCCAATTTCTTACAGTAGAGTTTTCAAGAGGATTAAATGAGAATCACTTGGTGTGAACCTGACACAGAGTTCAAGAAAGGATAACTATGATTATTGTTAACACCACCGAGTTCAAATAACATGTCACTGCGTACCTGTGTTTTCTTTCTTTCTCCTCAGGAGGACTTCAGCAGCAAATTAAGATAGCAATTATTTGATTACATTGCATCTGTTTGTTTGGAAGAAAACTTGTTTTCCCATAAAAGGAAGCAAATTACCAAGGCAAATCACAGACTATAAACAATATGAAAATATAGCTATGATAAAAAGAAAGCATTCCTGCTGTTTTTTATACAGAAGAATATAGCTGGTATGAGGTATTATTTCCAAACACTCTCAAAATAGATTTTTTTGTTTACAATTAATTCTTCATGTCAGAATAGAAAGCACCATTTTAGCCAGAGATTTTACCATAGCCCCTTAAGCTCAATGGAGAAAATATAAATTATACTGATCTAATAGAATAATATACATACTTTAGGCTTTATTCATAGTAGAGAAAACAATTGCAAACTTACTAAGTAGAGCACATATAAAGTCGGTTGTAAAAACTATTTTCCAGGCCTTCTCTCAAAACCAATGACTCCCATCACGTGCACAAAAATTTAAGATTTTTTTTTTATTTATTCATAAGAGACAGAGAGAGAGAGAGAGAGGCAGAGGGAGAAGCAGGCTCCCAAGGAGCAGGGAGCCCGATGTGGGACTCGATCCCAGGACTCTGGGATCATGACCTGAGCCAAAGGCAGACGCTTAACCATCTGAGCCACCCAGGCGCCCACGTGCACAAAAATTTAAAGTAGCCAATTAAGGTAGTTACATTCCTTTCTCTGTAATATATCAAAGAGGCAAAATTAATTTATTTTCGCCCTTTACTTTTTCTAATAATTGCCTTTCTTTAGTTCATCCTTCATTTACACTTGTCCTCAGAACAAAACATAAGTCAAATGAAAATAAAAGAAGTAGAGAATACACAGCTAAGAACCTAACCAAAAATGTAAAAAAGAAAATTTTTGTTTAGACTGTCCGGGTTAGGGTTTTTCAAGCAGCTACACTGAGCCCTGGGTTTCCTGGAACTGCCCCAAGGGACACCAGGGAAAAAAAGGCAGAAAGGGGAAATGGAACGGGGTTGTAAGACATTATATTGATCTAATAGAATAATATACATATTTTAGGCTTTATTCACAGTAGAGAAAACAATTGCAAACTTACAACCAATTCCTAATTAAATCGAAATGACGCCACTTTAAAAGATTCTCTATGTTGGCTGCTATGTAGGACTTCAATTAAAGCCTGGGGATTCACAGAGAGGGATCTGAAGCATGGAATCATGAGATCCTGCATGTCCCAGGATGCTCTGATCTTATAAATCAAGTCAGTGTGAAAGATACACTTCAAGCTCCCATCCAGCATTACCGTTTATGGGGCTTCAAAAAGGGATTTGTGTTTATCCATTTGGCCAGTACCTTCACACCATAAGTCTGTGATCATGACGCAAGTGGAGATCAGAATAGACCCCACATATGTTGACTCTGTGCTACTCAACCTTATACAGTTAGAATGTGAGTGCTGCGGTGCCGTTAAAATCCATTTGCACATTTTGACCATTCATTTCTAAACACCTTAACAACTTTCCAAAGGACCAGATTTCATCTCTCGTTTCTTAAGACATCCTCCTGATGTTCACTCAAGCTAAGATAAAATCTGCCTTCATAGCACACATCTATTCAAGCAACATAGCTTCTGTACATGAGTCATACTACCTAGTTCTCAGTGTCCTATAAGACAGTGAAATAAGTCCACTTTCCCCTTTACACAGCCGAGGGACCTGAGTGCTAGAGAGGCTAAGCAACTCATCAAAGTGAGTTTCCACTCTTGTCTCCATTATCCAATCTCTCAGGGTTTACATTTGGTACTTTCTGCTTTTTCACCCTCATTCACTTCTACTCTACTAGCCAGAGATGATATATGTACCACATGCACATTTATATATCATCAGTTGCCTTCACCATGAGAGGGAATCCTACTCATAATTTTACATGGTGGGGTGAAGCGGGTAGAGAAAAAAATAACTTCTTGAGTGCCTACACTGTACTAGGCTCTAGGGAAACAAAAGCGCTCCTGCCCCCGGGAAGTGTACAGTCAACCGGAATCACACATGTGAATAGAGCTATGCTGGAAACACGGTGCTGAATAGAGAATAAGGAGGACATCTTCTGCTTCAGCTGGGATGGTGATGGGAAGTCTTTCCAAGGAAAACCCACCGAAGCCTAACTGAAGGACTCAGAAAAGCAAGGAGTGCAAGGAAGAGTGTTTTGGGGGAGCCGGTGTGATGGATCACTGTGGATGGACGAGTATCTTCAGAAGGGGCAGAGGAGGTGAGCTTATGGAGGGAACTAGAAGAGCGCGTGTGATGTGATGTGTTTTTCCTTCTTCCAAAGTCAGGATGTGTGTGTAGTAATAGTCCAGAGTGAAACCAGTGGGCAGCAGCTTAACTTTCGCTGTGCTCACGGGTGGGATCAGTTCTGACGGCTCCATATTCTTCTAGTTTCTTCTTCTAGGTCCAAACACGCCTATTTGTAAGATGAACTAAAAGAGCCTAGAGATGAAGTACGTGGCTTTTGATGAGCCAAGCTAATAAGATGGCCTGGCCCTGGCTTCATCCTCCCAACACTGCCAAGAGAGAAGCTTCCTTGCTCCCCTTTTACAGATGAGTGTCCTGAGGTGTAAAGAGGGTAAGATACTTGCCCAAAGATGCCCTGCTAGGAAGTGACAAAATGAAGGTTTTTACCCAGATAGTTCTGATACCATCAGTTTATCAACCACATTTTCACCGTCACTTAGAGAATGCACCCACGGTTAAAAATTAAGTGTCAGGTAAAACTGGAAGCAAATCTCATTCAGTTTACATTTCACATTTTCTTTATTTAAAAATGTGGCAGTTATGAATTTATTCATTCATTCATTCAATAAATGCTTATGATCACCTCCTATGTATTCCCACTGTGGTAGTTACTGAAACTGAGTTGTACGTGAGACTGACAAGGTAAGTCAGTAATCCTGAGATAAAGTTAAAATAATAATAATGACATATACCATTTTGAGAATCATTACAAATGGAGACTACAGACTTAATTATAAAGTATCCTTAAAATCAATTGCTAGGGGAGCCTGGGTGGCTCAGCCATTAAGCATCTGCCTTCTTTAGGCTCAGGTCACGATCCCAGGCTCCTGGGATCGAGCCCCACATTGGGCTCCCTGCTCAGCGGGAAAGCCTGCTTCTCCCTCTCCCACTCTCCCTGCTTGTGTTCCCTCTCTCGCTGTGTCTCTCTCTGTCAAATAAATAAATAAAATCTTTAAAAAAATTAAATTAAATTAAAATAAAATAAAATCAATTGCTAGTCATCCAAGGCTATCATTTGGCTTCTGATTTTGCACATACACTTTCCCAAGACAAAGGTTTGAATGGAAAAGAGAATTGAAGAGTTTTTTAAGATATTGGTTCCTGGACTAAAATCACTCACACAGCTATCATTGGAAAAAATCTAATGAGATTTCTCTAATGAGAAATGAAATGATTGCTAGTGATCTTAAGGTTCTGCTAAGCCATCCTAGGATATAATTTTTATGACGCTATCAGCCAGCTAGTATCTTAAAGTCAACAAATACATTAAAGATTTGAGCATTTTCTCCTCTCCATACAATAAAATAAACTCTGGTTTAATTTTCTGACACCCCAAGTTCCAATTAGGAGCTCCTTCTCAATTTTCATATCCATTTACTCTTCCGCATCACACTAGATTGAACTTGCCCATTTACTAGTCTAATCTCTCCCTAAACCATATGCTCCATGAAAGCATTGACCAATGCTTCTTGTTTACAGCTGAAACCCTTTAACTGCATGAAGTCTCTGGTGCATAGTAGGTCTTCAATAAATATTTCTGGAAGAATTATATGGGCCAACCATCGAAGAGATGTCCAGGAACCCAAATCACACAAAAGCAAAGGGCATAGCAAGGTCACACTGCCTAGCATTTACTCACAAACCAGAAGGCAGAGAACAGAATTTTGTATATCTAACTTAGGCTATCCCTAAATCTGCCGGTTAATGAAGGCCATTCTCATGAACGGATGTCAAGATCTGTTAGAAAACAAGATTACACATCACTACATGTTTTGTCTGTTTGGAAGGATGCAGATGAAAGAAGGTTTGAAGGGCCGGCAGTTTCCAATCAATGAAGACTGTGCACATTGTAAATCACTTCCTTAGCACGTTGTGGAAAAGTACTAGAAAATCATTAGCATGAGGACGTTGTGAATCAGGGTATCAATTCTTTGCATACAGTTATGATATTTCCCATCTCAGTTGGACAATCCTACCAAAACAAAGAGAAGTACTTTATATAAAATAGGTCCTCAGTAAGTGGGAAGCAATCAGATCTTTTCAAACAAATATGTTACATTACTGAGCATCCAAAGGACTAAAAGAGGCCTTTATGATGTTGAAAGTATCACACACTATATCATCAGTCACTACTGCTCCATGCCACAAGAGTTTCTTATCCAGAAAAGCCAAGCAAAACTGCTCATTTTTTAAAAATGAAATCCAGGCTGTACTTTAAATATTTTTTAAAGAGGTATTTATTTATTTGAGAGAGAAAGAGAGAGTGCGAGCAGGGGGTGGAGTAGAGGGGGAAGGACAAGCAGACTCCACACTGAGGGCAGAGCCAGACGCTGGGCTTGATTCCAGAACCCTACAATCAGGATCTGAGCCAAAATCAAGAGTTGGGTGCTCAACTGACTGAGCCACCCAGGTGCCCCTGCTCATTTTTTAATGCATGCTTTTCTTACACAAATAGAAATTAACACTTTTCTGTTACAATGCAGCTCAGCAAAATTGTACAGATCCACACAGGTATCTCTCTATTTATATATATATACATATATATATAATTTATTTATTTGACAGAGAGAGACACAGTGAGAGAGGGAACACAAGCAGGGGGTAGTGGGAGAGGGAGAAGCAGGCTTCCCGCTGAGCAGGGAGCCCGACGCGGGGCTCGATCCCAGGACCCTGGGATCATGACCTGAGCTGAAGGCAGACGCTTCATGACTGAGCCACCCAGGCGCCCCTAGGTATCTCTCTATTTAAAGAAAAAGAGATATTTCACCTCACTGGCTAAAAAGCAAATTAACGAGAACTGAATCCTATTTTCCTTTGCATTCCAGTGCACATCTGCAGGCGCCCATAGGAAAGTTTTTCTACCTGACATAACTGAATGTTATGCTGTAACACAGTGAGCCGTGACTCCCAACCAGGGCTTGATGTGCTTTGCATGGTGCACCAGCTCTACCTCTGTGATTAGGGGATTTGCAGAACTGCAACACTTCCCCAGGTCTCAAGCCGCCCCATGGTTTTCACTGTACACTTCTGCCCCACTAACATCCATACACCCCTTGCCCGTATCCCAGCCCCTAGAATGTCTCTGCAGCTCCAGGGTCCCCTTTACAGGAAAGTCACTGTTACCAGAGCCTACCTCCCCTTTTCTCTATTTAGTTGCCTAGTACTGTTGATCTGGACAGTCTATTATCTAAAACACAATATACAACAGCCCTAAGTCATCTTAAGTGTTCCATCAAGTTATGTATAATGGGTTGCCTTCTATTTTCACCAATGTAATTAATTGACAGTCACATTGTATCAGAATAAAAGGTTGGTATAAACTGGGGTGGAAAAATGGTAAGAATTTTCTACTTTGGGATGTGGCTGATGAAAGAAAGTGGAAAGTATCAATTTCTTCCCATGGGCAGCTTTTGAGCAGGTCACATGGCAACAGCCCCGAATTAGCATTCCGATTTCTTTTTAATGCCACACAGTGCAACTACTCACAGTGTGGAGCAAAATGTCTTGTTTTCATTTTTGGAGCAATTTGAATGATCCTATTGTCAGTGGCATGCTCAGTAACCATTTTCTGTCACCACGAAGGAGAATATTGTCTAGGTTGAGATTTATAAAAGGTTATTCTAATTCTGCAGTGACAGAATATATAATTTAAGTTGTAGTCTTAAATTTAAGTTCTATCTCATATTGTCTTAGGTTCTGAAAAGCCACAAGTTGAAAACAAGGTGGAGGGAAAGGCACTATTAATGACATCCACAATGGAATAGCCAGGGGGATGGAAAGAGTTAGTAGAATTTGAAGCCTTTTGGGGTGTTTATGCATATTCAGATTCAAGTAAAACCCATGGCTTGAATTTCCTTTTTAAAAATACATTTGGGGGTGCCTGGGTGGCTCAGTTGGTTAAGTGTCCAACTCTTGATTTTGGCTCAGGTCATGATCTCAGGGTCCTGGGATCGAGCCCCATGTTGGGCTCTGCACTCAGCAGGGAATGTGCTTCAGGATTCTCCCTCTCCCTCTGCTTCTCCCCCCTGCTTGTGCACTCTCTCTTTCTCTCTCTAATAAGTAAATTAAGAAAAATTTCTGGATGTGTATTTCTGGGCTCCAAAGGGAGTATCAGAAAGTATCAGGGGGGTTATTTAAAGAAAGCAACTCTGTCTCAGCCATCCTGGTAATCAGTAACACTTCACACCACCGACCAGGTGCCAGGCACTGTCGTAAGCACTTTATATATAGCAACCCATTTGATTCTCATAGCAGCCGCATGAGGTAAGTACTGTTGTCCTCAGCTCCATTTTACAGGTGAGGAAAATGAGGCACAAAAGTAAAATAATTTGTCAATGATTCCAATAGCTAGGGATTCAGACTCAAGCAGTCTGGACCTCAAAACCCAGCCCTTCACTACCATGTTCTGCTGCCTCTGGTATTAAGGAGCAATCACTAACATTTGTGGGAAGGGAGGGAGGAGGAAATGGAATACTTCAGCAGGAGGAAAATTAAGAAGACAACCTGGGTGGGCTCATAACATTCTTTGCATTCTGGTAGAGCTCTCTTCCTCCTGGAGCTACTTTCTCAATTTCGGAACACTTTTCTGAATCCTGAGTCCCTCCTGGGTCGTTCCTTAAACCCTGGTCGCACCCAGCTTTGATTTGCTCCCGCATAGATGAACCAACTAAAAGGAGACCACAGGGGATCCTGCTTCTGCAAAGTGTTTTTCTCAGTGCCCTTGAGCTCAAATCTCGATGCAGGTGCTAAGAGCACAGTCTTTCAGTAAGATTTCCAATTTGTATGTGAAGCGCTTATCCCAGTGCCAAAGCACTCAATGGAAATTTGGAAAAGCTGTTATTATTATTTAAAGTGCCATCACCCCATCACTGCTCTCTTGTTCTTTTGTTAAGAGAGAATGCGATAGTGTACGCAAGACAGCGGCATCTATGACCATAACCGAACTCTGCAGTGGGCATTTCTTTCTCATTCTTCTGGAAAATATTTACAGAGTACCTGTATTTATTCCATGTCCTGTGGCAGGTATTGTGATGAACATGACAGTCACAGTTCCTATCTTGACAGAGTTTACAGATAATGTAAAAGAGACAGCTAAATAACCAAGTATAATACAATATTTTTTGTGCCATGGTAAAGGAAAATAGAATCCTCTGGGTCGAAGATAAGGTGTGCCTAACCAGATACAGTGGGCTAGGAAAGGCTTCCCAGAAAAGGTAATCTCCAGATTGGAACCTGAAGATTTAGTTCATCAAAGCAGGTGGAAGCAGAGGTCCAGGCAGAGAGAACATCACACACAAAACCAAAGAAACAAGTACATAACAGCATTCAGAAACTGAAAGAAACTGAGTATAGCTGAGACTAAAAATGCAAAGGGCAGGATGGCAACAGAAGATTCTGGGGAAGGGAAGAGAGGTCATCTCATGAGGGGCTGTGATTCCTGGTTAAGGAGTTTGCCTTTAACTCTATGAGCAGTTGTAAGGCAATGAAGAACTTTAAGCAGGAGTGACATGGTCAAGCTCACATTTTAGAAATCTCACTTTTTTTTTTTTTTTTTTTTGCAACAGGGAGAACAGATCCAAAGGGGATGATAACACTGAATTTTGGATAGGGAGGACAATTTAAGTTTCTTTGCAGTAGTCTAGAAAAGTTTTGGGAGAGGTCATCAAGAGGATATGGCCACTGGTCGACCCATGAGTTGGACCGAGGCAAACCAGAGGCTCCTCATCCCTTCCCCTATATTTGGAATGTGATTTCCACTTGCCTTCCCTGGTCCCAGAAGCTACTCCAAGGACACAGTCTTGAGATAGCAACAAGGTGTTAAGAGCATCTGGATGGTTTATATCACTGAACCCCATTAAGGCCTCTATATAAACTTTTAAGATTTGGCAGATGGATGCAGAAATCTATTTGTTTTGTGGCTGCCTAAGACAAGCCTTATAAGTGAATTCTCTTGCTTATTAAGCCTGCTACCTACCAATCTAGAGAGCCCTGCCTCTTCCTTCAATCTCTTCCTGCCCTCTGCATACAGAGCTGGTTTCAGATTTCACTCGGGATGCTCCCAGGGTTCCGAAGCAACAAAAAGCAGTGCTGGTGGTCTGGGCCAGGTTGGCATCAGTGGTGATGGAAAGAAATGGATGGACTTGAGAGAGATGAAGAAGAACTGGTAGGATTTGTCATAGGTTGGGAAGGAAGAGTCAGGAATGCCACCTAGGTTCCATTCTTCCCTGGGGAAATGAGTGACTGATGATGCCAATTATTGTGAGAAGGAGCACAAGAGGTTTAGGGAATACAGATGATGAGTTCAGTCAGTGGAGTTAAGCACAGTTGAAAAAATCCAAGAATATAAAATTTGAATAGCCAGGAGGGAAACTTCCCCACCCCAAATGATTCTTCTTCCCAGTCTACAGGACCTGCTGCACATCTTGGCAGGCTCACTGCACCCATGATGTTGGTCCATTTTAATGATAAGAGTAGCAAGGGAGAGGCATCTGGGTGGCATACTCGGTTAAGCATCCGACTCTTGACTATGGCTCAGGTCCTGATCCTAGGGCCATGACATCAAGCCCCGTGCTGGGCCCCAAGCTCCACGCAGAGCCTGCTTAAGACTCTCTCTCCCCCTCTTCTTCACCACCCTGCCATTCTCTCAAATACATAAATAAATCTTAAAAAAAAAAAAAAGAACAGCAAGGGAATAATAGATAGTTTTTGAATGACTGGAAAGAAAAATAGTGGTTTCTTATTGCCTTCCAAAGCAAACTAAAAGTTAAAAATGGACTTGCCTTGGGTGAACTAGATAAAGGGGATTAAGAGTGCCCTTATCATGATGATCCCTGAGTAATGTAATTGTTGAATCATTATTTTGTAAACTTGAAACTAATATAATACTCTAGGTTTACTATGCTTCAATAATGTAAAAAATGGACTTGCCATCACTTATAAAGATATCTTGCCAGAAATACTGAACATGAGTCCGATTGAATCTCTAGATTCTAGAATCTCTAGAATCTAGAATCAAGATCTAACAAATTCACAAATATAGGGTTCAGGAAAAAAATGTTTTAATGACATCACAAAGATCATAGAGATGGATCAGTAAAACCCAGAAAGCTGACTATTGAACATGGCAAACAATTTGCTTTTTTCAAATAAATGAATTGATTTTAAAAAAAGGAAGGGAGGGAGGGAGGGAGAAAAAAAAGAAAAAGAGAAAGAAAGATAATGAGGAAAGGAGGGAGGGAAGGAGAGATTAAAAGAGATTTAAGATATACATTTTGCTACTTTGTTGCATATGGGGTAAATGCAATATTTTTTTTAATTTTGAATGAAAAAAGCAGGAATCAAAGATAATGGATAGACCTTATTTGAATCTTGATTTAATAAGCCAACTTTAAGAAAATACTGTAATAAAATCAAAGAAGTTTTAACATCAATTAGATATTAGATGATACTAAAGAATTACTAATTTTATATGTGATAATGGTATTGTGTTATATTTTATTTTAATTTTTTTTATTTTAGAAACATACAGTACTGTATTTGTGGTTGAATGAAATGACTGATATCTGAAATTTGCTTCAAAATAATGTAGTGCAGACAGAAGGGAGAGTAGGTAGGAATATATATAAAACAAGATTGCTCTTGTAATGTTAATTGTAATTATTGGAACTGGGTGTCTACATTTAGATGCATTTGAAAATTTCTGTATGAAGTTTTTTTCACTGACTTGCCAAGAAATGCACTATTTGAGGAAAGCTATAGCAAAAAAAAACAAAGAAAAAGAGCAATAGTCAGTTATGATGCAGAAACTGAGCATCCATGTATGCATTTCTGAAGAACTTCTATATGTTGGATGCACACTCTCCCCTGTGCACAGTCACTCCTCTCCATTGTTCATGCGTGGAGGGCTTCCAAATGGAGCTTTGTGGCATATTCTCAGCTATTTCCTTTTCTAATTTCTTTGATAAGACCTAAACCTCATTAGGCTTCCAGGGACATTTGGTCTTCTCTTTCTAGTTGTATGTATAGTTTTTAACATAGTGAGGCACTTAAGAGCAATCTCAGACCTCCTCCCCATTCTGCCCACATACCGACACTTCTCTTGCTGCTAAATTCATTCAGGGATGCCACAAGACCTAGGAAGAAAGTACCTGAATCATACAAGGGACTAGGCTCAGGTAACAACATATCTTGTTTGGCATGAAAGTGAAAATACTGTAATAAAATATTTCACTAGTATGCTTATATCACTCTTATATTGAGCCCAATACTCAAAGCACAGCACCTTAAAGAGATTTAAAAAAAAATTATATCCCTACACCTGCCCTTTGTCATTTCATATCTGCCCAAGCATGGGTCCAGTTCAACCTCATGATGAAGCCTTATATTTAAATTGTGCTATATTTTTAAATTATATATTAAGAAGCCTTATGTCTTAAGAACACTCTTTTTGGGATACTAAGTCACCTGATCTACAACTATTAAAAGGTTTCTTATGTACCAAAACCCCTGAGAAAAGTACACCATGCCTTGAAAGTATTCTAAATATACAGCAGAAGAGAATTTTTACTGACAATGGAGAGAGAGAACAGGAGGCAGAAATGACTAAAACAGGACTAAAAAGTCTCTAAGGTGAAGAAGACAGAAAAACAACACAAAGAGGAGACATAGGTGGTGGTAAAAACCAACCTTCACCAGTTCACTACATTGTTCTGCTACTTCATTTTGAATGTACCAAATCATACTCTATGAGCAATAAAAGTAGAAGTTATCATTGGTATCTTTCAAATAACCAGTAGAAAAAGAGCTAGAATCATTTCAGGATGACTGCATTTCTACCTGTTAAGAACATACCCTCTTACTGAAGTTTCCAAAGTCATTGTTGGGTGGGTTAATCACAGCACTCACAACTGTGTATCTCTTCCCAAAACAAAATCATGCAGTTGAATTCTGAGAATTCGTTTTCTGATTGACTTATCTCCAACCCCCCCATCTCATTGTACTGGACCAAATGTCCCTGGAAGTACTGTGTACCTTGAAAATTTTACAAAGGAAACCTCATTCAAAGTGGAATCCAGATCCCAGAAGGGGAAACTCTCACACCCTACCACCTGTCATCAATTGCAAACCCAACAGGAAGAGATAGACCTTGCAAGTCCATTCCACTCTACTGCCCCACAGGAGGAAGAAAGGTTGTCGACTTCCCCCACAATAGCCCAGCCAATAAGAGACCGTCACAACTGAGCCAATGAAAAGTCACTATACTGCAAACTCCCAGTTTAGTCCAATGGGCTTTTTGTTTATAACAGCCCTGCTCAGTGGCCCCCCCCCATAAAAGAGAATTTCTCTCCTTTGTTCTTTGTCTTGCCTATGGCTTTGCTTTAACTTGCTTCTGCTGCATTGCAATTTTCTACTATTCCCAAATAAACCCATTTTTGCTGGTAAAATAACTAGCAGCTTAATTTTTGAGGTTAACGGTACATAAAACAATTTAGAGTTTTGTGGAAACAACCTTTAAATTTAAGGAAATGAAGTAAAGAGAAGATTAAAATGCACTGACAAGCAGCAATTTGTTGAAAAGGCAATGAGTTGGTGTCTCTACTATAATTCACAGAACTCAGTGTACGTTTTTGGAGTATGCATCCTATGAATTAAACTCCCTACTTGTCATGTTGTCGCAGTAAAATTAGAGGCAAATTCCTTTGAATTTGAGTGTTTCAGGCATTTGTCTGAAGTAACTCACTAATGGATAGGATTTTAAAAATGTGTATAGTTCTCTCCAACCAAGAACAATCTTCTCACTCTCGGGCATTGGAAGATGGCTCTAAATAGCAGGTTCATTTCTTTCTATGCACCTGTGATTTTGCTCCTAAGTGGTGTGAATAGCCTGGTATCTGGTTCAAAATCAGGACTTCTCTTATCCAAATTACTCAGCTCCCATTACATTTACAGGTGAGTCAAGAAGGCATTCTCTGATGTTTGTGATACTGCCTTCTATGTAATGTTTGAAGAGAAAAGAGAGGTAATTAATTACCTAGTGAGGTGGTAGAGAAGAAAAGGTACCTTCTCTTTGTTTTAAATTTAAACAAAGGACATATCTAAAATGCTTTGTGAGGCACTCCTAGCCAGATTTTTTTTTTAAGATTTATTTATTTACTTGAGAGAGAGAGTGGGGGAAGGGGCAGAGGGAGAGAATATCCAAGCAGACTGCTGCTGAGTGTAGAGCCCAACATGGGGCTGGCTCAATCCCATGACCCACGAGATCAGGACCTGGGCTGAAACCAAGAGTCGGATGCTTGACCAACTGAACCACCCAGGCACCACTAGCTATTTCTCTCTCTCTCTTTTTTTTTTTAGATATTTCTTTTCCATGTTCCTACATCAATCATATTCCTGGTTGCTGATAAGTGAATCATAATCCATAGCATCTCACATATATTATGGTAAGCAATGTAGACAAACATTTCTTATCACCCTCTTAAACACATACAAACACCTGTTGAGTTTAACTCTTCACAGTTCTACATTAACTAAACAGTCTACATGATGTTGACCATCAATTCTAGGTCCACATTAAGATTAGATGAGGCAAGAATCTAACCTGTTAATGACTGACAGGGAGATTTGGGTCTTTCAATTTCCCTTTGGAAAACTTGGAAGAAAATGAGGCAAATGGAAAGAAAGGGGTCTCTCCCCATGACTGTCAACCACTCTATGCAATGTATTCATTTCTCATTATTCATTTTTTCCTGTGATATGGATCCAGGCAAAATGACTTTTTATTATCCCCAGGTTATTAGAAGAGTCTGATTGCTTGCAGTAAATTCCTTGGATCTAAGGAGTTTGTATCTACAATATAATTTTTTTCAACCAAGGAGGAAGTTGAGTTTCTCTGTGAAGAGCATCTTTTTTTGTTTGCTGGTTGGCTGGTTGGTTGGTTGTTTTTTTTGTTTGTTTTTTAATTTTTGTTTTTTGATTTTTTTAATTTAAGGATGTAGAGATGCTTCTGGGGACTCATGCTGCCCATTCCAATCTCGCAGGTGGTGGTTCCAAGTGTTCTGCTCACACAGTGCACACCGGGGCTCCATGCTGGGCAGCACAAGGCAGGGCTGGGCAGGGCTAGTGCTAGATGAAGAGCATCTTTGCAGAGTCAACTCCCTGCTTTAGAGCACCTCCCATAGTTTCAGCCCATTAACCCGAGCACAACAGCTTGATGAATTAATGCTTATATAGGCACAGTTGGCAGCTTCTAATTAAATAATTATGGTTAAACGTCTGCACAGGAGCTGTTATGCACCCTAGAAAGCCAGCTGTCAGTTTTATTGGTCCTAAGACAGAGGAAGAGTTAATACTTAGCTCTGAATGTTAGGTACAAAGGGAAGTATATCAAATAAAATATATATGCTGTGCAATATGAAGTTGCATTGTGTTTGTGCTATCCTGTCCATGAGTGATGGAGAGCAAACTGCTCCTCAGCAACCTCTCAGCAACCCAACAAAGAAGGAAGCAATTATATGATCAGCAGAGCAGAACCTGTTCAGAGCAATATAAAGAGGACATAGTGTTAGACGGATGAGTCTTTAATGAACACACAAATATCACTGAGCTAGCAGGGAAATACATGTCAGGTTCTGGGTCTCATTTAGATGAGCAAGTGATAGAAATCTAATGTGGTCCTTTTGGGGGTCAGGGGTCATGGTTGGTATGTTTTCATTTATTTGCCTAAAGTTTCTCAAGGTGCTATTTTATTAGAAATTGGAGAACAAGGTAAATATCACAAAACTAGATTTGAACTCTTTCTAAGATACATTTTTCCAAAAGAGTTAGGAACAGATATTTGTTCTATAAAATTACAAATAATGTCAGATTCCTTCACAGAAGGCTAAAAAGCTAAAGTCTTATCTCTACACCTGAAGAAAGAAAACAGTATCTGGTGACTAAGCTCCAGCATCCAGGAAGATATAGATTATAGATCAAGGCCATCGATAGGGTTGTTGGACCAAATAATGCTTGTTATTACACATCAGTATATTCCTGAACTGATAGCTGGCTTCATTTTTCTCTGCAGGCTGTCCTTTCCACACAATCCATGGGTCCTCACTTCTAAAAATCTAATGGGTGATAGCCCAGCGCAGAACAACTCAGCTTGCCACTGGCCCCTTTACCACTGTTTGCAGCACCATCTCCACATGAAGAAACACAACTGTAGGCAAAAATCAGTCCCAGAAATTCAGTTGTCCCTTTATGTTTAAAAAAAGAAAGAGAGACATTTTAATCCCCAGATTTATGGATTTGCCTTAAAATAAGAAGAGAGGAAACCAAATGCTAACATGGAAACATTTCTTATGGAATTCACTTTACCCAACTCCTGGGTCCTGTTGAAAATCCACTGTTAAACCAAGCACTAAACTTTACAGACTGATTTACTGTTCTCCCTTCAGAGATCAATGGCTTATGGTTTATTTAGAACGATGCCATTTCATAAAACAAAGCAATCTGTAGCATAAGTCATCATTTAAGCCAATGGACCGACCTCTAAGAAACGCTTACTTAAAAAGCTCCAGAACAACTGTTTCCATGCCTTTTTTTCCCCTCTGGTTTCCTTTTATGTTAGTAATTCTATCACCTCAGGTGTCTGAAGATACCTGCTTGTGACTGACAGTTCTCAAAGATCTAATTCCTTTTGGATGGCTCTTACATAAAGTTCAGTTTAATTAAGTCTGCAGTGCAACTCAAGTCTCAGTACAAAATGCTAAAGAATCAAACAGCAGACCTGTAAAGGCCATAAAAGCGAATCTCAGACGTGGTAGGGGAGCCTGGGGGTCTTTTGTCAGCCTATGCTGCTGTCTATCTAGTGCCGTCTACCTATCCGAGACCACATCCTTCTGCCCAACAGTGATTTGTGTTCTCAGAGCCCCTGATGAAAGCAAGTCTCCAGCAACTGGCTTAACAGGTCCCAAAGTTCACATCAAAGAATGGGGTGGCTGCGTGATAGACATTGGGGAGGGTATGTGCTATGGTGAGCTCTAATGAAGGGGGGGAAATCGGAGGGGGAGAAGAACCATGAGAGACTATGGACTCTGAAAAACAAACTGAGGGTTCTAGAGGAGAGGGGGGTGGGGGGATGGGTGAGTCTGGTGATGGGTATTAAGGAGGGCACTTACTGCATGGAGCACTGGGTGTTATATGCAAACAATGAATCATGGAACACTACATTAAAAAATTAATTAATTAAAAAAATAAAAAAATAAAGAATGGACAGCACCACCTCATCCACTCGGAGTCTGCCAACCTCCCATGGACCAACAGCCAAGTTCCAGCCATCGTCTTCTCCTCACAGTCCCACATCTGGCAAACAGACATACGTGTCTGCCTCCAATCCCCAAGTTACCTAAACCAATATCATTTGCATAGACCTTTGAATATTCTCTGATGTTACTGATAAAACAGATAAAAGTTGCCTTAGATAAGATGTGAGACCTGATTTAGAACCTCTAATACTCTAGCTATACCTCAGGAGTTTAAAAAAATCCCAAATGGTATTCCTTAGACACTGACTGAACATGCAGACCATAAACAACTATAAAGAGAATTGATACAGATGAAAAATCAAAAGAACCCTTTGTACTTACGGTAGAAGACATATTCAGTGTAGCTTGACCAGATCTTGTCATCTGTATACTGGTTGACAAAAGATGCTGTCACTGAGGAGTTACAGGCCACCATGTGGAATCCACACTCTGACAACATATCAAAAGCCCTTTCCAGGTGCTTGAATTTGAGATAAAATCTGGAGGTGTATCTTTCTGGGGCTCGGTCAGGGTCTCTGCTCTCATTCAAAGTTTCTCCAAAGACCTCTTTTGCCAAGGAAATCCTTCCGCAAACCAAAATCCGGGGAACTCTCCGAAACTTGGCATCTGCCTGCCCCTCTCTGCCCATGGTGCAGGACCCCCTGTAGCCCACGGTAATGAAGCCCCATTTGCGGTCCGCAGGGAGCACTGAGGAAGGAGGGCAGATTCTCGTGTCGCTTCCTTGAGAGGCATCTTCAAAGTCACTGTGGCAGAATTCGTCCGGGCTTTGCTTGATTTCATCAGGGGTCAGGAGTTTGACCAAGTCTGGGAGCTGGAAGTACTCAGCTTCCCTTTTCAGTCTTCCCCTTTCTGGAAAGTGATCAGGCAGGACCACCTGCCTGTCCCTGAGATAGTCCAGAATATAACGGAACAAGAATCCATCTCTGTCAATGAAAAACCTTCCTTTAGAGTCCTTGGCTAGATCGTTAGCCGTGTCTCTCTTTGGGGAAAACATTTTCCACAAGAGGGAATGAGGGATGCTTATTAACGTGGAATGGCGGGTGAAATAAACTTGACCTCCGACATTCAGCTCCACGACCTCAGGGAAGGAATTGGGAACTGCAGCCCCCTGTTCTCGAGGATAATAACGACTACAGTTTCCACTTAAAGCCATTGTCCCTTTTTTCTTGCTCTTCTATTTTGATTTGAAGGTGCAATCCAATGAAGTCACAGACTTATCCTTTGCATCAACTTATCAAAGAGGGAGAAGGATGCTAACTTGTTAAAAATGACCTTCTCTTACCCCAGTTTTTTTTTTTTTTTTCCCCAAGGAAGCAAAATTTAGAAGAGTCCACAGGTGAAGTGATGCTGCAAAAGTAGTTTAAACCCTGGCTGGTGGTGAGCTATTACTTCATAGAATATAACCAACTCATCTCCATCCGATCTGCCCCAAGCTCAGTAGGCAAGGCAGGCCAAGTCCCCAGTTACTCAGAGGTCTGTCTGAAGGAAAAGAGAGAAAATTATTTCCTCAAACCCAGCATGAGTCAGAAAAAGAGACACCACTGGAAAGAGGAGAGGGAGGGAGGAGGAGGGAGGGAGGGAGGGAGGGAAGGAGGGAGGGAGGGAGGGAGGGAGAGATTATTTTACATAAGCAGCCCTGGAACTACTGATTTCAGCCATTCTTCAACTAAATTGTAGCTTCTCTTAAGCTATTTTGTGTCTACATGTTTATCCATATGCCTCTGTCTCCAGCAATTAGTATTAAAAATATTTCTATTGGTATTCCTGCTTTAAAAAGGAATATATGATTTTCAACTTTTAAAAGGGGATTTTTTTTTTTCTCCAAGCTGGGCAGGAAAAGCAATAAGTCTCAGAACTTACCTTAGTGAGTGCTGGAAACCCAGTTCCTGTGAAGAAATACCCATTTGCAAAGGAATCAGAATCCACAGCCAGAGTCTGGAGCTTGTCAAATCCCAAAGAGGTAAAGGACAGAGGTATCAATGAAAAGTGCCAGAGAGATGTGCTCTTAGAAAATAATTTTATATAGATATATGTAAATATTTATATAAATGTATATTTGTATGTATGTATATAGGTATGTATTCACTCCCAATGTCAAGTTGAAACAAGTCACAGAAAAGTTAAAGCGTGATGAGAGGTGGTTGGGTTGAAGAAGAAAGGCAGAGAAAAATATCCAACCAAAGCCTCTCCAGTAAAAAGGGGAAGAAAAAAAAAATCAAACCTTTAGAAAGAATCCTTAAAACAGAAGAGAGTTGGAAGAGGTACTGAGACTTAGAAGCTTTTCAGAAAGCCCAGAAGCAGAAAGAAAGCCAGATGTGCCCTGCTGGGGTCCCAGGTAGCCACCCCACCTGCCGGCAAGGGCAAAGGGACTCCCATGTTCCCAGGCAGGTGGGAGCCGCTGGGAGCCCCGCCGCCGCAGCGCAGAGGGGCCGCGGGGGGCTCGGGCTCGGGCTTCTCCGGCGGGCGGCGGAGCTGGGTGGTTCCACAGTTTCCAGTGCAGTTCGGATGCTGTTGTTTCAGCAGTGCAGGCAAGATACCATCCAGGGAAATGACTATTACATCATCTTAAAGGAATATGGCTTGGAGAAAGCGGAGGCAGCTCCGAGTCACGTTGTCCTCGGTGACAGGTCGCCAGGACTGCACGGGGACGCGGCACACCGGCCGTGGCACGCGACTCCCCGGCTCCGGGTTTGGGGCGGGGACGCGGCGCAGCGCAGCCACTTCCCTCCGCGTCCTGCCCGCGAGTCTGGAGTTTGCCGCGGCCTTCGCGTTGCCTTTTCTTCCTGCTTCCTGCCTTTTACACCTCCACCAACGCCACCCTTCCCCAGAAATAACCCCCCACCCCAGCGCTGACAGAAACACAAGTGATTTTGCATTTGAAAAAAATCTACAAACAAACCCTTTGCACAGGCACTGAATTTCTGCTGAAGGGCAAATTTCCCCACCATATAGGCTTTTTTTATAAAAAGAAGAAAGCACACTGAATGACCCCAATGTTCAAGCTACAAAGGGGCTTTTCCTTAAAAGCAAAGGGGATTAAACCATGTGTTTTCCTTCAGATGCCCTCTCCCCCCCTCACTTCTTCTCCATCCCTGTGCCACCCCTACCCCAGCAAATGAATAAATAAATACAGTCTCTCTGGAATTAATGATGCTCTTTCCAAAGAATACGTGAGGCAATGGTAACCTCAGAAAGCCCACAGCTGACATCAGTAAGTCATTATCTCAGCTTACCTGTAAGAAATTGTTACCTGCAACCTTTTTCTGGGGCTGTGTCTTTCCTGAGCCTCTCTTTGCACATGCCCCAGCCCCCTCCCGACTCATCCCAAGAGGACTCTGGTGGAAGACACGCCCGGCTAAGAGACATTTTACTCCTGTCCCAGAGGCCTTCCTTAAGTGCATCATTAGAGTTTCAGGAAGGCATTTCCAGGGCAACCTAATCCACTAACAAAGTGCTTCCAGTTGATCCTGCCAGTCAATAATGGCCCAGCCAACAGCTTACAGTAAGTCGACCATTTCTCCTTTAAAATGCCAGTGTCTTAGGACTCACCCTCCTAATCAGAATATAGTATTTCATCTATGAATAATACATGTGAGGCACACTCCATCCCAAATAATTGATATTTTAAAAAAAAGTGAAAGCCAAAAATGGAGTTGAAAGTATGAATTAGATACATTTTAAGGGATCATGTGTTTATTGCCAACTCTTGCCCCAAGAATTAGCTTAAAGATAGACTCAGCAGCAGGATAAATTAATTTTTAGTTTAACAATCTTTTCTTTCAATGAGTATCAGGTTACTGAACACATACGGAATATTAGCTAACACTCCAACACACCTGATTATATTTGACTTTTTTTCTTTAATGTATTAACCTGTTCTGGCCTCAATCATTGGGATTTTAAATGTTGGACCAATCAAGGGAATGTTTATTATTTGGTGCACTTATATTGCCATCTAGTGTCCATAAGCTATCAGTGCAGATCTGTAACTGACGATTTACCCCAGCCAAAAGTTAGATACTTCCTGGTTTTAAAGTTTTTATATTGGTTTAAGTATGACCACATACACACTGTTCACCATGAGGACAAATAAAAATTTCATTGCCACAGGATAAAGGAAAAAATAAGTCTGAGTTCATGCGTAGTAAGTACCGGGCTTAGTTGTAGTTTAAAAATAAGCAAATGTTAATCTTATTTTTAGCAGAATGGGCCAGTACACCACGACAATAGCTTTGGAGATTGGGTATTAAAATATTCTGGGGACAGGGGAGCCTGGGTGGTTCATTCAATTTAGCAACCAACTCTTGATCTCAGCTCAGGTTGATCTCAGGGTCATGACATCTCCACACAGGGCATGGAGCCTACTTTAAAAAAAAAAAAAAAATATATATATATATATATATATATATATATATATTCATTCTGGGGACAGTTTGGCAGGAAGTGAGGATTGGGAATAAGAAAAACCATAGGCTTTTAAAGCTCAAAGGAACTTGAGAAATGAAAATTACCATCTCACCTTAGAGATATAGAAACTGAGGACCAGAGAGGGAAAGAACTTCCACAAGGTCACACAGCTATGGAGTAGCAGGATGGGGTTTAGACCACTGCCTACTCAGTATGATCAGTTTTTTGAACTGCATGTATTGTAGAATAGGGATGGAGAGGAGGCAAATAAAGAGAACAAGAATTTCAAGACTACACGTTTGGAAAAAAAACCCAGCAAGTCATTCCATTTTTTTATTTTTTTTTAAAGATTTTATTTATTTATTTGAGAGAGAGAGAGAGAGAGAGAGCACATGGGGGGGAGGGTCAGAGGGAGAAGCAGACTCCCTGCTGAGCAAGGAGCCTGATGTGGGACTCGATCCTGAGACTCCAGGATCATGATCTGAGCCGAATACAGTCGGTTAACCAACTGAGCCACCCGGGCGCCCCAGCAAGTCATTTTAAAGAGTTTTCAATATTAAGTTAAATTCAAGTCTAAAATATTTTATAATTTAAATAAGAGGATTCTGAATTTCGAAAATGAGAAGTTCTATCTGTTCATTGGTCTGGGTTTCAAAGGTTAGGCTACTTTTTTTTTTAAGATTACTTATTTATTTTAGAGAGAGAGAGCTTGCATGCATGAAGGAGAGTTGGGGGAGGGGCAGAGGGAGAGAATCTTCAAGCAGTCTCCCCACTGAGCCACTGGGCCTAGAGCCCAGAGTCCAAGGTGGGGCCCCAACTCAAGACTCTGAGATCATGACCTGAGCTAAAATCAAGAGTCGGTCACTTAACCTACTGAGCCACCCATGTGTCCCATAGGCATATTTACTCTTTAATCTACCTGGAGCCTCCAGAAATCAAGAGTGCATGGGCCTCTGTCACCTTTTGAGAGGTCAGAGGTTTGGCTCCAGATTGGCCTAAAGCCTATCCAAGCTGGGGTCTACGGGCCTGGGTTACCATCCTCTGATGCATACATTTTCTTGTTCCTTTAGTCTAGGGGATGCAAACAAATGAGAAGTGAGATTAAAGAAGTAACAGGCTCGAAGGAAACAAAGCAATACACCATAGAGAGAGATTTAAATAGTGCTAGAGTAAGCGCATGTGTCTCGGGGAGGTTGTCAGTAAGCCCAGCTGCTTGGTGCCTTAACAAGAGGCAAGAAGCCAACTCTAGGCTGTGAGCGTATTCCTGTCCTCCGTGTCAGCAGATAACACAGCTAGTGTTATTGTTCTTTTCTGGCAGCTCTCTGCTGAAACACTGTAGGATGCTACACTCGGCCCAAAGGCTGAACACACAGCAACAGATTTCTCTTAGGGGAAGAGAAAGGAAGAATGTTTCATCCTGTTCTTCATAATATTCAAGACTATAGCACATTTGGATACACCATGGATAGATTGTGGAGTTGATAAAATATGTCTGAGCCTCTGTTTCCTGTTCCCTACTTTCACACACCCCCATAGCTGAATGCTGAAGAGTATATTCTCAACAGGACAATTATAATTTTGGAATAATGTGTTCACTTCGCACATCCTTACCTTCTAATACATCCTTAAGTTTCCTCTCCCCTGGAGCAGAGAGAGCTTTTATGCTGACTGTCTTTGTTATCAGGGAGGGAATGATCTCATGAACGTAGACTAAGATGTCATATGCTCATCGTGTTACATGTCCCAAGGACTCCTGCATCATCACCGTCATCGCAATAGCTACTGTTTGTGGAGGGCCAACAAGAACTCACAATAGTCACCATCCCTCTTCCAGCTCTGCCTGATGGCTGTGTGACATCGGACGTGAGGCTCAGTGTCTCTGAGCCAGGGTAAAATGAAGGTTAAGAAGAAGACCTGCCTCCTGGGTGTGTTGTGCCGATTCAATACTATGATGTGTATAAGACCCCGAGCACATTGTTTGGCCCTAGGTGTGTGCTTACCAAATACCAGCCGTCTCCATGATGGCAGCAGAAGCAACTGCATTTGTCATTGGTAAACTAAAGTGGAGGCATAAAGAAGTTATAAAAGATGAGCAAAGACAGAAATTCAGTTCTACTTCCAAAATCTTTGCTCTTCTCACTCTGCAGGTGTGGGTGAAGATCACTGCTTGTTATAAGCATATGTATTAATACTCCAGGATTTCAGAATTTGCTGGGGGCAGTGGGGTGGCAGAATGGGAACTGAAAATAGTACCACAGTGCTGAGAAATGAAAATGTCTTCCACCCTACAAGTTTCCCTTCTCAGTACCCTTTCATTCAAGCCACATGGACTTATTAAGTTCCTCTGTGTGTCCAGCACAGTGCCAGGTTCTTAAGATACAAAACTGGTATCAGTGAGATCATATGATACACTGATATGAGGAATTCTTAATCTCAGGAAACAAACTGAGGGTTGCTGGAGTGGTGGGGGGTGGGAGGGATGGGGTGGCTGGGTGATGGACATTGGGGAGGTTATGTCCTATGGTGAGCGCTGTGAATTGTGTAGGACTGTTGAATCACAGATCTGTACCTCTGAAACAAATAATACATTATATGTTAAAAAAAAGAAGAAGATAGTAGGAAGGGAAAAATGAAGGGGGGAGAAATCAGAGGGGGAGATGAACCATGAGAGACTATGGACTCTGAGAAACAAACTGAGGGTTCTAGAGGGGAGGGCAGTGGGGGGATGGGTTAGCCTGGTGATGGGTATTAAGGAGGGCATGTATTGAATGGAGCACTGGGTGTTATACCAAACAATGAATCATGGGTCACTTCATCAAAAACTAATGATGTGATGTATGGTGATTAATATAACATAATAAAATAAAATTTAAAAAAAGATACAAAGCTGAATTTGATACAATCTCTGAACACGAACACCTACAATCATACACACTCAAACCCATATCAATGGAAGGCAAAGATGAAAAAGTTCTAGATTCCTGAGTGCTGCCTCTTATTTGCAGACAGATGCCTGCTGCTGTATTCAGCTTTGGGTCCTACATAGTCCACATATGTTCTGGACAAATCACTTAACCTCAGGGTGACCTCTGCTTCCATATCTATAAAATGAACCTGTCTCCCTTTATAGAGATACTGTGACTGATGGCAAAATAAAGATAAAATACAGCTGCCAAATCATCAGAGACCTACCAGGCAGTAATTTGCTATGTAAGAAACAGAGCAAGAAGGCAGCAAACAGCAATCTTGTTAACATAATGCCTTGTAAGAAAGAAATTTGGATTAGGTTTGCATAATCTTCAAGTTGGAAAGAGGGACCCTTTGTGGTTACCCACTGCAGCCTCCGATCCACCTCCAACTTTCACATAATAGCAAACGTTCAATCTAGTCGTTTCTCTTGGTCTCTCCTGAAAATACTCTTGAACTATACTCTCATAAAATACGTATAATACCTAAAGCTGTTCACATCACTGTGATGCCTCTGAATGGAAGTCTGTAGAATAAAGTTCTTCCAAGAGAACTGTCATTTTAAGATCTGAGCTTTAAAAAAATTTTACACTCATCTGAACAGAAAGTACTGCTATTTAAGTATGAGTTGGCATTATTGACTATATTAGCAGGGACTAAGGCTTTTTATGAGAGAATGTGACAGAGGAAAGAGGGTGCACATTTCTGTAGTAGGTGTGGATGCATGGTCACCTTTTTTTTTTAAGATTTTATTTATTAATTTGACAGAGTGAGAGACAGCGAGAGAGGGAACACAAGCAGGGGGAGCAGGAGAGGGAGAAGCAGGTTTCCCGCGGAGCAGGGAGCCCGATGCGGGGCTCGATCCCAGGACCCTGGGATCACGACCGGAGCTGAAGGCAGACACCTAACAGACTGAGCCACCCAGGCGCCCTGCATGGTCACCTTTTAGGTTTCCCTCCAAAACAGAATTATTTTTATGTATTTATTTACTTATTTTTATTTTTTATTTTTTTAGAGGGAGGAGGAGAGGGGCAGCAGGATAGAGAGAGAGAAAGAGAATTGTGACACAGGCTCCACGCCCAGCACGGAGCCCAAAGCAGGGCTCAGTCTCACAACCCTTAGATCCTGACCTGAGCCGAAATCAGGAGTGGGACGCTTCACCGACTGAGCCACCCAGGCGCCCCTGCATTTCCATTCAAAACCAGGAAGTTTTTCTGGGGCACCCGGTCAAGGTTAGGACTGCACAGTTTGGCCACGAAGTTGTGTAAGACCAACCCCGCCACACACATGTACTTAGAAATTGGGATCTCGGCAGCATGGAATACAGACTGAGTGGGAAGTGAGGGGAAAAATAGAATATAGCTGCCCAACTAGCCAGCGATTGATTCCGGCAAATACACAAGCAGTATTTTAGAAATAGCTATAAAAAAAAAACAAAAGAGGTCTACTCTTGCCTCTCCCCTACAGTCCTTTCCCTAGAAATCTGCTTGCCCATGTTGTGTTATTTGCTGTATGATGCTTGTTACATGTGTTGTCTTACACATGTTGGCTTAGTCTTTATTACGTTTGCTATATATTATGCAATATATCTCTTGGTAAAAGAGTTGTGTAATTTGTGGACCAGTATCGTCCACCTTTTATATCCTACCTAGGAAACCCATTTTTCAAATGATATCTTTGTCATTATTCCAAAATATGCAACAAATGCAAGCAGTATCAAAACAGAACCAACTTAGGTCTTAAGTTCAAAGACTTTAAAAAAAAAAATTGTTCAGAAATTGCAATAGTATGTCGCTGGTCTCTAGAATGCATTTTTATTTTTTTCTGACTAGTTTTATACGTGCATAAATGGAATTTATTAAACACCCTACAACAACTTGCAGGGAGTAGAGCTTGAAAATCCTGGTTACAATGGAAAAGAGCAGGTGTTAGAATCAGGCAGATTCAGGTGTGAAAGAGGTATGTACCAGTTCTAGGATCCTGAGCTACTCACTGTACCTCTCCCAGGATGTTCTTCTCCTGTATATATTAGAAATAAAAATATCTACTCTGCAGGATTGATGTAAGGATTAGAAATAATGTTCTGAAAGTGCTTGGAATACAGCAAATGTTCACTAAGTAATGGGCAATGTGATTATATTTATGCTTGGTTCGATCACTTCCTCTGCCCCTCTTCCCTCCCCTCCCAGCACCTACGCCCGGGGTTTGTGTGGATGAGCGGATGGAAGGGAACCACATTACTCATTCATGCTGGTGATGTGACTGGTCCCTTTTCTGAAAGCCTGCTTCTTCCTTCAAGCACGGGAAAAGAGGAATGGAAAGGGATACTGGAACTCTAAGCACAGTTGTCCTTGGAGATGGACAATTAGTTGATTTCCAAACATACTCTCTGGCCTTAATAAGTAGCTATACCTCTCAACAGATGATGAATGGAGGAAAGCAAATGAACAGGCTGGCTCGTTCAAAATATCTCACATCATTTTCCAGTGATTCAGCACAGTCACTTTGGTGTAGCAATTGTTTGTAGAAGGCATTTTTCACAACTAAATCCAAACGTGTCATCTTCATAGGTTGAAATGAATCTTACCAGTGGCATCTGCGGATGGGGCACAGCAGGAAGACAGAAGGACAAAGACCGAATAACAAATGGAACGACTTAGTTCAAGGAACAAAATTGAATTGTTTTATTAGAAGACTGGAGGAGTCAAAGCTGGGGATTTCATGTATGCTCTGAAATACCGCTTGGTATCCAGAGCACTTTTCCCCTGCTTTTTGAGTGATTTGCAAGAAACCCACAGGGCAGGGATCATCTGCCATTCATCTTGCTATCCAGCCGACAGCACAGGAGCTCCTATTTTGAAGGTGCTCACTGCATCTTTGGTGAATTTAATTGCAGGAGGGGAAGAATGAAGGGGGGGAAATCGGAGGGGGAGAGGAACCATGAGAGACTATGGACTCTGAAAAACAAACTGAGCGTTCTAGAGGGGAGGGGGGTGGGGGGATGGGTTAGCCTGGTGATGGGTATTAAGGAGGGCACATTCTGCACGGAGCACTGGGTGTTATGCACAAACAATGAGTCATCCAACACCACATCAAAAACTAACGATGTAATGTATGGTGATTAACATAACAATAAAAAACTTTTTTAAAAAAAGCATATCCTCAAATTGGCCCAATAAAATGATTTGTTAAGAAGCTGACGGGGTCATACTGGGATGAGCTGTTGGTTGGGAATATAAGGCAGTTGGTTTCAGTTTCAGTTTCAGTTTCTTTTCTTTTCTTTTTTTTTTTTTTTTAAGATTTTATTTATTTATTTGAGAGGGAGAGAGAGAGCAAGCCAGAGCACAAGAGCAGGGGGAGGGAGAAACAGGCAGGGAGCCCGATGTGGGGATGCGGGCCTCCATCCCAGGACCCCAGGATCATGACCTGAGCAGAAGGCAGCTACTTAACAGACTGAGCCACCCAGGCGCCCCTGATTTCAGTTTCTTCACCACCAAAACATTGAGGTCTCCATGCTAGGAGGGACCCGTTCCTTTGGTCAGGTCCCAGAGAAATCAACTGCCTGCAAAATCCAGCCTTTCTGAACTCACCACTGCAAATAGGTCATGTGCGTACCCAATCTGGAGCCAAACTGGAATGAAAAAAAAGAAGAGCCATTAAAAGGAACACCCCAGCAAGAGCAAGCGATGACCAAGTTTCCAATTTCAAAATTTCATTGATGCCACTTTCTTAAAATATCTTAGTCGGTGCCTGGGGCCAAACAAATTAATAAAATTAACAAATGAAACTGACCCTGACTGCCAGATATTTTCACATACATTATCTCTTTCAGTTCCTACAGCAATTTCCAACTGTTGGCATTGTAGGGAGAATAAAAGAGCCTCCAAGAGGTTGGGTTATTGGCAACAGGTCACACCAAGGCTGTCTGATCCCAAAGACCCCTTTTAAGTACACCAAACTTACTCAGCCATTTAGTTCCTTTTATTAAATATCCTCAATCTATGCCTAATATTTGCATTTGGCATCATAAGGCGCAACAATGCATTCCTAATGCAGATCACCACTATGTTCTAATTCTGGTTCTGTGCCTGGCGCAGAGTAAGCACTCCATAAGTATTCATCCAAGGACTATTAGAATTAAGAAGTGAATGAATGAATGAATACATACATAAATAATGACTGAATGAACAAGCTATCGTCTGGGAGAGTGGTATTCAGAAATTAAGGCTGGATACAGCAAGAGTCTGATCTGATGTGGCAGCTCCAATTTTCTTTACTCCTGACATGTTGGTTCCAAATGGAGGCATGAGCTCAGAGATGAAAAATAAAAAGTTTGCATCTCAGCATCAGAGAATTAGGCCTTCATGAATCCAAAAGGATGAGTAATACAAATTTATATGTTTATGTTCCAGAATATAGAAGCTTTTAGAAATAAGAAATTGCTTTTGGGATAAGACTCTCCCTCAGAACGATAAAAAAAAAAAAAAAAATTAAGTGCCTTGATGCTGCAAAAAAAAATATGATTTACTTCAAAAAATAACTTGAAAAGATACCAGGCAATTCTCAATCAGCCACTTTATGTGTCAGTCACTCTGCATCCTCCCAAAAATGTGTGCGGCATGGGGTGTCGGGGTTAGAAGGCCTGGTAATGGTTGACCTATACAGACACACGTACTGGGCACAAGAATTTTAGGGGCCACAGCACACAATTCAAATGTGAGTTGGGAAACATCACGCTTTGCTGTACAATACAGATTTGCACTGCTTCTGCCAAAGAAATTATATGTTACCTTTATAGACGATGATCTGAGCCTCAAGCACATCTCCCAATTACCCTAGGGTCTCTTGAAATGACAGGCTGGTTTGCAGTGTGTGGTTCCAATGGCTACCAGAGGCTATCAAGCAATTGTTTGAAATGCAGCCAGTGTCAAATATCTTCCTGAGATATCTGGTTGCCATTCATCAGGAAAAAGGATGCCGATGAACAAATGGAGTGTCACAGAAAAAGATTTATGTCTCTGATAGAAACTGGATTGAACCTGGTGTCTCTCGACCAGTCCCTTGAATTGTTCACATATTTAAATGAGATTTTAAAAGGAGTTATGTTGTTGAAGTGCCGTCATACTGGACACAGAGGCTAAGATAACCCAGAAATGAGATATTGGATAAAGTCATAAATTAAGGTGAAAAAAATAGATAAATGGGCTAGGGATGAAGATGTGATGGGTTTCTTATCTGCACCAAAGAGAGTAAGCAAATGCACTCCTTACATTGCCATTGCCATTTTGCCCGTGGGTATTTATGCCTATAAATGTAAGTGTAAAGAAAGAAATTGCCCAATGAAAGTAACCAGTAGAGGCCAGGTTGAGAACATCAGCACCTCACAATAGTAATTCCCTCCTTCCAAAAAAGTTCACCTGCAGAACCACTGCCTCATCAGAGCCAACGCAGAGTCCTTCCCCAGACACCCAATTAGTCACAACAGCTGAGGATGAGGGAGCCCAAAAAAAGCAGCTTTCCACTCCTTCAAAATCCCTCTCCGGCTTCATGCCTTTGATCTTCGTTCATTGACTCATATATTTACATATCTATTGGTACAAAGAACTACTTGAGACCCAGTAGGAGACGCAAAGATGAATCAGACATGAGTCTCGCCCTCAAAGATGAATCAGACATGAGTCTCGCCCTCAGCAAGCTGATAATCCAGTGGGACCATAGAAAAGAAAGCACCAAGTAGTGGTGGCCGTGGAAAGAACCGGAAGGAGTTCCGTGAGAGAGGCACAGTGCAAACTAGAACAGAGCCATTTTGTGAAACTCTAAAGAACATCATGCCTAGCACAAAGTGCCCATTCATACATTATAGATGGACTAAAGGAAGTGCCGCCTTGCATCACGACACACTTACCGGGCACTCATTTAGAAGGCATTTAGAACTGCCCCCAAACTGGGCTGATTCATTAGAGTCCTGATGGTCCCAGAAATATTTTATATGTGGATATAAATGTAAGCCCATTACAGCACTAGTCCCTACAGCTAATTTATATTTGGTTCTCAGCCAGCAAGGATGAAGAGCCATTTGAGGGGCCCATCCCAATTATTTGTCCACTCCACCAGCTCCCTCTTTCCGGCCATTACTTTTGCGCCGCTGGACCGTGGCTTAGGACGGCTGACAAAAGGCGTATAAGTGATGGTGCTGAGGATTCTACAAGAGATCGAGGAGGAACCTGGATGGCGGCAAGCAGGCTTCACTGCAACTGCTCCAGACGCCTCCGAGGGCATAGTCTAAGAAACCCAGAGCAGCGCACAGAGGTTGCCTGGCAGAAACCCCTTGACAATCTGCAGGGCCACATGAGCCTCACCGCCGCGTGGAAAGATTGGCCAGCAACAGTACTGAGCCTGAAAAGAAGAAACATTAGGCCAGAGGCGTATCACAACTTCAGGAGACTAGACGAGAAAGAAGGGCAATCGGCAAAGGTTTGACAGCTGCTGCACTTCACCAGGCTATCAGGCTGCAGTAATCCCCGAGGGCACCAGCGGAACTAACATGACCATTCCCAGGAGTAGGCTCCCACAATCAACGGGATGTGCCTGTAGTTAAAACTGGGGGTGGAGGTGGAGGAGGATCCAAAGCACTATTTCTATTTCAGATGCCCCACGAGCCCTGTAATTAAGGATATCCTGAGGGCTTGGGAAAGTAGACTGTCAGTAAGCAATAGCAGTTCTTTAAGGCAATTGTGTAACACACAGGCGATCTAATAAAAGAATAAGAGTTATTTTGTTCAGCACAAAAAGACAACCTCAGAGTAATTGTGGTTACCTTTCTTACCACACATACACACACACAAAAGAAGCTGTCCTGATTTATTAACCTAATATTCACAACTTTGGGATGGAAAGGGAAAGAAACTTACAAAGAAATGCTGGAATAAAATTTAAGGGCTAAAAACAGTTATTTCCTACGCAGGGAAGCATTAGTGGTTCCGAGTGTGGGCTTTGGGATCCGGCCGTTCTGGGGCTGAATTCCAGCTCCATCATTTACCATTTGGGAAAATTACCTTACGCCTCCAGTCACAGTTTTCTCATCTGTAAAATGGGTACGAGTTATCATTCCTTATCAGAGATTTTATGATGACTACATAGGAGAATGCATATGGAGGGCTGAGTTCATCACCAAGCCCATAGTGAGCGCTCAAGAAATGAAGCTTTTCTTCATGCTTTTCCCCCCCATACTGTTTTAGATTATCCGTTGCCTAGATCAGAGGATAGAGGTACATCATTAAGCTTACCCGGTTTGCTCTCTGGAGACCTCTTGGATTTGAAGGGAGCAGTCACACAGATGGCTTCAGCGTGCACAGCCTCTTACCGAGAGCTATTTGGGGCAGGTCAGAGGGCACCATATGGCAGTGCTGTCATGCTCCTTGTCCGAAGAGCACAGTCTCTCTCTACCTGCCAGATTGTTAGTGTCTCCAGCCCTGGTCCCATGAAACTCCAGGCCTCGCTCCTCATTTGTTAGACGTCAGCTGCGCCAGCATGGTTTCTTGTACACAAGGATGTTTGGACAAACATTTGCACATTTTTAAAGTTCTCTTCCTCCCAGCTGCTTTGCCCCATTGGCAAAATTCAGTCTCAGTGGGCTATCATCGCAATGCCGATGGCTCCAAAATCTAAATGTTTAGCTTTGGCTTCTTTTCAATTCCTACATACCCACCGGGCTTTTTCCACCCAGACCTACCACATCTCACACCCAAGGCCAAAGCCAGGTATCTGTGTGCCACTTCCATCCATTGTATTCCACCAAGTTCTCTCTGAGTTAATGGCATGACTGGCCTTTCTCTACTACCCAAGTGAAAACCTATTACCTCTCCTCCCCCTTCCATAGACTCCTGATAGCCAATAGTCAAACCGATCCACTTTAGCTCTTCTATAATTCTTTCAGGCATCTATTCTCTTCCAGTTCCACTTGTCCTGCCCTTCTTCTTTACCTTTTACCCAGATTCATATATTCAACAAATAATGACCAAGCATTCGCCATGAACCAGGGGCAGCAAACTCTTTGTGTTGGGGACCCAGAGATGAACAAGGTACACTGGGTCCTTGCCCTCACAGAACTTCCATTCTAGGCAAGGAGTATAGGTCTGGAACAAGTAAGTAAATAAATGAGCAAGATAATCTCAAATAGCGATATGGGTTATAAATAAAATAGAACCAGGTGATTTGAAAAGAATCTCTTGGGCTGGGAGTGGGGAGACAAAGAGAAGATGATAAGGTACTACAGGTTGGGACTCTTTGAGGAAGTGATATTTGAGCTGAGGCAAGAAGACAGGGGCATGAATGAAGGCTAACATGTCTGAGGTCAGACTAAGCTTGTGGCTTGTTCAGGGAACCAACAAAGCCAGCAAGTTGGAGCCAGTGAACAGAAATGAAGAGTGTAGGTCTGAGAATCAGACAGGAGTCAAACTGTGCTGAGCCTCATACACCATGGTAGGAGCATAAATTTCATTCTAAGTATGATGGCAAGTCACCTGTTTTTTTAATAAATAGGATTCACATTTCATTTCATATTATTTTTAGAAGTGTGCAGTCTCTTTTTTAAAAAATCAATTAATTAGGATATAGTGTGTTATTAGTTTCAGAGGTAGAGTTCAGTGATTCATGAGCCTTACAACACCCAGTGCTCATCACATCACGTGCCCTCCTTAATGTCCATCACCCAGTCACCCCATCCCCCGCCCCCCTCCCCTCCAGCAACCCTCAGTTTGTTTCCTATGGTTAAGAGTCTCTCATGGTTTGTCCCCCTCTCTGATTATGTCTTGTAACAAGTCACTTGTTTTTTAAAGTTGTCTTTGGCTCGCTGTGGGGATAACAGATTATAGGGGAGCAAGATTGGTTGTCTGGCAACGAGTTAGGGAAACAGTACAGGGATCCAGGTGACAGAGGCTCATGGCCAGACTAGGTTTAAGAGAGGATAAATGAGGAAAATCTGGTAAGAATTTTGCTTGGGTGGTGCGGATACCGGTGGCAGTATTACTGTATGGATCTGCTAATGTTGTCCTTCTTTCCAAGCTTTGTCATCTTGGTTCATTCAACACAAAGCTGACAGCGTCATCCTTCCAAAGATGCCATCGTTTGCCCACAAAGCTTAATTGGCTCCCCGTTGTTTTTTAGAATAAAGTCCGAAGTTCTGGGTGTAGACTCAAAGCCCTGTGCTATCCGGTCTCAACTACTTTAGAGACACATAAAAGGGTTTGCAAGGAAAGGAGACAAGAGTTACATAACAGTTCAAAAGTTCTGAGTTAAGCCATTTCACCAATAGTGCTTTGCAGAGGAAGCAGTGTTGGCCCTCAGTATGTAATGAACCAGCATTCGTGGCTCTTAAACTGCTCTTAGTCTGGGAGGTTCTGTCTTAAATGAAAGAGTTGTCATGCATCGACCAGTGGTGACGCTTTAACTTCCAAGGGAAGAAATAGGGAAGTTTTAGGAACTAGAAAAAGTTAAGGAAGCCCTTAGAGTACAAATAAATAAAGGAATGTATTAATTTTATGATTCTTGACTTCGTTTATTCCCCTGAAATATAATATCCTATTATAATACAGCTGAACTAATACCTCCCGACAAAATTTAGTGGTCAAGTGAACGATCAAAAGAGAAACCTTAACAGAATAAAATGATGGCTCACATTGAACCTATGAGTTCCTTTCCTTTCTGCCTTAAGCAAGCATTTCTTGGAAATTGATAATTCACATCAGGATCCTGAAACCAGCCTGCAGAAGTCCGCGGGGTACTACAATCCAGAGGAACAGAAGGGGGCAGGGTTATCACAGACTCTTGTGTGGACTTGAGGCTCTGAGAGACTGCACATTACCCTGAGGAACCCCCTGATTTACCTACCATCTCAGAGGGAATCTGTGTCAATTGCTTGTTTCTTTCACTTGCTAAGTTTCTGGCCTGGAAACAAAGTTAACAATGAGGTTCCCTCCTCCTCTACCACCCTGCTGAGTTCTGCCAAGCCTGGTGAGAAAGTGAACACTCTGAACCTGGGGTCTCAAGAAATACAGGCCTGGCTCTATGTGCACATTAGTTATTGTTTTGCCTTTTACAGAACAGATGGTGAAAAAAATCCACCTGTACTGACCATATGAGAAAAACACTTTATATTTAAAATGTTATTGGGGCGGCTCAGTTGGTTAAGTGTCTGCCTTCGGCTCAGGTCATGATCTTGGAATCCTAAGATCAAGCCCTGCATCAGGCTCCCTGCTCAGGGGGGAGCTTGCTTCTCCTTCTTCCTCTGCCCCTCCCCCACTTGTACTTTTCTCTCTCTCTCTCTCTCTCTTTCTCTGTCTTAAATAAATAAATAAAACCTTTAAAAATACATAAATAAAATGTTACCATCAGACAGGCCCTAAGGATTTTTTTTTTTTTGTACTGGTTGGAAAATGGATATATTCAGCTATACACCCAGAGCCTTACTCAGAAACATTCACTGAATATGTAGTTCATGCAGAAAATGGAAAGAAAAGAGTCCCCCCGCCCTCAAGGCAATTTAGCAGACAAGCCTGGAGATAGCTCTGTATGGGGAAAGGTTGGCAAGCACCCCCAAAAGACAGGTAAAAATTCTTGAAGGAATCTGAGGAAGAACTCAGCAGGCTATCTCCAGAGTTTAAGGTGGAGGAATAGGAGACAAATTAGAGTAAATATCCTGGCTAGACAGCGTTGTAATTGCACCCTGAAGGACTGTAGAATCTAGAAAAAAAGGTACTGTGCAGAAGGAAAAACACCAGTTGAAGCAGTACGTGTGTGTGTGTGCAAGTGTGGGCAGAAGCCGGAGTATGAGGGCTGGGAAAGAACAGGCCATGATCTGGTTTGGCTAGAAAAGAAGGTACCTGTAGAGGAAGAGTGGGAGAGCTGCTGAGGAGTCTGGACTTAAATCTCTCAACAATTGAGTTGTCGCTGAGAGTTTCTGAGCAGGCATGACTGGAACAAGTTTCTCAGCCACTCCCACAAGGTGATGGAGGGCTCATCCACCCTTGTCACCTCTCAGAGAGGGCTCCTACCGCTCAGCAATGTCTCTCAACAGCCCCACCAAGGGTGTGGCTTTGACATCAAAGTTCTAAACATTTCAGTTTTTGCAACACTTTTGGAAAATATTTTTCCCTCCCCACCCCAATCATGGAGGAAAGAGAAATAGAGGTAAAAGCTGCTCTATGACCATTTGGCAAAGTGAAGGAATACACACATTTAGTGCATAACATTGAGTGACGATCAGCAAGGCTCGCCTAAAGCAGAGTGAGGATGCTTTAAGTGTGTGGTTGTGTCTGTGTGTCCATCTTTTCATTCATTCATTCAACAAACATTTGTTGAGCATGTTCAATGTGCCAGGCAGGCATTGCTCTAGGCGTTAGGGATACAGCAGTGAACCCCAAGTAGCCAAAGCTCCTCCTCCATGGAGTTTACGTTCAATAGACAATAATCAAATAAACATATCAGGGTCCGATTATGATAAGTACAAGGTGAAAAAGTAAGGGAAGGAGGATATCAATTACTATGCTTCAGAGGAGGGGTGTCAGTAGCAAAGAGGGCAGGGGTGACAAGGAGAGCGGTGAGAGAAACGTGTGCTCTTTGGTAGTTTAAGCCTAAAAGGTTTCTTCCTGGCAGGTGAACTATAGTAAGTAATGATATTCAGCCATTAATACTAAGCGGTAGTAGATATAATATTAATGTCTGTTATATCTATAGAGACTGTCACTGTGCTAAGCACTATTTCATTGACTCTTCACAATTAACCAATAAATATCATTAGTGTGATACCTTTAGGTACAAAGGAAATTGAGGGAAAGAAAGGAGGGAAGGAAGGGAAGAAGCAAGGAAGGGAGGGAGGAAGGAAGGCAGGAAAGAAAAGGAAAGAAAAAGAGAAAAAGAGAAACCAAGGCTCAAATAAACTACGTAGCCTGCCCCAGTCATCCTATTAATACGTACGAAGCATGGATTTGAATGCAGACAGTCTGACTCCAGAGCCTGCACTCTTAACCCAGACACTGGATTGGGATCCAGAGATAAGTAAGTCGTGGACTCTGTCTTGGAATTGCTCATAGTCTGGTAAGAGAGACAGACTCATAAACAAATAATCCTAGTGCTGTGATAGGAACTGTAATCGAGGTATAATAGACTTAAGGAGACACAGAGGAAAGAATGACTAAGTGCCTGACTGTGGGTGGGTGGGGGTCGTAAAAAGGCAGACGTCCGTGTTTATGTAATTCATGCTGTCTCTGGGCCAGCTTAACGAATCTGCATTTCCTTCCAAAGCCTTTTTCCGGTGGATTTCCCCTGTCTGCCTTCGCAGGTTGTGGTTTGTCGGCCGCATCCTGCACAAAGTAAGTAGTTCTGACACAGGGCCACACGAAGTCTTTAGAACCCTTCTGGAGAAGGAAGAAAAATAGCCAGGTAGCACTCTACCGTAACTGCCCTGAGACAAGGGTGAGGAATGTGACAACCAGGTGAAGTATGAGCTCACCATGCCGTGTTATAAGGCAGGAGGAAAGGGGAGACAATGCTGTCAATCCACCTGAAAACCCCCAAGGCCATGTGCATCGTGTGGGCAGCTGACAGCACAGAGGCGCAGACAGGGAATCTGTATCTCCTTACTTAGCATGATTTCCCTTAAACATCCCATTCTTAACCTTGTCCACGGATGAACTTCACAAAATGCATGAATCCCCTGAAATTGTATGTAAAATTCTATGTAGCTGTTGGGCATTTTCTAGAGATTACTGAGCTCGTACACATTTCAAAACAGTATGTGCCCCCCCCAAAGAGGTTCAGACTTATGCATTAAATACTTTCAGAGCTGTTACTCCAAAAGATTTAAGTATAATATAGTCTTAATTATAGGCATCCTTAAGAAGGCCTGAAAAGTCTACATGAATGCGTTGATACCATTGTCATACATCATACTCACCAAAACTCTTGCAAATTAGTGTTGCCACTAGGTCCCCACCCATGAGTATAAGGCCTTAACGTGACTTCAGGGCTTGTCCTTGGTTATGCTGTGTACAGTTGGCACCTTTATCTTCCTTTTGGCACTTCTGTGTAGGAGGATACTACACAGTAGCCTTGGTTCTCGACCTTTGTGTGTACTGGGGCGTGGGAGGAGTGCCATACTGGATTGGGAAAGACTGTATCACACCACCCATTTGTGTTTTCAAGTCTCACCCATCCCTTCTCTACCCTTTACCCCTACTCCAGTCCTTTACCGATGCTGACCAGTGACAAATGCGCCACAGGCTGAAATGTCCTCTTTATGAACCATCATCCTGGTCACTTCCGGTGACCAGTCCTTAGAGGTTAAGAAAATAAAATATGGGATGAGAAAGCTCCCCTCCAGGTGCATAACTCTAAAGGGCACCAGAAAATGGACTACTAAAATTAGCTTTATATTCCCATGGACCTGCTATTGGAAGACATCAGGAAAAATAAAATCTAAGATGAGAATTTGGCCTCGGTGATTCCCTACTGCTAGATAACAGTGAGTCTGGGAGTGACACAAGGCAAATGTGACTAGCTTTTCAGAAGTACTGAAGGAGAATTTGCAGACAGGGATCTCATCGACAGAAAAAGCCAGATGAAATCTTAAGATCTGGACAAGTTCATTATCAACCGAAACATTTGCCTAACCTCCTCTACATCAAAGCAGCTTTGCTATTGTGATAAGGAGCAAGAAACCTATGGCTACAGATGATCAGAGCCTCTCGTCCACCCTAACGAGAAACAAGTGCAGATACGTTACGCATGTATGAGTCTCACATGTATGCATATGCTAGACTCAAAAGAATGCTATGTCTAAACCAATCACATCCACTTCCGGTGGGGCAGAAGGGGTGGTTAGAGAAGCAATGACATGTGCAAATATCTGTTCATGAAATCACAGCCTGAGGTAGAATCGCTGCTGACAAAAATATTATAAACGGGCTACTGGTTGGCTCTCTTCCCCTCACACATTCAGCCCAATTAGGGGCATGTGGAACCTGCAGGACAATTTTTCAAGATAAACTCAAAACTTCTACAGAAGATTTAATTAACAACCTGACGTGCGGTATATGAAGCAATCCAGAGATCAGCTGCCAAAGAAGGACTTTAATAAACAAGTAAGCAGTTACAAAGCCTATCTCCTGTTAGCCGTGGGTCATTAATGATTCAGTAAAGACATCACATTCCACATCTTGCTCCATGTTTTATTAATAAAATTTAAATCTGAAGAAAAAGGGGGAACCCAAGCGATATTTTATGATAGCTATAAAAATAAGCAACACCTCTCTCTCCCTCTAAATTTTATATGAAGAAAATATTGACATCACAAATGCTGTCAGAGACTTTAGAATAAGACCCTACTATTTTTCAATCTCTTCTTGTTTTAAAAAAAAAGTTTAAGAGTGAGATGAAAACGAAGACTGAAATATCATTTGAAGTTATGCATTCAATATGCATAGTAACTATTATTACAATAATGAGCCAGGACAATGCATTATGTCATTGACAGGTAGAAAATCGTCATGAGGAGTTTGCAATATTCATAGTCACCAGGCTGGGAAAAAAGCAAGTCTTCCCCTCTGACTTACTCCCCTTCATAAGTCAGAGGGGGAGACGAACCAGGAGAGATGATGGACTCTGAAAAACAAACTGAGGTTTCTGGAGGGGAGGAGGGTGGGGGGATGGGTTAGCCTGGTGATGGGTATTGAGGAGGGCACGTTCTGCATGGAGCACTGGGTGTTATGAACAAACAATGAATCATGGAACAGTACACCAAAAAAATTATGTAATATATGGTGATTAACATAACAATAAAAAAGCAAGTCTAAAAAATAAAAAGGCATTCATCAGATCTCTCAAATAAACATACGACGATTTGTGTTTTATGAACTCTTCGTGTATGTTTCTCTGCATCTGGAATTTAGGAACTGAAAAGTCCTAACAAGTCTTCTCACTATTGGATGAGTGATTACTTGACTCAGCTTTGTCTCCCCCAATGGCACTGAATGCTCTGCAAGACAAGAATCATATCCATTTTTGTTCATCACCGTAACCCATCCCTGGAATCAGGCACAGTGCCTGGCACTTGAGGCGTTCGGTTGGATGAGTGGATATATTGACACATCCCCATTCCAGGTTTGGTACTTTCACTTTTCAGCTGAGGAAGTTGAGGCCAAGAAAAGCTAAAAGGCCCATATTACACACCTAGTGGTAAAAGTGGCTCTAGGATGATCCTCTGCCTCCTTCCAATTCATTAATGAGAACTGTCGATTTGTGCAAACTTGCCTCAGCAAACTGGTTAAAAACTCCTTTTGCTTTCTTTTAATAGGTGAAAAGTTTTGAGAGAGTCTTTGCAGCTATGTTTTTTTGTTTTGTTAAAGATTTATTTATTGTTGGGCGCCTGGGTGGCTCAGATGGTTAAGCGTCTGCCTTTGGCTCGGGTCGTGATCCCAGGGTCCTGGGATCGAGTCCCGCGTCGGGCTCCCTGCTTTGCGGGGAGCCTGCTTCTCCCTCTGCCTCTCTCTCTCTCTCTCTCTCTCTCTGACTCTCATGGATAAATAAATAAAACATTTAAAAAAAAGATTTATTTATTGTTTGAGAGAGAGAGCAAGCACCAGGTGGGGGGGGCAGAGGGAGAGAGAATCTCCAGCTGACTCCCCACTGAGCACAGAGCCCAATGTTGGGCTTGATCTCATGACCTTGAGATCATGATAAAACCAAAAGTCGGATGCTCAACCGATGGAGCCATGCAGGCGCCCCAGCAGCTATGGTTATTTAAAAAACTGCGAAACTAAATGCTACTCAAGTTCTTCTAAATAAAATAGTCACTGCTTATGATGATAACGAGTTGAGTCTAATAGTTTGGATAATTTTTTTTTTTTAATTTTCAATCACATTCCCTTAGACTCTAAACAGGTACAATTAGTCAAAAAAAATTTTTTTTTAAATAGGCTCCATGCTCATTGTGGAGCTGAACATGGGGCTTGAACTCACAGCCCTGAGATCAAGACCCTGAGTTCAAGACCTGAACTGAGAGCAAGAGTCGGACATTTAACTGACTGAGCCACCCAGTCACCCCCAATTTTTTTTATAATCAGTGTCTAGCACAAACTTGGTACAATAGACGACATATTTATATATGTATATATATTATATATTTATAAACTTTAGATGCTAGTGTAAGCCCTAATTGTTAGGTGTAAGCTCTGTTGGCCAAATGAGAGTCCCTGATGTCTTTCCTGAAGTGAATATCAGACACTGAGATTTACGAGCTTCGGTTTCTGTACGTGGCAAGCAAGCTCCCTTATCATGGAATTGGAAAAGAGGCCCTGGAGCCAGTCTGCCTGGTAAGAATCATGGCTGCACCCCTTATAAAGTGGATCACTGAGAGCAGGTTACCACGTTCTCTTCCAGGTATACCCAGACACTTATGCACCTCAGTTTTCCCAGCAGTAAAATGGGTTAATAATAGCATTTGCCTCATAGAGTTCTTGTGAGGATTAATCGAACAAGGTATGTAAAGTACTTAGGACACTGTTTGGTATATAGTGCCCACTAAATGAATTTTTTTTATTACTCATATAATTATAAGCAAAACGTTTTTGAGAACAATAATTTTGCTTGCATATTTGTTCCAAAAGGAAGAAAAACAGCCTCCCTGCCCCCTCAATGTAAATGAATGTCTAGTAATACTTTGTGGGAACCACATCTCCCCCACTCCGAGTTTCTGGTATTTATACCACTTTTGTTCTGGTTGTGGGCATATGACTCACTTGGGCATTTCATAATCCCTGCCACCATGATTCACCAGCAATGGGCATGGGGCTCAAACAGAGCCAAAGAGATGTGACTTGAGGGCATTTGCTGAGATCACTGGGGCTATAATATTGTCTGAGCCACTGGATTCATACATATCTGAAGCTAACTATACCCTGAACTTGCCATCCATGGGGGCAATGAATTCCTTTTTACACTGTAATCATTTGTTCTTTACTATCAGCAATCCAAAGTCACATAAACTTATATAGAGGAGTTGTCTAGGAAGAGCTCACAAAAAATGCAGATGATATAAAAAGAATGATATAAAAGAGATTTAGTGGGTGCCAGAGAGGAAAAACAATGTTGTGGTTAAGTGCACAGACTCTGAAACCAACTGCCCAGGTACAATCCTGGTACTAGAACCCAGCAGCCGTGTGATGTTGGACAAGTCACTCACTTATCTGTGCCTCCATAACATCCTCTGTAAACTGCAGGTAGTGATAAGATCCACCTTCCAGGGATGTTTTGAGGACTAAGTAAGTAAATTAATATATGTAACATACTTAGAACAATGCCTGGGATGTAACATGTGCAAATGGGACGTAAGCTTTAATGATTTTATCACTATTATTCAGATCTTAAATAAATGGTGGCATAGTGCATCAAAGAAAAAGTAGGGGAAATGGCTCTTATATTGCCAGCTGAGATTTTTCTGTATACAAAGGAGGAAACCAATGAATTAAAAATGCGTCTTTGTAGCACTTTCTTGAAGAGACATTTCTCCAAAGAAGACAACAGATGGCCAACAAACATGTGAAAAGATGCTCAACATCACTAGTCATTAGGGAAATGCAAATCAAACCCCCAAGATATCACCTCACACCTATAGGAATGGTTACCATCAAAAAAACCCCAGAAAATCACAACTGTTGGCCAGATATGGAGAACCTGGAATGCTTGTGCACTTTTGGAGGGAATGTAACATGCATCCACTGTGGAAAGCAGCATGGCAGTTTCTTAAAAAATTTAAAAAGTAAAAAAATAAAAAATTACCATATGATCTGGCAATTCCACTTTTCAGTATATTTACAAAATTACTGAAATCAGGGTCTTGAACAGATACATGTACACCCATGTTCACAGCTGCATTATTGACAGTCGCCGAAAGGTGGAAACAAGCCAAATGTCCATCAGTGGATGAAACGATAAATAAGATGTGGTGTACACGTACAGTGGGGTATTGTCCAGCCTTAACAGTAAAGGAAATTCTTATTATTTATTTATTTGAGAGAGAGAGAGAGAACACCTGTGCATGCAGGAGGGCAGGGGAGAAGGGAGAGGGAAGGAATCTCAAACAGACTCTACACTGAGTGTGGAGCCTGACCCGGGGCTTGATCTCAAGACCCTAAGGTCATGACCCAAAGCTGAAACCAAGAGTTGGACGAGTTGGACGCTTAGTTGACTGCACCACTCAGGCACCCCAACAGTAAAGGAAATTCTGACACATGCTCCAACATGGAGGGACATTGAGGACCTTATGTTACATGAAATGGGACAATCACAGAAAAACAAATATTGCATGATTCCAAGTATGTGAAGTATGTAGAGTTGCCAAGAATGTAGAAATACAAAGTACAATTGTGGCGGCTGGGGCTGGAAGAACGGGCAATGGGGAGTTGAATGGATAAAGAGTTTCAGTTTTGCAAAGTGATAAAGTGCTGGAGATCGGTTGTACAACAGTGTGAATACTGAACTGTAAACCTAAGAAATGGTTATGATGATACATTTGGTGTTGTGTGTATTTTGCCATAATTAAAAAGAAAAAGAATTCAAATAAAAAGAATTCTTTAAGTATCTTTTTGTAGCCCTACAGGTAACATGGTATCTGATGCAGCTGGAACTCACTGACATTGATGAATAAATGAATATTAATGTCATAAACTTAATGACAAAACAAGTGAAGGACGAGCTAGTTTAAAGAGTTGAAATATTTATGTAAATGGAATCAAGTATCAAGTGCTATGTGAAAGATTTATTATGAGGATGAGAAGACAGACTACATAGTAAAAGAAGTTTAAGGCATGGGATCTATAGATACTGGTTCCAGTCTTGATTCATTAATTCATTTATTTTTCTCATTCATAAAATAATTACTGAGCACCTACTGCTTGCCAGTCACTGGCGTTGTTCATGTGCATCAACGAACAAGACTATCCCGCCATGTCTTATTTCTTATTTCTAGTGGAAAAGGACAGCAACATCGGGTGGGTGACAATAGACAAGTCCCACAAGTTTCCTGGGTCCTAATTTCCTCATCTGCACAATGAAATGCATGTGATGGGGGGACAAAGTGACACTTTTCCTTCTTTCGTTCCAAAGGATTTGAAAATTACATATAAATATGGAACAAGGACATAAGAAACCACTAGGGGGCAAAATGAGCATGGCATAAACATTCTACTGATGTAAAATTCAAGAAACAAAAACATATGATTTTACTCATACGTGGAATTTAAGAAACAAAACAAATGAGCGAAGGGAAACAAAGAGAGAGAAAGGCAAGCCAAGAAACAGATTCGTAAGTATAGAGAACAAATTGTGGGTTCCCAGAGGGGAGGTGGGTGGGGGGGTTCGGGGAAATAGGTGATGGGGATTAAGGAGGGCACTTGTCCTCATGGTGCTCATGAGGAAGTGTTGAATCACTATATTGTACACCTGAAACTAATATTATACTGTATGTTAACTGAAATTAAAATTAAAAAATTGTTTAAAGAAATTAAAAAAGGAGTCTTGCTTTTTGCATGAAAAAATAAGCAAACAGTAAATGTTGTATATTATTGTAGGTAGGGAAAGAGCACTACAGAATAGTTATCCCAATAGCTATTCGAATAGCTATGCTTTATTCTATGAATAAAGTACTTGATTTAGAGATCATGTTTGTCTGAGGAATAACAGCAGGCAAGAAGCAGAATGCTTGATTAGTAATTGAACAGCATCACTAAATGCGTATAATAAGACCACATCTACAGAACCACAAAATACCGACCAACATATTCAGTCTTGACGTAGCACTCTACCCTTTATTAGATGTGAGGATCTGATATATAATCAAATTCTTTCACTTCATTTCTTCATTTGCTACTAATGTGTATTGGCCTCTTTGATTACAAAAGAAAATGTATGTTCTTTTTTCCCCCCTTGTATTCCACAGGGAAGTGGTAGTTTTAAAACGTAAAAAATCTTTTTGACAGTCTTCTGTCAAAAGCTGGAGTTTAATTCCCTATTCCTTGGATATAGGTCATCTTTAGTGATTTGTTTCTCACCAGTAGCATGTGTTAAAAGTGACACTGTGGGATTTTTGAGGAAGGTGCCGAAGGCATAATACAGCTTCTGGCTGACTCCATCTTTCAGGACACAGCCACCATAATTTGAAAAGGCCCATGTTATAGGGAGAGGCCACAGGTAGGTATCGTGGCTGAGAGCTCCATCAAAGGTCCCAATCTGCAACTAGCATCAGAAGTCAGGGCTGTAAATGAACGAGCTCTCAAATGATCACTGTCCCCAGCCTTCAAGTCCCCCAGCTGAAGCCATGTGGAACAGAGATGAACTCTCCTTGCCAAGCACTGCCCAAATTACAGATTTGTGAGGAAAATTAATGTTAGTATTGTTTTAAGCCATAAAATTTCGAGGTGTTACTTTCACAAAGCAATAGAGGAGCGGACCAGGGGCTAGTTGTCTTCGGGAATATGGCACAATAGTTTCAGAAAATAAACTATCAGAGGATTAGATCAGTGCTTCTGTAGATTCCAGTTGGCATAGACCCACTCACACCTGCCCTGAAAACAACAAAAACATGCTCAAGATATCCTATCACTCAGTGTCAAATCTCACGTGCACTGACGCTCAGGATTACGGAGTCTTGGAGACAGATCAAGCCTTGTTGTTTATGGGCATCATTATCACTGACAATCCGTTGTCAGGTTGCTATACACGTTCTCCCAAGCAGCAGATCTGCAAAGGAGAGCCTTTTCTTGGTCTGGACCTTCTAGTTCACAAACAAGGAATGGCAAGGCTGGCTGGATAGAAACTTGGTGATGACCTCATCAAGCAGGAAGCCCTGAGGAACAGGAGCATTTCTCCAGGCAGGTGACTGAAGATGGCTGGCTTGCAGCCAGTCTGCAAGGGAGCTGGGAATATTGGGCTTCTTCAACCTTAAAACAGCAAGAGGCAGAAGCAGAGTCTGTCTTTTATCGTGACTGGCACATGGTAGATTCTCAATAAATATTTGTTAAATAAATATCACAAACACAGCATTATTTAATCCCTTAGCTTTGGAACACTAAATATCTGATATAATAAAATGGTTACAATGACTCACTTATTCACCATCTCATCTTCATTCATCACCTACCATCTGAAAGTTACGGAAAGGATACAATGATGGATCTGACACTAACCATATTAGTAAAATTGATCATATCCTTTGTTCTGATCACCTACTCACCCTATCATTGAAGGAGGGCTTGGCAGAAGCTTTTTAATCACATTTACTCACAGCCCTTATGAGGAGGACACCGAAAGCCACGCAGAGCCATGAGGGGTTTGCACACAAGAATAAAGTGAACCAGCAGGGGCTGTGGGAGACAAACTGTAGTGTCAGGAGGGTGGGGTGATCCCAGCTTTCCATGGGGGTATATGATTGGTTTGTAGGAAGCTCATAGGAAGGTAAAATCAATTAGGTTGGGGACCATGTTGGGTGGAGCTGGTGTGGCTGATCGGGGAGGTAGCAAGTGTGGAGCGTTTCCCAATGCATAGGGGACACATCTGGCAAGAGACAAGGAAGTCACTGCTAGGCTTTTGGGCCCCGTGAGGGTCAGAAATGTCAAGACAGCACTTGAAATTTAGGTCTTATAATACATCTCTTGGCCTCTGATCCTCCCTTGTAAGATCAGGTGGTGGGAAACCTATGATCTCAAGTTCTCGTCAGTTTTAATTCTCTTTAATTCTCATTATGTGAGGCCACTCCAATGAGAGATCGCTCTCGGAGGCACTTGCTGTCCTGATTTGTCTGTGAGACCAGTCTATTTTTGTTCATGTTGGAGATATCTCACTGAATTCAGGCTAATCTCCTAGGGCCCTCTGAAAATTTTAATGTGACGCTAAAGAATTTTCTTTCCAATGAGTAGGAAGGAGAGTACGTTACAACATTTAGCACAGAAGTCCATTTTGGCATTAACATTAACAAGAAGAGCTTTTAGAGTCCAAGAAAGAAATATTTACAAGCCTAAAATCAACTATTCTTTTAAATAATATTAAATTTTTAAAGTAAAATCTTAGCGAGAGTTAAGAAATGTTTATATTTTCTTCCAGAGGTAAAAATTCATTATCTCAGACAGTAGGGGATTTGTGATCCTTATTAGATTCTGCAAATTTAGGACTGCAGGGGAAGAGTCAAAAACAGCTTGCCTGCTTAATTTCCATCAAAAGGCAAAAAAATGTGTTTGCCTTTGACTTCCAAACCTAAATTTACAGAACTTAATAAAAATTGTAAGTTTGATTTCACACGCCTCTGTTTTAACATAAAATTATCCTCATCTCAGGAAAAGAATTTAAGTTAATGTTATCAATAGTCTTAGTAACAAAAACTTCTAAGTATGTAAAGAGCATTATGGTTAAGATTGAGTTACCTGCACTCTCTAATAGTCATAATAGTAACTATTCTCTGCTCAGAGAACATGTGTTCTCCAACATTTAAGAAATAATTGAAGAAAGTAAGAATAATAATGAAAAGAGTATGCTGCTGTCCATGGGCTTCAAGCCAGAATGCTCTCCTACATAGGCACCTGTCTCAAGCCCAGTTACCTATTTCTTATTCTGGCAAGACACTGTTATTATCAATACATTAATATGAAATCAAATAAAAATAAAAAATTAGAATTCTGCAGCTTGGGCATGTGTCCTCCAAAGAATGTTTCAAATTTATATTTAAATTTATCTGTCTTAAAGCTCCTGGACCAGCAATATCTTGTGGTGGAAATACTGTCTTCTAACAAAATACAGTTTAATATGGTAGTTTTTACAACAACAAAGAGTTAAACTGCAATGAAAAGCAGTGGTAGCTTGCAATGTCTAACTGAGGGCATCATGAAGAATTCTAACACGGACGCCTGGGTGGCTCAGTCGGTTAAGCGGCTGCCTTCAGCTCAGGTCATGATCTCAGGGTCCTGGGATCAAGTCCCGCATCGGGCTCCTCGCTCAGCAGGGAGCCTGCTTCTCCCTCTCTCTCCCTCTGCTTGTGCTCTCTCTGTCAAATAAATAAAATCTTTAAAAAAAAAAGAATTCTAACAGAAAAATATAAAAAATGAATTGCCTAAAGGAAGTGTCATGTATTAAACTTACAGTCATTTCTAGGCTGTTCTCTTATTGAGGATAATAAAACCTGTCCCCTCCAACATTTTAAGAAGCATTACATTAAATTTTTTATGGCAATTGGTTTACTTGGCTAGGACACCGCCATTTTCTTTGTTCGCAAATAAACATATTTTCCACAACCTAAGTCACCTTATGCAATGGGTCCTGATAAAATCTGTGGGCTGTGAGAACAGGAGAGAAAGGGAGATAAAGCAGACAGATGAGCACATTTTCTTTAATGTTTGAAATAACGTGAAACACACCAAGAAAAACAAATATGGGTAGCACTGTTCAAAATTTTCAAGTATAACTGCTCTAATGTATTAAACCAATAGTGCCTGACATCAAAAGGTGTGTGTGAGACTAAAATGCACAACACAGACAAGCCCAATTGGAAAAATATAGGACAGAAGACAACAAAAGCATACTTCTAATACACTCCATAGGATCAAAAGACAAATTATAAAATAGTACAGAATCTGCATCAGAGTGAATGTATGTAATTGATTTCAGAAAGAGATAGTTTGTTCAAGCCCAGCGATGGGTATTAAGGAGGGCATGTACAGCATGGAGCACTGGGTGTTCTATGCAAACAATGAATCGTGGAACACTACATCAAAAACTAATGATGTAATGTATGGTGATTAACATAACATAATAAAATAAAATTTAAAAAAGTGTACAAGCTTTTGATAATTTTTTTATTAAAGTAAAACAATTTTAGGAATTCTATGAAGTCTGCAGCTTAATTAATTTTTGCGATATAATCACAAGTATGTAACCATGATCCAATTTTCCAATATTTTGTAAATAAAACTATACCACCACCAAGTGTGTGTGTGTATATATATATATATATATATATGTATATATATATATATATATATATATGGCTTCTACATCTACAGATGCAGCAATGACCGTAAGTTCAAACATTCACTGAGTACCTAGTATTTAGGCATTAATATTTGCATGCATTATCTCACACAATCCTGTAGAAAGCACATAAGAGGAATACTGTTGTCATCTTGCTCTTTATCCAGGAGAAAAGTCAGGCACAGAGACTTTGCTAACTTCATGGCTAGTAAGTAGGAGAGGATGTAGATCCAGGCAGTCTGGCTCCAGACATGCTCCCTTAACCACTATACATTATTCATTCAATTACATGATGAATATAAGGTAAACTTGAACATGAGGTGATTTGTCATGTGCCCAATGAGAAGTTTACAAAAAATATTTTTTATTAATTTGAACATATACACATTTGGGAATGTAGATACAATTGTCAACTAACTGCAATTTTAATATGTATATATACACATATACATATATATATATAGAATCACGTTAGGTAAATTAGCATATGTATTAGAAATATTGCCCTTTTTATACTCATGTAACACGAGAGTACAGTCTAGTGGTTCAGCACAAGGACTCTGAAGCCAGACTGGGTTCAAATCTCACGTCTAGCATTTCCTACCCTATGATGTTTGACAAGTTATTTAACCTCTCTGTTCTCAGTTTCATCATATGTCAAGTATATACTACCTACCTTGTCAGGCTGTTAGGAAAAGTAATTGAGTAGAAAGGTGTGAAGGGCTTAGAGCAGTGCCAGGTATATAGTAACTATATACCGATATTAGCTCATACCTTCCCCCCCCCCCACATGCTTCACTGCACCGTTGGCAGGAGGGGTTCTGCCATCACCAGAGCCCAGCCCTCTGATGCTATGTTTTACAGTATTTCCCCTTCTAAGTTGTTTGAGACACAGAACTTCCACTACTGCCACTGAAATTCTTATCCCAAACCACAATATCCATTCACCTAATATTAGAAATGTTTGATTTGCTATTTAAGAGGTTGTCTGAGCTCTACAATAAAAATACAGCATTGCTTTAAAAATTATCTTTAAAATCCTTTTTTTTTTTTTTTACAGCACGAGGCACTTGGAATATTCAAGTCAAAATCCCGAATAAATGTTAAGTTAGGGATAAATTTCTTTGCCTTTTAAAAACCCAATTTGTCTAAAAGCATCCAGTGTTGTTCCAGGCAAATCTGACTTCCCAAGACAGTAATTTATTGTTCCAAGTAAAATAACTGAAATAACAGAAGCAGAATTTGAGGAGGAAACTCTTTTCTAAGGGATAAAGGATAATTTGGAGGAGATATAATTTGGGAAATGGAGTTATATCTTTAATATTCAGGGATAGTGAAAACAGATCTTGGGCATTTACATTGGTTTTTACCGTAATCATCAGGTTTCATTGTGGAACTTGACATGATAAGTACTCAGCTGCCAAATCCTCACCTAATTTGGGGCTTGTGGATATAACTGAAAGTAGGGGAAACTACCCATGTTCAAGCCAGAATTTTCTGGCGAAATTCTCCATGACATATTTACTATAAAACAGAGGGGAAAGAAGGCAACTCTAAAATCTAAGCACAATTTCGGGGTGCCTGGGTGGCTCAGTCTTTAAGCATCTGCCCTCAGCTCAGGTCATGATCCCAGCGTCCTGGGATCGAGCCCCGCATCGGGCTCCCTGCTCCTTGCCAAAAAGCCTGCTTCTCCCTCTCCCACTCCCCCTGCTTGTGTTCCCTCTCCCGCTCTCTGTCAAAAAAATAAATAGCGCACCTGGGTGGCTCAGTTGGTTAAGCGACTGTCTTCGGCTCAGGTCATGATCCTGGAGTCCCGGGATCGAGTCCCACATCGGGCTCCCTGCTCAGCAGGGAGTCTGCTTCTCCCTCTGACCCTCTTCCCTCTCGTGCTCTCTATCTCTCATTCTCTCTCTCAAATAAATAAATAAAATCTTTAAAAATAAATAAAAATCTTTAAAATCTAAGCACAATTTCACTGCTGCCCCCAAAAAACGAAATTTTCTGTGTGTGTTTGTGAAGTATGTAGAAGTGTTAGTGTGTATTCTAGCATGATAGTCAAACTAATTAGAAGATACCACTCATTATTAGAATGTTCTTTTTTTTTTTTCTTTTTTGGTCACAAGTTTGGTAACTGAGATACTAAGTCCCAGAGATGCCTGGGCCACTGTTACAAGCCCACTTCATGTTCTATCAACTCTTGACCTGGTTAAGACTTCCTACTCCTAATGAACCCAATTCAGTGACGTTAACAGAGGTCAGCACATTTACTAAGTACTGCAGTTTGCTTTAAAATAACTCTCTGGAGACTATCCTGAGGTGGGGGGATGCAACACCAAAAGAAAAAAAAAACTTTTTATCCCCCAAAACGAGAGGTCTACCTGACTAGCCCCAAATTGACTGTTATTCTCTAAGGGTTTTCTGCAGGATACCTTGGTTTATACTTCAAACAATGTGGAAGATTTAATCATGTAACTTAATTTTTTTGCTTGTCTTATTGAGTAAGGGACAGGTAGGGCTAGGAGGAAGAGACAGGTAGGGGGGAGACTCGAATTTTCTTTCAACCATAAGATCACTAAGTAGATGAAGTAATAGATTATTGCATATTGTCGATAACTGTAAGTTCAGCTTCATAGGTTATATAGCTTAAAGAACATAATCATATAATTTATCAACCAAACTGGGATATTTTTGATAGCAAAAAAGGGAAAATATTAATAATTATGCCAGAAAAAAACAGGCATAAAATGGGACAATGTGGCTGGCTCTAGCAAATCTGGCCACATGGTCATCTCCCAATGATGTACCTACATCAATAAATTCTAAAATGATTTACAAAAGTTGGTAAATTGAATAATTTGATGAGCTTTTTCAGAAATTTTCTGATGAAATTAGCTGCCCATTCATCTCAAGAGTATACTCCTTGGTTTTTTAGTTTGTTATGTCCTTTTCCTATTATTATTTTTGTTTGGAGGGGAGTGTGGAGTTTTTTTTGTTTGGTTGGTTTTATTTGTTTGTTTCATACAGAGTGTATGTTGAAAAAAACCATTTAACCAGTGAAATTGTATTACTCCTTTGGAAACCGTTCCCAGAGCAATGGCCTGGTTTCTTTTGTAAAGACCATGGGATTTGGGGGCCAGCATATAATGCAAAGGCTAAATTTTAATACCATAAGCTCTGAAGACAGTTCTGCTCAATGGTTAATACCATGGCATTTGGAGTTAGGATTCCTGCACTTTCAAAAAGTGATTTAACTCTCTATGATTTAACACGGAAGCCAGAGCAATCAAAAGGAAAGAATCTACTTATGACACTCTTCAGTTCATAACCTTCAATGGTTCTCCTTTGTCTTTTAGAACCAAAACCAGAATCCCACAAGACACTCTATTCCTGGTCCTTGCCTGTTAGCTCCAGCCTCAACTCCTACATGGCTCTCCTCTATCGCCTCTCTAACCATCCCCACTTCATTTAAACCAGTGATTTCCAAACTCTGATTTTATCCAAGAGACATTTTTAAGTTGTCACAAGGTGGCAGTGGGGATGGGGGGTATGCTACTGGCATCTAGCTGGTAGAGGTCAGGGATGTTGCTAAACATCCTACAGCACACAAGGCAACATCATTCGTCCCCCTCCCATACCCTCCCTGCCCGCAAGAATTATTTAGATCAAAATGTTAACAGTGCAAAGATTGAAGAACCCTTATTTACACCTTTTCTGACACCATGGTTTCCCTAAACCTAGGCCTTGCACACACTATTCTCACTGCCTGAAATATTCATGCTCTTCCCCTTCCCTCACTTCCCTTTTCTTTAATAACTCCTTTTCACCCTTTTGATCATCACCTTTTCAGTGGCTTTCCCAATTTTCCATCCCAGAGGAGTATTACACCCTTTCAAAGAATAATGTAGCACTTAAGAATATTAGTAACAGTTTTACATATACTTATATGTGTTTGATACACCCACCCCAACGAATCCCAGGTGAGAGGTACCATTTAGCTTGTATTCATCATAGCAGCCCCAACAGCTAGTACAGCCAGGTGAGTTGTCCTGCAACACTGCATTCAGTGTTACTAAATGAACACTTAACAGCCTCACTTACAAAAGGTGAGTAATAGAGTAATCATCTCATTAGGTCGTAAGGACTAAATAATACACATAAACTCTGTAACACTGTTTCTGGATCACAGTAATACCAGAAAGACCGAGCTCTGTGTAGTTTGTGGGCAGGAGAGTGGCTCTATCCGCTCAGTATCAGCCAACACATCCTCTCCCGGGACTCCGGTGGGCTAAGGACTTCTCCCCTCCTCCAAATAGTAACTAACAATTGCTGTGCCTGCGCTTTTCGGCCTCGATTGCTAACCAGGCTACCGGAAGTATTTTCCTTCTTCTCATTGGTCCACCACTGGTCTGATTTCTTCGGTACTGCGCATGTTCCACAGCAGGTTTCTTCCTCCCCGGCCCCGCCCCGTATCCGCCCTAGAGGGGCACATATCTGCCAACACGCCTGCGCGAGCGGGCGTGCCCCGGAAGCAGTTCTTTGGCCCTGTGACACGTAGCAACGGAGTGAGTTCAGGGTCTTAAGCGTTGTTGGGGGGTTTTGGGGGTTGCTGGAGCTGCTGACGCCGCTACCGCCGCTTCCGCGTTTGGTGAGTGTCTCAGGCTTGTGGCACATTGTTCGGCTTCTCTTCACTGTTGTGTGACTTGGCTTGTTGCCGCCGCTCGGCGCCGGGTTCCGGTCATTTCGCTCAGACCCTCACTGCTTTTCAGGCGCTTGCTTTGACGCTGCCCCTGTGCCTCATTCGCGGCCTTCCAGGAGTCCTCCCTTTCCCGGAAGGCCCAGGCTTTATTTTGCAAAGAGACAGTCGCCTTGTCAGCAGCAGAGTGTGCCCTGAGGTGAGGAATCGTCTTTGTTGTTGATATCTTAGACCTCCGTGGAACCAGTTCTCCCACGCCCCTTCCCCTAACCAGGGCATATCGGCTCCGTGAAGTGCAGGTGTCTTCCCGGCTCTTAGAGACTAGACGTTTCCTGTGCAGCTCCCACCTGGACCTATCCTTCAAACGCCGTTCCCCCTTCCAGAAGAAATAATTTACTGCCTCCTGAGGCTTTTTGCTTTGTATCGAAATGAAATCAGTAGGACCTTGGGTATAAACACTATTTGTCATTTTTCTTCTCTTTCAGATAATTTGCAATGGCAGGGTTTGATAACTTAAACACGGATTTCTACCAGACAAGTTACAGCATCGATGACCAGTCACAGCAGTCCTATGATTATGGAGGAAGTGGAGGACCCTATAGCAAGTAACTTGTCAGCTTTGACAATATTTAGTCCAGACTGAAGTGAAAGCTGGTGTCCTCGTTGTTTGGTTCTGCCTAAAACTGAACGTGTCACCATGTACCTTGTCAGGAATGTGATTTTTTATAATCTTCCTTCTTCGGGAAGGATCTGTGACACTGGTTTGGGTTTGAAGGGATTGCCCTATTTAGAGTTTGGTATCTTCTGCAAAATCTTCAGGTGTGCGGTGGCTGCAAAAGTAGATTGTTAAGAACTGTTTCCTAGTAATAGTATTTCTACATCATTTAGGATATGGCTATTAGTTTCAAGTATCTAGAAGATACCTAGACTACTTCGTCTACAGAACCAGTTAAAAATTTAAAATCTTGTGACGGCTAGTTTAAGAAGTTAAATCAGTCCAAATTTCAGACCTTATCAACATTAATTCAGAGGGCTTAGTGACACTATTTAGCAGTGTAAGCTCTCTGTTACGAATCATCAGGTGATTTCTTTAATAGCAAGTGATAATCATCTTTATTACTGCTCATATCGAAACCTTACGGTCAGTACACGCAGGTTGCCAGTTGTGGATTGAAGAGGGGGACTCAAACCCTTTCGGCCCTGAACTGTTAAGAACAAAACCAAACCCTGACTTTTTAATAGTCCCTGGTGTTAGTGTCAGAAATACATTAGCTGAGGCTTTCCACCATTCTCCTCTAGGACATCATATTCTTAGTTTCTTAGGACCTTAAAGATAATCTCATCAGTCATTTCTGATACCAGGGTGGCTTAACCTTTTTTAGATGGTTCCAGGCCCCTTCAAGAATCTTACAGAAATGATGCGCCTCTTTCTGAGATATAAATCATACACTCAAATGCCCACATAAATATGCATATTACTGCACAGTTGATGTGCCATCTGATGTTCATCTATGAACCCTGAATTAAAAACCTCCTGAAGGGTCTCCCACAATAAGGGCAAGGGAGGGTTGTGTATTGAATCAATCTGAGAGAAACATGTAGTAGTAGAACATGTTTGAATTAATATATCTGAATGAAAGTGCCCAAGAATTTAAAAAGCAAAGCAAAACTCAAATTCAGCCCTCAGTATGGTCTGTCTTACATAAGCTGTACTTTTTACACCCTTTGCCCCCTTAAGTCTGCTTAATTTGATATATTCCAAAGCTTTTTTCCCCCTAAAACCTAACACATTGAACAGTGGGAGTGAGCATGTGAAAAATACTGTGAATCAGTTGTTTGTTTGTTTTTTTTTTTCAGTTACATTCTCTTATATTCTATCAGGGATTTATCTTTTTTGAACAATTAACTGGGCAGAATTGGAAAAATTGTGTTGAGAAATCTCCATTTGTTTATTTACTTAAAAATGTTTTTTGTTTGTTTGTTTTAATCTGTGTATGAGAGGAAAATGAATGAAGGATTGGGTAGAGTGCAGCCAAAGGGCTTTGGAAAACCTGTGTCTGTATGCAGGCGTGTTTTTTAACTAAATGATATTTGGACTCCACAGAACTATTACATTTAGATCGTAGCCTCCTAGGTTTATTTATCACTGCCTTTCTTTTCTGTCCTGTCTGTGTTTGCATCACCTAAACATGTGACTTATCTTTTCATTCCAGATATCATCCTCTCATTTCAGTTTTCCATAGGGAGGTTGTTTAGATATTCTTTTGCTAAATATTCTTACAATCCCATTGCAACCAGATCATGTGCCAGTAACCATTGCTTCAGTATAATGAAGTTTTATTGCAGCTGCTTATATACCCATTATTGCCAATTAACAAATTGGAGTTGATACATGAAGCCTAGGAAAACAGGAAGCTTAATGTATTAGCAGTAATAATTGGGTTTCTTTTATATTTATATATAAATATATATTTATATATATAAATTTATATATATATTCATATAACAACATTTATATATTCATATAACATTTATATATTCATATATAAATTATATATTTATATATATAATTTATATATATTTATATATTCATTTATATGAATTTATATATTTATATATAATAAATTTATATTTATATATTCATATAACAACAACAAAAAGTAAAAGGCCCTTTGATCTTAATCTGTTGAGTTTTATGATTGCCCCATTGGACAGGTCCCACACTGTATGCTAGATATGCCTGTAAAATGCCAACTACATATTTTTAAAGTATTTAAAGCTAGTATTTTTTCATCTTTGACTTAACTGATAAATACCTATATGGAATACAAGGTTGATTTAGTCTCTAAAGATCATGTCTACACATGCTGTGTTCTAATTTAAACCCAACAGGAGCAAGCCATGAATTTTCCTGACCAGGTCCTTCCAGAAAAGGAAAACAGGAAAATTCCATGGTGTTGTCTTTCTCACCTTGCATCTTAAAGAAGGAATGATGGTAACACTTTTAAAGCTGTCATCTGCTTGTAGTAATTCTCTTCCTTACATGACATTTATAAGTCTATATGAGCAGTTCTAAAATGTGGACTGCAGACCCCAGAGGATCCTTGAGACCGTTCAGGGAGTCTTTAAGGTTAAAACTATTATTATAACAATGCTAAGACACTACCTTTTTAGATGTGTTGACATTTGTACTGATGTTGTAAAAACTGATTGGTAAAACTGCTAGTACCTGAATATGAATCAAGACAAGGGCATGAGATTGTTCTAGTAATCATTGTATTCTTTTTTAGTATATGTGCTGCCTAAGCGAGAAGAATACTTAATCATTGTATTCTTCATTGCCACACACTTGCTGGGGTGTGGAGGGAACCAGTTTCATTTAAGATAATAACCAGAATTCATTTAATTCATTTCATTTCTTTCATTTCCTTGATGAAGCAGTAAAAATTATGATGCTATTAAATCCTGACCCTTCAGTACACACATACTAAAAATATTCTGTGTGACAAAATGGGAAACAGTCATGAAGCACCTCTGCTTCATACTAAAGTACAATGATTATCTCGAGGAAAAGCCCCTGTGCAATATCAGTCGCAGACTGTATCAGCTGCTTTTCATGAAAACCATTTTTATTGGAAGAAACATCCCGACAGACAAACTATAGTTATTTAGACTTGAGTACTGGGCAGATACTTTCTCAAAGATGAAATAATTGAGCTTCTTACTTCAAGAAAGAATTGACAGTATGTGTAGCCCATGGTTAAATTCAAGTTTTCAGGTAAAAATGAGGATTTGGGAAAACTGTGTCCATTACTGTAAACTTGTCAGCTTTCCAGTAATTAACCATTTTTCTGATGAAATTATTGGTGATACTAACAAATGTGATTTTCCTATATTTATACTTCATATATGTTTTTCTATTAAATATGTCAATGTTTGGAAGAGCTATATTACACTAACATTTTCTAAATCAGCAGTGAATGTTACGAAATAATACATGAGTAAAAAAAGGATCCATTCAAAGTGCAAGACAGATTGGTGTATTCTAATGTAACAGTATAAAAAGTTTATTAGTATTGTTCCATTTTCTATGTTGCAAGTTAAGTTTAAAAAACTACCACTTTGAGTTTTGATGTAGTATGAAAAGAATATTTATGATAATCCGGAAAGATTGTTAAATAATATTCCAACTATTTGTCTGCAACACTAGATTTTCTTCAGCTATTTCAACTAAAACAATACATCACTACAAATTGAATGCAAAACCAGGTATAAGAATTTGTAGCTTTCTGTTATTAAACCAGATGTTAATGAGATTGTCAAAAATATAATACGGTGCCACTTTTCTCAGTAATTTTTCATAAAAATTTATGCTGATATGTAACAGGTTTGTTACTTTGAATTAATATTTTAAACATTCCTGTTTTAATTTGTAACGTGATAAATATTGCCAGATATAGTCCACATAAATAAAAAAACCTTTGGGGTTCCCAGTAATAAATTTTAAGGGTATAAGGGGATCCTAAGAGCAGAGAGTCTGTACCATTCTTTTTGGTTTTTCTGTTGCATACATATTCATATTCTGTCTCTTTCTGTGTGAGAGCGAGAGAATAAAATGCAATCTGTTTATGCAGATTGTAGAAGCCTCCATATGGAGCTTTTCTAGCTGTTTCATAAACTTGGAGGTAGATCTGTGATACATTCTAACAGATCAACACAATAGCATACTAAATCAGAAAATATTAGTTCTTGTTCTAGTTCATTTCAACCATCTAATCCTGTGGCGTGTGTGTGTGTGTATTTACATATAAAATGCATATAAAATCAACATATTTGCATATAAAAACAACAGGGGAAAGGTATATATGGAAAAAAGATACTATAACTCTCTCCATAATGTAGGATTTGGGAGTTGATTTTTATTATGATTGTTACGAGTTGGCCACTGGAGTCAAAAAGTCTAGTTTTGAATCCTGGCCCCACCATAGGCAAAATCATTTCCCCCCAAATATCAGTTTCTACATCTCTGTAATGGGAAGGATGATAAAATCAACCTCCTAAAGTTGTAGTGAGGTAATAGGATATAATTCCCATTAAACACTTGACACAGTAACATTCAAGTAGGTTATATGTATTTTTGGAAATTTTTAGTAGTTAATATATACCTATATGTTACATATAACATTTTAGAATGAATTCATTTTTTATTTTATTTTCTTAAAGATTTTATTTATTTATTTGACAGAGAACACAAATAGGAGGAGCAGCAGAGGCAGAGGGAGAAGCAGGCTTCCCGCTGAGCAGGGAGCCCGATGCAGGGCTTGATCCCAGGACCCTGGGATCATGACCTGAGCTGAAGGCAGACGCTTAACCGACTGAGCCACCGAGGTGCCCCTAGAATGAATTAATTTTAACAAATAGTAAATGTACAACACTTTCAGATGCAGAGGTTTTTAATATGAAAATAAGTCTTACACTTCCCTGTTTCCAGGTCCTTTTATCTATTTAATTATATGTGTTATACTATGTTATGTTATACCTAAACCTGTGTAATTGTACGTATTATACGTAATGTATGTACATATATATAAAATACATGTATACAAGTATATACATACAGATACATTCTAAAAAGTACCATCACAGTGGGCACATATGGTATATACTGTTCTGAACATTGGGTATTTTTAATTCTGCCTACTGAGTGTTTTTTGATTATCATTCCTTATTAGTACACATAAAAGTACCTCATCCCTTTTAACAGGCGCATAGTAGTCTATGCCCCTATTACAGTATATTTACTTGTAACTGTTCGTATTGTTTTTTATTTTTTGCTATTAAAGTAGTGTTTCATCGAATTCTATGTTACTATATAGCCAGAAAAATAAATAGCATTTTTTTAATCTTGGATTGGACTAGCGTGTCTCAGTGTCTGAGCTCTCCAAAGGGCTATGTGTAGTTGAAATTTTGCCATTACTTGGATTTGCTTTTAATCAAGATGTTCAGTTAATTTAAAAATTAGATTTAATTTTAAAATCTCAATATTCATGGCAGTCATTAGATTTTATATTTGTCAGGAGGGAACTATAAAATTTTTAAGGGTGATTAAACTAAAAGGTCTTTAAGGCTTCTCAGTTCTTTTTAAAAATATCTTTTAGGGACTTCTGGGTGGCTCAGTCGGTTAAGTGTCTGCCTTTGGCTCAGCTCGTGATCCCAGGGTCCTGGGATCGGGCTCCCTGCTCAGTGGGGAGTCTGCTTCTCCCTCTACCCCTCCCCCTGCTTGTGCTCTTGTACCCTCTCTCTCAAAAATGAATAAAATCTTTAAAAAAATAAAAATATCTTCTAAAATAACCTAACATACTAAAATAAAATTAAATTTAAAAAAATTAATTATTTTACTCTGTATTTCTTACTGTGTAATGAGATTAGTCCCGTTGATAGGTGAGCCATATTTTTTCCCAGAACATGGTAAAACAGGTTTTTAAAGATACTGCTTCAGCATCCTTCTGTGCCCGTTATTTTCATCATTAAAATAGCCTTGGTAAAGTCTCTTTTTCTACAATGCAGGATTTACTATAGCACATATCAAATGAGACAATAGTTGTATACCTACTTTGAAAACTTAAAAGTGCTCTTGAAATGCAAGATGTACTAATAATGTTTTGTTATATTTGGAAAGCTTTCACAGAAAGAGGCTTGAATTTTTCCACTCTATTTGAAATTGGTGCTCGTTCTTGAAAAGATTTACCCACTTGCAAAAAATAACATACTACAAAGAGTAAAGAAGAATGAAGAATGATTACGTTCAATGGAGATCCAGACCACAGTGGAAAATTACATAGCATGTAGTACAAAGTCTGTCATGTTACGTTTTCGTTCATAGTCTTAGGCATCAATTGTATTTCACGGCTATCTTCATATTACATATACTTACTGGAGGGGGAGAAATAGATAAAATTCTTAAGTGTTCATTTGTTGACCACCTAATTTTTTAAAAGTTTCATAGTTTGTAAAATGCTTAAGCTCAGTGTGAGTGTTGGCATCATCAGGAAGGTTCTCTAAAAAGCACAACTTACCATTGTAGATAATCCGATAGGTCTTAGTTATCATTTCAACACCATTTACGAAAACTGGCAAAGTAGCTGTTCTAGGAATTGCATGACTGTGACTCTCTAGCTCTCAGAGATATCCACTGTTGACATAATTCTGAGAAATGTAACTTTGATTTACAGACAGTATCCTGGCTATGACTACTCGCAGCAAGGCCGATTTGTCCCTCCAGACATGATACAGCCACAACAGCCATACACCGGGCAGATTTTTCAGCCAACTCAGGCGTACACTCCAACGACATCTCAGCCATTCTATGGAAACAACTTTGAGGATGAGCCACCTTTATTAGAAGGTAGGATTGGTTGCAACAGTTCATAGTATTCTGTAGTGTCCACCTGGTCGTGAAAATATATCTTGGTTTGGAGAACTTGTCCTTTCCTTTAAAAGAATAATATAGAAAAAAAGAGATATGAAACCACATTGAGCCATAGGGGACCAGATTTTTTAATAGATCTTTATAAAGTGAAATTATGTCAGCGTGTGAGCCTTGACTTTGACTTCACATTACTGATTAAATTCTGTCAGTGGAAGAAGTGAAAGGAAATAGCATGGTAATGTGATTATTTTACATGGAAGAAGCTGGCAAAACTAGTAACATGACTGAAAAGTATGATGTTTTTCAAATTGTATTCCCATAAAAAAAAATGTAAACCCATTAAGCCACAGTTCTGTATACTTTTTTGAGGGGGTTGGATACAGTTTCAAAGTCTAATGAAAACTATGAATACTCTTCTCAGAAGAATGCACACCTGTGCATAGAAACATAGTTTCATATACAATTTCATAGCATCTCCAGGTATTCCTGAAGCCCCAGGTAAAGAACCCCTTACTGTGAATGAAGACTGGTATTGAGGACTAACCAAAATGTCTCATATTGCTAGATTCTCTTTTGATGCTGTGTTTCTTTTTGTCTCCTATTGCAGCATAGATTCTGGTAAACTAAAGGTGTGTCACAAATCGTAATTGACTCTCTTCTTTTCCTTTCTTTTAGAATTAGGTATCAATTTTGACCACATCTGGCAAAAAACATTAACAGTGTTACATCCATTAAAAGTAGCAGACGGCAGCATCATGAATGAAACAGATTTGGCAGGACCAATGGTTTTTTGCCTTGCTTTTGGAGCCACATTGTTACTGGTAAGATTTTAGTTTGAATTCTCAGTGTGAGTTTAGAGAACGATCTTTCAGTATTCCACCAGGAGCCAAGTTTGAGACTCTGTTTATCAGATCTTGCATGTGTTTTGAATGATATTAAGTTGCTGGAATATATACGCATTCATGACTTCTCCATTGATAAAAAATGTCATATATTTAGAAATAATTTTTTGTTCCAAGAAAATGTCTAATTATTAAGGGAAAAAAACAGTTACGTGTAGCTTCAGTCCCTCATCAAAATTCCTTCTTTTTAGAAATTGACAACATTTTTTAGCCTATTTCTCTTTTATTTATTTATATATTTTAATGATAGCTTTTTTTTTTAAATCTGTGGACTTTGTGTGGTGTTTTGTTATTATAATGGTGCTGGTTGTTACTTTCCTTTATATTATTTTAACTTTTAATGAATTGGAACATTAAAGGACAAGACATTTTACTGCCTATCTCCTACCTCCCTACAAATGTTAAAGTATATTGAAAATGAATAGTTGTAAAGATAATTTGTTAATATTTGTTGTATTTTATCTTATGTCTCTGAATTAGAAGAGATAAATGATGTAATGGATAGAAGATGGGATTTTTTTAAATTTTTTATTGTTATGTTAATCATATATTGCATCATTAGTTTTTGATGTAGTGTTCCATCATTCATTGTTTGTGCATAACACCCAGTGCTCCACACAGAATGTGCCCTCTTTAATACCCATCACCAGGCTAACCCATCCCCCCAACCCCCTCCCCTCTAGAACCCTCAGTTTGTTTTTCAGAGTCTGTCGTCTCTCATGGTTCATCTCCCCATCCGACTTACTCCCCTTCATTCTTCCCCTCCTGCTAGAAAAAGATGGGATTTTTAGTAAGAAAAGCTGGGCATCAGTTCAGTGCTCCTGCTCTGTCCTGGAGCAAGCCGTTTCATCCTTCAGCTCCCTCTGATAGATAATCCTATGATTCCCATCTCACAAGATTGTTTACAGATTATAACCAAGGTGGTTATATGAGGACCCTGAAAAATTTTAAAGCGCTGTACGTGTGTGAGGTTTTATTATTTCTACGTTAGTGAGTCCATTGGTGAACTCAGCTGAACCTTTTGAAACTTCTACACTCTCATTTATAAATAGTGAGTCTAACAAAAATGATGAGAATTTTTCCATGTAACGTAATCTTTAGAGGCATTCTCATGATTGAGTTTTATATGTCCAGAATCTGACAAACCAGGAAGTTTTTAAAATCTTCTCTGGACTGATTTTCGTCACAGTATGACCTGAATACAATGTTTGTTCATATATCATGACTGAGAGTACTGTGACAGCAAGTTACCTAACTTATACTGTCTTAAGTCTGTTCATTAATATCTTTTACAACAGCATAATTAAGTTTTCTTGTTTTTTTGTTTGTCAAAAGACTGTATAAATCCACCAACAATTTGGAAAAATAATGAAAGAAAAATATATCTTCCATTATATTTCTCTTGCTTGTTAATCAGTTTTCTTTTCTCCTCCGCTTCCCACAGAACCACAGTGTCCTGCTTATCTTGCCTTCCTTTCTCTTAGCTTCTTTAACAGCCTTATAAAGTGAATGATGAAATTGTTTCTGCTGTTACAAAGATTGCAACTACGACTACCAATGAGAGTAAATTGCTTCGGGGCAATTTTGGTGCTATTAGCTGCTTTCAAGTAATATTAGATATTTTCCAAACATTCTGCAGGGCTTTCTGTCTTGTCTCTGTAGTTTATTTGCTTAAAATCAGCTAGATTTCTTTTTAGAAGTCTACTACTTAAAGGTGATTATACCATGATTTTGTATCTTTATTTGCTGAATTGCTCAAATACTAACTGGAAAATGAAAAACCAAATATCTGTGTATTGGGAAGTAGATACTTCAGATTTCTTGAGAGAGATATAAAAGACAATCTGTGTTTTACTCTTCTGCATAAAGAATAGATGCCTCTATAGATTTTGATGCTTACAAATTGAATATCTTCTTACATGCACCATTTGAGGTGAAATAAGACCAAAAAGAACTTACTTTCTTCCCCTTAACCTATAATCTTTTTTTTACCCATAGGCTGGCAAAATCCAGTTTGGCTATGTGTATGGGATCAGTGCAATTGGATGTCTAGGAATGTTTTGTTTACTAAACTTAATGAGTATGACAGGTGTTTCATTTGGGTGCGTGGCAAGTGTCCTTGGATATTGTCTTCTTCCCATGATCCTACTTTCCAGCTTTGCAGTGATATTTTCCTTGCAGTAAGTACTGATCTTTATTTTGGGTATTGATTGACCAGTTCTCTGTAATAGGATTTATCTCACCATCAGTTTAAGATTAATCACTGATTCAGCAAACATGAGCTATAGTGCCTGTTGTGAATGAGGTCTATACTACATGCTTTTCAGTGGTGAACAGTGGATCTGAGAATACATTTTAAAATCTTTTATACCATCTCTGCTTTTATCTGTAATAAAGAATTTCAGTACTTTTGTGTTTACTTACCAGTGTCAGTAAACCGAACAGTGGTGATTGTTAACTAAAATATTGCATGAAAAATTCAGGTGGTTAAAATTATACTTACCGTCTTTGATATTTTTTAGACTGTGTCTGGTTTCTTAAAGATGTTGGGCATATGCTAAGTGAATGAATAATAAACACATACTCTGTGTTTGGCAGCTTTTTAGCTGAAAGCAAAACATTCTTTTTATGGGAAGAGGCTGTTACTAGCCTGCCATGTTCTCAGCTGTACTTGTAAGCAGTTTTAAATATGTAATTGTTAAATAACATTTTAGGTAAGGTTAAAAAGAAAGGTGTAAATTCCTGTTGATGAATTCTCTCCTCTTGGCCAGTGAGCAGGTTCTCGCTCAACAGTTCAGGCTCCTCCTCGTGGCTAGTGCGAGGCACAACCAGTGATGGGCATTGGTTGCACTGAAGAAAGGAGAGGTGGAGGGGAAGAGCATGCATCAGCTGTTTGATGCTAGGCATTTGGCAAGATGATGGATTCACAGTGTTCTTGATTTGTGTAAAAACGCTTCAGATTTTGTGTAGAAATTGTTCCACTCTTTTCATTTGTGGAGATTGGTACATATATATTTGAATTGTACAAAAGAGACTTTCTCCCCAAGCGGTATTTTCTCACCAGGGCAGTTTTGCTCTCAGGGGCCCTCAGGCAGCGTCTGGAGGTAATTTTGGTTTTCGTAGCTGTGGGGCGTGCAGAGCTGCTACCGGTACCTTACAGCTAAAGGCCAGGGGTTCTGCTCAACCACCTAACAATGCACTGAACACCCCTTCACAGCAAAAGTGCATTCATCCCAGGTTGTCAGTAATGCCAGAGTTGAAAAACCTAGCTCCTCTGGTAACAGGAGCAAAATGTAATTATAAATGAGCTTTTTCTCACTTCATTGAATGTGGATGTGAGTAATTGAGCATCATTGAATTCACTGTGAGGTACATTATTTTAAGATTTGAAAAAAAAATCTTGATCTTTTCTGCAGATGTGTACAATGTGGATTTAAAATGCCTTTTTTTAGAATTGGTTGTTGTTGTATTCTTACATAACTAATCTCATCTACTGCCTTTTTCCCCCTCCCCGTTTTTCCTTGTCGGTTACAGAGGAATGGTAGGAATCATTCTCACTGCTGGAATTATTGGATGGTGTAGTTTTTCTGCGTCCAAAATTTTTATTTCTGCATTAGCCATGGAAGGACAGCAACTTCTAGTAGCATATCCTTGTGCTTTGTTATATGGAGTCTTTGCCCTAATTTCCGTTTTTTGAACTGAATTTATCTGGCATGTGGACATCATTGGGCCAAAAAGGACTTTGAACTCTTAAATTGGACCAGCGAACTGCTACAGTGCAACTCTCATGCAGACCTAACATTTGACTGTTGGAGCAATGGAAGTAAACATGTATCTTTTGTTCATTTTTATAGAACTTTTGAATACTATGTTTGATTTGTCTGCAGTATGACTAGCTTTAAGTGTTTGTGCTTATACAAATAAGAAGTGCTATTTCTCTCCTGTTCCTGCAGCCTTTGAAAAACAAATTTTTTCCTTGCAAATTACATTAAGATGTTTTTAATAGATTTTTATCAACTGTGGGAAACTAACCACAGAGGTAATAATCTTTCTTAGAAACAGCCCAGTCTTAGTTAAGAAGACAGGAGACTTATTGCAGAAATATTTTTCCAAGGGATTAGGAAAGAAAAATTGCCTATATTCTCGAGTTAGATGCACATGAAGCAAAAAGTGATCCCAAAGTAGAATTTACGAGTTTGCACTCCCAAAATTTGACATTCCTTTAAATTATCTCATGGAGTTTTTGCTAAAATTTAACGAGACAAGAAGTTCATAGTCTGCTTTATTGTAGACAGGAAATGTGAACACCTGTTAAGATTAGCATTAACTAAACCATAGTGACCCAGACTGGCCACATTAATGTTCATAGTTGGATCTGCATATTTCCTAGGAAAAAGAAAATCATTAACCTTTTTTTGAGAAAAATATTTAAAATGTCACAATTTTAGTACTGCAGTTATCAATGTAAAATGCATTTGATGCTTAGTAATTAAAATTTTCCCAATTTTAACTGCTGTTGAGTTGACTTTTGCTGTTTTCAGTATCACATTTTCTTTAACTAGGTTCTGGTTTTAACTTGTATTCCTGATTTATCCTAAGTTTTAAGAACAGAAATCATTTAGTATAAAAATCAGAAAAAAAAAGGATTAAGTGAAAGGCAGTTTGAGTTACAACATTATTTCCTTGTATTAAATTTATTTGGTTAATGTCGTGCTCTCTTGCCAGAGAATCTGTAGGAAAATGCTGTATCCTGTATTTTGATCATTTGCTTTTTCTGAAAAAACTGCCTCTGATTTTGGACAAGCTCAGTTACACTTATGAGAAAGGTGCCCTGTGGGGAGGAAAGTGTTGCCTTTTTTAAAAAAGGAGAATTTTAGACTAAGAAAACACCAAACTGATGTTAATTGTTGGTTTTAAAGGTAGTGTTCAGTCAAAAAGGAGGTTAATTTAATAAACATATTTCTTATAAGATCATGATTTCTAATCTCTGGAATCATGTAAATTTGTTTTTCTTCATTAATACTTAATCTTCTAGAGGAATCCTCTCAGTAATAATTCATTTCTGGCTGGGTTTTCAAACTTACCAAAGTGTTTTAGAATATTTTTTATTGTAATCCGTGGGTAGCATCTTTTTTGCCTCTTTCAGTTTAGTTTTATAAATACACTAATCTTGTTAAGGCAGATATAATGTGTGCCTTCTGTTAATATCCAGTTTTTCCTAATGAACAGGATAGATGATGCTTTGGGAATTAAATTTTCTCACTGTTGATTAATCTCAGACCATTAATCTTCAGCCAGATTCCCCAAATTGTTTTCTTATTTTTTGCCTCTCCCACCCCCAAGATAATAATTTTTAATTTAAATCAATGTTGAGAGATTTTTGTTGTTAGTTGTCTTATTTAACTCCGAAGTGATTAGGTACAGAACCATCTTATATAAGCAGTTACTCTGTCAAAACAGCTATACAGTGGAGTTGTGTTTAATGCAAGAACTTAGTTTTAGAGTTTGGTACCTGAAGAGTCATGTATAGCCAAAGTTTCCCTTCTAAAAAAATTTTTGTTTAAAATACAATATATGTAGTTGTATTTATGCATACTTTAAAAGCTGAAAAACTATTTCAAAAAGCTATGTGTGGTGAATTTTTTCTGTGGCATTGTAGTAGATTTTTGTTTCCACAGTGAAGTTCCAGGACGAGCATCTAGCTTGCTTTTAGGGCCCGTTTTGTACCAAAAACATACACATACCATTAAATACTAGAGAGAGCCAAGCATAGCTACAGGCTCCCTTAGTGATTGCTCCTGAGTAACAAACTCACTGTGAAGGGGTTTTCAGGCTCTCTCCCTCAGGCTACGGTGTCGTTTGCTTATGCATGCCTTTATGCCAAGGACAGACAGTTGCTTTTCTGTATGGTATACGTGTATATTTTATGACTTTTAATACCATGTTAGAGTGCCATTTTTACCAGTGGGTGCTTTAAAGAGCTATATAACTAGGCCTGTAGGAATAGGCATTCTTTCTCCAGGTACTGTTATAAAGATAGTGCAAAATTCTATAAATCGTAAAATGCTACCTGTTGTCACATACTATGCGTCCAATCAAAGAGAATTTTAAGAAATGTATCTAATGACATATTTTGGGTAGAATTTAAGTACTGCGCATTTGACGTTTTGCAAGTTTATTTGTAACCTTAATGGGCATTGCTCAACTCAAATATACTCCAAATCTAGGAAGGACAGTTATCTCCGAAGCTCAAATTATACAATTATTTTTATATTATTTGTTACCTACAAAAGAGCCTTTCCTTTCTGAAATTAGGCACTTTTTTCCTTGTAAATGGAAGAATTTAGAACTTTGGGCAAAAGGAGAACTATAGAAATTGAAATCTTATCCAATAGGGTACTCTGACCTAGTTGTGGAAAATTGTGGGAAGTCAGGACCACATTTGGAGTCCTGCCTTTTGTCATATAGAGCAGAGCAAATGTAATGACTCAGACAATTTGCTTAACTTGCCCTGTAGCAGAAATTTTATTTTTATTTATATATATCTATATGTATATTTATGTATATATATATACATGTATGTATGTATATACCTCACAGGTGTTTAGCCTTTCATAAAATATTTCCAAAAGTTTTCCAAGAAATATAGAATGGTACAGATCACAGCATGAAGAATAGCACTGGGTTTTCAAAACTCCATGAGAGCAGGCTTCTACCCAAATAATGCTCCAAGTTAAATCTATCCTCACAAACTATCCCCTGATTCATTTTGTGATGTCATGTCAAATTCTAACTGCTGGTTACCAAGTGATCTCCATTTTTATAAATTCTAATTTATTTGGAAATGAAAGCTTAAAGGATTTATTAAGCAATTTCATCTAATGATATGCTTGTTTCAAAATAGGAACTTTAAGAATGAAACATTTAGAATTTGGCAAAAACAAAGTACTTTTTCAAAGAGTTACAATAATTAATGGGAGATTCTTTTTTCTTCTCACGATGTATTTAGGATTTGGGGGAAGGAATGGCAATAACAAGATACCAAGGTTTATTGTGAATCCTGTAAGGAAACATTGGATCGTGTGCTTTATGAATAGATAAGAATGATCTATCATTAGCTTGTCAAGAATACGGAGTTTACTTTCAAACAGCCTGAGTAAACGTGTCCTCATCACCACTCTACAATCTGCTATTATTATTTTATACCACCAATGAAGAAATAATTGATTTTTAACTCTACTCTGCCACCATCCAAATTATTGAAGTTTGAATTTTAATATAGCTATTACTTGAATTTCATTAAGCTGCTTTGTTCATTAATAACTAAATATTCATAATTGGGCAGTAGGTAATATAAAACATTAAATATTAAACTATTGATTTCTAGGGATTGGCAGAGTACTTAGTTAAAAGTGTTTTATATTACCAAATGTATATCTCTGAACTGTGACTATGCAAACTGAAGAAAGAAATCTCGTAGTGTACAGTTAGGATTTTTGCATCAAGATAGGAATACTTTTACCCTTGTGCACCAAGTTCCTACTTTAGTTAATGAAGAACATTATCTGCTGATGGAGCACAGTGTCCTTTGTTTGTGCAAATAAATTAAAATGATTACATACTCAAATGAGGACTAATTAAATACAGAGCTGTTCTCCTAATTTAAAAGCACAAATACTTTCTTGAGCACATTAGGTTCTGAAAATCGGATATTACGTTTTGTGTGAGCCTAACTGATTAGGCTTACCTTGCATATATAAATTTGTTTTATTTCTGAAACTACCACTAAATCTGATAGCATGTGGGATGATTAATTATGCATTAAGGTGTTTAAAATAGCTTTTCAACACTAACAGCACAAAAAGAATTTTAAAAATGAGAAGATAATGAAATGCTCAGTATATACATTTAAGATACTTAAAAATTTATATACCTACTTGGCTTACTCTGATTATCTTAAAAGTAGACAAAGCAATATGGTTATTTCATTTTTTTTCTTCAGGTAAATATAGTTCAAAAGTCCTTGTAAAATTTCATGTTAAATTTGCTTATAGTTTTCAGTTTTGTGATCTTTGATAATGCTATAGGTCTTGATAGTCCTTTCTTTAGGCAGCCAATGGTCCTAAAAGTCCTACTTTGTTATATGTGTTTTTTTCCAAAATAGGAATATCTTTATTTCCTTTTCCTGTTACATGCCATCATTATGATAAAGAATAATACCTCTATACGGCAATAGAAAGGAGCAGCGGTTTATTGATAAGATGTTTTAATAGGAATGACCCTCAGAAACATGATGCTAAGAAAAAAAGCCCTATTATAGGAAAAACCACATATCCATTTATATGAATTTCTAGAAAAGAAACCTGTAGGGACAACAAATTAGTAGTCCAGGGGTAGAAATGGGAATTGATTGTTCAGGAGCAGGAGGGAGCTTTTTGAGTGATCCTGGTTGCACAACTGTATGTTTATTAAAACCATTAAAGGGTACCCTTAAAATGTGTTCGATTTTATGATACGCTATTAGTATGGAGGGTGAGAGTGGGAGGTAGAGGAAACTGCTAGAACATCTGTATATTTAGAGTTGAAGAGAAAAGAAGGAAGAGGAATCCTAAGATAGATATTCATAGAGGAAAAAACAATAAAGAACTTTTGACCAGAGGAAAAAACATTGAGATACCAAGGAAGAGAGACTGCCACCCGTTCCGAATTTCCCTCCCCACCTAACTCCCTTCAGATTGATTGGTTTGCATTTTAGCAGACCACACACAGGTGTCCTCTTCTCCCCGCCTTGTACCCCCCCAGTGGCTTGTTCCACGTGAATACACACGTGCACACTCCTCTTTTTTAAAATTTTTGTTAAAATCCTATAATGAAATGCATTTTATTAATTTGGTGGTTTTACTGTATTCACAGTGTACAACCATCATCACTCTCTAATTTCAGAGTATTTCCATTACCTCACAAAGAATCCCCACAACCCCCACACTTCTCACTTCCCCACCTTCCATACCCTGGCAAACAGTAGTTATTTTCTGTCTCTGGGTTTGCTTATTCTGGACATTCCATAAGAAGAGAAGCATAAAATGTGGCCTTTTGTTTCTGGCTTCTTTCACTTGGGGTTCTATTGTGGACATCATATATGTTGAACATTGACATTTTCTTCATTCTTTTTCCTGGCTAGATACCATTTTATTAAATGGCCAGAATTTAATTTACTTCAGCAGTGCCCTATTGTCAGACAGTTGGGATCTTTGTACGTTTTTTAACCATTTTGAATAGTGCTGCATTGGTACTGGCATCTTCCATTATTACAGTGCCATATTTGCTTTTTATAGTGCTCAGGTTAATAATTACTTAAATGCAGAATTTATTTTATTCCCTAATAGTTCTGTTTAGTATGAGTCTAGTTTTTGATTTGTTGAAGCATGCAAGTCACATCTATGTTTGTACAAGCATTGCTCTGTGATTCTCTATTACCTCAGCTTTTTTATACTACTCTTAAGGAGTGGGATGTGAACACTGGTAAAAGTATCATGTCGCGCCCACACTTCAAATTATTCCTACATTAGAAGGGAAGACTTCATTCAAACTGAGCTGCTTTTTTTTTTTTCTTGCCCATTTAGAAGAGTCAGTCTGACAGTGCCATTTTAAGGTCACTGTTTTTACATAGCTTTTTTTTTTTTAAAGTTCTGAAATGTGCCCATTTTAATTTCTCCTTCAGTGGATCTTTGTGCTCATCTAATTTACTCATTTCAGAACATCCCTACCATTTAACTCAATTGTGCTTTAATTATATCAGTACTCATGTTTAGAGAGAATATCAAATATATGGTATGATCTGAAAGTGACTCTGCTCAAACTAGGCCTTGTTACCCAATTTGTTCCTGTTTCAATTCCCAGGAGTTGAATTTTATCATGATAGCAGTCATAAAGACTAAAATCAACATCTCTGCTTCAGACATGTGCAGAAATCAGTTTGTTATATCAATTTTTATTGAGCTTTAAGAGTTGAATTACTTAATTATTTAAAATACTTTTGCTTGTTTTTTGTTTGCATGGAGTTGTTTGTTTAGAGGGTATTTTTTGCTTTGGTGTTGTATTTATAGTGTTTTATAGCTTCCTTTTTTTTTTAAGATTTTATTTATTTGACAGAAAGAGTGTGAGCACAAGCAGGGGGAGTGACAGGGAGAGGGAGAAGCAGGCTTCCCACTGAGCAGGGAGCCCGATGCAGGTTCCATCCCAGGACCCTGGGATCATGACCTGAGCCAAAGGCAGATGCTTAACTGAGCCACCCAGGTGCCCTATGCCTTGCTTTTTTAAAGCACTTTTTAAAAAAACACTGTTTCTGAACTGTTTAAATGTGGTACATATTTATTACTGCATGAGCAGTCCTATTGAACAGCATCTTCCAGCTTAAATGCCGATTCAGATACTCCTTGCATGTCTAGGTCTGTCACAAGGTCATGCTTAACCCAGGCTCAGTTTTTAACCATCTCTTCAGACTGTATTTTATTCTGACTGGTCTAGGTCACAATCTTCCTCGGATAACATGGCTTTGGCTTTTTTTTTTTTTTGGCTTTGGCTTTTTCTATAAAAAATTGAATCATATTTATGGTTTAATAAAAGATTAAACTGCATCTACAATGAGAGGAATGTTGTTTAAATATGGCTCTCCTTGATCATCTACTTTGAACCAAAATTAGAATTTAATATTTGACATAAGAGTGGTACTGACTTTCTGTTTTTATTCATATCAGAAAAATAAGAGAGAATCATTTATGAACAAACCATGGAACCTCTGTCTTAACCAGGATCCCGCCTAGAGGCAGAACCAGAGCTGAGCTGAGAGCATGAAAGTCAAGACTGAATTGAAGGTGATAGCAGGGAATCTGAGGCCCTAAGAGAATCAGCAGGGGGAAGGTTGGAGAGATTGTGCTAACATGTACTAGGAATTTTTTCTACTTATGTTATACGAACAATGATACAAAATTTTTAGTGTATCAGAATACAGCCTATTTACATTATTGGTGTAAAAGCCATGAGTCCTAAAAGTAAATCAAACAGCAGCAAGGTATGTTAATTTTGTAAATCAATTTTGTCAAGAAAGTCATATGTAAAGCAGTTTTTCAACATCCAGGCTACATAAGGCAATTCTTGCTGATACAATCATGTTTGCAGAACCTCTCACAAATTCATTTTAGCCCTAGGGTTGGGAAATTTCTCTTCCTCACTAATTTAAATTGCTCATGCTGCAATTAGAGTTTCAGTCTTCTTGCTCTTTCTTTATTGGAGACGGGCTCAGGTCACCATCCTCTTAAGACTGGGGCAGGGAACCTGTGGTCCCTGGCCAAGATCTGGAAGACAGTATCCATTCAATACCATCCTAATGCTCTTCATTTCATCTGCTCCCTTCCTCTGCCATGCTGGGTGTGCTCTGGCTGCTGGTACTGCTCCAAACATAGTTTTTTCCACATTGGCAATTATAAAATTCAGATTCAGAGCAGAGCTGATGAAATAGTTTCAGAGCTATAAAAAATAGGTCATCAACATTTTGAGAGAAATGTATCTACTGCCCAGGGTACGGCTTCTATCCTTGCCTTTCTGTCTCTATGCTTTTGGTGTCGAGTTTATTCCAATTCTAGTTGACCCTGATCCAGAAATGAGATGTATTTGTAGCATTTGTTGTGCATGTCAAAGTTTTATGCTGCCTATTCTCAGTTCTTTAACAAAAAAGTAATATTGCTTCTCTAAGTGATGGGGAAAATACTCTTGATCTCTTTTTGCAAGTGATACAGGGAAGAAATAAGGCCCTTGCTTGAAGTTTTCCTGGTTTCCTGGTTCATTGACTGGGGAAATGCTTCCCTGCCTTGCTCAATGAGCTTGTCCCATTGAATGCAGCTCCAGACTATTAAGTTCCTACTGTGAACAAAGTCCTGTTTTTGGCTTCCTTCTTACAAGCTTAAATATTCTCTGCTTTAATGCTTTTACTCACAACTTAACTTTCTTTTTCTGATTGCCCTTGGACTCTTCTCTAGATCCTTCCCAAATTCTTTAATTGGGTAACCCAGCCCAGGACTTGCATGTTTCAGGCACCTAAGTGAAAAGTATCTAAACGGTCACCTGGCACTTCTTTTTGTGTGGCTGAGAATGACATGTTTCATGTGTGCTTTTTTTATGGCGATTTTTTTTTATTGTATTATGACATATGTAGAAAATTTCCCAGAATATAAGTGTCCAGCTAGTGAAATTTTTTTTTAAAGATTTTATTTATTTATCTGACAGAGACACAGCGAGAGAGGGAACACAAGCAGGGGGAGTGGGAGAGGGAGAAGCAGGCTTCCCACTGAGCAGGGAGCCTCTGATGTAGGGCTCGATCCCAGGACCCTGGGATCATGACCTGGGCTGAAGGCAGACGCTTAACGACAGCCACCCAGGTGCCCCATCCAGCTAGTGAATTTTCACAAAATGAGCACAGTCACATGACTGGATCAAGAAACAGACCTCAGAGCGTCTCAGCAGCAGCCCCTCACAGGTCCCCATCCACGTTCTTCCTGTCCTCCCCTGCTGAGTCCGATTTATGACCACTGTGATGGAGCATCACAATCCTGGCAGTTTTTTGTGTATGCTTTTGAACTGTGAGCCGAGAATGGAAAATACATACCTTAGCACTAGCCCTGCTAATCATTGGTGAGACCTTGATTATGTCATTTTGTACTTTAATTTTCTCTCTATAAAATGAAGAACTTGTATGAGATTTAAGGCATTTCACTTCTAAAATACAGTGTATAATATTGTTATATATGTTATGCATATAACTTTTGAGTTGGAAATAAAATCTCAGTCATATTCAAAAAGAATATAGTGGCATGGGAAAGTGTTCCATATATATGTGTGTATATATATATTTTTTAATACCTATATATATTTTATAATTTTGTTAGCTGTATGAAATTATATATAGAAGTATATATAGAATATCTTTTTTTAAAAAAAACATTTTTCACCTGGCACAGGTATTTTATTAAGTGAGGGAATTAATGACTAGATGCTCTTTTTTTCAGAGCTCTTGAATTGATTGGAAGAAGTTTTAACTATACCCTAGAAGGAGAACATGATTTTGCCCTGATAAGTCCTAATGTAATTTTTAGCTTTTAAATATTTTGTCCTTCTAATTTAATTGCATGAAAAAATATCAAACAGGCACATCACCCATAGGCCATTAGAGTAATCCCTTTTTTGGGGGGTTTATCAGTGCCCCTCTCAATCTTAAAAAAATAATCTAATTCCCTCTAAGGTACCAAGGACTTCCCATCTATTTTAGCACTGGCCTCCTGTGGTATAGCATTACTCTTCTCGAAAAATCCAGTAGCCATTTCCTTAGTTCAATCACTAAAATATCTTGGACAAAATAAAAGCTGTGCTACTCTTGAGAGCAGCAATTACGTCCATTTCAGCAACATGGGAAGTACAGGAAAAACCAGCGTGGCTCTCAAAAGTCAAAGCCAGTAAAAGAACAGGAGGGATTTTTTTTTTTTGGTTCTTTATTAATAAAATTGATTTTTATACTTTAAATATGTAACATAGAATAAGATAAAAAGTATAATATAATAAATACCCTTGTACTCTACCTGCAGATTGAGATGTAAAAACATTAAGTACAGTTGAAATACCCTGTGTATATTCTAACTGCAGCCCATCTCTTCCCAGGAGAGTTACTAATATTCTGAATTTTAGGCTTATCATTTTCAGCTTTCCTTTACATTTTTACTATGCATGGGTTGTGTCTGTCCTTAAACAATGTAGGATTATCTAGCAAATTTGTTTACTTTCATATAAATGACATCACCCTGTTTTTCCTGTGTAACTTGCTTTTTTCACTCCTGAGTTTCTGAGATACAGCTATGTGCATACTTCGTGAAACTCCATTTACTAGTATGTAGTATTTCATTAACATATTTCAGTACACTGATCCATTTTCCTGCTATGAACGTTAGGCTTGTCTCCAGCTGCTTGCTTTTACAAACTGGTGTATGAACAGTCCTATGCCTGTCTTGTGTTCATTGTGTGCGAAGTTTTGCCTAGGGACCTCTGTAGGGTTCAGGGGCTCCATGTTTGCCTTCATGCCTTGCGTCTGTCTTATCCCAAAGCCTTAAGACCAGCCTCAGTATTTTCTTCTAAGCGTGTTAAAGTTTTGCTTTTCACATTTAATTTTTTTTTAGTCCACCGGTATATGAAGTAAGGATCCAATTTTGTTTTTTCCCATGTATGATACCAGTTGTTTCATAACCATTTCCCCAACAGTCTGTGCAGAAAAGGGACACTGAAGCTAACCATAAGGCACTTTCTAGGTTAGCACTAAAAAGAATGGAAGGAAAAAAGGAACACCCCCTTTCCCGCCTTTGAAGACAGGAGTCTTTCTTTAAAATGTGTCTACCTTTTCCTCCCTCCTCTGGCCAGTCTCTCTGCTCTCACCTACATGGAATTGGCTTCATTAGTATGAGATACATGAGTTAGAGGAAGCCATGCCTTGGGATACTGTTACTTCTGATCTCCTAAACCAAAGCTCTCCAGACTTCTCCTGTAAAAGGCCACATAATAAATACTTTAGACTCTCTAGGCCAAGAGGCAAAATCAAGGATAGTATGTATATTGTGTGTGTGTAACATATATATATAATATATGGCGTATGTATTGCTGTGTAAGTATCAAAAAAAATTTCCACAAAATTTTTGACAAAATAAAAACTGTAATAGTAATTGAGTACAATTTTTGATAACACAGGTCTACAAATGTGTGGAATGGAATTCTTACTGATGATCTAATTTAGTTTATTCCTCCTAACAACCCTGATCAGGTAGATATTCCTACCAATGTTTCATCCATAAGGAAAATGAAGTTCACACAAGGTTACCCTGAGACATCATTCGAGCCTAGCTCCAGAGCTTGTGCTCTTAACCCTCATAGAGTTTTCATAGGGAGATCGATGTTAAGTTTTGTTTTAAACAGGAAGAAATGGAAGTGCAGGGGTTCAGTAGCTTGGACAGGTAATACAGATTACCATAGGGCTATTTCAAAGCCATGTTCTTTCCCTTCTGACTATTCTACTGCTTTAAAATTTCCAGTAATCTCAGGGATAATGGCTACAATTAACAAATCAGGTCCCAAGTTATGGTACCGTTTTAATTGAAATGTTTTCATACAGAAATCAACTCTCTACATTTTTTTCTTTTTAATTATATAAATTGTAAATGGACATATAAAAATAACCCCATAAAATACTGAAGGGTATTCTATGAAAGGTAAAAAGTGAAATTTATTAATTCATTTTTTTGTCTTCTTCCATTTGTTCTCTCCTTATTTCTCTCTTATTTTTCTCTCATTTTATCTCCCTCCCCTTGGTGTGTGTGTGTGTGTGTGTGTGTGTGTGTGTGTGTATGTGTGTGTGTGTGTTGTAAGAGCTGTTCAGAATAGAATAAAGCAGTACATGCTCAAGAGTAGAATTTAAATCCTAGAGACGTAAAGGTGCTGTTATTGACCCAGTGCAGTAGGAATCTCAAAACTGTTACGCATTCTTTTAATGGGTAAATGAGTTTTAGTTTCCTGGCATCAAATCAGTGTTCAACAGGTGTTTACTGAATGACTAGTATGTGGTAGATTCTGAGAGTTACAAATGAAAAAACACCTACCTCTGCCTTCAAGGAGCTCACAAGCTAAGGAGATTCTAACAAAGTGAACTTGAAAGTAAAGGGAAAGCCTAAGTAAATTCATCCAGGGCAGAGATTGTGTCATGGGTCTGGCACCTTAGATCCTTTTTTAAGGAAGATACAGGTTAATTGATGATATCAGTTCCCATTGAGTGATGCCTTTGATAGGCAATAAATCCGATTAACTTCAACTTTATAAAACAAATCGACAAAAGCATAATCACTATATGCATACTTGGCTTCAAGTGTGTATTTAAAAATGTGTTTTGGTGTGAAATCAACAGCTAAAAGGTACTTGTCGCATACCATGTGCAGACCCCCTGCCACCCGTGTCACTCTCGTGTCTCCTTTAAAGATCACATCCAATTAGGTCGGTATTATTATTATCATCACTGCTTTAGATTATTTTAAAGATTCAAAGTATTTGCCCATTTGTCGCACAGCTAAAAATGAGTGTAGCCACAATTTGACCTAGAGAGTATTTATGTACTCTTGAAAAGGATGTGACATTTGAAAAGAATCCATGCTGCCTTATAATTTATTTGCAATCCTAAAGGAAAACTAGAAAAAATAAATCATGTGCATGACACTGAACTGATAGATGAATTAAAATATTGCCTCGTCTCCCAAAGGGCTTTTTTTTTAAGGGCAACAAATCAGAAGCTGAGCTATCTCTGAGATGTGGATTAGGTAATTTGGGTTCAGTTCTGAAATGAACTAGAGATGCGTGCTTCAGTTATAAATTCTAGATTATGTGAGAACATGAAGCTCTGACCCTCCCAGGTGTTATTACTTTGTCGAGCAGCCTCCTGGAGAATTCCTTTGGGCGCTGCGGTGATGTTGTACATGCAGTCATGTGTATGCTTTTTATGTGTTCCCGCACATGGAAGGGCCAGGCGAAAGTGGATGGTGTTTGGGAGAAGGGAAGGAAGGAAGAAAGAAAGAGAGAAAGAAAGAAAAAGAAAGAAGGGAGGGAGGGAGGAAAGAAAGAAAAAGGAGGGAGGGTGGAAAGAAGAAAGAAAAAGGAGGGAGGAAGGAAGAAGGAAGAAAGGAAACAGATTCTACCTCTGGCTCTGCCCCTAACCCATCATACAGCTTTCAGTAAAGTTAAATTTTATGTTCCCTATGAAATGAAGATAAAAATGATGTCTCTGCCCACTTCACTGAACTGGAGGATCCAAAAAGACCATTTATGTGAGATGGCTTTACAAAACCCAAAGAGCTACACACAGGGCACTATTTTTAAAATAACAAGCCTGGCTATATGCTCATGCACTGGCTATGTTAACCTGTGGTTGGGGGAAAGCCAGGGCTCAAGCCGGATGCCCTGAAGCAGAGAGCTGGCCTGTTCACACCAAGACCAAGAGCAGGCTAGTTCACCTGTTTTCGAAAGTCTCTCCACGTTTAAAGTTCGTATTTGTCAGGAGAAAATACAGTGGTTAAGAGCCCAGGCTTTCTAATTCGACCAGTTAGAGCTCAGAGCTAGCTACCCACCGCCCCCAACCCTGGAATCTTGTGGGAGTGTCCTCTCTCAAGTTCATGTGTCTCATTTGCGGGACAGGGGTAACTATAGCAGCTGCATCCGATGCTCTGTGGATTAATTGGGCAAAAGAATGCTTAGGACTTAATATGGTGCCTTGTAAAATGAAAGCTGATGGTGGTAGTATGTAGAATATATTATTACGGACAGTAGTAGTCTCAGCAATAGTAATAGTGTCCCAATGTCACGAGGAAACTTGGACGATTTTTTTCTTACAATTACGAGTATAATTTCTTGGAACCTAATTTGCACATATTGTGCCTAAACGGTGGACCAGTGTCCTTGCACACAATTTTCACTTGCTTTTGCTGACTGAGGGATCTTGACTATGGCTTTCATTCTGTGGAATTGATTCATAGAGTCACATCATGTTTGCACCTCACTGCAGAGACTTTTCTTAAAATGCACTCAGCATTTGCATATTAGCTAACATTTCCTTAATGAGATTTACCCATTTTGTTTCAAAACAAGTGCCTGGTCACTCAACTTGGTCTGCACCTCTGAAAATAAGTTTGATGAAATCCACTATTAGCATTTTTTTTTGTTTCCTGGAGGTTAATACAGTTGAAGAATGACATGAATAGTTAAAAGTCCTAAAGCATAATTTGAAGGAATGTCAACAAACCTTGTAGTTATTATAGTAGTACTTGGGCAATATCTCATTGCCACTTAGCTTCAGAGCTATAAATAGTTCTAATTTGTTTTCTTTGTACACTTAGTGGATTAATTACAGGAAAACAAGCCAAGTGATATTATTGTAGCAGTTGGCTAAACTTGACATAAACACGATAATTAAAATGATTGCTTTTTAATTTATCCCCTTTTCAGGAGTTTAATGAGCTGAATCTACAGTGTTATAAGAGTTAAAGAATTTGATTTGAGAATCACTGGGCTCTTCTATCAATGTGTCCTCATTGTTAACAGTGGATTTCAGTGCTGCTCAATATTGTTGGGAGTTTCCTTCAGAAAGGAAACACCTGGGTCCTGCTTCCATGAGATATCTACTTAGTAGAGTGTGTATTGTTTCCATCACACCTACATCACCATGTAATAATTACGTGTTTCCATTTACCTATCCAAACTGATGCTAGTAACACACATACATGAGGATGCAGACACACACACACATCCTTGAAAAGGGATGAAAATGAGAAACAGTTTTCTCTGCCATCAGTAAAAGACACATGTTTATTTCAACATGGCTTCCAACAAGCTATATGGTGCCTCAGCATTACCCAAAGTAACGATCGGGCTCACCTGCTCCCCTAGTCTCTCCCTTGTTCCTAGATGTCTGATTGCATCTGGAAAGACTGCTTTTGTTAATGTACAAAAGGAGGGCCACTGGGAAGCAAGGAAGTGACAAATGGTAACTGCCAAAGGTCTAGTCCTTTCATCCTAAAAAGGTTGCCTGAGCCACTCTTGGCCCTCCCATTATGTTCCTTCATGGTTTGCCAATTAACTTTTCCCAGTGCTCAAGGGTCACTGATCTGGGCAGCATCCTTTGGTTTCCCCTCCCACTGATTCCCAGCAAAGCTGTTATAAATGCACTATACTTCCTTTTTGATTTTCCCTTAGTGGCTGCATTGCTTTGTGAGAATTTGATGCACAGGTTTAAACAACCTCTTTACAAAGCAGAGACAAAGCAAAAATAGAAGGGGAGAAGTACACTCAAATGGGCTAGAATGAAAGCAAACTTCAGCTGCAAACTTTTTAACTGAAGTACCTGGATTTTTGTTGCTTTTAAGAATTTTAAAACAGAGCACACCTGAAAGATGGGGATATTTTATTCCCTCTATGTATCTCAGAAGGATTTTCCACTTCATATCTGACTTTGAGCAACTCTCCATATAGTCTGCATTTAAAATGTCAAGTAATTTCACCTGACCTTTAGTAAAGACGGGTTCAACCGGCAATTGGAGAAGCTTATCCCTTGCAAGTTTGTCCAGTTATCCCAACACTTTTTGAAATAGGGACTGCTCCTCAGAACTCAATTCTGGGCCCTCAGTTGTCTGTCATTACATCCTGCTCTCCAAGGCAGTTTATTTGCTCTTATAGATCGAACTCTTGCTTCCCTGTTAGAGATATCCAAAATTATATCCAAAACACTAACCCCTCACCCATGCTCAAATCCCTATCATTAACTGCCTGCTAGACATTTCTTTAAGATGTCCCTTTGTCAATAAACTCGAACCCACCGTAGGCACAGTGATTGGAACTCATCTTCTCCCTTCCTCTCTCCTTGGCTCTAGCAGGCTGCCTCTGCACAATCCACAGTTCCCCTCTCCCTGTTCTTCTCCATCTCCATCTTTCTCTCACAGCCGTTCCAGTGATGAACAAGCTGTAGAGTCGTCTTCATTTGATGCCCTCTCTCCCCAGCTTCTTACATCCATGCACGAGGGAAGTCTTCTGTATTCTTTCATGTCTCTGCTGTGCCTCTTTCCTCTACTGTACTGCGAATAATCATCCAGGTTTACATAAACGTTTATTCGACCAAAGCATATTAGTCTACAGGCTTTGTGAGAGGCACGTGGAAGAGCTGATGTTGGCAAAGAAATTGCCATGGCAATGATCATAGCAATTGCCCTGAATTTTTTACAATAATTCCCTAATTGGTATCTTGGGAGCCAATATCTTTCCATCTCCTATCCATCGGGCCACAGAACAACCCCTCTAAATACAACTTTGATAATATTTTTTCTAAATATCATGTATTTAACTCTGTTGTAGATATACTATGATCTAAAACCTTTAGGACTCTTCATGTAGAACATCATAGGTCACCCAGCTGCGTTTTGAATCGTGGTTGTGTGTCCACAGCAATGTGGACACAAAGTGGAATACCATGTCACCTTCATCTGCCAGACGCATTTCCTCCCAAAACCTCAGCAGACCAGCTCCCTTGGGATGCGGGGACAGAGGCTTAGTCTTATACGGCCAGAAGCAAGAATCTCTGTGGAATATTGGAGTATCCAAACCAGTGAGGTCCATGGATCAACTAACTTCCCAGTTGAACAAGTTCAGCACCCTTTAGTGCCAGAGCCACTGCCCATGCCCATCATGCCATCTGTTTACCAAAAAAATATGTGTGGGCTATTCATCAATCGGTTAGTGCAGGTTGGCCACACTCTGGTCTCAGAATATCAGGGAAAACCTCCCTGATCAAATGACATCTATTTCTATATGTTTAAAATATGACCTCTTTTTTATGATCACAGAAGCAACACACACGTATTATAAATCAAACAATACAAAAGTAGAAGTAGAAATTGAAGTTCCCTCATATGACCTCCATGCCCACAGATTACCAGATGGAAGGAGAGCATGTTGCATTGGCATTCTCACTAAAATTCTCAGTTTCCTCGGCCATTTCAATATCCCTCCCTTCTCAACAATTTCTGTAACAAAAGTAGAAATGAAAAACCAATCTTGCAGACTCATTTTATCCCAAATTTCTGCTCGCAGTGGCAGCTCCAAAGGTTAAAAAGCAGGAGTCGCTGAGGGCACACGGACCCTTCAGCGACCACCATATGCCAGAGTCCTGGGATGACAATGGTTATGCCCGTGACACATGCCAAGCGAGGCCTGTGCTCTGCTAGCGTGGCCCCTCTTTGACCACTAGGTGGTTCTGTAACCTATCTGATGCGCTCCCCACTTGCTGGCCGAGGTGAAGAGCAGAAATACTTAGGGTAGGATTCGTGTCCCCACACCGTCCCCATTTGTTTCTATCTTAATTTTCACCCACTCCTCTGTGTCTAGGTAGAATTTGGTCACGGAGCCAATATGCCCCATCTCACCAAGGCTGTTATATGTTCCCTGCTGGGGAAGAGAAGAAGGCTATCTCTTGCAGTAGACCAGGCTCAGGCTGTGAGGCTGCAAGCTGTTTTCTAACTATGGGCATGAGGGGAACTCACAAATACTCCATCCTGTTGCAGCAGGAGAGGAAATCTCATGCTTCAGGGATGATTCCACATCTACTGCATTCATTCATTCAACACACAGTCACTGGTGCCTATTCTTATATTCAGGGAAACTTGCTGGGTCCAGAAAGGATAGAATGAGACTGGGGTAGCTCGTCTTTGAGAGCTTAACAGTCATATGAGAGCAACAAACAAGTTGCTTGCCCAAGACCCATCCTCCCTTTTGGATCTCGATTCTCATCTCCCTCCCCCCGTCCATGGGTACAGGTGTTGGACTCTACCTCTGACTTCCTGGTGCAGCATGTGACTCCACCATGGCCTGAGCATTGCATCTCTGCTTACACTGATTGGTGTGGAGATGAGTATGTGGTCTGATCCGAGGAGTTGCCACCTGAGGGGTTTTGCTGGAACTACTGAGAAACAAGCTTTTTCTTCTGTTACGCTGGTCTTGAAGCTGGGATTATATAAACCTGAATCTGTTGGCAGCCATGTTGCCATCACATGAAGTCTGAGAATGAAGCTAGTGTGGAGGAAAGTGGTGTTAAGAGATAAAAATAGGATGGGTTCTGATGATGTCATTTGAGCCCTTAAATCAAAACATGCCTAAAGCTACATCTACTCCTGAAGCGTCGGTAGATTTCCACTTTACTTGATCTTTTTTTTTTTTTTAATTTTATTTATTTATTTGACAGAGAGAGACACAGCGAGAGAGGGAACACAAGCAGGGGGAGTGGGAGAGGGAGAAGCAGGCCTCCCGCGGAGCAGGGAGCCCGACGCGGGGCTCGATCCCAGGACCCTGGAATCGACCTGAGCTGAAGGCAGACGCGTAACGACTGAGCCACCCAGGCGCCCCTCCACTTTGCTTGATCTTATGTGGATCAGATTTTCTGTCACTTGCATCAGATGTAATTAGTGCTATATAATATGCATAGTAATAATTAAAAGATGATAATGCAGTGTGATAGATAAGTGATATGATAGAGGTTAGTACAAGCTGTTATGCAATAAATAGAAGAGGGGCAGGGATAGCTTTACTAAAAAGTTCCTTTATTTAAGAACTAAATATGGAGCACTGTATTAGTTTACCAGAGCTGCCATAACAAAGTACCACAGATTTTGGCTTAAGTAACAAATTTGTTTTTTGCTTGTCTGTTTATTTTCTGGCAGTCCAGAGGCTAAAAGTCTGAGATCAAGGTATTGGCAGGGTTGGTTTCTTCGGAGGCCTCTCCCCTTAGCTTGTGAATGGTCATCTTCTCCCTCCGTCTTCACATGGTCTCCCCTCTGTGCCTATCTGTGTCTGGTTTTCTTTTTCTAAGGGTATCAGTCATATTGGAGTAGGACCCACGCTAATGATCACATAATTACCTCTCCCCCCACCCCACATAACTACCTCTTTATAAAACACTCTACCTCCAAATACAGTCACATTCTGAGGTACTGGGAGTTAGGACTTCAACGTAGGAATTTGGAGGGGATACAATTCAGCACATTCCAATCATCTAATTTGGATATGAAGACAAGTAAAAATGGGTTATTGCTCGTTTTTAAGTTATTTATTTATTTAATCTCCATGCCCAACGTGGGGCTTGAACTCAGGACCCCAAGATCAAGAGTTGCATGCTCTACCTACTGAGCCAGCCAGGTGCTCCTATTGTTCTTAAATCTACATACGACTAACAAAAACAATCATAATACAAAGCTAAACAAATGAAACATGCATTTATTGAGCCCATTGCTAGAAGCTGTGGATTTACCATTGAAAATAAGACAGTCGGCCTGTGAGCTCACTACTATCGAAATGCTCTGTTAACGTGGGTGGTATACATTTCTGAGCTTTGAGGAAGAGGTCACTTCCAGGTAGTGGGATATTTGAAAAGCCCTCTCTGAACGGTGGGTAGAATTTTAGTAGAGGCAGCCGGGATAGATGTGGAGGGCTCTGGCAGTGTGACGCATTTACCCACACCACCCAGATAAACTGAGTAAGTCACTGTTGACCATCTCTTTCCATTTTCTTTCCTGTGTCAGTGCACCAAACCTTTTTCAGACTTTGGTAAATGCTTTTATTTTAAAGGCAGCTGTTAACATAATGTTTGCTGGTTCCCTTGATTTAGATTGCTCTTCCTCATCTTCATTCCATTTCTGTCACTGTTAAAAGTTGTAAAATGTTTGGGATTTTCCCCTATGTACAAGTTAAGAAGTAAATCTGCCAGAGGTTCATGGATGATGACAGATGACATAAGACTCCAGGGTAAGAAATGAAGGGCTGTTTATTACTCACGGCCTTTTCTGGCATCATGAAGAAGGTCAGTTGATACTTGCACATGAAATGATGTGTGTCATAGGAGAAGAGCCTAGAGTTTAGGGAACCCAGATCTTTTTTAATAGGCAGTAATGTGCCTGCATTTTGCTCCTGAGGGCGACAAGGCTGTTCACCATACAAATATCCCTCGAAAAATAGTCTGGAACAAATGGGCAGTGAGTGCCTTCCTTGCAAGATGTGAAGAAACCCAAGAAGCTCATGGAGATTTACCTTCTAATAGTCATAAGCAGCTTTGGCCAAACAAACTTCCTGCTGCTTTTACAACAGATAAGTCCCAAGACATCTATGTGTGAAAAGAATGTTTCATTAAGTCTTGGATTTAGACTCTGGTTTTTCTTGCTTCCATTTTTCTCTGGTTTTGACCAGGAGTCTAACAGCCCATTCTGAAATGACCTCTCTCCCTTACCTGCAATTATGTAATGCTCTAAACTTTAAGTTTAGCTACTCATTAAATCCTTCTTCAAATTTCTCTGAAATACGGTAATTGATTTTACCAGGCGTTAGCAAATCTTGGCCAGTGGACCAGAAGATGGCTTTTCACATTTTTTAAGAATTGTAAGAAACAAAAGAAAAACGAAAACATGAACAGAGCCTGTATGTGGTCTGTAAAGCCTAAAACTCACAGAATAGGTTTGCCCACCCATGTTCTAAACCTGTGGAAATGCTACAGTAATTGAGCAATGTCCTCTTCCCTCCCCACCATTCCTTAACTTTTTAGGTAAAATCATGGAAGGATTAGCTCTAGAGTAGTTATTGAATCAGTGAAAATTTCTCTGACAATAATACATTGCATTTCATTTCCTTCATAATAAATGAGATTTTGTTTTTCTTCTCTCTTTTACGTCTGTCTTACCATCATCGCCTGTCCTGTACATCAAATGCAACAACCCCTTATAACAACAACTAGTTTTTATTGCAAGTTACATGTTTCAAACAGAGTCCCCAGCACTTTATGTCCATGTTCTTACCCACCCCTCAAATTGCCCTTTGTGGTAGTCATTGGTATCTCCAGCAAATAGATAAAAAAACGAAGGCACAGTTCAGTTAATAACCTCTCCAAGGTCATGCAGCTACTAAATAGCAGATTAAGAAGCGTGTTTTACTGCTTCTGTCTGTTCAGTAGTGTCTTCCTTCTTGGGAGCAGTGATCTTTTTTGGTGGAAGCCGTTGGCCATCACCAGGAGGGTGGGTGAGGAGATGAGAACGTACAGGAGGAAAGATAAGAAGGACTCTTTATTGACCATCCTTTATGTGTCAGGACTCCTGTTATGCCATTAAAAAAAAAATATTCACGTTGCTTTATCCTTGACGACAAAGATAAAAAGGCTTTTTCCGTTTTTATACATGAAGAAAATGGAACTCAGCTCAAGAAATTTGCCTTACTAGAGCTAGAATTTGAACGGCTATTTGAGTCAAAATTGGTCTGCGAAATTATTGCCACGTCCCTCGGAGGAATAGCCCCAAGGGCCAGTATGTATCTCCTTAACCAGTATGATTAATGGCGTAGGCTGGGTTTAAGCTAATGTTTATAAAGCACCCACTGAGAGGCAAGTAGCATGGTAGATGTTAGTGATACAGAGCACAAAGAGGACCGAACTGCTTTCTTTTTACAAATTCTTGGTAAAAGGTAAGACATCGTAGCTTTGGGAGGGAAACTAGTGAGTGTTTTTCGGATGCTGTACATTGCACTTAAAGTTGGTTTTCTTACATTTTTGAGTCTTCTGTTTGTTTTCTGACAGTCAACGACCTAGAGTTAATTAAAAACCGGATTCCCCACCTTGCCTTGGAAGATAAGTGGATTATTCAGGGCAGCTAATTTTCTTTGGAAGTCATTTGTAAGTATTTTCTCTAGAAAAACTTTATATTGCTGTAAATATGTGTATACACATCATCAGGTAGATGCATGTACATTTTGTCTCAAATCATTGACAAAATATTTTATTTATTTTCTCTGCTTTATTTTATTTCACTGTCTCTGTATTCCAAGTACTGTTCTAGATGCTGATGAAACATCAGTGATCAAAATAAAATTTAGAAAATACATTCATCACCTCAATTCATAACCTCTCAGTTCAATCATGAGAAAATGCCAGACAAACTCAAAGTGAGGGACATTCTACAAAATATCCGACCACGATCCTTCAAACTTACTAGAGGCATGAAAAACAAGGAAAGACAGACAAACTCTCACAGATGGGAGATTAAGAACCAGAATGACTAAATGCATCATGGATCCTGAAACAGAAAAGGCACATTAATGGAAAAGTTGGAGAAATCTAAACAAAGTGTGCAGTTTAGTTAATGTTCTTGTGCTGATGTTAATTTCTTTTTTTTATTATTATGAAGCATGTAATACATCATAAGTTTTTGATGTAGTGTTCAATGATTCATTAGTTGCGTATAACCCCCGGTACGCATCACCACACGTAATTTCTTGGTTTTGATCAGTGTTCCGTGGTTATAAGCCGTTCAAGTTAGGGGAATCTGGGTACATCGATTCTCCATACTGGCTCTGCAGCTTTTCTGTAAATGTAAAATTATCCCAACATAAAAAGTATTTAGAAAAACCATGCCTTTGCAGAGATCAAATTCTTGTGAGAGAAGTAAAACAGACCAACTACAATAAGTAAACCGTATGTCAGTATCAAAACTGGATGATTTTGAAAATACTCAGGCTCTCTCAATGGCAAAAGATTCACTAGAAAGTCAAAAATGGCTACCAGAGCAGTGACATGGAGAAAAGGCTGAGTGTGTGACTGTGCAACCTTTCATTACAGCTTCAGAAAGAGAAAAAGTTCAGAATATTGAGTCATAGAGCTCTTGTGCTGTTTTACTCATTGTGCATTTTTAGCCTTAAATTTGAATTTTTAAGGAAATATCACATGAAAATATTTCTCTCTTACTTCCAATTCCCCTTCCATTTTGCCCAAGACGAGTGCCTCCTTCATCTGGCCCCCAGACCTGGCCCGGCTCAGCGTGGCCATCAGGGTTATAATCCCTATTTTCCAGAAGGCAGCTCGAGCCCGCATGGGGCCCCACCGCAATGAAGCGGTCAAGCGGGAATCCAAAATCTATGGTCAACACTGTACTGTACCATTCTTTCCGTATACAGATATGCCTTAGAGACTGTTGCAGTGTGGCCCCAGACAGCAGAATTTGGGGATTCTGTCACTGCCGCTGTCACTACATGATCTGAATATGCAGCTTTTCCCTCCGCAGTCTCCAGCAGACCCTCCCGACTGATGGCTCAGTGGCGGACCTCCATGGGGAAGCCCATCACATCTCACATCTCACATCCCATCATCTGGGCTTTTTGCTCCCGGCTGTGAGGATCCCACTTCCCTAACCCCACAGCTCTTCTCTGAATTAAGGGCCTAGACTTCATACCACCTGTTTTAATCGCAGTCTCTTTCATGTGAACAGCTTGGTTGGCTATAAATCAAATGGTTAAAGGAACAGTGTAATGACAGTTAATGTCTCATTACTATGTTGATGATGTGCCTTAAATCTATCCTAGAGAAAAGTAAAAGTTCAGGTCTAAAAATTGGGTCAGTTTGTTCCGCCCTCAAGAACATCAACAATACATAGTATTATTTATTGTATTTTGAAAAGATTGCATTTTTTTATATATGGAAAAAAATGACATAATCTTTTTTTTAAGGTAGAATTAAAAAAAAAAATCTCCTAAAATACTTGTTAGGGAATTACTGCGACAGCCAATTTCCAAAGGGCTTCTACATTCTTCATGGTTAGAGTGACATGTGGCTGCAGTATACACAGGCACACTTCAAAAGATTCTCAATCCAACCTTCCATCCCCCAAACAACCATAATTTCTTCCCCACCTACTGACTGATTTCGAGAGTCTTTTTGAGTACAAAGTCTTTCAGCCTACAATGGGAGTTAAATCTAGAATGCTAGTGCCCCTGAGAGAGAGGGAGAGAGAGAGAGAGAGCACATGATTTAAATTCACCTCAAATTCTAAGTGGAAGTTATTAGATCCTTTACAAAGAAAAGAAGAGAAATAGAGAAAGTGAGATTTATGGAGTTCAAATAGCAAGCTGGGTGCTGCCTTCACTTGAAAATGTTGTCTGTGTCTACTCTTACAAAAGGTGATACTGCCTAAGAGCATCTGGGTGGTAACCCCACTGGTGAGAGTTGGCAAAAGTTTCTGGCAGTATGTTCTTTGCTAAAATATTGCTATAATGTGCGAAGAAAGCTTTTCCAAGTGTGAGAGGTCCATGAGCCCATGTGGAATTAGTCAAGAACTCTAGAGAAGCCTCAGATGACAATATTGCTTTTGTAATTATTAATCCAGAAGAATCTGTGAACCTTAAAAATAAAACTGCCTGTTATTTCGCTAGCAAAAGTGGGTCTATTCGGGAATAGCGGAGAAGTGCAATCTGGGACAAGCAAGACAAAAATAGGCAACTCCAACAAAGGAGAAGAACATTATTTTATGGGGAAGAAGGTGGAAGATGGGAGAAGTTGTTCTGAACAAAAGTCCATTGGGGTTCAGGGTGTTGATAGTTCAGGGTGATGATAGTTTCTCATTGGCTGGGTCGTAGCAGTAGTCGACTACTTGTGGAAGATGTAGTGCACATTTTCCCTGGGGGGGCCTGTCATTGGTGACTTTTCCTATCGAGATTCTCCTGTGAGGGGTCTGTAATTGACAATTCTTGTGTAATGGACATTGAGTGGTTCAGCTTATGCTTGTAGGCTCCCTTTCTAGTATCCCGAGTCCACTTTAGTGAGGTTTCCCCTTTAGTAATTTTCACAGATTTAACTTAAGATCTTGCCAGTGAGCGCCCATCACAACTTGGAGATAAGGATAGAGAAGAGAAATGTCTCTTAATCAGAGTTACTGTGAGTCTTTTATCTCCAATTATACCCCCTCCCCCTTGCTGGCTTCCCTTGGCCACTGAAGAAAGCTAAACTTCCCGTGGCCTACAGTGTTCTGCATAGACTGACTGCATCTCATACGACGGTCCAGCCCCTCACCAGTTACTCCTAGTTCCTCAGTCACTTGGCTTCTTTCCTCTGCTTGGGCCAGTCTTGCCCTTGTTCTTCCCCTAGACTACTCCCACTCATCCTGCGGGTATCAGCTATCAAATATCACTTCCTCAGGGAAGCCTTTCCTGACCTCTGGGACTATCCTTAGGCCTTCCAGTCATGTATGCTCACACTACTCTGCCCTTCTTCATCACTCTTAGTGTAACCACCCTTAAGTCATTACTTACATAATCATACGTAATCATTTGTTTAATACTTACCTCTATCACCAGACTAAAAATTCCAGTGTGACAGGGACATTGTCTACCTTGCTAAATTATTGCCTACAAAGATCCAGAACAGTGTCTAGTGCATAGCAGGTACTCAATAAATAATCATTATAGGTACTTAATAAATACTTATGCTGGGAAGCCTCTAGGAGTGCCTAGTCCAAACTCTGAATTTATAGAGGAAGAAACTAACATCTAAGTAGGTTCATTGCCTTGCCCGAGGCCCTACCCAAGAGCAGAATTGGAGATAGACTCCACATCTGTTCACACCCCCCCCGCCCCCCGCGCCAGTATACTTTTCTGTCCTGATGCAAAGTTCATAGTCTAGTGATTCATCACACTGGAGGGAATAGCAATTCCTGGCAAGTTCTTCAGGACCTTAATGAATTTGCAGGTTTGGGTTTTATTTAATACCCACTTTAGTTAAAATGAGTTCATAGTCTTATTTGTTTCTCCATTCCTCCAGTTGCTGGATCAAATGTTAATTGTCAAGAAGACATAATATGGCAGTTTGGCAAGGTTCTGCTGAACCAACGAATGTTTAACAGGATCACAGATGGAATCATTTGCATATGGGAGGGATTTTTTTTTTTTTCCCAGGGTTTTGTCCCAATTAAAAGTTGCAAGTTCAAACCAGGTTACCAGTTCCAAAGAATAGAAGTTTGCATATTCTAGAGCTTGAACACATGTTACTCTTTCTTCAGTATATTCACCTCTTGCCTTTCCCACATTTGACAAGCTGAAAACTATTTAGTAGTCACTAGGGTCTTGAGTAAAACAGAATAGCTACAAAGCTCTTTCCTGACTGCCCCTGTGCATTGGGCAAGCAGTCAGTTTCGAGGGGCCAAGAAGAAGAAACACTGTTTTTATTTCTTTTGCAGCCTGTAGTCATAGCTCATTTCAGACAAACATTAAGCGCTTCCCTTATGCCAAGCACCCTGTTTGGGTCTGGGGATGCAAAGATGGAGAAGGTATGGTCCCTGTCCTTGAGAAGCTCCAGAAACGTAGGGGAGAGAGGTGCATGATCCTTTATTTCCTGGACAAAGGCCTAAGTGCAGGGATGGAGTTAGAAGGAGGATGCTTGGCAAGGCTGGAGGAAAGGTAACAGAGAGTCCTCCTTTTCTGACGAGACCCGTAGATTATCCAAAATTTAAAGGACAAGTGTGAGTTATCCAAGTAAAGAGAGTGGAAAAGGGTTTCTAAGCCAGAGTTAGAGCAATAACAGAGGCGGGGATGGTATGTGTAAAATACAGGCTGACTGAGCTATCTAAGAAGAGAGCACACTGGTAAAATAAAAAGACTACCGCTACTAATAAATAAAACTATTCTGAACCACCAACAAGCCCAGTCATCTTTGGGGCATGTTAAATCAGTGCTTCCCAAAGTGCATTTGCATCCCATCTTCATACTTCTTGTAAGGCATGCTGCCATTTCTAGTCTCCACTTAATATTCTTCATCCTAAGCAAGATTATCCATTACATCAGTGGTTTTATCTTTTAGTTGTATTTTTCTAACCCTTATTAAAATGAGTGCATAACTATTAAAATATAAAAATGGGTGCCATCTGGAATCATCTTAAATACAACTGGGAGCGTGCACACACTCCTCACTTTGGTTAAAAGATTGGAGTTACAATAAAAAGAGACTGACTGCTCCATCATATGTTTTGCCAGATCACTGTATTGATTTGATTAGGGATGGTGATGGGGAGTTCAGCACAGTGCTGAGTTCAAGGCATGACCCCTACCATCAAGGTGCTCAGTGACAGTTCGGTTTAGTTTTTCTGTTAATAAATGAATAACATTGCTATGGTCTGAATGTTTGTGTCTTCTCAAAATTCATATGTTGAAATTGTAATGCCCAGTGTGATGTATTAGAAGGTGGGGCCTTCGGGAGGTGCTTAGGTCCTGCATGGGATGAGTACTCTTATAGAAGAGACCCCAGATAGCTCACCAGCCCCTTCCACCACATGAGAATAGAGCAAAAAGTCTGCAACCCGGAAGAGAGCCTTTACATGATCATGCTGGCACCCTCATCTTGGATTTCTAGCTTCCGGAACTGTGAGAAATCAATTTCCATTGTTTATAAACCACCGAGTCTGTGCCATTTTCTTGTAGCATTCCAAACAGACGGAGACAAATGACCACAGCAGTGATGATAGTGGAAACAGCCATCGGTCAGTCCTTGGCATGTGTTAAGCACTGCACTTGGTGCTCTACATTCACTAGCTTAGGTAACCCTTACCACCCTCTATGAGATAAATTCTATGGTTATGCCCATTTTAACAGGCTCACAGGGGCTAAATGCCTTGTCAGAGTTCTGATCACAAAAACACTGCCCTCTGAAATTGAAAGAAAGTTCCTTCCAGACTCCAGAGGCCATTGCTTCGGTCTGAACTCAGTCACTGGTTGACTGTGGACTTCCAAAGAGTTTCTTACACTCCAGGCCCTAAGTCCCTTCGGTGAAATGCTGATACTGGGTGATCTTTAATTTGTAATCTGGAGACTCTTTCTAGGTCTGTTTCCTTATTGGTAAAGCAGGGCTTATAATTCCAACTTCATAGGATTATTGTGAAGATTAAATGTAGGCAAAGTCCTGAGGCCAAGGACTGACACATGGTAAAAATATCATGAATGGGATTATAAATAAAAAGACTATCAATTGCAAGAATCCCGATCTTCTTGATAATCACTTTGACAATCTTCAAAGTGGATAGTTCATCCACAATCAAATAAGAGTGAATTAACTCTACCACCACGTTGAAATGAGTATGCTAGATGATTATTGTTTTAGGCAGGTCAGTTTGCTTCCTCTAAGCTTCTGTATCTTTAAATCAGACACCAAAAACATGCCCTTCACTGGTGTGATAGTTGACCTCCAAGATGACTTCCACGAGTCTACATGCCCTTGGTGGTCCCCTTCCCCACTGAAAAGGGCTAACTTGTGTAACTAAGATATTGTGGAAATGATGCTATATGACTTCTGAGGCTAGATCTTAACAGATACTGGGGCTTCTGACATGCTCTCTTGGATGGCTCATGAGGACACTCAAATAGCCCTATGGAGAGGTCCACATGATGAAGAACTGACATCTCCTGTCAGCCAGCAAGGAACTGATGCTTTTTCCAACAGCCATGTGAGTCTGCCATCTTGGATCTACCAGCCACAGTCAAGCCTTCCGATGACTGCAGTCCCAGCCAACAGCTTGACTGCAACCTCATGAAAGATCCTGAGGCACAACCACCCAGATGAGCGGCTACTAAATTCCTGACACAAATTCCACAGTAACTCTGACATAGTAAATATTTGTTGTTCTAAGCCACTCTGTTTCAGGGTAATTTGCAATGCAGCAACAGATAGTTAATACAAAAGAATCACTGCAAAGATTAAAGAAAATACTTTAATTGAAAGTATATAGCCACATTGGTATGATCTAATTCTGGCCATCAAGGAGCTGTGAGTGTTCAAAGGGAAGGAAAAAGGAAGGACAGAGAGGAGAGGCCTAAAGAGAGAGGAGACTCCACAGTACAGAGATCTCTCGAAGAACATCAGCAAAAGATTTCACAAGGTATTACCAAGTTTAGGGGCTCACTCAGAAGCAGGGAGGATGGAAGCAAGGGACATGCATCTGGAAATACATCAAATCCACCAAAAGCCTTTTTCACGGTCAGAAAACCCAAGGCAATAGTTTGGAATGGGTCTCATTTGGGAAGCCAAAGCTTCATCTCGCCCGCGATTTAGTCCTGATGACTTTCAAACAATATAAGTTGTTAGAATAATTTTCCACTTAGCAGTGATCATTCATGAATGGGCAATGTTACTGTTCATGCTTCCCTGTCAAAAATTGGCTTATTTTCTTGCTTTTAAAAAGCACATTGTATATTGGTGGGCCTGAATTTGGAACTGCAAAGCCTGGTTAATTCTGTATCACTTTATATTGTGCCAGTTTGTAATAATGCTTCTTTGGAAAGGGCTTAAGGATCTCATGCAAAAGATACTTTGCACGGTGTGGGGAGGAAGGCATTGCAACTTCCCTTACCGGTCTGCTCTGGTCCCTGCGGGGAAACCCAGTGCACTGCCTGGTTGGCCCTTGTCTGTTTTGTCCATGTAAATGCCAGTCTTGGTTTCCTGGTCTGGGAATTACCATAACCTGTCGCTGCATTTGTTTATGAACCCTAGAAGCACACTCCATGGGTTCTAATCCCAACCTCATGATTTACTGGTTAAGGGGCCTTGGGCAAGTTATTTCACTTGGTTATTTGCAAAAAAACTTTGCATCTGTACTACAAGGACCTCATAGGATTGCTATGAGGAACTACCACGTGTGGGGCATTGACGACAGTGCTTGGCACATAGTAAGTGCTATATAAATCCAAGTTGTTATTCCAAACCCCTCCCCAGAACATAAAGTTCGCAGAAACAGAGCTCTTGTCTCTCTTTTTCATATTTTCATATCATTGCCCTAACCGCAAGCACACGGCCTGGCCCATGTGAGGTATTTTGTTACCAGCAGTTAGCATGGAAACCTAGATATGGCTATTCTCAAGAATTTGCAAAATCCCCATCACGGGAGATTTCTCAGTGGTCATTTTTCTTTTTGGGTTCCCCCCTGCTGCCACTCTCCTCAGGCCCCTCCCTCCCCGGATGCAAGTGCAGACTCATGTACGTTGTTCTTCCCTCAGGCAGGGCAATTTTAGCTTTCCACTAGGCCTGAAACTATGCTCCAGTTCAGTCTTTGCATATTCAAAAGCAGGACTTTGGGGACTAGAGATACAGAGAGAAATATACATAACCATTAGTCCTCGAAAGCGTAGGAATGTGGTTCATGCCCTCAAAGGAAGTGGCAGGACTATTTGAAACAGCATTCTTGTCTTCCCTTTATAAATAACTTCTCTCAATCAAAAAAAGTTTATTATGTTAACGAAAGTTACCTGAAAATCAGAACGTATTAAATATTAGAAAAATATAGATTAAGTTCACCCACAGACCCATCACCTAATATATATAATCACTGCCAACATTTTGGTGTTTCCCCTGTTTTGCTTTGCCTTTTTTCTCTATGGCTTTGGCGTGTGTATGTGTGTGTGTGTGTGTGTGTGTGTGTGTGTGTGTGTGTGTGTGTGTGTGTGTGTGTGTGTGTGTGTTCCTTCCCATGCATAGGGGGTGGACGGCGAAGGGCGGGGGAGAGAGAGGGAGGGAGAGAAGGGGAGAGAAACAGCAGAGGGCTGTAACTAGCCATACTGCATCCTGCCCTTCTCCCTCAAAATTCTGCTTTCCAGAGCTTGCAATATTCACTCTTCCATCCCACAGATAACAACAAGCACCTCCTGAGTGAGCATCAGACTGAGGTCACGGCTGTAAAAAGAGGAGACCTAGCAGATCCCAAAGTCTGACTCTTACCCACTTACCCACACAGCCTCCATCTATTCAGACTAGTGATTTGTGCAGGGTTTAAAGTGGGGCCTCAGGGGCAGGTTAGTGTATAAATCCCACACAGGGGCCTCACATTAAAACTGCAGAGCTTGCCCGTCCGAAGGCGCTCTGGTTGTTGCAAAGCTGAAAGGAGGTTTACACGGATGAAGTGTTGCCCTTCCTCTCACAATGACTGTGCAAACTAAGAATGGATTTTACAGCTCAGGCTAATTACGTGGCATTAACACAGTGCTGCCAGGGGAATAGTCGGCTGCCTGCCAGCGCTAATAACCCTTGGACGCCTCCCAACCTGAGCCTGGCAGTTCTGAGTTTGCATCCCCACCTTCATGCACACTGCGCTGGGCCTCGGGAGCTCTCAAGGAAACACGCTTAGCCTTCTTGGGTCACCATCCTACTGGCTTCTTTCGGCTCCTTGAACATCCAGTTCTTTCCTACCTCAGAGCTTTGCTTGAGGCTTTTCTTCCATTCAGCTGCTCTGCCAGATCAATGGCCCCAAAGACTATCTACCCCTAGGTCACGTTGCAATGAAAATATCACTCTGTCCATCCGAGGGGCCTTCCCTGACCTGTGGACTCCATGCAAAGTCGATCTCTCATTAGTCTTTCTCTTGGCACTTGTGTTTGCTTGCTTGTTTGTTTTTACCTTCATTGAGCTGATCAACATTATCCAATATTTGTTTGCTTTTTCGCTCCAAGTCCCTAGGAGCAGGGATCCTCTTTGGGCAGTCATTTTAATTATATGAATATGTTGTTTCAAAATATATATTGTTTTGTGTGCATGTATTTTTAATTTATGCAAATAGTACTTGGTTATAGATCTTATTCTGTTTTCTCCTTTTATTTCCTTTTCTCATATGTGTATATATATGTGTGTATATCTATATATACACACACATATATATATATATTTGTTTTTTTTTTTCCCCTGACTGCTTCATAACAATCTACGGTGTGGTTGTATCATATTTCCTCACTCCTCCTCCCAGTGATGGGCACCTCCACCTGCCTGCCACTGTAGACGGGATTTCTATGAAAACCCAAAATGTGTCTTTTTGTGGACCTGGGAGTGAAACCCACTGGTATGTAGACCCTGTAACAGCATTGCTGGGTCACTGGGTTTAGGGTTTGGGTAGAACTAAATTAACTAAGTTGGGTCAAATTGCACCCAAAGAGTTGCAGGGGTCAAACCACCGCCCTCCCAACTCCCAACAATATATGGATGTTCCTGTATCCTATATATCTCCAAGATACTCTCTTGGGCTATATCCAGTTTCCTGATTTCTGCCAACTTATTGGATATAAACTTACGTGTAGTTATTTTAATTTGAATTTCTCTTGTCACCATGATTTTGAGCAGTCATCATTGGCTTAGTTTTTGGAGCTTCCTTTTCTGTAAATTTCTTATCCACGTGCCCATTTGCAATCTTTTTCTCTTGATTTCAGGAGTTTCTTGTCTATTCTAGATATTTCCACCTCCCCCCCCCCCCCACACACACACACTATAAATGCCTTCTCACATTCTGGTAGTCTTCTATTAAATGCATCCATGGTGTCATTCACTGACAGATATGCAATCTAAAATAAAATTCATCATTGTTTAAAACTTGGTAGTTTGTGCTTTTACAGGTTTATTTATGATGTCTGTCTCCTATGTGTTGGTCTCCTTTTTTCTACCATGCATCTTCCCTGCTGTCAGAGAAGAGGGCTGCCAACAGGTCAAAATGACAGTGCCCAGCTTTGGAACCAAGCTATCAAAAATGCTGAGATTCAGTCTCATTTTCCTCTCCTGAATCCTAGGCCTACTCTGTTTGCTCAAGCAAGGATAAGCCCTGCTTACTCCTGAAGTCAGGAGGAGGGTGGGCTCAACACCACCCAAAGCACTGATGAAGAATTGGAAAGGAAGTGGTTTCTAAGAGGAACATCAAATATCATTTTCAAAAGAAGGGAAATGAAATTGGGCGGGCAAAAGCAATAGATGTCCACTATACAGGGTCACTGCCTTTCTTAATGCTCATCAGATCAATTAGTATTCTCATGTTCTCTAAATATCTTCCCTAGTCTCCATCCCTAAACACCTCTTAAGCATTCCATAGCACCCTAAACCCATCTGCTAATACTCAGGGATTTAATCCCTGAAATGGGTAATCCAGTCAGCAAAGGACCAATGAAATGACCTAGACTAGTGTTTCCTCAACTAGGCTGAGCATTAGAATCATATGAGCTTTTAAAATATGGACTCCTGGGGGTGCCTGGGTGGCTCAGTTGGTTAAGCATCTGCCTTAGGCTCAGGTCAGGATCCCAGGGTCCTAGGCTTGAGCCAGCATTGGGCTCCTTGCTCAGTGGGGAGCCTGCGTCTCCCTTTCCCTCTGCCTGCCCTCCCCCCACCTCTCTGTCAAATAAATAAATAAAATCCTTGAAAAGAAAAAATACAGACTCCTGGACTTGGCCTCAGAACTGCTGAAATAAAAATTCTGTTGAGCAGAAACCTGAAAATTGTGTTTGAAAACCTCAGTTGCCAGTCCAGAGATGGAGAATCACAATGAGAACCACAAGCCCCTTGTACGGATGAGGAAACCAGAGCCTGAGGACCGTCCCCAGGAAAATGCAGTGAACTTGGGGTACCTGGTCTATTCAGATGGTGTACTATGTGTGGGTTTTCTTGCTGCTGCACATTGAGCTCTATGTGGACTCTTTGGAAAAGAAGCTGGTGAATACAAATATAACTCTCTCAGGATTTATTATTTGACAGAAAAGCTCAGGCTCCCACCTCTGTGCTTTGTGGTACTCAGAAATCCTGCCAGGCCCTGCAACCATGGAAACACAAATCCTAGAGTCCCTACCAGCTCTGGCTACAGCTGCTCTGGACATGGAGAGAACAACCTCCTGATGCCTGGTGGGGTTGTAGAAGGTTTTCTCCTCAGTCTCAGGTGTCAGCCACTCCTGACTCAAATCTGGGCCCTGTCACTTACCAGGTGTGTGACTTGAGGTGACGTGTTTGTTCTTTCTCACGTGCTGTGTGTACCTCAGAGAGTCTTCGGGAGGATGAAATAGAATAGTGCCTTTCCGGCATAAGCCCAGAACCATGCACAGAAGAAGTGCTCAGTAAACATTGAGGAGTAGAAATTACCGAGCATGTCCTATGTGCTATTCCCTGTGAGGAGTGATGGTGCATGGACTTGAGTAAAGCATGGTTTCTGCCCTCTAGGAGCTTCATCACATGAGGTTGAAAGATTAACAGATAATAAAGTATTAAATTACAGTGTCCTTGGCTGCTTAGCCCGTGGAAAATGCAGACTTGACTTGGAAGCCGTAATCCCAACATGGCCCCTCATGTCTCCAGCAGGGACATCTGGACGCTGGTCCTGGGGCAGACACTGTACCTCCATGTTGACTCAGTCTCAGGGTTGACCCAGTGTACAAGTCCAGATGGAAGCAGCCAATCAATACCACAAGGGCTTGGCTTACCTCCCACCCCACAGACACACTGTTATCTTTTGCATTAGAAGAAGCCCCCCATTTCCCCTCTCTCAGAGCCTAGGTTCTGCTTGGCTTGATGTTCCTCCTTGCTCATTCCTTAGTGCCTTCTTCTGTAGAGTTTTCCCAGAGTTAAGACGGATGTTTACCCAGGGTATCGTAGAAACACAGGCGAGGCAAACTCATACAAGGGCTCAGACAGAACTTCTTACAAGATGACAGGGAACAACTTTTATTTTATAGAGCCACTATTTTTTTCCCCCATAACATGAGAACACTCCTCACAGAAGCAAATGATTTGGCTACTGACTGAGCCTCTCCAAACACCCAGCATCCATGTCTTCACACACCTTTTTTAGTTTCTACCTATTTATGGAATTTCTCATTGACAGTGGGAATGGATTCATTTCTTTCAACTATAGTTCATGTATTTGATAGGTGAATATGTGTGTTTCTGTGGTGGAAGAATACTGGAAATTACCTGATGTGTTGTCCCTCGTGCTTCCTGGGAACCCCTTCATTCTCCCCGAAGTTGGCCACCAAGCTAAGAGATTGCTTCTGGGAGAAGCAGACACAGAACAAAGGCTTTTGAATTTTTAACACTGTGCTTCTGCATTTCAGATTGTAGGATTTGAGGGTGAAATCAAGCATAGGGAAGGTAGGAGCAAAGCTTCCTAGCCTCCCAGTTAGAAAGTTGTTCAAATTAAGAATAAGTGAGGAGGAGCAAGGGGAGTGAGGAAGTTAGATTCAAGTAGATATCTGAGAAAATAGCTCTGCCCTCTCCCCCTCCCTCTCCCCCACGACTGCCCAGGTAGATGGAACTCTAGAAGTGGGGGTGACAAAAGGCTAGAAGGTTTGGGGGATCTGAGAGTAGATAGTCACCCAGCTTCTGGCTCTGCCCTGGGAAAAGGTGAGACCGCAGGGTAGAAATGCTATGTGGTACTTTCAGGAAAATGGACCTGATACAGAAAAGGACAGAGCTCTAGGCATGGCTTGGGATGAGCAGGCTGTTTCTTCCCCACACACCTGGCAGGGCTCAGCAATCAGGGACCACACCAAAGGAGCCCTGGGCCAGGAATAAGTGCCACCCAGAAGCCTCCTGCAACACAAAGGGCTGAGATCCGTCAGGACTGAAGGCATCAAAGAAGAGGGGAACGTGGGCACATGGAGCCCGCTCCACGTGACCGGGTGCCACACCGCCTGGAAACCAGATACCACCCTCGAAAAGATACGCCCTGAACTAAATGATGCTAGAACTCTGCCCTCCTGATGGAAAGAGACTCATACCAGAAATTAAGTAATGGGAAAATAGTTTAACTTCTTGCACACCCGAGTTTGTGTATGGAGATTCCTACCTGCTGCACTTGGTGGCATTTATGAATTTAGGTAATCATGATAGTATTGAAGTATCTCTTTGGTAGACACCAACTGTCTGATATCTCTCTGTATTGCATTGCATCTTTCATGGGGCTGAGAGTAAAGAAAGTGACATATGTGCAGATGTTTAATGTTTGCGTGTTTGTGTGTGTGTGTGTGTGTGTGTGTGTGTGTGTGTGTGTGTGTTGGAGTCTAAGGAATCCCGTCTTAAAATAATATCTTTAAATGAATAAAAAGAATTCAGGATTACAAAGGAAACCAATTATATGGAAATACAGTTATCAAAATATTTATTTATTTATTTATGAGAGAGCAGTGGGGGAGGGGGAGAGGGAGAGGGAGAAAGAGAATTTTAAGCAGACTCCACATCCAGCAGAGAGCCTGTCGCGGGGCTCGATCTCACAACCCTGAGATCATGACCTGAGCCGAAATCAAGAGTTGGATGTTTAACCGACTGAGGGACCCAGGAACCCCCAGTTATCAAAATATTTGAAACACAGATTTGTGATGTAGCAATGTATTATTCATGTATTAAATAACAAGATCTAGCTGCAAGTATGATAAACATAATATTGAAGTGGTAATAAGGACAAAAGATATTAAGAGATACCTACAGGGGTGCCTGGGTGGCTTAGTTGGTCTGCCTTCAACTCAGGTCATGATCTCAGGGTCCTGGCATCCAGGCCTGTGGCAGGCTCCCTGCTCAGTGGGGAGTCTGCTTCTCCCTCTCCCTCTGCTCCTGCCCCATTCGTGCTCTCTCTCTCAAAAAAAAAAAAAAAAAAGATACCTGCAAGAAGTAATATGGTATGAAAATATCTGTACTGACGACCAAGTCACTGATTTCAAAAATACTATTGTGGCTTATTACTTATATGTGTAATTAAAGGGAAGAGTAATTTCTTTTAGAGGTGAATGAAAATACAGATTCAGTTTTTCCCATCCAAACTGAAAGACTCCTGGATTGTACCCATGAACCCTTGGGATCTGCAGACCCCTATTCCATGTAACTACTTCTTTACTGACAAAAGACTTAACCTGAACCTCCATTTGACAGAGAAATGTTGGGGTTTGCAGAGATTGGTAGGACCTCAGTTTCCTCTAACAAAGAGTCCAGGAGATCTATGAGGCAGTCAGCTTGACGGGTCCCTCTGTGATGATTATCATCCAAGGTCATGAATTTGGGAGATCATAATCCTAGGCAAATGCTGGAGTATAGTCAAAAGTACCCATATTGGCCAGGGCCTGATTACTGGATAAAAAGTAATTCCTAGCCTTGTAAGCATGATAAGCTTCTTAATGATGAAATACTATGTTCTCTTGTATCCCTAAGGCAATAACTAGAACATGATAGAAGTTTGACAAATGCCGTTTGAATGAGTTAATTAACTGATAGGTCATGTAAGAACACTAAATTTCAGTGTGAGGCAAGGGGATGGGCACCAAGTGTAAATTCCTTAGGAGTGACCTTGGCAAAGAGAAAGAGCTTGATTAAGATCAGCTGTTGTTATTTTTACTTTAGAAGGCGTTCTTTTTGTATTCTACTATCTAGCCCGGTAACCTTAAAAAAACTAATGTGGCTTTGCAAGGGATCTCTTTAACTCTAGGGTTTGGAGAGGGATTAGGTAAGATTAATGGCACAATGTATATGAAGTGCATTTAGCATAGGGGCTGATTAATCAGTAAGAACTCAATAGCTTTATTACTATGATCTAATGTAATAAATGTAATGGTTTCAGTATTAATATTATTATTAATATTAGCCAAGGCACAGTGAGTCAAATTTAACAATGTATTAGAATCACACGAAGAATGTTAAAAAAAATACTTATTCCTCAAGATGCCACTGAATCAGAATCTCTGGGGAGAGGCCCCAAATCTACCTTTGCAAAAAGCTGGCGAGGGATTTGAAAAGGAAGCCAGGTGTGGAAAATTGGAGCCCCGAGGGAAACTGAGTCATTATTGTTAACATGTTAAAACATTATTTTGTACGAATCACTTGTCAAGGTTTCATGTATTCATGAGAGAATACATGAATACATGTAATGTATTCATAAAAGCACTACAGGAATAACAAAGCAAGTCTCAAAGATGGTAGGAGTAGCTGGGATCTTGTAGGGAATGTAAAACTAAGTAGTGCTGAAATAAGACTGTTCAGTTGGATACAAAACCGGTGAATGTCCTTTAGGATAATAAAACCATCAATTTCTGGATTATTTTTTTCTATGAGACAGAAGAGAAAATCATCGTACTTGATCATTTTTCTGTAACTTAACAGAGTTATAAAATGTCTGGTTCCTAATCGACAGTAAAAAGAAACTCAAGAAAAAAAATCTGATTCCCTGAGTAAAAAGTTCATTGTGCGCTCCTTAACTGCATCTGCAAAATGAACCCATCAACCAGACTGATTTCCTTCATCTTAAAAGTCTGAAGTGCTGGGCGCCTGGGTGACTAAAGCAGTTAATCGTCTGCCCTTGGGCCACGTCCTGGGATCGAGCCCCGCATCGGGCTCCCTGCTCAGCGGGGAGCCTGCTTCCCCCTCTCCCACTCCCCCTGCTTGTGTTCCCTCTCTCACTGCGTCTCTCTCTGTCAAATAAATAAATAAAATCTTAAAAAAAAAAGTCTGAAGTGCTTACATGTGCTCAGCTACAAAATACAGGCCACAATTTGTATTTGATGTGACGTTTTAGTACTGAGAGGTAGAGTAACAGTTAATCCTACTGTGCCAACATCCACCCCCAAAAAAGGTTACTGTGAAATATTCCATTAGTCTTCTTGTTCCAGGGCCATCTCCCTTCAGTTTTCCTGTCCCACTGTGATTTGAGGCGTGACTGGAGAGTTCTGTCCTTGACTCGTCACCCCCACCTGCCTGTTGATGATGCCTGAAATCCTCCCATTTAACATTTATTTCCTTAAGCCTGTACTCTCTCTGTGAAGTCCTCCTTTTTTCCTTTTATGGAAAATACCCCAAAAGGGAATGTTTGGAGGAATACAACAGCAGTTGTTGAAAATATAGCTCATGTCTGTTGGTGATTCCAGCAGAGAGCTGGCTTCTTTTATTTCCTTATAGTTAACAATATCTCTCCTCCAGAGATGTAGAGAAAGCAGGGGAGAAGAAAGAATCAGCTGGAATTCTCAGGGTGTTATGAATCCAATACCATGAGCCAGCTTTAACCAGATGGGGAAAGCAGCTCAGAATCCGGGTGCTTCACACAGATGCCTTTGATGGATATCATCATGTATATCATGATGTCTGTCATATCATGCAGGGTCTCACTCCCCTCATTTCACTTTGTCAATATGTTATCTCTAGTGTAGGAACAGTAGAGGTGATAAGGACCATGGCAGACACCTAAAAGAAGAGGAGTATGTGAATACATTGGCTAGACACGCTGTTTTGTCTACCCATCACTGCCACACTGCATCCTTACCTACTGTTCACCATATTTTACCTGTCACATTTGATTGGTCTGGGAGCTCCACATGACCTAAGTTGGCCAATTGGGACACTGCTCTGGGAATTTTGGATTAGAGCTTTAGATAATACAGCCATCCTACTGGAGGTGGGTAAAGCTGCAAGTGATGAAGCTTGGGGAATGTCAACAGCCATGCTTCTGCTATGTGGAAAAGCCTGTAGGTAGTAAGAAAAACAAAAGGTATAAAGAAAGAGCAGAAATGGGAATTGGAGAGAAAACATTCAACTGTGTATATAACCCCAGTTTTAACTGAGTCCCACATTCATCCACTCCTTAGGTTCCACAGTGGCCTAGCAAGGTCACACAAGTGCCATGAGTTACTCCAACCCCAGGCTAAGTGAGTGGCAAAGGCTTGTCACATGGTTGTTAGTCAAAAATCTATTGAAAAGAAGTTTGGAGATTTTATCAAGTAACAAGAAGACAGCATTTCTAATTCTTCCCATGGCCCAAAAGGGGCCAAAAGAAGAAAACACACCAATTTCATGGGTGAGAGCCCAACAATAAACCCACTGTATTTCTCCATGACTCTGCCTTGTGTCCTGAAGAAACACACTGGAGGAGAGTGTGTGGTATGAAGATGAACCTTGAGTAACAAATTATTTTAATATTGCCCTTCAATTGGGAAAAAGGTGACTACAGTTTGCAAGCTCACCTTCATCTAGTTCCTGTTTAGAGGCACCCGAATCAAGGTGCCTCTTGCTACACCAAACATTACAGTCTTATCCTAGAATTTATCATTTGTATAAACATGGATGGGCTCGTTTCCCCTATCACAGTAAGCTTTCCTGTGAGTGTACCGTTGATGCACTCTGAGAGGGCTTTTCTAGGAGACTAAGCACTCTAACTTAATATTAGAAGTTTGATAAACATCCAGAACTTGCTGGATTCAAATTTGAGGACATAATTTAGACTCAAGATGGAGGAAGTGGTCTCTCCTTTCCTTGAATCCAAAATGGGGCATCATCACTCTTTCTCTGAAAAAGTTTCTCTAGGATTTTTTTACCCTTCCTTTGTTGTTCATATTTATCAGGGGAAGACTGTTTGCCAGGTGCTGTTCTAAGCAATTTGCATGTATGAACAAATTTATTTCTCACAACATACTATGAGAGTAGGCAATTTTATTATACCCACGTTACAGATGAGGATAGTGAGACTCATCTATTACATGGTACAGGTGGGATTTGAACTCAGGCAGTACCTCTCCAAAGCTAGAATTCTTAACCCTTGTGCAATATTAATTGTGCTATATGATATATTAACATATATCATATATTATATAGCATATATATAATATATATATTTGCTGTTGTGGCAAGCAAAACAGCAAAGAGCCTGTCCTCATGGAGAGGTCTCACAGTTTTGGAAAGGTACTACCTGTGCTGTGTTATTTGAATTCAAAATAGAGGAGAAAACTAGAAGTCAGATTGGGAATGGGTTCTCACACCTGTCTTTGGCTCTACAGAGCCAAGAGTGAGGATACAGGTCTGATTTTCAATAACAATACCGTAACAAGAACAACAATAATACTAATGATCATTTGTTTTCTGGTTTACAAAATGTTGTCCCGTCCGTTTTCTTGTGTTTCCCCCCCCCGCCCCCATTTTCTTGTTTTACTACTTTCCTCAGACAGAGGTAATGTGAGGTGGTCATTATCAGCTCCATCACACAGAGGAGATTAACAGTTAAAGAGATGAAGTGACTCACCCAGGTCTACTTGGCTGGAAAGTGGTACTCCTGGGGCTGAATTCAAACCTTTGACCTAGAATCTTGTGTTTTCTCCAAAACCTTGTGTTGCTAGGAAAAAAGGTATCCACCTAGAAGAAAATGATATTACAGAGGTGCATCAAACAAATTAACTCACCTTTCTGTAGAGCAAGGAGAGTCTCCCATGGCATATTAATTGCACTGTGCCAGAGCACAGAGTGCAGACACACACCCTCTCTGAGCCTGTGGGTCCCCACAAAGTATCCTGGGTGCAGCTGAAGTTTACAGAACAACAAAGGACTTAGGAGAGTTTGTGGAATATCATGAGAAAGAAAGAAAAGAAAGAAAGAAAGAAAGAAAGAAAGAAAGAAAGAAAGAAAGAAAGAAAGAAAGAAAGAAAGAAGAAAGAAAGAAAGAAAGAAAGAAAGAAAGAAAGAAAGAATCAATAAATAAATAAAGAAATAAATAAATAAATAAAGAAAGAAAGAAAGAAAGAAAGAAAAAGAAATAAAGAAGAAAGAAAGAAAGAAAGAAAGAAGAAAGAAAGAAAGAAAGAAAGAAAGAAAGAAAGAAAGAAAGAAAGAAAGAAAAAGAAAGAAAGAAAGAGAAAGAAAGAAAGAAAGTCTATTAGTCTGTAATCCAGGGATCTTAACCTTAGAGGAATTTGGATGGGCTTCAGAGGATTCATGAAATCCCTGAAATTTGAATAAAATTTTATGTATTATGTGCATTTTCCTGGAAATAGGGTCTGGATTTCATCAGAATCTCAAAAAGATGTCTAAGCCAAAAGGTTAAATATCACTGGTATTAATTATAAAGGAAGAAGCAAATGTCATGGAAGAAAATTCTCCCCTTTGTGACCAAAGTGGTGCATTGCTGATATGTTCTTGGATTGAAGAATCAAGGCCCATCATGTTTGATAAGGCTGGGATCAGAAGGCCTTTTTTGGCATCTTCGGGGAGAATCAATGAGATTGATTTAAGACTGTACTGAACAGAGAATGCCTAGAAGTTAGGCCATATTTTGAAATGAGATAGTAAGATTTTGATTCCTCAGGATTTGTTTATTTTATTTTTCTAAAATAGCTTAGGGCCCATCTATTTGGAAGGTTTTGGGCAGTCTATCCCGGAGACACAAGACTGGACGTAATGACTAATGGACTTGCCCTTCACATTTGTAACATAAAGATTCCTACTAGAGAATGCCCCTTAGGTTGGGTTTCTATACAATGAATTACATCTTGTCGTTATGGTAACTAATTCTCTAAATATAGCGTGAAGGAAAAAAGAGTTCCTCTTACAAGGCAACATGAAATTGTTATGACAACAGTAGTTTTAAAAATAAGTAGATTAATGCCTGTGATTTTCATCTTTTTTTTCCATAATGAGTTTTATAAAGTCTTAGGCATGAGTCAGACTTTTATCCTAACTCATAAATACAAAACCAAGCAGAAACAGAGGGAAAGCGCTTTGAAAATTTTCTCCTTTAAGGGAAGAATAGTTAAATCAATTACATCGTATATATGTGATAGAATACAGACTAACATTAAAATGCATGTTTTGCATGCATGCCTAGAGAAGATTTTGCATGGTACACATAAAAATATTAACATGATTGGGAGCAAGATGGCGGAGGAGTAGGAGACCTGGATTTCGTCTGGTCTCAGGAATTCAGCTGAATAGGGATCAAACCATTCTGAACACCTACGAACTCAACAGAAGATCAAAGAAAAGAATAGCAGCAACTCTCTGAACGGAAAAGCGACCACTTTCTGGAAGGTAGGACGTGCGGAGAAGTGAATCTGAGGCGATATTCGGGAGGATAGACGGCGGGGGAGGGGGCCTCCATCAGCTGCTTCTGGCAAATGAGAGAGCCGCGGAGCACAAAATCGGAACTTTTAGAAGTCGGCTCCGCTGAGGGACGTCGCTCCAGTGGCTAAGCGGGGGGTGGGACCCTCGTGGGACAGTGTGGTCTCAGGACCCTCGGGGTCACAGAAAGACCGGGGGTGCCTGAGTGTGGCAGAGCTCCCAGGTATTGGAGGGGGAAAGCCGACTCCAGAGGTGGAGCCAAGGCGCGGGCTCTCAGCTCGGGGTTGCCATAAACTGTGATCGGTGACAGTCGGGCCACTGCTCCTCCAGCAGGGACCCAACAAGCGGCAGAGCCGGGGAGACTCCCCTTCCTCCCCCAGGAGGAGCAGCGCGGGAGCGCACTGCAGGGATCTGCTGGGTTTGGAGACTCCACGCGGGGTCAGGTGCCAGAGATAGAAACGCTCAGTCACAGGCCCGGTGAGCACGGAGTGCGGCTGGAGACTGGGGAGATGGGAGTGATTGACTGCTTTTCTCTGGGGGCGCACTGAGGAGCAGGGCCCTGGGTTCTCGGCTTCTCCGGGCGGAGAGTGGGAGGTCGCCACTTTCACCCTGGTCCTCCAAAGATGTACCGAGAGCTTGCAGGGAACAAAAGCTCCTGAGAGCAAACCCGAGCAGCTTGCTTAGCCCGGACCGACAAGGGCGGGGCAATTCTGCCTCCGGTAAAGACATTTGGGAACCACAGCAACAGGCCCCTCCCCCAGAAGATCAGCACGAACAGCCAGCAAGCCAAGACCAAGTTTACTGATCAAGGAGAACGGGAGAACTCCAGCGCTAGGGGAATACTGCACATAGAATTCATGGCTTTTTTACCATGATTCATTAGTTTTTCAAAGTTAATGTTTTTTAACTGTTTTGGGTTTTTTTTTTTTTTTGAATTTTTCTTTTTCCCTTTTTCAACCAACATCTTATCAATGCCTTTTTGAAAAAAAACTTATTTTTCATTTTTAGAGTCATATTTTATCCCTTCATAGTAGTTACCCTTATTTTTGGCATATATATATAAGTTGTTCTCTCTTTAAAATTTTGAGATACAGTTTCTTCTAACAGATCAAAATATACCCTAAATCACTAGTGTATGGCTTTGTTCTAGTTTCCTGCCTGATCACATCTCTCCCTTTTTTTTTCTTTTCTTTTTTTTTTTAAACTTCTTTCTACTTTCAAACAACTTCTTATCTTATCAATTCCGTTTATAAAACCTTTTATAATTTTCATCTTTACAATCATCTTCCATCCCTTCATTGTATCAACACTTATATTGTACATATATAAGTCTTTCTTCCTTTAAATTTTAGGAGGCACTTTCTTCTAACAGACCAAAATACGCCCAAAATCTAGTGTGTGGAACTGATTTATGCACCAGCTTGATCATATTTGATCATATTCTGTTTTTTTTTTTGTTTTGTTCTGTTTTTGTTTGTTTTTATCTTTTTCTTTTTTTTCTCTTTCTTTTTTCTTTCTTTCCCTTTCTTTTCACCTGGTTTGAGGTCTTTTCTGATTTGTTTAGAGTATATTTTCTGGGGACGTGGTTAAACTGTTAGCATTTTGTTCTCTCATTCATCTATTCCCCTCTGGACAAAATGACAAGACGAAAAATATCACCTCAGTAAAAAGAACAAGAGGTAGTACCCTCTGCAAGGGACCTACTCAATACGGACATTAGTACGATGTCAGACATAGAGTTCAGAATCATGACTTTAAAGATACTAGCTGGGCTTGAAAAAAACGTGGAAGTTATTAGAGAAACCCTTCCTGGAGAAATAAAAGAACTAAAATCTAACCAAGTCGAAATCAAAAAGGCTATTAATGAGGTGCAATCAAAAATGGGGGCACTAACTGCTAGGATAAATGAGGCAGAAGAGAGAATCAGTGATATAGAAGACCAAATGATGGAAAATAAAGAGGCTGAGAAAAAGAGAGATAAACAACTACAGGATCACAAGGGCAGAATTCGGGAGATGAGCAATACGATAAGACGAAACAACATTAGAATAATTGGGATCCCAGAAGAAGAACAAAGAGAGAGAGGGGCAGAAGGTATACTGGAGCAAATTATAGCAGAGAACTTCCCTAATGTGGGGAAGGAAACAGACATCAAAATCCAAGAGGCACAGAGAACCCCTCTCAAAATCAATCAAAATAGGTCAACACCCTGACATCTGATAGTAAAACGTACGAGTCTCAGAGACAAAGAGAAAATCCTGAAAGCAGTTCGGGAGAAGAGATATGTAACCTACAATGGTAGAAACATTAGATTGGCAACAGACCTATCCACAGAGACCTGGCAGGCCAGAAAGGACTGGCATGATATCTTCAGAGCACTAAATGAGAAAAATATGCAGCCAAGAATACTATATCCAGCTAGGCTGTCATTGAAAATAGAAGGAGAGATAAAAAGTTTCCAGGACAAACAAAAGCGAAAGGAATTTGCAAACACAAAACCAGCCCTAAAAGAAATATTGAAAGGAGTCCTCTAAGCAAAGAGAAAGCCTAAAAGCGGCATAGATCAGAAAGGAGCACAGACAATGTACAGTCACAGTCACCTTACAGGCACTAAATTCATATCTTTCAATAGTTACCCTGAATGTAAATGGGCTAAATGCCCCAATCAAAAGACACAGGCTATCAGATTGGATTAAAACACAAGACCCATCAATAAGCTGTCTGCAGGAGACTGATTTGAGACCCAAAGACACCCCCAGATTGAAAGAGAGGGGGTGGAAAACCATTTACCACGCTAATGGACACCAAAAGAAAGCTGGGGTGGCAATCCTTATATCAGACAAATTAGATTTTAAAACAAAGACTGTAATAAGGGATGAGGAAGGACACTCTATCCTACTTAAAGGGTCTATCCAAGAAGCACATCTAACAATTGTAAATATCTATGCCCCTAACATGGGAGCAGCCAATTATATAAGGCAATTAATAAGAAAAGCAAAGAAACACATTGACAACAATACAATAATAGTGGGGGACTTTAACACCCCCCTGACAGAAATGGACAGATCTTCTAAGCAAATGATCAACAAGGAAATAAAGACTTTGAATGACACACTGGACCAAATGGACTTCACAGACATTTTCAGAACGTTCCATCCCCAAACAAAGGAATACACATTTTTCTCTAGTGCCCATGGAACATTCTCCACAAGAGATCACATCCTAGGCCACAAATCAGATCTCAACCAGTACCAAAAGATTGGGATTATTCCCTGAATATTTTCAGACCACAGTGCTTTGAAAGTGATTGAACTCAATCACTCAGCATAACATCCTCCAGTTCCATCCACGTCGTTGCAATTGGCAAGATCTCATTCCTTTTGATGGTTGCATAATATTCCATTGTGTATATATACCAAATCTTTATCCATTCATCTGTCGATGGACATCTTGGCTCTTTCCACGGTTTGGCTATTGTGGACATTGCTGCTATAAACATTGGGGCACACGTACCCCTTCGGATCCCTACATTTGTATCTTTGTGGTAAATACCCAGTACTGCAATTGCTGAATCGTATGGTAGCTCTATTTTCAACTGTTTGAGGAACCTCCATACTGTTTTCCAGAGGGGTTGCACCAGCTTGCATTCCCACCAACAGTGTAGGAGGGTTCCCCTTTCTCCGCATCCCCGCCAACATCTGTCGTTTCGTGACTTGTTAATTTTAGCCATTCTGACTGGTGTGAGGTGGTATCTCATTGAGGTTTTGATTTGGATTTCCCTGATGCTGAGCGATGTTGAGCACTTTTTCATGTGTCTGTTGGCCATTTGGATGTCGTCTTTGGAAAAATGTCTATGTCTTCTGCCCATTTCTTGATTGGATCATTTGTTCTTTGGGTGTTGAGTTTGATAAGTTCTTTATAGATTTTGGATACTAGCCCTTTATCTGATATGTCATTTGCAAATATTTTCTCCCATTCTGTCCGTTGTCTTTTGGTTTTGTGGACTGTTTCTTTTGCTGTGCAAAAGCTTTTTATCTTGATGAAATCCCAATAGTTCATTTTTGCCCTTGCTTCCCTTGTCTTTGGCGATGTTTCTAGGAAGAAGTTGCTGCGGCTGAGGTCGAAGAGGTTGCTACCTTTGTTCTCCTTTAGGATTTTGATGGACTCCTGTCTCACATTGAGGTCTTTCAACCATTTGGAGTCTATTTTTGTGTGTGGTGTAAGGAAATGGTCCAGTTTCATTTTTCTGCATGTGGCTGTCCAATTTTCCCAACACCATTTGTTGAAGAGACTGTCTTTATTCCATTGGACATTCTTTCCTGCTTTGTCAAAGATGAGTTGACCATAGAGTTGAGGGTCCATTTCTGGGCTCTCTATTCTGTTCCATTGATCGATGTGTCTGTTTTTGTACCAGTACCATACTGTCTTGATGATGACAGCTTTGTAATAGAACTGGCAGTCTGGAATTGTGATGCCGCTAGCTATGCTTTTCTTTCTCAACATTCCTCTGGCTTTTTGGGGTCTCTTCTGGTTCCATACAAATTTTAGGATTATTTGTTCCATTTCTTTGAAAAAAGTGGATGGTATTTGGATGGGGATTGCCTTGAATGTGTAGATTGCTCTAGGTAGCATTGATATCTTCACAATGTTTGTTCTTCCAATCCATGAGCATGGAACGTTTTTCCATTTCGTTGTGTCTTCCTCAATTTCTTTCATGAGTATTTTATAGTTTTCTGAGTACAGATCCTTTGCCTCTTTGGTTAGATTTATTCCTAGGTATCTGATGGTTTTGGGTGCAATTATAAATGGGATTGACTCCTTAATTTGTCTCTCTTCTGTCTTGTTGTTGGTGTATTGGAATGCCACTGATTTCTGTGCATTGATTATATATCCTGCCACTTGACTGAATTCCTGTATAAGTTCTAGCAGTTTTGGGGTGGAGTCTTTGGGTTTTCCACAGAAAGTATATCATCTGTGAAGAGTGAGAGTTTGACTTCTTTGCCAATTTGGATGCCTTTGATTTCTTTTTGCTGTCTGATTTCTGTGGCTAGGACTTCTAATACTATGTTGAATAGCAGTGGTGATAGTGAACATCCCTGCCGCGTTCCTGACCTTAGGGGGAAAGCTCTCAGCTTTTCCCCATTGAGAATGATATTCACTGTAGGTTTTTCATAGATGGCTTTTATGATATTGAGGTATGTACCCTCTATCCCTATACTCTGAAGAGTTTTCATCAAGAAAGGATGCTGTACTTTGTCAAATGCTTTCTCTGCATCTAATGAGAGGATCATATGATTCTTGTTCTCTCTTTTGTTAATGTATTGTATCACGTTGATTGATTTGCGGATGTTGAACCAACCTTGTGGCCCAGGGATAAATCCCACTTGGTCATGGTGAATAATCCTTTTAATGTACTCTTGGATCCTATTGGCTAGTATTTTGGTGAGAATTTTTGCATCCATGTTCATCTAGGATATTGTCTGTAATTCTTTTCGATGGGGTCTTTGTCTGGTTTAGGGATCAAGGTAATGGTGGCCTCATAAAATGAGTTTGGAAATTTTCCTTCCATCTCTATTTTTTGGAACAGTTTCAGGAGAATAGGTATCAATTCTTCTTGAAATGTTTGGTAGAATTCCCCTGGGAAGCCATCTTCCCTGGGCTTTTGTTTGTTGGAAGATTTTTGATGACTGCTTCAATTTCCTTAGTGGTTATAGGTCTGTTTAGGTTTTCTGTTTCTTCCTGGTTCAATTTTGGTAGTTGATACATCTCTAGGAATGCATCCATTTCTTCCAGGTTATCTAACTTGCTGGCATAGAGTTGCTCATAATATGTTCTTATAATTGTTTGTATTTCTTTGGTGTTGGTTGTGATCTCTCCTCTTTCATTCATGGTTTTGTTGATTTGGATCCTTTCTCTTTTCTTTTTGATAAGTCTGGCCAGGGGTTTGTCAATATTGTTAATTCTTTCAAAGAACCAGCTCCTAGTTTCATTGATTTGTTCTACTGTTCTTTTGTTTCTATTTCATTGATTTCTGCTCTGATCTTGATTATTTCCCCTCTCCTGCTGGTTTTAGACTTTATTTGCTGTTTTTTCTCTAGCTCCTTTAGGTGTAGAGTTAGGTTGTGTATTTGAGACCTTTCTTGTTTCTTGAGAAAGGCTTGTATTGCTATATACTTTCCTCTCAGGACTGCTTTGCTGTATCCCAAACACTTTGAACAGTTGTGTTTTCATTTTCATTGGTTTCCATGAATTTTTTTAATTCTTCTTTAATTTCCTGGTTGACCCATTTATTCTTTAGTACGATGCTCTTTAGCCTCCATGTATTTGAGTTCTTTTCGACTTTCCTCTTGTGATTGATTTCTAGTTTCAAAGCACTGTGGTCTGAAAATATTCAGGGAATAATCCCAATCTTTTGGTACTGGTTGAGATCTGATTTGTGGCCTAGGATGTGATCTCTTGTGGAGAATGTTCCATGGGCACTAGAGAAAAATGTGTATTCCTTTGTTTGGGGATGGAACGTTCTGAAAATGTCTGTGAAGTCCATTTGGTCCAGTGTGTCATTCAAAGTCTTTATTTCCTTGTTGATCATTTGCTTAGAAGATCTGTCCATTTCTGTCAGGGGGGTGTTAAAGTCCCCCACTATTATTGTATTGTCAATGTGTTTCTTTGCTTTTCTTATTAATTGCCTTATATAATTGGCTGCTCCCATGTTAGGGGCATAGATATTTACAATTGTTAGATGTGCTTCTTGGATAGACCCTTTAAGTAGGATAGAGTGTCCTTCCTCATCCCTTATTACAGTCTTTGTTTTAAAATCTAATTTGTCTGATATAAGGATTGCCACCCCAGCTTTCTTTTGGTGTCCATTAGCGTGGTAAATGGTTTTCCACCCCCTCTCTTTCAATCTGGGGGTGTCTTTGGGTCTCAAATCAGTCTCCTGCAGACAGCATATGGATGGGCCTTGTTTTTTAATCCAATCTGATAGCCTGTGTCTTTTGATTGGGGCATTTAGCCCATTTATATTCAGGGTAACTATTGAAAGATATGAATTTAGTGCCATTGTATTGCCTGTAAGGTGACTGTTACTGTATATTTTCTGTGTTCTTTTCTGGTCTATGCTGCTTTTAGGCTCTCTCTTTGCTTAGAGGACCCCTTTCAATATTTCTTTTATGGCTGGTTTCGTGTTTGCAAATTCCTTCAGTTTTTGTTTTTCTGGAAGCTTTTTATCTCTCCTTCTATTTTCAATGAATGCCTCGCTGGATATAGTATTCTTGGCCTCATATTTTTCTCATTTAGTGCTCTGAAGATATCATGCCAGTCCTTTCTGGCCTGCCAGGTCTCTGGATAGGTCTTTTGCCAATCTAATGTTTCTACCATTATAGGTTACATATCTCTTCTCTCAAGCTGCTTTCAGGATTTTCTCTTTGTCTCTGAGACTCGTAAGTTTTACTATTAGATGTCGGGGTGTTGACTTATTTTTATTGATTTTGAGAGGGGTTCTCTGTGCTTCCTGGATTTTGATGTCTGTTTCCTTCCCCACATTAGGGAAGTTCTCTGCTATAATTTGCTCCAATATACCTTCTGCCCCTTTCTCTCTTTCTTCTTCTTCTGGGATCCCAATTATTCTAATGTTGTTTCATCTTATCGTATTGCTTATCTCTCGAATTCTGCCCTCATGATTCCGTAGTTGTTTCTCTCTTTTTCTAAGCTTCTTTATTTTCCATTATTTGGTCTTCTATATCACTAATTCTCTCTTCTGCCTCATTTTTCCTAGCAATTAGTGCCCCCATTTTTTATTGCACCTCATTAATAGCCTTTTTGATTTCGACTTGGTTAGATTTTAGTTTTTATTTCTCCAGGAAGGGTTTCTCTAATAACTTCCATGCTTTTTTCAAGCCCAGCTAGTATCTTTAAAGTCATCATTTTGAATTCTAGGTCCAACATCGCACTAATGTCCGTATTGAGTAGGTCCCTGGCAGACGGTACTACCTCCTGTTCTTTTTGTTGAGGTGATATTTTTCGTCTTGTCATTTTGTCCAGAGGAGAATAGATGAATGAGAGAACAAAATGCTAACAGTTTAACCACGTCCCCAGAAAATATACTCTAAACAAATCAGAAAAGACCTGAAAGCAGGGGAGAAGAAAGGGAAAGAAAGAAAAAAGAAAGAGGAAAAAAGAAAAAGAAAAAGATAAAAACAAACAAAAACAGAACAAAACAAAAATAAAACAGAATATGATCAAATATGATCAGTCTGGTGCATAGATCAGTGCCACACACTAGATTTTGGGTGTATTTTTGTCTCTTAGAAGAAAATGCCTCCTAAAATTTTAAAGAAAAGAAAGACTTATATATGTACAAAATAAGGGTTGATACAATGAAGGAATGGAAGATGATTGTAAAGATGAAAATTATAAAAGATTTTATAAAAGAAATTGATAAGATAAGAAGTTGTTTGAAAAAAGAAAGAAGAGGATTTAAAAAAAGGAAAAAAAAAGGGAGAGAATGTGATCTGGCAGGAGAGTAGAACAAAGCCATACACTAGTGATTTAGGGCATATTTTGATCTGTTAGAAGAAACTGTATCTCAAAATTTTAAAGAGAGAACAACTTATATATATATAAATATACCAAAAATAAGGGTAACTACTATGAAGGGATAGAATATGACTCTAAAAATGAAAAATAAATTTTTTTTTTTCAAAAAGGGATTGATAAGATGTTGGTTGAAAAAGGGAAAAAAAATTTAAAAAAAACAGTAAAAAAAATTAACTTTGAAAGACTAATGAATCATGGTAAAAAAGGCATGAATTCTATGTGCAGTATTCCCCTAGCGCTGGAGTTCTCCCATTCTCATTGATCGGTAAACTTGGTCTTGGCTGGGTGTTCTTGCTGATCTTCTGGGGGAGGGGCCTGTTGCTGTGGTTCCCAAATGTCTTTGCCAGAGGCGGAATTGCCCCGCCCTTGTCGGTCCCAGCTAAGCAAGCTGCTCGCGTTTGCTCTCAGGAGCTTTTGTTCCCTGCAAGCTTTCCCTACCGCTTTGGAGGATGAGAGTGAAAATGGCAGCCTCCCAATCTCCGCCTGGAGGAGCTGAGAACTCGGGGCCCCGCTCCTCAGTGCGCCCCCAGAGAAAAGCAGTCAATCACTCCCATCTCCCCAGTCTCCAGCCGCACTCCGTGCTCACCCGGCCTGTGACCAAGCGTTTCTATCTCTGGCACCTGACCCCGTGTGGAGTCTCCAAACCCAGCAGATCCCTGTGTTGCGCTCCGCGCCGCTCCTCCCAGGGGAGGAAGGGGAGTCTCCCTGGATCTGCCGCTTGTTGGGTCCCTGCTGGAGGAGCAGTGGCCCGACTGTCACTGATCAGTTTATGGCAACCCCAAGCTGAGAGCCCACGCCTCGGCTCCGTCTCTGCAGCCGGCTTCCCCACTCCGATACCTGGGAGCTCTGCCGCACTCAGGCACCCCCAGTCTTTCTGTGACCCCGAGGGTCCCAAGACCACACTGTCCCGCGAGGATTCCACCCCCCGCTTAGCCACTGCAGCGACGTCCCTCAGCGGAGCCGACTTCTTAAAGTTCCGATTTTGTGCTCCGCGGCTCTATCACTTGCCAGAAGTGGCCACGGAGGCCCCCTCCCCCGCCGTCTATCCTCCCGAATATCGCCTCGGATTCACTTCTCTGCACGTCCTACCTTCCAGTAAGTGGTCGCTTCTCTGTTCAGAAAGTTGTTGCTATTCTTTTCTTCGATCTCCTGTTGAGTTCGTAGGTGTTCAGAATGGTTTGATCCCTATTCAGCTGAATTCCTGAGACCAGATGAAATCCAGGTCTCCTACTCTTCCATCATCTTGCTCCGCCCCCCTCTCTATATGTGTGTGTTTTAATAAAAAAAAAATAGGCGTTTTGATAAAAAGATGAAAAGAAAATTCTTTTAGATTTCTCCTACAGTGTCTCTCTGTGGTACCTGTGTAAGTGTACAGAACATTTGTCTCATAAGAAGGTATCATAACCTTCAAATTAATAATTTTTCTTTTTTGTTGTTGTTTTGTTTTGGAGTTTATTACCATTCCTTACTCACCTGAGAAATAATTCTCATGTGTCAAGTGCCAATTCCAAAATCAGGGCTTGGAAGTTGGAAGAATTGTCTTTTTCCGCCCCCTGCTCATATAGCAATTTGGTTATATTTCTTAGTGACACTGTGGTCGGCATTATTTATTATCAACACACAAGCCATCCTATCCTTCTTTCTTCTAACCAGAACTTGCTTCTGTGAATTTTGCGTGACTCTGTGGGTCAGGGGAATCTGATAGCCTCCCTGTCTCCAGGGGGAGAATCTTGATTGGTCCCAACTAATTGGTCATTCATTCTTTGTTATTAAAGATTGAGTTAGAAGTAAGCAGATGATCTAGCTAATAAGAAATAAGGGGACGTTTTCTCAAGGTTTTTTGGGAAAACTTTTTACAGCTTGATCCAGGAAGATTCCCCTTCCGACTTTGGATAGAGCTGTGCAAAGAAGTTATGCTTAGAGCTGCAACAGCTCATTTGTAACCAAGAGGGAATGAACCAGAAGAGACAACATACTAATGATGCCAGAGCAAGAAGTTGGAAACCAGGTAGTCCTTGACGAAGATCTTGTGTTGCAGAATTTCTTACCAGCAGACTTTTCATTCTATAAAATATTATTTATAACACATGAGTTCATGCATAATTGTGCAGATTTTGCCCCATACCAGGGTACCCTGCTACTCTCTGCTTACCACACTGTGTGCTCTGATATAGTGTCTTTGCCTAGAAAATGCGGCATCTTTGTCTAATTTTCACAAAAGCATGGAATTAGCTAGTAGAAGTTGCTTTTAGTTGAATGCAGTACTTCCTTGCCATGAAAGTGTCCTAATCTGATAAATCATTCACACATTTTCTTGTCATTTGCTGTGTAACTTGTATGCCACTAGATAGTGAACTCCATGAGAGACAGGAAAAATGGTATGAATCAATCTATATTATTTGGTTGGCACATATGTAGATGATAGTAAATGCTTAATGACCAAGGGGGGGATGGGAATTGTTATATTATCCGATTAGTGACGTCATAGGCTATGCTTACAAGATGTCAAACATCTGGATACTTGAGAATATCTGATTGGCTGACTGCATGTTTTTTATCTTAATCTGGATTTTTTGGCATCAAGTAATATAACCCCAAGTTTAGCTTGCAAAAATCGGGCACTCTTATTCTTTTATTCTCAGATGTGGTGAGATGCTGAACTGTCATGCAGATAGATGAGTGATGGCTGTTTAACATGCTGTCATCCTAACTCCCAGGGAATTCCCTCCAGGAGAGCATAAGGCAGCCAAAAGTTCTTTGGGAAATCTTTCCTTATTCCAGATGTTAAGTCTATGACAAGATGTGTTCCAGTGTGTTATTGAAGGCACAGACTCTAAAGAAAATTTGAAAAAGGAAATTGGTAACTAAAATCCAAGTTCCTTCCTGGGATCATAGGCATCTGACAGATGTTTAGGTGTCAGAATAATTGCTGACTTTTTTCTCTTCCATTATCCTTCTAGCATTTTCTCTCCCTATACCTAGTCTTCAGATTGGGTGGTGCATAACTGGAAAGTAAAACGAGGGTTAATCCAAGAAACTTAAAAGAGAACGGAAAGCATTCTCATCATTCTTCATTGGCTTATCACACAGTCCCAGTCCCCAGGGCATTTTGATTTAAAATTCTAGTTTAGGCACATTTGTAGATATAAACTCATTTTTAGCATATTCAAAATGAAATGTGTGTGTATATATATATATAGTTTTAAATATAGCAGATTATCATACTACCTTTCCTCTTTGAGGTTCTATTTTGAGGACTTAAATTCAACCTTTCAACATTTTAGAGTTGAAAACAAGGAGTAGTATAGAAATGTTGTTATTATGAGGGCATTTTTTTGTTACAAGTTATACTACACAACTCAAAGTGACTTAAGTAAAATGACAATTATTAGCTCATAGATATTAAGTAATGCAGGGGCGAGACTGGCTTCAGTTATGGCTTTATCCTGGTCTCCAGCAATGTCACCAGGCTTTCTCCATTGTAGTGACTCAATTCCCAGGTTTTGCATAATGGCAAAAATGGCTACAACTGCTCCAGTTCCTGCTTACTCTGAAGTTCACATCTAGTGAAAAAGAGAAATTGCCTCTACCCAAAGAGTCCTAGCCAAGATTTCACTGCATCTTACTGGTCTGTTAGGTTCATATGCTCAATGCCTGAATCAATCACCATGATGATGGGCATAAAAGGCATTAAGGGGCTTAACTCATTTATTCCACATTTGCACTGGAGGAAGGGTGAAGCACATGTCCTGAGGTTAGGGCAGGGGAAATTCCCAAGTTCACATTTGGGCCTTTATTCAAAATAAACACACATGGACTTGAGAAAAGAATAAATGTCCATTCAGAATTCACTTCAGTTCCTTTATTTAAATAATGAGATTAAAGGTTTAACAAAACAGTGAAGCCCAGAATCTACTACCCAGCACAATGCAGAGCATATGTTAGTTGGCTTGGTAAATATTGGCTGAATGAATGAATAAATGAATAAATGAATTACTAAGACATGTGTCACACCCCAACCCATGTGTCCTCCAAACTCCAGGGAAGGAGCACGTTTTCTGTAGGTTCCCCTCGAAGTCCCCCTCTTTCATTTGTTGTAAGATGAACACCAAGCACACGCCCCTCCCCTTCTACCAATGGTAAAGGGAAGAGGCCAGGAGCACCCTGTTTCCAGGATGTTTCTCAGGCACTTCATTTATACCCTGGAAGGGCTAATTTTCAGGGACCTCCTTTGCCAACCCAGTGGAGCAACTAACTCTTAGGCTTTTATTCTTGGCCTTTGGGGCGCTGCCTATGTTGATAGAACATTCTATCAACGTGGTGTTAAATATACTTCAATCCACCCATCCATACTTCATCCACACATATAAAGGGAAAAGCACAAATATAATGGGAAAAAAAAGATTAAAAAAAGAAAAGATGGCACCTGTCAGCTGGAACGAGGCAGAGGAATGCCTGCGGGAAAAGAGAAGAAACAAAAAGAAAAGGAAAAGGAAAGAAGAAAAAAAGCCTAGTGTTAAAGAAAGAGAGAGAGAGAGAGAGAGAGAGAGAGAGAGAGAGAGATGGTGCCCGCCTGGCTGAGGGAGGCGGCGGGAGAGCCGGAAGAGAGGGCCCAGGGCCGGCAGGTGTCTAGCTGTGCGGCTGATGAGACGCCCGCCCCTCAGGCCGGCGCTGGAAGGTGGCGAATGAGCTCGGGTGACATGGAGCGTGGGCGTCCCTGCGCCAGCCCGCCGGCAGCCGCTTCTCAGGTTTGTGCGTCTGATGGCCCGAGCACCCTCGCTTTGCAAAGCTTGACCTTTGGGGGAGGAGCTGTCAGGTGCGGGTCTTCCAAGTAGGGGTCCCTGCGGAGGGCTTCAAACGCTATGCTCCTCAGGGGAAAGCTCCAGGTTTTGACTTCCTTCCCGACTGTGGGTCGCCTCGCCAGGGGTGGGGTTTAGGTCGAGATTGTGTCCCAGCCTCTCCTGCCGACTTATGACTAGCTGCAGTTTAGCTGTGTCCCCCTCCCTACCCCCCGCCCGGAGGTGATCCCGGGACCCTCCTCCCCGGCGCTCTTGAACCCGAACCCCTCTGTCTCCCTGTCCTTCTCCCTCTTCCCATTCTTGAGCTAGGAGGTCCATCTTCTCCTGCCCTGGGACATCGGAGTCCCTGGGTCTCAGGCCCTTGACGCTGGAACCCATACCACAGGTCCCTGGGGTCGCAGGGCTTGGGACTCAGTTTGAATGATACCGGCGCTTTCCGGAGCCTCCAGCTTGCACTTGGCAGATTGGGGGTCTTCTCGGCCCCCTTAACTAGGTGAACCCATTCCTGGAATCAGTCTCCTCTTAAACGTACAGTTGGCCCTTGAACGGCCCAGGTTCGCTTATACAGGGATTTTTTTTTTTTCCCACATAGTAGGTGAATGTATTTTATCTTCCTTTGATGTTTTAATGCGCTCTTTTCTCTACCTTACTGTGAGACACAGTATATAATACCTGTACAAAATATGTATTAATCAACTGTGTTATCAGTAAGGCTTCTGGTCAATAGTAGGCTATTAGTAGTTAAGTTTTAAGAGAGCCAAAGTTTTATGTGGATTTTTGTTTGCCCTCACGCCTGCCCCTGTTGTTCAAGGGTCAACTATATATATATATATATATATATATATATATATATATATATATATATATATCTCATATTGTTTCTGTTTCTCTGGAGAACTGTGGCTAATACACTGCCATAACAAATTAAGATAAATGTAGTGAATTAAAAACAACATTCATCTATTATTATTATTTATTATCAAGCAGATCTGGCTGGTTTCTCTGCTTTGAGTCTCAAAAGGCCAGAATCAAGGTGTCAGCTGGGTGCCTTCTCTCCCATAGCCTCCAGAGGAGAATCCATTTCCAGGCTCCCTCCTGTTGTTGCCAGAATTTAGTTCCTTAACAGCTGTAGCCCTGGGTTCCTGTCTCCTTGTTGGCTGTCAGTGGGGGCCTGCCTCCCTGAGCTCCGAGGGCCCACTCCTCATGCTGAGGTGGAGCCTGTTACATCTCAGAACCAGCAGTGGCGTCAGATCCTTCCCAGGCTGTAGCATCTCTCGGCCTCCTCTTCGATCTTGAGGGCTTGTGGAATTACATTAGGCCTGTCTGATAATATAGGATAATCCTCCTATCGTAAAGCCAGCTGATTAGCAGCCTTTATTCCATTGCAAAGCCCCTTTGTCAGGTTGGAGGAAAGCCACGGACACCAAAGTCCTGCCTCCCAGGACTTGGTACATGTTCCCTTACAGAACGCGTGTAGCGGTTTATGCCGCCTCCAGCGTTGTATGAGATTTCCCCTTTCCCCCCCAGGCATCGGTCTTATTACTAAACTAATGAACCTCACAGTAACAAACTTCACCTTCGATAGGTGAAAAGGCATCTCAGGGTTTCTTGAATTGTGTTTCTTCGATTATTAATGAGGTGGGATTTCAAAGGGCATTTGGTGAGATGGTCCATCAATGCAGTGACGCAGAGATCCGTATGGACAGCGGGGCTGTTGTGGTGGCAGCGTAATGCAGCTATTTCTCTGCCCTGCAGCTTGGCATGGAGGAGGAGCAGCTGGGGACTGTAGCAGGAAGCCAGAGCAGAAGTGTAGCCACTGACTCAGTCAGGAAGTGATCGCGATCCATGGTAAGTTCACCGGGACCATTGCTGGTGTGTGTTTGGACACAAACTGCAGAAACCCCTGTCTTTTTGTTTTAGTATCTTGTGCCAAATGTGCCGTAACATACTTCACAGATTATTTATTTCTCACTTAAAAAAAATACGATGCCAGATTCAGGTTGCTTTCAAAACAAAAAATGTGAGAACCAAAAAATTTAAACTGCTCGGTGATGGTTGAAGAAAAACATATTGAGAAGCCAGAGCGCAGCGGGGCTTCCTGATGGTCTGTCATAAACTTGGTTAAGATAAATAAATTCACTGAAGCAAAGTCCTGTCTTTCATACATACAGTTAATTTCGTGAAAAAAATTATGCTAGCATCTTGATAATTCACAGAGACTAGGAAACTACATATGGATTTGGATTTTATCTACATATGTAGTTAGGGAAGCTTTTGGCTCAAATGACCTGGATTAAGTAACATAAAGTGGATGAATAGAAAGCCCTTCCTTTGGCTTTGTTTGTATGGACAAAGGGAGTGGAAAACTTGGCCAAGGCTGTTATATTAAACTGTGCTGATAAATTATCTGAAATATCAGACCAAGGTTCTCCACATGGCAACAATATATATACTTTGCCTTTTAGCAACCCCACAGTTTGCATTATTGTAACTAATTCATGCACAGACTGTATTCATTTGACTCATTAATTTGACTTTACTTAGAAAAAAGGTAACAGAAAAGTGTATACAATTATGGTTAATCTTGTGGGGGTGGGTAGGGACCTTAAGGGGCTTCTAGAATGCATGTAATGTTCTTTTTCCAGAACTGAGTACCAGTTTTATATATATATATATATATTCAGTTTGTGAACCTGTGTACTTAAGCACTTATGATTTATGCACTTTCCTGAACATATAATTAAATAAAATACATTTTTAAAAAGAAGGGTGCATGGCAGTGGTGAGAGGTTAAGTTTGAGAACATTTATAAGGTGTGGCAAAATCTTTAAAATTACAAGTTGTTGTAGAAAGCAGTTGCATCAATTCCAGAGGTTCCAAACTGTTGTCTGTGCGCCATATTCAGACCCAAAGATGTTTGGCCTATGGGTTTAGTGAAAAGTGAATTAATTGTGAACCATTAAAAATGGCGGTGATTTACATCAACATTTAGGTTATGGGTTTCCTTTGAAATGTTAGCAGCCCTTGTAACCCTGAGTTGTGTTGTCACATGGCAGTATTCTTCTAGAACAAAGGAAAAGCTGCCTCCTGGACACAAGACCAGAGCTTTCCACTTTGCCACAGTCTCCAGGATTCCCTGTGGTCTCTCTGACAAAATTTGTGACCCTTTTTGCCTGTAGGTCAATCTGGTTGAATGTGCAGTTACTGATATTTTGCCGGAAAATTGTAATGGGCCATATAGACTCGGATGTTGTATAGATTTTTGATGCGGAGGGAGATTTTGTTGACAACACGGTGATGTATGGATTTGGTCATTAAATGGTTACCCGCATCAGGAAGGATAGTGTGAGTGGAGAATCTGAGTCTCTAGATCTAATTTATGCTTTGTAGACACCGACAAGGCCTTCATCACAGCTCACCATCCCTATGTTCTGAAGACTGCTAGGTGCTGCTTTTGAACTAAAATCATAGGGATGAATTCCAAATGAACCCAATGCATATGTTTGGAACAGCCGTAAAAATAGATTTTCAGGTTGCAGCTGTGGTCCTCTTATTAATCACATCTCCAGTTGTGGGGATGTAAGGCTCACTTAAAAATGAAGTGAGGCAAGGCTTGGAATTGCTATTTTGTGCAGGAGCAGTCCGGAGCTGCCTGCCCACACAGATGACTTAGAAGGGGTAAAGTGAACCTGGATGACTGTGGAAAGCAGGTCTCGGGGAAACCAGCTGCAGACCCCAGCCTTGCCCGTGGGAAGCAGGGAACCCAGGCACGCAAACCTGAAAATACTTAGGGATCCTGCATGTCAGCAACACCAGAAAAGCAGTTACAACCCCGGGGTGTGAGGATGACCACACACATGTTGGCCATTGCTGTTCTTGCCACAACTAATGTTTCCCGAACAGTGTTTCTAGCTGATGTGTGAACAGGTCCCAGTCGCTGTCTCATTTACAGAGAGGATGGGTATTAGAATTTAGCAGATCCCAGCAGATGGGGCCGGAAAGGTTCTTGAGTCCTGCACGTCTCAGGATTTGTCTTCATCTGCTAGCTATTTTAGAGCTGGTGACATTTTGAAAAGGCCATCCACATGGCATTGGTGTTCCTGTCCCATCTTGCTTTTGAAATTCTGTGCATTTTATAGGTGTTTTTAGTTTTGGAGTGTAGCTGGAGTTTTAGTTCTAGATTGGGTCTTCTCTCAATGGTTCCAGGCATTACAAAATGGAAGAGCCTATAATACATGGGTACAGAATTCCATCTAGTCATTTGGGCCCGTTGTCTGAGAGTCCTCACTGAGAAGAACAGAGAAGAGGCTTCATCTAAATAAAACTCTTACAACTGGGAGTTTTTACAGTGAAGCACTCACACTTGACACTCCTTAGGTCATTTAGACACTAATACCCAGGGAACCAAGTCACTTGCCTGTGGTCACAGGAGCAGTTATCAGCCGGAAGGAGAGTAGAGCTCCAAATCTTGAGTTAAATTGGACTCCCTTTTACCAAGTAAAGTAGAGAACCAGAACAACCATCTAAATACTTGGGTCAAACGACTGACCATTTGGAGTGTGTCAACGAGAGGACAAATATTTCTACAAAAAGTAAAGATTTCTATGTATAAAACTACAAGTGTTTCCAAAGAGCAGCATCTTTGGTGTCAAGTATTCCACAGCAATTGCTTTTCTTTTTCTTTTTCTTTTTCTTTCTTTCTTTCTTTCTGTTTTCATGTCCAGGTTAAATGCCCATTCTTTGCATTCACCCAGTGCCAAAAACATCCTACCTCCACCCCCGGTTAACAGTACTTCCGACCTTGTATGAAAATGGTTCATTTACTTGTCTGTGTCTCCACTAGTTTGTAAGCACCAAGGGTGTGTCGCACAGTGGTGTGCAGAGCTGAGTTGCAGCTACTCACAAAGACCAATTATCAAGTTCTTGAAACTTTGCAAAAGCCAGTTCACAAGTTGGCAGCTTGAAAGCAACCATGGGAAAGTATTTACACCACAGAAATGGGCAGATGATACAAATCAGGGCTCCCTCCACCTCTGCAGAACCACTTTTCAACTTTTACCAGCCTCCTTCTGGTCAGAGACCTATGCATAAGTGAAAGGGTGAATGAATGAAGTTGTTTCTCAGTTATTTTCCAGGGCTGATTGCCTATAATCCATTGAATGTTATAAGGGGCATTGCACGGGACTCTCAGCAAAGTTCAAGGGAGAAACCAGAAGTCCTTGGGCTCTTGGGGACAAGGGCACCTGGAGTTAAGTCCCCACTCTTTTATCAGCAGTTATGAACTGCAAGCACATTATCTTTATTCTCCGAGCCTCTGGAGTTTTTATCCTGTTCTATAAAAAAGTATAATAATACAACTTACAGTGGTGTAATGAGGGTTAAAGATAATGTTGTATAGGGCACCAGCAGCTAAATCACCTCCCTCGACTCATAGCTCATTTATCATGCACATTTTCCTGCAGTCCCAAGACATTTCCCATCACCTGTTCAGCCTTAAAATATTCTAAGCACCTATGATTATCCAAAATTCTTTGTTTAGTTATTTATTATTATTATTTTTTGTTATTGTTATTGATTGTGAGTCTTTTGTCAAGACGGTAACTCCAGTGCCTTGAGTGGTTCCTGACACACATAGTAACCCTCAGTAAATATTCCTTAAATGAATAAATGAGTAAACAGATGAATAAACAGTATTCTTATTTGTTAGGTGATTGTCTACAGCAGGGGTCAGAAACTGCAGTCCACAGACCAAATTCAGACTGCCACCTATTTTTGAAAAGTAAGTTTTATCGGGAGATAGCCACGGTCATTCACTGCTGAATTGCTCTGGTAGCTTTTGCACTAAACGGCAAAGTTGATTAATTGCAGCAGAGACTCTATGGCCTGTAAAGCCAAAAAGATGTACTGTCTGGCCATTTACAGAAAAGGGCACAACTTTGCTGACCTCTGATCTGTAAGATCATCTCTGAAAGGTACTGATTTAAAGCTCAGAAAATTGAGGAATGTTTCTCAGCATCGCCAAATAAATGGGTGGTGACAGGGCGGGGAAATGGGTCTGAGGGCACTGAAGCATAATGTCCCCTAAGTAAGACCTAAGAGGAGGAAGGCATCAACCATCTCCCTACTCCAAGCAAAAGATCTCAGTTCCCCCAAACAGATGCATATCTGTACTGTTTCAGCATATCTCAGTGCAGAACTCTCTGAGTCTGGACGATGATCATATTTTTCCATAGGGTTTTTTTTTTTTTTTTTTTTTTTTATGGTGGTACCAAAGGAAAATATGGAGAGCTTCCAAAAGAGAGGGTGAAGTTTGAGATGGCAGCAGCATTGCAAAAACATGCCGGCAGAGCTCCAAACTCTCATCATGACAGCAGTATCTAATTATTACACTACACTTTGAGAAACCTGATATTATGCAAACAAATTCCAGCTGCATTTTATGACAGCGCATACAATTTTTATAAAAAAAATTTTAAACCCTTTTTATATGGAAAAAATAATCCTTCTCTTACAGTATTTAGAATTAACCAAAGATATAGTATAATAGAGTCTAATAACTTAATTCAGTACGAATGTTGAAGCACACTGAAATGCTCTTTGAGATAAAGAAAGAATTCTGTCCTTTGTGTGTGTGACACAGAGGGCAGTATTTTCTGCTGCTTGCTGTTTGGTGGCAGTAGGAAGGCTGCGGAATCTGTTGTACTAGGGTGGCAGTGGTGGGGAGGGTCCTGCGTTTCAGGGCAGGAATATATGATTTGGGAAAGTTGAGGCATAAGGAGTTAGCCAGGTAATGAAAGGTTGACATGTGTTCCAGGCAGTGGGGACCCGCTTTGCTAAGGCTGGAGCACAGAAGCAATGTGGAGGGAAGCCTGTGAAAATGCTACAAATAGAGACCAAGGCAGAGAGAGCTCATATTATTGAGCACTGACTTTGTACCAGGCACTATAGTAAGTACTATGCATGTATTAACTCATTTAATCCACACAACCAACCTATGAGGTGGGTACTATTATTATCCTTATTTTAGAGGTCAGGAAAATAGAGACAAAAAATAAGGAAGAAAAAAACCCACCAAAACCTCATGCAATGTCAGATAGCTAACAAGTGGCCGAGCTTGAGTTTCAACCCAGGAATCTGGCTTGAGAAATTACACTCTCAACCAACGGGGCTTGCTGAGGTTTGATTGTTGTGGTTCTTGAGAGCTTCCTTGTATATGAGTCTCAGACAAATCTATGGACAAACGAGTAGAATTAATAAATAAATTTAGCAATATCACTGGATAAAAGCTCAGTATACATAATTAATTATATTTTTCTACAGCCGAAAAAAGCAAATCAAAGACAAAAGTTAAAAAAGTAACCGCTGTCTGGGGCACCTGGGTGGCTCAGTCATTAGGCATCTGCCTTTCGCTCAGGTCATGATCCCTGGGTCCTGGGATCGAGCCCTGGGTTGGGCTCCCTGCTCCGCGGGAAGCCTGCTTCTCCCTCTCCCACTCCCCCTGCTTGTGTTCCCTCTCTCGCTGTGTCTCTCTCTGTCAAATAAATAAATACAATCTTTAAAAATAAACAAAAACAAAAAACAAGGAAAGCATCCTTAAAAAAAAAAAGTAACCGTTGTCAAGCGCACTAAAGTTGCTTTCTGAGTTGTCGAGAAAGACAGAAAGAGCTAAGAAACCTCTTGAAGTACGCTGGGTCCTCTCTGAGTCCATCCAAGCTTTTCCCCACAGGGATAAGAGGGGGGACGGACAGAGAATGATTCTGAGATGTGCAGAAAGCTGAAGTTGTGCCTGGAGAGTAAAGAGAACTCGCCAGTGACCCCCAAAGCTAGCACCCTGGCTGTAGGGCACAGTGAGATCATCCATAGCTTAGAAAATTGGTGGCTCAGCTCTAAAGCATAATGAAATATCTGGCATCTGCTAAGGCCCAGATTCTAGGCCTTGCTGAATGGAAAGCCTCAATCACTTTCCTAGCACATTTGAACCAGTAGTGAGCTGAATCTAATGAAGGTGGGAACAAAGCTAGACCCAAGTTAACTACAGACTGGATTCCTCATTCCCCCTTACTGGGAACCTCTCAGGAGGGATATGGACTTTTTTAGGAATTAATATTACTTTTGTTTCTCCTATCTTTTATTTATTTATTTTTAAAGATTTTATTTATTTATTTGACATAGAGGGATGTAGTGAGAACAGGAACACAAGCAGGTGGAGTGGGAGAGGGAGAAGCAGGCTTCCCGCGGAGCAGGGAGCCTGATGCGGGCCTCGATCCCAGGACCCTGGAATCATGACCTGAGCCGAAGGCAGACGCTTAACCACTGAGCCACCCAGGCGCCCCTCTCCTATCTTTTAAAACATAAAAAATTGGAGACATGTAATAGAACAATAAAATTCAGTCCATGGTCAAAAAGGGATAAAGGGCAATAGAATTAGACCCAGAAATAGATATAGTGTTGGCATTATCAAACTGGAACTTTAAAATAACTATGATGTATATGTTAAAGGATAAATTGATTAAAAAATAGAGGACCAGACATATTCAATAAGGGGCTATATGTCCAAAATATACATAGAACTGATATAACTCAAGACCAGAAAAACCCAAACAATCCAATTTAAAAATTGGCAAAAGACACGAAGATATTTCTCCAAAGAAGGCAACCAGATGGCCAACAGACACATGAAAAGATGCTCAGCATCACTCATCATCAGGGAAATGCAAATCAAAACCATATCACCTCACACCTGTCAGAATGGTTAAAATCAAGAACACAAGAAACAACAGGTTTTGGTGAGGATACAGAGACAAAAGAACCCTTGTGCACTGTTGGTGGGAATGCAAAACAGTGCAGCAACTGTGGAGAACAGTATGAAGATTCCTCAGAAAATTAAAAATAGAAATTCTTAAAAATTAAAAATTCCTCAGAAAAATAAAAATTACCATATGAGCTGGTAATTGCACTACTGGGTATTCACCCAAAGAATATGAAAATGCTAATTTGAAAATATATATACACCCCTGTGTTTATTGAACCATTATTTGCAATACCCAAATTATGGAAGCAGCTCAAGTGTCCATCTGTAGATGAATGGATAAGGAAGATGTGGTGTACATATATGTGTGTGTGTGTGTGTGTGTGTGTGTGTGTGGAGATATATATATAATGGAATATTACTTTAACATAAAAAAGAATGAAATCTTGCCATTTGCAATGACATGGATGGAGATAGAGGGTATTATGCTAAGTGAAATATGTCGGTCAGAGAAAGACAAATACTATATGATTTCACTCATATGTGGAATTTAAGAAACAAAGGAACAAGATAAAAAAGAGACAAACAAAACTCTTAACTAGAGAGAACAAACTGATGGTTACCAGAGGGGAGATGGGTGGGGGACGGGTGAAATAGGTGAGGGTATTAAGAGCGCACCTATGGTGATGAGCACTGAGTGGTGTACAGAATAGTTGAATCACTATTTCATATACCTGAAACTATATAACTGTATGTTAATTATGCTGGAATTAAAATTTTTAAAAATACCCTTAGAAATTTAGAGAATAAAACTCCATTTTATAAAAAAAAATAGAGGAGCAGAATTATATGCAGTGTTCATGAAGTAGATGGCTAAATATTATAAAGATGTAAATTCTCCCCAAATTGTTCTATAAATTCAATACAATGACAAATCAAAATAGCAGCAGGCACCACAACCTACCAATAGTCCGATAGAATAGAATCCAAAAAAAGACCCACACATCTGTAGACATGTAGCTTATGACAAAAACTCTCAGACACTTATAGAGAATGTATAGTTTAGTTCAGCCTTTTAGTAAAACAGTTTAGCATTATCTAGGGAAGCTGAAGTTACATTTTTCTATGAAGTAGCAATTTTTACTTACAGGTTTATTCTTAGGGCTGCCAGATTTAGCAATATAAAAATACAGGATACAAGTTAAATTTGTATTTCAGATAAAGAATAAATCTGTAGTATAGTTATGCTCCATACAATATTTGGGACATACTTATAGTAAAAAAAAAAAAAATACTGTTTATCTGAAACTTAAATTTAACTAGATGTCCTGCACCTTATCTGACAATTCTAAATGTAGTCCTCAGAAATATGTGCACAGATACACCAGGAGGTATGGACAGGGATGTTCATAGCAGTTTTTGGAATCCGCAAAGCCTAGAAACAGTCCAGTGTCTATCAGCAGTAGAATGGAAAAGTAAGTTGCTGTAGATTCACATGGTGGAATATAATGCCACAATGAAAAGACATGAACACCAGCTAGACACAGCAGTGTAAATGAATCTTATTAACATAATGCACAGCAAAAGAAACCAGAGACCATAAGCATCTGCTCTGTAATGTCATTTACAGGCACTTCAAAAAAGAAAGGGGGGGAAAAAAGAGAAAGTGGTGTTTAGGGAGGTATGCTTAGGTGGTAAATTACAAAGAGATTTTCATGGAAGTCAAGATCGTGGTTCCCTTTAAGTGGAAGGAGGTTATCTTTGAGAGGGCCTAATAGGGGTTTCTAGTGCCGGCATTATTCTTGTGTTTGTCCTGGATGGTAGGTAGTTCATTTTAGGCAGATTAAAACTAAGGAGCAAGAATGTAAAACCTACCTAGCTACCGCTTTCTGGAATAAGGGCTTTGTAGTTCTGCCCCTCCTCTATCCTGAAATAAAACTCATAGGTAGTATAACTTATTTATACAAATAATATTAACAATAACAAGAAGTTACAATGTCATATAAAGAAGAAATAAATGTAATTTATTATGAAACACTGTGTGATGGCATAAGGAAATAGTTGGATGCTTACCTTTGTATATTGAATCACCATGCATGTGACAGAGAAATTGCAGTGGCTACTCAAATACCATCAGTGTTTGCTGAAAGCTGTTATTTTTCTGAAATGTGAACAGCTCTAGGTAAGTTCTGGAGAAAGTAAAAAAGTTTAAAAAAAAATTGTCCCGATTTCCGTGGTAGTTGCATTGCTAGAAAATTGCTTTATATCAAAACAGTGCAAAAATAAAAACCTTTAAATTTATGTGGAGGGCACCTGGGTGGCTCAGTCGTTAAGCATCTGCCTTCGGCTCAGGTCATGATCCCAGGGTCCTGGGATCGAGTCCCACATCGGGCTCCCTGCTCCGCGGGAAGCCTGTCTCTCCCTCTCCCACTCCTGCTGCTTGTGTTCCTGCTCTCGCTGTCTCTCTCTCTCTGTCAAATAAATAAATAAAAATCTTTTTAAAAATTTATGTGGAAAAAAGCTTCTGCGTTAAGATAATTATAGTTCATGAAGTTCATTTACCACCTAAGCATACCTCCCTAAACACCACTTTCTCTTTTTTCCCCCCTTTTTTTGAAGTGCCTGTAAATCAGCTATAGGATTATCCTTTGGGAAGATGAGAAACCATGCAGATCTTGGGAGAATTCTTTCTAATGCTGAAAGGTTGAAATTGGCTGGATGTCTACCATTCCCAGCCTCCCCAGATGCAAGGGGTGACCCCCTATCAGTGTGTAACTGAAACACACAAATTTCCAGACAAGCTTTAAAGAACTATATCACCTCTGTTCAGAACTACTGGCCCAAGTCTTTGATATTGTGATGGTGTCAGAGCCACCAGGTTGCCAAAGAATTAGACTCCGAAGTTTCTCTGAACAGCTTTGGTTGATTTCATTTCTGAAAAAAAATCATGAAACAACAGCAAAACACACACAAATATACTATGAAGTAAATAACCATCTGGAGCTTAATCTGGTGGCCTTAGCATTCACTTAGAGAACTCAACCCTCATTATGCATTTCAACTTCTTTAATGCCAAAAAAAAAAAAAAAAAAGAGGAGAGATGGACACATAGATTGTACTGAACTAGGTAAGGTCAAGACCATTTGTGTCGGGCACTCAAAGAAATGACACAGGCCACCCAGGGCCACCTCGAACCAGCCAGTGCCTGGTCAGACTTCTCCTCTTCGACATTCTTGTCAGAGTCTCAGTTGGTTCTCACATTTCTTCTGGAGGCAGCAGTCTTCAGGGTCAACCACCATCCTACTACCAATGCGTAAGAGGTTCCATCTCCTTATGGGCGTCCTGAAGGCTTCTAATGTGAAAGAGAGAGGGGACGCTTGATGGGTTCTAGATCGGGCCTGTAGCCTCCAAGGAGGACTTTTAACATTTCTCGTAAGAAATGTTATCAGTGTTTAATCTTTGGAAAGTTTGTTACTTATTTCGCAGACACTCTGTATTGGAATTTGCCGCCTCTGACTGTAATAACCAGTACATGTGGCCCTTAAACAATGTGGGCGTTAGGGCTCTGATCCCCAGAGCAGTTGAAAATCTACATATAACTTTTTACTCCCCCAAAACTTAATCACTGATAGCTTTTACAGTTGACAAGCCTTGCTGACAACATAAACAGCCGATTAATACATATTTTGTGAGTCATATGTATCATATACTGTATTCTTATAATCAAGGCGGCTGGAGAGAAGAAAATGTTATTTAAGAAAATCACGAGGAAGAGAAAATACATTTACAGTACTGTACTGTATTTATAAAAAAAAAAATCTGCAAATAAGTGGACCAGCATAGTTCAAACCCATGGTGGAAGAGTCACCTATAGTTAGAAGTATGCTTGATTTGAAGAGAGTGGGTCCTGAGAGGGTGTGGTATTTGGTGGAGGAGGAGGGTGGGAGGCATGGAGATGGGAAAAGAAACGGAGTTATCTCCTAGCATGTGAGCTTCTGGTTTATTTTTGAGATCCAAGGTTTCTCTGTTGGATTATACGTGCTTGGAAGAAATTTTGCTTTTTCTTCCTTTGGAGAGAATGAGTTCAGGTCTCAGAGGTTCTGTCTCCTATTTCTAAGTAAAACAAAAGTTTCCCTTTACCAAATGCTTTCTGAAATTTCTTAGATCCTATAGAGGTTGCAATTATATACCGGGTTGTCAGCTTCCGGTTTGTGGTGTCTGCTCCATCTTAGCAGCCCTCTTGCTAGCTGTATATAATTTGTTGAATACATAAACTAATAAACAGTATGACCTTCAGGCATTGCAAAGACTGGGAGTACATCCATTTGGCAATTGAAGGCCAAAGTGTAATTTCTAAGATTGCCACGTAAGGGACAATTAAAAACAGAAATTTACATTTTATTATTCCTTTTATAGTCAGTAATGTGAAGAATAACATCATTCTTCCATCCCATAGATTTTTAATGGGCATCTATTATGTGTCAGATATTGTACTGGGCCCCGAGAATATGAGATGTAAAAGACTGACTGAGTCCCTTTTCTCCCCATGGAGCCTGTAGTCCAGTGAATATGTGGTGTAGGTTGCAAAAACCTGTCTTTATATTTCCTTTGTAACAATGATTTTAAAAATGGTTGGCCAGTCCCCAGGTCATGTGGACTTCCACCTATTTTGTTGATCTACAAGCTGAGTCTTTTGAGGTAGCCCTTATTAAGAACTTGGAGGAAGGAGATCTATAAGCTGTTTACTGCATGCATCTTTTAACCTGGCTCAACCCCAAATCCAGGCCTCCCTCAGTCTCCCACCTCAGTTTTATATGTGCTGACCCGACAGGTAACATATTTTTCTGTTATCAGATGTTCATATCTCAATCTCTCTTTGCCTCTTGTTGCCCACCTTTCACTGGCAAGCATAAACCCACCTAGAAGAAAGGATTTGAAGGGGGATGGCTTTAAAATACAAATAATCCCCAAGGGAGATAACTACCTTCATGATCAATGAGCACCGATATCCTTGTGACCACATTGGTCCTCAAACCTTGAAATAGTGTTTCACTGCTTTGCTGACACCTGGGCATTGAATCATGGACCTCTGGAGTTGGGGGGGACTTCAGGGTCAGAGGGACAACAGAGTGGTCTGAGGATCACCTACATCCCAATCACTGGGGGAGTTGGTCACAGATAAAGCTATCGGCATCCGATTCTGACAGTCTGCACTTTGTAGATGCCCCCAGGAGCTCTTTAGAGAGCCTTCCCTTTATGAACGGTAGTGCTGAAGTGACTTCTCACACAGCAAGTTAGTTGAAGAGGCTGAACAAGAGTCAGCGTGTCTGAACCCCAGCCTGGGCCTCTTTTTTTAGTGCCAGGGCGTGTGGCAGTGAAGTCCCAAAGAAAAACATACCAAGTTCTTCCGCCTTCCCTAAACCCCTTCCTCTCTTTTTGTCTTAAGGTAGAATAAGCAGTGATTATAAAGGATAAGAGGAACTCTATCCTTTTTCCTAGCGTGTGCCAAATATTTTTTCTCTGATGAAGTCCATATGAAAATTGAATTCTACATATTTCCTTCCCAGACAAGAGGCCACCCTGTGCTCCACATCTCTACCAGTCTCTACACTGGAATCTGGAAGGAGATCTTTGGGTACTACCCCGCCATAATCTGAATAGGGCAGCTACTGGCTGTGGGTTGTTTATGAATGTGACTCGCAGTGGAAATAGATGGCAGCCAAGGCTGATACATTTTCTTCCACAGTCCCATTTCCATGCCTCAGAGAGACAGATACTGGCTGGGAACCAAACTATTAAAAAAATAGAACCTTACGCCTAAAAGATCAAAAGCTACCAGAACTTGCAGTAATTATAAGAATCCATAGATCTAAGGCACTTTGACAAAGAGACAAGGTCTACTATAAAAGGAAAAAAAATGGCCTTGCAGTGAGAATGAGGAGTGCTAAGGTCAACAGCAGCTCTAGTGCTCACTAATTCCATGTGTCACTACTTAGACAGTCGAACCCTTCACAGCCCTGCCCCCATGGGATTCACAGAGGTGCTCTCTCAAAGAGCCTGTCTGAAGAGAAATGAACTATCTACTTGCAGGGCTGGGGCTGCTCAAGGCATGAGGAGCTCTCCCTACTGGCAATCTGTACGTGTCCCCAGGGACAGGGATCTGATGGAGGCAGGGGATGAAATATATTGTCGACTTGCTCATGGTTGGGGGATTGGTATACCTTTTGTATAAGGGCATTTGTTTTATTCCAGGATGGAACTAGATTCCTATTTTAATACATTTAATAATAAGCCATGCTAGGCTAATTGTATATCTTGTAGAAATGCTGGAAATGGATTCATGTTGCTAAGATATACTAATTATTGTGTTTTTTTTTTCTTTTGGTAAAGGACAGTAGCCTTTCATGTCTTAATTAGATTAACTACAGTAATCATCATCATTGTTAATATTTATTTAGCACTTACCAGGTGTAAGAAGTACTTTACTTTCATTATTTAATTTGATCCTCATAACCATTGTATGAGAAGAATGGAATAATTATCCTCATTTTATAGAGGAGAAAAGTGAGGCACAAAATTGTTAATTCACCAAATTTACATATCCAGTAAGTGGAAAAGTTGGGAATCCAACTCAGATAATCAGAGTCTGAGACCCATGTTCTTAATCAACTACTCATTATTGCTTCCCTAAATCTACTGTTAATGTGTGCAAAATCGTGGTGGGTTGAATTTTGTTCACTCGATGTTCTTCATTTGTGCATTCATTCATTCATTCATTCAGTAAGGATCATATAAGTACCAATTCAACATGAGACCTTGGGCTTTGTTACAAAGCTGAATAGGACAGTTTCTGCCCCCAAGGATCTCACTTTGGTTTTTTGAGGTTTTTTTTTTTAAGATTTTATTTATTTATTTGACAGAGAGAGACAGCAAGAGAGAGAACACAAGCAGGGTAAGCAGGAGAGGGAGAAGCAGGCTCCCAGCCGAGCAGGGAGCCCGACGTGGGGTTCGATCCCAGTACTCTGGGATCATGACCTGAGCCAAAGGCTGACACTTAACAACTGAGCCACCCAGGTGTCCCAGGGATCTCACTTTGTGAGAAGAAGACATGCATCAAAATAGATGATTATAAGTGGAATGTGATACTATAATAAACGTACTTATATGGTGTTTGGTGAGGATGGAGAGACAGTGAGGGAAGGCATCCTGAAGGAAGCCATTTTCAATCTAGATTCTGAAGATGAGGAGGAGTTTGCTGAGGACAGTTGGGGTGGGGGGCCAGGGAGAAGCAGCCTGGGCAAGGAGAAGGTTCATCAAGCATCATTGCACACAAGTAATGTGTTTCCTACTCTCCAAGAGATAAAAATCAAGGGTGGAAGTTGCATCAGCAAGTGAAGAATAAAAAGTATGTTCACAGGATGACACAAACAAAACTCTCTGGAAGTGTAGGGGGGAGGAGAGCTTATTTCCAACTCTGAGAGAAGGAGAGAGAAGCTGGAGAATTTTCCATGAGGACTGATTTGAATTCGGCTTAGAAAGATGAGAAGTTTTTCTCAAAATACAGGAGTAGAGGAGTGAAAGCAGCTGGGCTATTTAGGGAACAAACAATCTGGTCTAAATGGAGTGGAGGCGCGTGGAGTTTGGTAAGGAGAATGGAGGGGCATGGTGCCGATGCTTGGGAAACCTGCAATGCCACGTGAAGAGTTTTGGAAGAGCATTGATGAAGTGTGGGCCCTTTTTTCAAGCAGAGGTATTGCTAGGGAAGCTAGAGTTTATCCTAGATCACTCATTACTAACCCTGCTTTTAGCTACAGAACCTTCCTTCCAAGCAGTCTTAGAGAAAGCCTTAAGTATAAAAGAGTTAAGAATGGGGCCTCTCTATTTGGCTTGGGCTGAAGGGGCTCAGGCTCCAGATTGCTTCAGCATCCACCTCAGGTTCTATGCAACACAACTGGAAATCATCCTCTAAATGAGAGGTCTGAGCCTGGAGAACAGCCCCATTCCTAGGCCGAATTCTTAGACCCCCTTCAGGCACAGTAGTGTTGTTTCTGGTAATAAGGCAACACCACTCGTGGGTTTGGCCATCGGTACTGATCTGATTAGTACAGAAAACAACCACTCACAACTGATCAGTGATCACAGAAGCTGGAAATCCATCCACATAGATATCCACATGGCTGAAACGAGGCACTTGCACACAGCAGTTCGCTGCTTAGAGCATTCCTGTCTTGAGTCTGTCTGTTACTAAATGGAATCCTGGGGGCTTGAAGGAGTTAACACAACTTCAGAATTACCTCTCCCTTTCCCACAGAGTAACTTGCCCACTGGGAGAATCTGGCTGCATGCTGAGGATTCACTGCCAGAAAGTGAAATGACAGACTTCGCTGGATCTCTGCACCTGGATACCCTCGGGAGAAAGGAGTGAGGGAAGGGATATTTCATTTTCAGAGTTTCCAAAAGCATATCGCAACAGGTCAGGCTGCAAGGAGAAACAATGATCCCTGAAAGAAATAAGCCAGAAGAGGCCCATGACTGTCAAAGAGAAGGACCCCCAAGAGAGTGGGTCAGATAAAATACAGGATACCCAGTTAAACTTGCATTTCTGATAAACAACAAAAAACTTTTTAGTATCAGTGTGTCTCAAATGTTGCATGGGACATACTTATATTAAGATAATCTTTTGTTGGACATTCCAGTTCAGCTGGGTGTTCTATATTTCTGTTTGCTACATCTGTCAACCCTACACTCGAGCTGCCTCCCCCATGGAGCTGTTCCTCCCTCTCTATCCACACTTGAGGAGAACTACAGCCCAGTTTTTGGTCCAGGGGCTCACTCCAAACCCCATAAACATGAGCTCAAGCTTCTCCACACCACAGTGGCAGATGGCTCGTCCAGCCAAGGGAAAGGGGCTGCACCCTCCAGAGCCTCCATGCTTCCTCCAGCTTGTCCCTTTTGAAGTCCTGGTGGATTGGTCAGAGGCCAGCAAGGGAGGTTCACAGGGTATGGGATTATAGAGCCTGCTGCCTAATGAATAAATGTTTACAATAACCACATTCCCTCCTTGACTAGCTGAGGAGTTTCCATCAGAGCTGCACTGCCATTAGGCAAGCTGTTTGCTTTTTTGTTAGAAATAAGTTATTGGTGCATTGCTGCTGCAAACAGAAAACATCTGTGGAGAGTCCACAAACAGGAAACATTGGAGGGGAAAGGGGAAAAGCTCACATTGCCTGCTGACCCCCTTTATGCATGTTTGAAAAGGAAGAATGTAAGTTAAATCAACAACCTTAAGTGCAAGTATAAGCTAGGCTCAGAGCATGACAAAGACTGAGTGGCATTGAGCAGGGTTTTGTGCCATGGTTCCTTTTTTCTCTAGGCGGGCGCATTGGAGAGAAGGTTAGTTCCTTCTGCTAGCTCTAATTCCCCAGGGAAGGTGTTAGCTGCCAAAATAATCTTCCTGTTGTACCTGATATTCAGGTGCAGCTACAGGAGAGGGATGCCATTGTAAATTATAGATGGTCTGTTTCAATGGAGCTTCCAAACACATATCATTCTGAGTCACTGCCAACTAGAGTAAAGCAGGAAAAAGAATATGCATGACAAGTTTCCCATGGAGGAAGCCTTTGACCTTCACATGTATAGGTGATGGGGATGACTTTCAGTGTTCTGCTTTCCTCTGTGCTAGAAGGTTGAGAAATTTTTTAAGAATTCCTGTATAGTGGCCTAGAAACAATGAGGTCCAGGAACAGAAGAGATATGGCTAGAGAAGGGGAAGCAGGTAAAAAATTTACTCTCTATCTTTTCCCTGAGAGAAGAAAGAGGAGGAGGTGGAGGAGGGAGGAGATGGAGCAGGAGGGAAGGGAGAATGGGAAAAGCAGAGAGAGAGACACACACACAGCCCCATTCCTTGGTTCAGAGCCAGCTTGCATACTTCTCAGGATTTATGTGCCTAGGGGGCTATATAACTCATCCAGAGGACCTGGCTCTCCGTGATTTCTTTAATGACCTAGATTAAGGAAAACGTTAATTCAACTTGATTAAATTACCAGTGGATTATAAACAAGAGTAACCCCCAAGTAATCTTAGGAATGTGTCCCAGATAGGTGGTGAGGATAATCTGAAGTTATGGCTTCTGCTTGGTAGTGGAATAGAAAAAGGAAAAAAGAAAAAAGAAAGGAAATGAACAGTAAGCACTGAAACAATAGTAAAACAAGGAACAAATGGCAACGAGTGCTTGCTTGTCAATAATTACTTTAAGTGTAAATGGACTAAATGCTCCGATAAAGACATAGGGTGACTGAATGGATAAAAAAGCAAGACTCATCTATATGCTGCCTACAAGAGATTGACTTTGGACCTAAAGACACGTGCAGACTGAAAATGAAAGGATGGGGCGACGCCTGGGCAGCTCAGTCGGTTAAGCATCCAACTCTTGATTTCAGCTCAGGTCATAATTTCAGGGTCGTGGGTTTGAGCCCCATGCTCAGTGGGGAGTCTGCTGGAAATTCTCTCTCTCCCTCTTCCTCTGCCCCTACCCCCACTCTCTCTTTCTCTCTCTCTAATAAATAAATAATTAAAAAAAAAAAAAGAAAATGAAGGGATGGAAAAACATTTACCATGCAAATGGAAGTAAAAAGAAAGCTGGGAAAACAATACTTATATCAGACACAATAGACTTTAAAACAAAGACCATAGCAAGAGACAAAGAAGGACACTACATGTTGATAAAGGGAACAACCTAATAGGAGGATATACCAATTGTAAATATCTGTGCACCCAACATGAGGGCACCTGAATGAATAAAGCAATTATTAACAGACAGAAAGGAAGAAATTAACAGTAATACAAAGTAGTAGAGGACTTTAACACTCCACTTATATCAATGATAAATCATTGAGACAGAAAATCAGCAAGGAAAGAGTTGCTCTGAATGACACATCAGACCAGTGGACCTAACAAATATATATAGAATATTCCATCCCAAAACAGCAGAATACACATTATTTTCAAGGGCACATGGAATATTCTCCAGGATAGATCACACGTTAGTCCACAAAACAAGTCTCGATAAATTAAAAAATATTGAAATTCTGAAATTATATCATGCTTTTTTTTTTTTAACCACAATGATATGAAACTAGAAATCAATTGCAGAAAGAATCTGGAAAGCACACAAATACATGGAAGCTAAATAACATGCTACTAAACAATGAACGGGTCAACCAAGAAGTCAAAGAGGAAATTAAAAAATACATGGAGACAAATGAAAATGAAAACACAACAGTCCCACACTGGGCTACCAGCAGAAGCTGTTCTCAGAGGGAAGTTTACAGCAATCCAGGCCTACCTCAAGAAGCAAGAAAATCTCAAATGACCCAACCTTACACCTAGAGGAGCTTAGAAAAAGAAGAACAAACAAAGCCCAAAGCCAGTGGAAGGAAGGAAACCATGAAGATTAGAGCAGAAATAAATGAAGAAGAAGAAGAAGAAAAAAAAAAGACGGTGGACTGTTAGCAATTCTGATACAAAGAACAAAGGGTGAGATTTAGCCAAGGCATATTCCACGTTCCTGCCATATCATTTGATTGATTAACCTGTGATTTGCAAAAGTCAGTACATTAGAGTCTTCTGAGAAATATGTTAAGAAAAAGAAAGAAAAGAGCAATAATTCAGGGCTCCACTCTCAGGTTGCAGTTGTGAAGGTAAATCTGGTGCAAGCAATCCAGCAGGCCTACTTCAAGAAACAATATTTGCTGTGTGTCTGGCTAATTTTTGTCTCCAGGTTATCATGGAAGGCACTCTTCCTGGCTCCTGGCTCCCGGCTCAAAGGAAAAAGAGCCAATATGGTGTTTAGAAGTAGGAGTTTGGAGGGTGCCTGGTGGCTCAGTCGGTTAAGCCTCTGACTTCCGCTCAGGTCATGATCTCAGAGTCCTGGGATCCGAGTCCCACACTGGGCTCCCGGCTCATTGGGAAGTCTGCTTGTCCATCTGCCCCTCCCCTCAGCTTGCACTCTCTCTCAAATCAATAAATAAAATCTTTAAACAAACAAACCGAAAAGAGTAGGAGCTTGGGAGTCAGCCAAATTTCAGCTCCACTTTCAGAGTCTGACTTGTTCGATGGTATCTCCGGTAGTTACTTACCCTCATCACCCCTCAGTCTGCTCATCTGTAAATTCGGGATATTATTAACATATGCTACAGTACAAGTCTCCTCAGAGGATTACAAGGATAAAATGAGATGCCGCACAAAAAGATTCAGCAGAGTCCTCAGCCAAACAAATGTGAGCTACTGCCCTCACTGTTACCACTACTGTTACCATCACCAGGACTGCCACTATCAGTAATAATTTGTCCTTTAACTATGGGCATGGGGTGTGCCAGGCAGTGAGCTTGCAATTTTTAATTTAATTTGATTTAATTTAATTTTATGTTATTCTCATAATCAATGTATGGGGGCAGATTATTCTTCCCATCCTACATATGAATAAACAGAGGTTATATACCCTGATTCACATCATTCAGTAGGACTGAGAAGAGCTATAACCCCCCTGTTGGTGGGAATGTGCAAGGGTGCAGCTGCTGTGGAAAAACAGAAGTTCCTCAAAAAATTAAAAATAGCACTGCCAGGAGTGGGATTACTGTCATATGATAGTTCTATTTCTAATTTTTTGGGGGACCTCCATACTGTTTTCCACAGTGGATGTACTGATAGTGCACAAGAGTTCCCCTTCTCCACAGCCTCGCCAACATTTGTTATTTCTTGTCTTTTTGATGATAGCCATTCTAACAGGCATGAGGTGCTATCTCACTGGGGTTTGGATTTGGATCTCCCCGATAGCCAGTGGTGTTGAGCACCCTTTCATGTACCTGTTGGCCATTTGTATGTCTTTGGAAAAATGTCTATTCACTTCCTTTACCCATTTTTAAATCAAATTATTATTATTATTATTATTATTATTATTTTGCCATTGAGTTGCACGAGCCCATTTTTTTTAGTCTCTTGCCAGAATGATGATGGGTATAACATCACTGTTTTTAATGAAAGAAACTTCCATAATTTCTCATGAGATTTAGCATCAATTCATGTTTTTATTGGTCAGTTGTATTTCTTCTGACTTGGCTGTTCATTTTTTCTTCTATGTTGTTGCCTTTTACTGATTTATATGTATTTTTTTTTATTTTGGTATTTTATGTATTTCTTCAGGTCTCTCACAGCTTTTAATTTTTATTTTATTTTATTTAATTAATTTTTTAAAAAGATTTTATTTATTTGACAGAGAGAGAGACAACAGCGAGAGAGGGAACACAAACAGGGGGAGTGGGAGAGGGAGAAGCAGGCTTCCTGTGGAACAGGGAGCCCGAGGTGGGACTCAATCCCAGGATCCTGGGATCATGACCCAAGCCGAAGGCAGATGCTTAACAACTGAGCCACCCAGGCACCCCTATTTTATTTTAATTAAATTCAATTAGCCAACATATAGTACATCATTATTTTCAGATGTAGAGTTCAATTATACATCAGTTGCATATAACACTCAGTGCTCATTACTTCAAGTGCCCTCCTTAATGCCCATCACCCAAGCCCCATCCTCCCTCCCCCTCCCCTCCAGCAACCCTCAGTTTGTTTCCTATAGTTAAAAGTCTCTCATGGTGGGGCACCTGGGTGGCCCAGTAGTTAAGTGTCTGCCTTCGGCTCAGGTCAGGATCCCAGGGTCCTGGGATCGAGCCCCGCATCAGGCTCCCTGCTCTGCGGGAAGCCTGCTTCTCCCTCTCTCACTCTCCCGGCTTGTGTTCCCTCTCTTGCTGTGTTTCTCTCTGTCAAATAAATAAATAAATAAATAAATAAATAAATAAGAGTCTCTCATGGTTTGTCTCCCTGTCTGATTTCTTCCCATTCTGTTTTCTCTCCCTTCTCCTATGATCCTTTGTACTTTCTTATATTCCACATATGAGTTTCACTGCTCTTTAAAATTCATTTATGATTTACTTTTCATTAAGGAATTTAAATTATCAGCCCATTTAATAGCTACTGAGATTTTATATCTTTCCAATCCCTAAATTTAAAGAAATTATATTTTTTCTAATATTTCCCTAGCTTTATGTTTTAGCTCTTGAATCCATAAGGAATTTGTATTTTTATATAATTCTTGATACAAATTTATTTTTATTTTATTTAAAAAATTGATAATTTTCTCAACACCATTTTAAAATAGAATTTCCTTACTCTTGACATGAAATATTACATTTATTTTAATCCAAATTCTTTTATACACATGGATTTCTATTCTGTGCCATTGAGCTTGCCTATTCTTATGACATTTCTACACTATTTTAATACTTCTAAGTTTAATTTTTAAGTTAATTCTAATTTTTAAAAATGTCAGAAAAGGTAGTCTTCCCCTCTATTATCCTTTTTTTAAAAGAAAGTTTTCTTAGATATTCTAATTTATTTTCTTCTCCAGGTAAATTTTAGAATTGGTTCATTTAGATTCTTTTTAACCTTTAAGATTATTACTGGGACTGAGTTGAATCTGTAATTTTATTTTGGGAAAATTGGTTTCTTAAATCCCACCCAGGAAAATGATATGTTAGTCTACTTAAATTTTCTTTTTTATATTTCGGTTAGGTTTTATTGTTTTCCTACAATAGGTTCTTGTATATTTCTTGTTAGGTTTACTGATAGTAGTTTAATAAGGTTTTTCTGCCATTATGCTTGAGATTTTTAAGATCTATTATATTTTCTATTATTTTCTGTTGTTAAAAGGAACACTACTAAAATTTAAGTATTGCTATAGTACCTGGTCACATTTTGAACTCATTTATTAGTTTTAATACTTAGCTAGTTAACATTTTGTGTTTTATTAGAAAAATAATTATTGAGCACCTGTTCCATGTCACATGTTGGAGATATGGCCAGGGCTGTGCCCACAGAGACTTTGCATTCCCGTGGAGGAAGATGAGGCATAAACAAGGAGCCAAATACATAAGCACAGTAATTTTAGTGCTATGCTGGAAATAAAAGAGAACAATGTAACAGTGTCCTACCCTAAGGAGTATCACCAAGGAAGGCTTCCCTGAGATGATGCTCAAGATCAGAGACTCAGTTTATGAAGACCTTTCCAGGTGGAGTAAACAACAAACACAAAGTCTTAAAGCTGGAAGAAGCTTGCTAGTCCAAGGAACAGAAAGTGAATCTAAGTGGCTATTGCAAGGTGGATGAGGTGGGAGTTCAGAGGTAGATAGGAGCCAAAATAATAAGAGGATTTTAGGGGTGCCTGGGTGGCTCAGTCAGTTAAGCATTTGCCTTTGGCTCAGGTCATGGTCCCAGGGTCCTGGCTCTAATCCCACATCAGGCTGCCTGCTCAGGGAGCCTGCTTCTCCCTCTCCCTCTGCCGCTCTCCTTGCTTGTGCCCTCTCTCTCTCTCCACCCACCCCCCACCCCATATCAAGTAAATAAATAAAATATTTTTTTAAAAAAGAGGATTTTAGGCCAGGGCAAGGAGTTCAAATGTTATTCTAAGCGCAAGTTAGGCGTTATTAAAACTGAGAGCCATTAAAAGGTCAGAATAGTGAAACAGTCTGATTTATGTTTTAAAACAACTGCTCAGACTATCTGGAAAAGCTTCCAGTGAACAAGAATAGAAGTAGGAGGAAGTTGTATGTATGAGTTGAGAGATGATGGTGGCTTGACTAGTTTGGCAGCAGTGGATGGAGAGAAATGGACACAGTCAAGATATACTACCAAGTAGAATAAATCAGACTCACTTTGCATTTAATGGATATGATTACTAGGCTTTTGGCTTGAGTACCTGGGTGGATTGTGCCATTTACTGAGATAACAAACACTAGAGAATAGTGGTCTGTACAGAGGAGAGAGAAGATTAAGGGTTCTGTTTGGGAAACATTTATTTTGAAATACATAGTTGACAGCCAAATGAATATGTCAAGTAGATAGTCACATGGATGAGTCTGGAGCTCAGGGGAAAATCAGTCCTAGGGATATCAACTTGGAATTCAGGAGCATGTAGATAGAATTTAAAGCCACAGGACCAGATGAAATAATATAGGGAGAGAATATAATCAGAGAAGAAAAGAATCCACTATCAGACTTTTGGTCATTGTGGCATTTAGATGTGAGTTACTGGAAAAGGAGATGACATAGGAGCCTGAGAAGGTGAGAGAGGAGGAATAGCAGCAGAGAGATGTGACAGAGGCCAAGAGAGGATGGAATTTTAAGGAGGGATCTCCATCAAGAGCAGTTAAGGGATTAGACAAGGGGAAGCATAGCTGAAAACCTTAACAAAAAGAGTTTTCAGTGGAATGTCCGGGTGAAAGCCTGATTGGAGTGCCTTGAATGATAATGGAAGATGAGGAGTGGAGGCAGCTAAAGTAGACACTTAACTCCTCAGGGAAGTTTTGCTGCAGAGGAATAAAGAAATGCAATGGTATTTGAAAGGGCATAGGAAATCAAGGGATGGTCTGCTGTTACTCAAGATTTTAGATATCAGCTTCTTTGTCTGTTGAAGTAAATAATCCAGTAGAAAGGAAGTAATCAAAGATTCAGGAAAGAGAGAAGAAAAAATGCAAATGAGCAAAATTGATGATACATCATTTTCTTCTGATGTACTTCTCCATTTGAGTTGCTAATATCTTATTTATTTTTTAAAAAATCTATATTCATAAGTGAAATTGGCATGGAGTGTTTTTGTATATATGCTAGCATAGATAGATTTTGGTTTCCTGGCTATGCTAATTCTATAAAATGATAGAAATTTTTCTGTATTTTTCAAAGCTCCAGAACATTTTTTCAAGAAAGTGAAGTTCTTTGTTATGGAAAAAAAATGTCAGAATTCTAACTATTGTGTCTGGTGATTTTTTTTTAGAAGAAGTTATCAGAATACATTTTTAGTTTCTTCTATTATTATTAGTCTGTTCAGGATTTTTACTTCTTTTGTAGCCAGTGATGTGGGAAACAAAGGCAGAAGAAAAATTATTAAATTTCTTTACTACCTACAGCCCATTGACAAGTCCTTGAAACAGGTAGAGTGACATTCCTCTAGGGATTCAACTGCCTCAATGTTAATACTTGGCTAAGGGCAAAAGGCAATCCTAGCCTGACAGCACCCCCCACCCCATCCCGTAAGCCTACTTTACCGTAGAAGAATTCCTTTGGAAACTTCCTTTATCTCTAAACCCTCCAAGCTACGTGTTGGCAATCATCCCCCAAGCATATGGCCCATCGATATACATCTGAAAGGTCTCATGACTAAGGTTTTATTAGCTGGTAATAAATCACCTTTTCCCAACAATAGCTAGCCCCCTCAAGGTCCTGGAAACCTTGCTTCCCAAAATTCCTTAGAGACTTGTGCTATCCCTAAACCTCTCCCAACTTGTAAAGTATATAATGGGCCATTCCTCAGGACCCGGGTGCTGCTCCTTCTGCTCATATGTCCTGTCCCGGTGCTTTAATAAAACCACCTTTTTGCGCTAAAGACATCTCAAGAATTCTTTCTTGGCTGTTGGCTTCGAACCCTAATAATGGCTTTCCTACATCAGCCAGTTTGGATCATTTTCTTTTCCTAAAAAAATATTCATTTCATCCTAATTTTTAAATGTGTTTGTAAAGAGTTATACATACTATAATTTTTTTTATGATATAATTTTTTAAATCTCTGTATCTAAGGTTATGTTCTCTGTTTCATCTCCACTGTGGTTTATTGGTGTCATCTTTCATTTTCCCTTGGTGAGATTTGCCAAAATATTACTGTCAAGTAAGTTTTTATTTTGTTGAACAATTCTAACTTTGCAAACTTGAGGTTTAAAAAAAATCATTTATTTTTGCCTTTGTAACTAGTCTTTTCTTTCTTTGAGTTGGTTATGTTCTTTTGCTACTTTCTTGCACTATATTCTAGTTGTTGTATTTTCATTCTTTCTAGTTTTCTAGTACATGCATGAAAAGCTATACATTTTCCACTGAATACCAGTGGGACCATAGCCCACAGATCTTGACATCTTGTTTTAAATCAATCATTAAAGCAAAGAGCTTATAATTTTAACTTATATTACCTCTTTGGGACTTATTTTGAAGGTTGATTTTGATTTTCAAGTTGGTATCTTTTATTTTTGTCATTCTTTTGTTATTAATTTCTAATTTTATTGTGTTATATCCAGGGAAGACAGATTTTGATATTTAAAATTTTTTGAGATTGTCATTCAGGTTTAATAGACAATCAGTTTTTTGAAATTTATTTCATCTATATTATAAAACATTATAAATTCATTTTGAATATTCAAACTTAAAATATGTATTTTTAAATTAGTTTAATTCAAATATGTGTTCTCACTTGCATTTCTAAGGATTTTAGAATAACTTTTACAATTGCAGAATTGGACTCATTGTAGAAAAGTCATTGTGGAAAATTATAAATAAGAAGAAAAAATCTCATCTAGAGCCCTAAGAGCCTAGAGATAAATATTAATATTTTGGCATTTATTTTCAAAACTTTTAGATTTCTTACATAGTAAAGATAATGCTATACATATACAATTGCATCCTGAATTTTTTAGTCTCAGTATTTCTTCATGTCAGATAATTCTTCATAACTACCATTTTAATAACTAAATATTCTGTGATAAGAATCTACTATGATTATGAAGATGTTTCACATATTTCTTATTATAAATAGTTATGTAGAAAATATCTTTATATATAAATCTTTTCTACTTTCAAGATTATAGGATGAATTTATAAAGGAGAATTAAGTCAAAAAGTATGAACATTTTTAAGGCTCTTGTACAAAAGAAATCTGTGCTTTCCATATAAAGTGAGACCACTAAATATCATCATCTTTGGCTTTCTGCTATCTCTGTCTTCCTCAATCTACCTCCACTGCTTTGACGTCTAGAGAAGAATTCATAGTTTGTATATTCTTCCAGACCTTTCTGCATGTGTTTACATACATGTCCTCATGCCAGCCGAACATTTGTGTGTACGTGTGTGTGAGAATATATGCATACATAAGTGCATAATGCACATTAATCACACACATTTTTTACATAATTTGGAGATTGTATATATGTGTGTGTATACATATACACACACATATGCTTTTTTTTGTTTTTTTAAAGATTTTATTTATTTATTTGACAGAGAGAGAGAGACAGCGAGAGAGGAAACACAAGCAGGGGGAGTGGGAGAGGGAGAAGCAGGCTTCCCGCGCAGCAGGGAGCCTGATGTGGGGCTCGATCCCAGGACCCTGGGATCATGACTTGAGCCAAAGGCAGATGCTTAACGACTGAGCCACCCGGGAGCCTCACATATGCTTCTTTTTAAAGTTTAAGAAAAGTTAAAGAAAAGTTTAAAGTTTAAGAAAAATATGTAGTAGTTAAGTAAAAAACTTTAACATTTTCAGGTGCCTAATAATTGAAAATGTACCCTCACAGTATGAACTCTGTCATTTTATCACTCATGTTTTGTAAGAGATTTAACGAAATAGTAAATCTCTCTGACCTCTCCTTCATTATCTGGTAAATAAGTGTCAAGATCCTAGTTTTTTTTCTTTATCAAGTTTGAGCACTTGTGAAAAGGCTTGCTAATCTTCTTCAGTTGTCCTTTAATTAAGAGGCAGGAGTACTTGTAACAGAAGAGGAATATCTTGTCCTTGTACAATCAGATCACTTAAGAGCGGGGCAGCTTTAAGAGCCTATACCTAGAACACAATCATTCCTTAGATGTAAAGAAAATGGAAATTAAAATACCACTAGATGACTGATGATGGAATACTAAAAGGCATGTCCACTTTCTCCCTTTGGATTGATGTTTTTGTTTTGTTTGGGGGTAACCCCCAAAATAACTAAGTAGTAGCCTGAGTTAGCAAGGGTGACTCAGTCTGCATTAGGCTGCAAGTTACAGAAAACCTCAACTTAAATTGGCTTGAATACTAAAGAGGATAGATCATGTCCTCTAACAAGAATTTTTGAAGTAGCTAAACTGCAGAGTCGATTAATTCGGTGGCTCATGACATCATGAAGAGCCCTTCCTTCTGCATCCATCTTCAGTCTGTCCACTGTGTTCTCAGCTAGTTTCTTGCCTCTGTATCAATATGACCCAATATGACTGCCACAGTTTCAGGTGTCTCATGTATACATTGAAAAGGTCCAGTAAGGCACTCATTCTTACAGAGTTTTCAAGTAGCAAAAACCATTTGCCAGAAAGTCCCACGGCTGAGTTTTGCTCTTGGCTTGTTGGCCTGCCTCACATGCAGATCTAAATCACATGATTAACATAGATGAATCAGCAGCCATTGTCCCTTGAAGCAAAGTGGTTTAAAGAAGGTGGATATTCAAACAAAATCAAGGTTCTGTAGGCAGGAAGAAGTTGAGAGAAGGGAGTGAATATCGGATAGGCATCCATCTGTGCCTACAAAAATGTGCATATTGCCCTATTAATATTTAAAAAATTAAGTAAGCTACAGTGATATCCTAATAACCAACTAAATAAATATTAAAATATAGGATATATTATTATTAATTACATAACATATGTAGTCTATACTAAAATCTATTAAATAAACCTGATCTTAATTTTAAGCCTAGATGATAAGCAAAGGTATATTATCTTTAGGAAAGTTCATTCTTACCAAATATTTAAATATCTCCATTTAAACAAAAAGCCATGTTCTTCTTTGGTTTTAAAAACTCAAGTCACACTTTAAGATGTCAGAATTATCCTTCTTACCAGAATTAATCACAATAACATGAGAACGTGGCCAGGTTGGAAAACAGGTACAATAAATCATGTCTATTTATCTGTAACATTCTCTGCATCTTTAAAGATTGCAGGATGTTCACCTTAATAGTTAGAGATGTATTTTTAAACTTCTTTTGATAAAGTTTTTCTTCCTCTAGTTTTATGTGGCAGCACCATAAATTTTTGATGATGACACTCTTGTAAGCTACAATAAGGCCATTAAATAACCTAAAACGTTAATGAGTAAGACTTAAAGGCTTACTTGTGGAGAGGAAGCAATCTATCTCTAACACAAGTCAGTGGGAATGGTACACGGCTTGGAAAAGATTGAACTGTATAATCCATCAAAATATTACCTTCTCCCTGAAGGCCTTTTAAAGGGAGAAATGATAAATTAAAACCTGAGGTATCCCAAACATGATAGGACCTGAATATTTGATTTAGTTTCAAATGATAGGAGGGGATGATGAGTGAGTCATAAATTTGAGAAATTTGACTACCGGGTAAAGGAATTTTGTATGAATTTTTCATATGGCCATGAATCGTGATCATAGTAATGGTTTTTAGAGAATCAACATTGTTTGTGCCATATCTTTATCTACTTATTGGTGGATGGTACGATAGCTATTCTACTTTGTTTCATACTTAGGGAAACTTTCGCTCATTTCCAGCTTTTGACTCATTTTATGTTTTCCTCCTACTCTAAGTGTGGAAAGAAAATAGAGATACTGATCTTTGGGTTCAATAAAATTATGTGCATGCACTCTGTGTATGCTGAATAGTGTCGTATAAATATCCTGAATTACACTTACTAAGTTGGCTGGGTGCTTTTCTCAGAGCAAATAATGTAGGGAGTAAAAGGATATAAGAAATCTGTTTTCTCCCTAGCAAAGGTATCTACTATTGAGTACAATAGTAGGAGCACAAGCAGTAGATCCTGTGCTTCTTTATTTCCCTCGTAGTTCAGGCTTCATGCATTAACTGCTCAGGGCATGCTAGTATTGAATGAGGATAGTTTAGGTGGCAAAGAAGGTACCCGTTCTGCTCACAATTTGTGTGAATTTCTAGAAGTGACTACAGATCCACTAAGCCAGGGGTCTGTAAAGGGTCAGATAGTAAATATTTTAATCTTTATGGGGCATATATTCTGTCACAACCACTCAACTCAGCCATAAATAATATGTAAAAAATGGGTGTGGCTGTGTTCCAACAAAACTTTATTTACAACAACAAGGGGTGGGCAGGATTTGCCCAGGGGCCATGGTTTGCTGATTCCTTTACTAGGCTGTAACAACCCAGACCATTCTTTGGAGATCCTCTCAGATGTTCCTTCATAGCAACACTCTTTAAAGGAAGGTGTTAGAGCAGGTCTCATGGCAGAAATGAGGCAATTTCAAAATCATATAGGGAAAAGCTATAGTAGGATAATATTGCCAATTAGGAAATTTTAACTATATCTCTAGACAATGAGGGCTTACAGGCCAACAATGAAAATATCTGAACATTCTTACGGCATGGGCTTTTCTCAAACTAATGAAATTAACTGGCATAAAATTGGGAAGGGAGAGAGGAGGGGCAAATATCATGACGGTTGTACCCACTGTCTAAGAGCAGTTATTAACTAGCTGTTGGCAAAAGGGAAAAACAGTTCTATCATCATCGAATGGAGAGAGAGTTGGATAGACAGAAAGATATATAGGTAGATAGATATCCAACATTTTTTAAAGGACACATTAGCTAAGTAATATTAATATTTTAAATTTCAATTTGTTTATTTTCTGTAGGAAAATTGAGTTGACTGATGACATGAAAACATGATATAGTAGCTCTCAGTATCAGCAGAGCAAATGGTGGGTTTCTCCATCCCCCGTGTAGTTAATGTACTTAGTGTCATGGGGAGACATGTCTTCCAGACAAAAGCAGCACAGAGCAGATGCAATGAATCATACTGTAAATTGGAAGTGTGGAAGTCTATGGGCTCTGGAGTCAGGCAAATCTCGATTTGGATCCTGCTGTTCCACTTCTTACTGGATCAGTGGTCTTGGCTGAAATAATTAGCCTCCCACGGCCTCCAGTCCCTCATCTGTGAATTAGGCATGATAACAGGATCAACATCACAGAGTTGTTAAGGTTCCGTAAAATTACTGCATATGAAACTATTAGTACAGGGCCTGGCACAGAGTAAATACTCAGCAACCAGTAGTGATTATGATTACTAATTAGAAAGTCCAAATACTGCTGCTAGATCTATCAGTGATTGCCTTTGTGACCTTGGGTAAGTCATTTCTCTTACAGGGATTCTTCTTCTGTATAATGAGGGACTATGTAATCCCTAAAGTGTGTTTGGAAGTCTCAAGCTTCTAAGAACATTTGGGCAAAGGCCCCTGCTGCTCCTCAGGTGAAGTGGAATGAGACCATGAATCAGAGCATTGTGATTCAGTGGGGCGGGGGGGGGCTCGGGCAAAGCACAAGCATTGCCCGTACCACACAAGTTGGCCTCTGGGGACATAACATAAAGAATCTGCTGGCCTTTCCAGTCTCTTCTATCGTTGGTATTTACTCATGCGTCTTTGTCCTCTTTTATTTGAATCTTGTTCCAAGTCGGACATATTTGGAAAGATGGGAGTGAAACCATGAGAGAGGTTCAGAAGTAATTGAGGACAGGACCCCAGCAAAATAAGATCTTTCTTTCTTATGACTCAGAAACCAGAGATGATGTGACCACTAAAAAATTAATGATCACAGGTTCTATAATTCAGCGATTTTGGAACCAGGAGGATTTGGGCTCTGATCTAGGCCCTGCATTTACAAACTCTGTGATCTTGGGCAAGTCACTTATCTTTATAGGATAATTATAAAATAGGAATGATAACCCCCATTTCATAGAATCGGTGCAAGGATTCATTGTGATTGCTTTTATGCAAATCATTTACCAGAGTACCAGATCATAGCTCCTGAATTCTAAATCATGTTTTCACATTCTGAAATTGGAATGTGTCTTAACAATTGATGTGCCTAATAATGTTTCTTTTTTTGTCTTTTTCATTTTTTTCCTGAAAGATGTTTATAAATTGATGGCACTCTAGAATCAAGAAGATTGTGCAATAAATAAACAATAAAATTAGCTTCTATCATTCTAAACTTTATGATGATTTTTTGTTTCAATTTTCTGTTTATACAAACAGTGTTGTATTTTTGATATGGGGCGCTGATATTGGAAGGTCAAAATGGTAGGAAAAAAAGCCCATCACACATACAGACTTAATAGTAAGTTAGCTCATACAGGTATCAATAATTTCCTCACACTCATCATCATTGGATTGCTCCTTAAGAATAAATCACTTGTTCTAGTTGTACTAGAGCAAAGGCACATCTTCAACAAATTCCGTTCTCTCTTCCTTTACCTTATCAATGCAATACATTTTCCCTTAAGAAATCTTTGCTACCCTTTTGTTTGCATGTGGTTAAATACAAAACCCTCATTTACATTCAGTATAATTTGTTTATTTTTTCAGTTGGTTACATAACACAAAGTAGACTTGGTCTCTCTTTACAGGTCAAATCTTTTTTCCAAAAGTAAATTAAGGATACTCTTCTAGCTTGGTTTTCTCCCTTGACCTAAGGTGACAGATATGTCACTTTTCAAGTATTACCATGACATTACTATCTATATCCACTAATTCCTCAGAATGCTAGCACGTGTAAATCTCACTTAGGCTTTCATTTACTTTTGCTTTATTTTTATCACCACCATTTATATCTAGAATCTTGTGCCTCGGTGGTAATGTCAGCCTATCATGCTGCTATTTGTTCAAACTCTGTGAAATTACAATGTGCAGCATTAAGTCAGGGCAAGAAATGAAACCAAAAATCATTTAAGTCAACTTCTGGTGTCTTGTTGGCACAGGCTGAGCCTCTCTCCTCTTTCTGTCCCTGGTCTCTAAGTCCCAGGACTGTGGAGGCAATCACTGCTTCCCCACAGAGGAATCAATGAAATAGGAAACGTCGAAGAGTGATTACTGTACTCATATCTTCATCTGCTTGGCATCCCCTCCAGCAATACCACCATCACTACCTGCATGTATAACCTGGTCACAGATTACTTTAAAGAATAAATCCTCTTAATTTTATTTATTGAAGTATAATTTACATACAGTGAAATGTTCAGATCTTAAGTATGCTGTCCAATCAGTTTTGATAAATACATACACTTGTTTAGATTATGCCTGTGTCAAGATGCAGAACATTTCCATCAACCCAGAAAGTTCTCTTTGTCCCTGCCCAGGCAACCCTCCTTCCAGAAACAATTGCTAATCCTAATGTTTAGCGCTATATGATAGTTTTGTATAATCCAAAGTCTTATATACATGGAATCATACAGAATGCCTTCTTTTGTGTCTTGCTTCTTTCGTTCAGCATAATATTTTTGAGAATGACTCATGTTGCAGACATTAGTGTTCATCCCTTATTATTGCATAGGAGTATTCCACTGTAGGAATATACCTAGTTTACTAATCCATTCTCCTATCAATGGACAGCTGGGATGTTTCCAACTTGGTACTATTATGGAAAAAGTTGCTATGAACATTTTCATATAGCTCTTGGTATACATCCCTTTTCATTTATCTTGGATATGTAGCTAGGAGTGGAATTGCTGGATCATAGAGTATATGCATGTTCAACTTTTTAGGAAACTGCCAGTTACCTGAAATGGTCGTTCCCTTTTTATATTCCCACCAGGGATGTGTGAGAATTCCAACTGTTCTGATATTTGACATTGTCAATATTTTGCAGTTTAGCTATTACAGTAAGTGTGTATTTCAATGCGATTTGAATTTGCTTTTCCTGGATGACAGATGATGTCAACACTTTTTCATTTGCGTGTTGGGTATTTGCATTTCTTCTTTATGCAAAAAAATGTAAACAAACATATGTGAGTTGTCTTTTCAAATCTTTTGTCCATTTTTGATAGCATTGTTTGTCTTATTATGAAGTTGTAGAAGTTCTTCATATATTCTGGATAGAAGCCCTTTGTCAGATATACTTGTGACTATTTTCATCTATTTTCTCAATTTTAAGAGCACAGTCGCCTTCACTTTTTAAAAATCAACCAAAGTCCATAGTTTACGTAAAGTTCACCCTTTGTGTTGTCCATTCACTGGGTTTTGACAAGTGTATAATGACATATCTCCACCATTATAGTGTCACACAGAACAGTTTTACTGATTTAAAAAAAATCCTTCATGCTTCACCTCCCTCCTCCCGAAACCCTGGTAATCACTAATCTTTTTGCAAGATTACAAGATTTCACAATCTTTTTGCAAAACTTTGTCTCCATAGTTTTTCCTTTCCCATTATGTCCTATGGTGGAATCATCGAATATATAGCCTTTTCTTTTTCACAACTCCTTTTTGAAACATATATTATCTTCTGCATTCTAAGTAGAAATCGATAGTTAATTGATTTTTAATTGTCCTTTTTTATGGAAAGTTTGTTGATAAAAACATGAAAATTATAATTTTTTTTTTTTTTTAAATTGGCATTTTGAAGGTAGAGGAGGAAGAGTCCCGGAGGAAGGGAAGTACCTGGCCTTAAATTAACACTCATCATACAAATCATCGTTCAGGCAAATCCTAGGAAAGGCAAAAGAGCCTTGTTACTGAGATTCCAGCTCTAAAATGCAGCATAGATTTGAATCTTGGACCTTCCACGTACTAGACATGTGACTTCAGCCAATTTTTTAGCTTCTCAAGGTCAGTCTCTTCATTTTATCATGAGGCTAATAATAGCATGAGAAAATAAATGGGAATTGCCTAGCAGCCATATAATTACTTCTTAAGGAAAGCTAGTGGTTATTGTTAGAATCAGAGACCATCCAAGGCTCATCAGAAATGCATTCGGATTAAACACCACTCAGAAAAGCACTGGAGACTTTGTCTCTGGAGGCCTGGGTAACATCTTCCCTCAAAGGTGAGATTTATCAGTTCTTGAGCGAGGTTTTCCTCAACTAGGGAATTGCTTCCGGTCTCCAAAAAGTGCGGGAAACAGAATGACAGCGATGGGAAGTTGATGGCATTCAGGGTGAGAGAGGAGGGTCTTGAGGCACTTCTTGGGTTTTGACTGTGCCTGTGTGGGCATGCTGGTATTGGTGCACTCTGTTGGCTATGGCCACTGCTGCTTCCAGTGAAACTTTTGGAGTGGGGCATGGCATCGGTGCTGCTGAAGGCCCCCAAAGAAAGAGATCTTTGTTCGAGGTAGTTATTTTTAGAATCCACTAAAGGAGCATTTTGTTTGGGGGCCTGGTTTGAACTTGTTTGGCACTATCTACAACTGTTGAAGTTTAAGTACATGTGCAAGAAGTTATTTTGGAAATTCATTTTATGAGTACCTCTAAGGAACTTTCTTGATTATCCATTTTGCCTGGACTGCTGCTAATATTTAAAGACATTTCGAAGGTCATAGATACGGTGCATTTTTAAAATGGTCTCAAAGTAAATGTACATGCTTATCATAGAGAGTGCCATTCCTACAATTGTAGAACTTGGCCTGCAATATAAAGCAGTTTTTACCTTTAAATTGTAGGAAAGAGGCTGAAAGTGTGTACCTCATTCTTGTCATCTAAAACTTCCGTCTCCAAATTCTTTTGATAACACATGACCAACTTTTAAATAATAGGTCATACTCATGAACTTATTTACTGATAAATTATAAATTATTTAATATACTACTATATTATATAATAGTACAGCATGTGCTTCTAATCTATTGGCACTAATATATTGTATATTTAGAAAATACACAAAGTACATAATAAAAAGGAGAGAGATAAAATTGAAATAAATGCTATTTAATATTAATTAATGTATTAATGTAAAAATAGCCATCTTCTTCTCCCTAAACATAAAATCAATAATAATTTAGAGTGAGCAATGTCATTGACTATGCTTCACTATTTTCAAGATTTAAAAAAGCGTTGGTTTAGTTCTTTGTGATAAAGGTCATTGGTGGGGTAGTTTTATTTGCTCTAATTTTCTACAGCTCCTGTCATAGTTGAAAATAACTCCAAAAAATTTGTAGAACAAAATGGAATAAACGTTATTATTGGCTCACACCACTGAATCATGATACACATAATGGATCCACCAGTTACATAAAAATTTTTATTGAAATTTGACCAACAAATGTCTAATCATTTATTATATTAAGTAATAAGAAGGTTTAGTTGAAATAAATTCTTCAGTTGAGTGATTTTTTCTTTATAAGATTTTATTTATTTATTTGACAGAGAGAGAGTGAGAGCACACAGGCATTGTGGAGTTGTGGAGTGAGAGGGAGAAGCAGGCTCCCCACTAAGCAGGGAGCCTGATGTGGAGCTGGATCTCAGGACCCTGGGGTCATGACCTGAGCCAAAGGCAGGTGCTTAACTAAGCCATCCACGTGCCCCCAGTTGAGTGATTTTTTTTTTTTTTACGACACTTTTGAAAAACATGGCAAGAATGAAATAGAATGCTTAGATTAAGGATAAAAAATATGGAAAGTATTGGGTGAATTCAAACACAGAAGATAAATTCTGTATAGACAGCAGGAAGGAGTGGCCATGTGTTTCCACGGCAAACATTAGAAGTAAACAATTTTAAGTGTACAGATACTCGAATTTTTAAAGAAACTTTGCTTACATATGTTTTCAGCCAGAAATCACTTAACAGTGAAAACATTTCCAACCATTCATTTTCAAAAATGCTCTTTCCATAGCCTGATTTTCTTTTGAGAAGCAGTCATTTTGTCACCAGTCATTAAAATATCAAATTGTACATTGAAAGGACAAATTGAATATGTGGCTGATGAAGAGTTTATGCTGGGAGGCCAAACAAAAGAGCTGCCCTTCTAGTCGTCTCTTCACACTGGACCATCTCTGTCAGTGTCCTAACTCATCTCTCATGGTCTCTGAGACATACAGTCTTTTCCACAATAGTTACTCTGAAGGAATTTTTAGGTAGAATTGGTCCCTGTTAGGAGGAGACTCTTGGTGTCACTTTTGTTATCTTGAAAGCTGGTCCTCTCCCTGAGGCTTTTAATTTTTTTTTTTTTGAAAACTTGATGTTGTTTCAACCGAAAAATTGGAAAAGCTATTTAAAAAACAAGTTGAAGGGAGCTGTTTAAGAAATTGAAAAGTAATTGCAAACAATATCGGGTAATTGTGACTTTAAGTTGTTCTGTATCAGTTAAATTTTGGTGCTCTTTTCCCTGTGTACATGGTGGTCCCATTTTTCTCCAATAAAACTTTCATTTTTTTAAAAAAGAGTTTATGCTAGGAGTAGGAGGAATATCAGTTCCTCCATTATTGTACTTGAATTATTGATGTTATCTTTAAAATTCTGTCTCTTTACAAAATGGCTATTTGTCTATTTCATAAGGGTTAGCTTAGTTCAAACACTTTATATGGTTCAGAAATCCATCTACCCAGACCAAAGTAAACACTACATGTGAGGCACTGGACTGACCAAATGAAGATGCTGGTGTTAATCCATATGATAAATATTAGTAAGGCTTAATTTCTTTTTATTTTTATATAAAATAAACATAAATGGAAGTTCTAATGTTTTCTAGAATTTTCTTCTCACTCCTTGGATCATCCTGCACACTCCCTGGAGCCATTCACTCCCATGTATGGAGATAACCAGAGTAGATCACTACTCCACTAAGAAATGATAAGTGCACCACGTTTCTGAAACACAGGTCTCCCTGTTGAACTTGACCACACCCCCACTACCTGGCCCCTTCCGTTAAGAATATATCCTATTAACATAACATAATAAAATAAATAATAAATTAATAAATATTGGCTGAATATTAAAAAAGAGAAGAATATTCCTATTCACACTTCATAAAGTTTTGGTTCCATATCAAGAGTCTAGTTTCATGACATCATGCTTATAATGTTAATCTAATTTCTTTTTGTCCATAATATATGAAAATTTTAGCAAAGGAGAGAGTTGAGCTCCAACATGTGCTGGGAGGGATCAGAGGGATGAATGATATCAATGAAGTTTGGCAGGGATGGATATGTGTGTGTGTGTGTGTGTGTGTGTGTGTGTGTTATTTGATGTATATATATATATAGTACTTTTTTCTGGTGAGATTCTGTCTTCTTGCTCCCTCGGCAAACAAAAACATTAAAAGATTTTTGTTTGCTTGCTTAAAAAAAAATAAAGAAAAGAGAAACCTCTGAGGAAAGGGTTTAGAAGCAGTTAGTTTCTTCATTACATAATTATATCGCTCTTTTTCTTAAATCAGGAGAAGCACGGAAAACAAATTCCATATAACCAAAGAAACTATCCTTTGCAGTGTAAATTAATGGTTAGAGTAACTGTGCAGTTTTATGTTTCAGCTATGGTTTATTTGGTTTTCAGAAGTGCAAAGGCTTTGTGTACTAGTCTGGGTTCTTTACAAAGAAAATGACTCCAAAGAGTTCCTGCCAAAAATCTAAGAAAGGAAGTTCTGATATAACTAAGACCATTCCTTATCAGTATAAAAGTAGGTGACTTATACATCCTTATGGATCTTTCTTACAGATGAAGAAAATGACTCCCAGAGAGATGAGGTAATTCCCTCTGGCTCACAGAGTTTGCTAATGGCTGATGGGACTGGACAAGGTCTCTTGACTTCAGATCAGTGGGTTTTCTAAAGAATGTTCCACTAATTTAGCTGTGTTTTGTTTTAGTATTTATTTATTTATTTGTTTGTTTATTTATTTATTTAAGTAATCTCTACACCCAACACAGGGTTCAAAGTCATGACCCCGAGACAAAGAGCCGCGCTCTCTTCCAACTGAGCCAGCCGGGCACTCCTAATGCTTATTTAAACAGGAAAGTGTAGACATCAGCTACATTTTGGGATAACATGGAAGCATGAACAGATATTTAATTAGAATGAAGTAAAGAGGATTATCTCTGGCAGGACCAAGCCCAAGGAGCTGTCCACGGCCATCTAGTCCTACTAGGAAGTTTCCAAAGCAGTGATAATGACCATAGAGAAACTAGTTCATATACACAGCACAAGATAACATCCCAGAAATATGGACAGGGAACTGAAGTGCTTTGTTTTCTTGAAATGTCCAGAGTTTGATCTGTTTTGGATTAACAATGTTATTGGAGTTAACTGCAAAGGCACAAGGTGATAGAAAACAGATGGTTTTGTCCTCACTATGTTATAGATACATTCTCTTAGGATTTCCTTCTCTCTCTCTCTCTTTTTTTTTTTTTTTTTTGGAGAGAGAGAGAGAGAGAGAGAGAGAGAGAGAGAGATCAAGAGGGGGGGGAGGGGCAGAGGGAGAAGGAAAGAGAGAATCTTAAGAAGGCTCCATGCCCAGCTCAGAGCCTGACTTGTGGTTTGATCTCACAACCCTGAGATCAAGAGTCTGACGCTGAACCAACTGAGCCATGCAGGTGCCCCTAGGGTTTCCTTCTAATATAAGGATTAAGGTATAAAATGTAGAACGTCTATATACATAATTGTAAATTTGTGCCTTTAAACTCTTTTAACCTTAAGAGATATAAAATAACCAGGGACTGCTGGGGTTCCCACCTTACCAGCACTTCTCTTTGGCAGTTAATCTGACTCTGTCTGCCACGGCTGCACCACACACTGGGCTGGGTGACTACACCAGCTGCTCATTTGCAGCTCCACAGACCACACCTCCACTGTGTCACACCCACAGGGGATTGATTTTCCATTGTTATAGTGATAATGACTTTTTTTTTTAAAGATTGTGTTTATTTATTTGACAGAGAGAGAGCGAGAGCGAGAGCAGGAACACAAGCAGGGGGAGTGGGAGAGGGAGAAGCAGGCTCCCCGCGGAGCAGGGAGCCCCCGACGCAAGGCTCGATCCCAGGACCCTGGGATCATGACCTGAGCTGAAGGCAGACGCTTAACGACGGAGCCACCCAGGCGCCCCTTAAAAATAAAATCTTTTTTTTTTTAAGATTTTATTTATTTGACAGAGATACAGCGAGAGAGGGAACACAAGCAGGGGGAGTGGGAGAGGGAGAGGCAGGCTTCCTGCTGAGCAGGGAGCCGGATGCAGGGCTCAATCCCAGGACCCTGGGATCATGACCTGAGCCGAAGGCAGCCGCTTGACGACTGAGCCACCCAGGCGCCCCAGTGATAATGACTTTTAAAACTGGATGTTCATTCAAAAGACTTTTAAACATTAGTTCCATTGTTTCATTTGTTTCCATATTTAGATACTCAAGCACATAATCTTCTCCTCTGGTCTCAGAGATTTTCTGAATGTAGACCCAGGATGACCAGTGAACTTTTAGGAACATATCAGTGGTGATCTTTGTTGCAGAATGTCTTTTGTTCATTCAAGAAATAATTACTAAGCTCATCTAGGCAATGACTTTGAATATTTGATATCAATTCAAATAGGTATGGTTGGTTCCTGCTCTCTTTGAGCTGATCGTCTAGTGGAGTAGTCAGATAAGCAACAACCTGGTAAAGGCGATTCTGGGGGCCATCTGTGTAGACTGTCTATAAGAGAACACATAATCTGTCACTGAGACCATCTGAAGGAGCCCTGCACCGGGTGCTTCAGAAAAACTTTGTCAACCTCTGAAGATCAACCCTCTGTGGAAAACCGTTTGTCTTGTGGTAAGGGGCTGTGTGGATGGTACTCAAGATAGAGAACCATAGTGGGCAAAGACAGGGCCGTAGACGTGGGGACACTACAAGTGACTGGATTAAGGAGTCAGGGAGAAAGTGGGCATGATCCCAGAAGTTATTTAGATCGTTTCCAACTGTTGGCCTAAAGATCCTACTTAATCTGAAAATGGATGGGTTTTATATTTAAAGTAGTTGCAAACTTTTTCTAATTGGATGATTTCATATAAAAATCCAGATTTCTGGCTCTGAAAAGTTGGATGAGTTGTTAGTACTCTTTTTACTTTCCCCATGTGGCAGCAATCTGGATGGGCTCCACAGTGGCGGCCGTCAATGACGATGGGAGCCCCGCAGGAGCTGTTTCTCTCTAGTCCTCACCACTCCCTGCTCTCGCCCGACTGATTGGCTAAGGCTGAGTCTGTGTCATCTTCTCCCCTCTAAGATTCCTGTCCCCTGGTTATTTGCAATAAAGTACTGATCTAGGTACTGCTGGGAAGGAATTTTGCAGATGTGATTAAAGTTCCACGTCACTTGATTTTAAGAAACAGAGGTGACCCAGTGGGCCTGACCTAATTGCATGAGCATGAGCAGGACTTGTACCCTTGCTGCTTTGAGGGTAGAGGGGGTGAGTGAGAAGGAATGCAGGTGGTATCTGGGAGCATAGATTAGACCCTGGCTGACAGCCAGTAAGAAAACAGGGACCTCAGTCCTATAGTCACAAGGGACTGGTTTCTTCCAACAATGTGAAAGATCTTGGAAGCGGGTCCTTCTCCACAGCCTTCAGATAAGAGCCCAGTCAGCCTGCACCTTGATTTTGGCCTTATGATAGATACCTTGAGTAGAACCAGGCCAAAGCCATCAGGAGAACTCCAGGCCTGCAGAACTATGAGAGCTGTAAGAAAAATGGATTTTGTTTACACCCCTAAATTTGTGGTAATTTGTTAGGCAGCAATAGATAGACAATAAATACATGGATTGTGAAATCAGACAAGTAATGGGTGCGCATCCAGGATCTGCCACTTGCTATCTCTATGAACTAGGGCAAGTTCCTTAAGCTTATTTTCTCATCAGTAAAGTGGGGGCATGAGTACAACTCACCCCATAAAGTTGGTAGAAGGATCAACTGAGATAACACATTGTAGAACAATTGTAACTGAGATAACACATTGTGGAACTTACACACAGTAAGTTCTCAACAAATAGCAGTTCTCAGGAAACATTTGTTTCCTGGGTATCTTCAATAAAAGCAGAATTTTTGAAAATTCTTAAAAAGCACATCATCCAAATGGAGAGAATATCAAACTGCTTGGATGTTGTCGTAAAGACCAAGCCTGTTAATTGAAATATTTCATCACTGTTTGCCCTTTATGGGATTGTTTGGCCACAGAGACCCTGTTAGCATATTGTAGGATGAAAAATCCACACTTGCACAAGGGCTGAAAACGTCAGTTCCTGTTTCCAGTCCTGTAAATAGCCCAGGGATCTCGGGAATCTCTCTGGGCCTCATTTTGCTCCTCGGTGCAATGAATGTCGGCTTTCTAAGTTTCCCAGGGCCTCCTCACTCTCCTCTTTTGGAAAGTTATAAATGAAAAGATAGGAGAGGTGCTGCCTGCATTAGAGAAACAACCGTGTGTTTTTTGCATCTGAAAGCTGGTAGAGGGGGAAAGTCCAGGACACAGAATCAGGCGCTGGGGAGAGTCTCTTCCATTTTCACTGGTGGTTGTTAGCTTCCCATTTCCTCATACTTCCTAAGAGTTTTGAGAGCTGAAGAAAACTTCGGTGAATGGCAGAGTAATCCATTTATCGAAAAGAGTGCTGTTCCAAAGTGCTCTTACTGAACAAATGTTCATTAAGTTAGCTTCTCATTAATCTGTGCACAGTAAGAATTACTTCCAGAATTAGAAGGTAATATGGCAAGATTATTATGAATACCCACATCTCGTTACTTGGTATACTCCTTCCTACTTCATGAACTCTGTCTTTACAATTCTCATTCCTCAGTAATCCTCACCAGGTTTTATTTCAGCTAAAGCACAGTGATGAAAAATGCCAAATCTAGCACTGGGGAAAAGCTTTGTAAATGAAAACAGTGGCATTTGAGACCATTTATGCTGCTTTCTGATTCTGAATGATCGCTGGTATTCATGTTTATTCAGCAAAGCTCCTTGGAGACCTGTTTGAAAGGGCACATGTTCCCTAGATAGGGAAGAGACGCCATTCTGCTCTCTAGAACAGAAAGAGGGGCAGAGAAGAGGTCATCAGCAACCTCAACTCTCTGCTGCATGTGACCTACCTACTGGTAGCTTTTTAATGAAGAATCCACAGAGGAGATGAGCTTTATTTTCAGAATAACTGCTGGCTGTGTGCCTTTAGGCAAGTTACTTGACCTCTCTGGGTCTCATTTATAAAGTGGGTAGGAGCTAAAAGAGTAGACCGTCCTACCAATCATTCCTTTATTTTTTTTTAATGTTCTTTATGTTTTGACAGAGAGAGACAGCGAAAGAGGGAACACAAGCAGGGGCAGTGGGAGAGGGAGAAGCAGGCTCCCCGCCGAGCACGGAGCCCGACATGGGGCTCGATCGCAGGACCCCAGGATCATGACCTGAGCCTAAGGAAGATGCTTAATGACTGAGCCACCCAGGCACCCCAGTCATTCCTTTTTAAAATTTCCTCTGCACTATTATAGCATAAGGAATTTCACCTATATTGTTTTTCTAAATCTAAATAAATCCCTTTCATTAGGGTTGATAAAAAATCCTCTATCAGTCATTATTGAGGTGGGTTGGTAGCATGGGTAGCATTCAGCAGTCCTGCTGGGTTAATGCAGTCTGGAAAATATGGGGAAGGGCCTCTGTTCTTCAGCCCATTATGCTGCCACTGGGATTTTTACTGTCCACATGGAGCATTCCAAAGTGAGTAGTTACTTTACTCATGACATCCATCTGCTCATTGCCCAGCCTGGCTCTAGGAACCTTCAGCGTGGCTCCCAATAGCACAGAAGATGAGCTCAGGACCCAGGCAGCCATGCTCTATCACCACCCCGCCTCTTCTGTTGTGTAATTGCTGATTCCTGTCACTCTTCATAGAGGAAAGTCTACCCCCTTCACATCGCTGAGAACCCAGCCTCTTTTCTTGTGGTCATACTCCTTCGCCCTCCTCTAGCCTTGGAGACTTCCCACCTTGGGTCAAGCCTGCTCCATATTTTAGTACGCCTAAGCTAGAGACTATAGTGGACTCGAGCATGATGACAGATAGCAGCAATCGCTCGGTCTGGGGGAATGCAAGATGCACTGTGGTGGGAAGGACCGTGGTGATCTGGTGAATGCATACCCATCTAAAGGAGCAAGTTGCTCTTTGGTTCCAGGTGATTCATGTCACTTGGGGATAAAAGTCCAGAACTGTAGGTTTTCTAGTGTATCAGAAAAAGCAGAAATCCAGATTTTTTCAGGTGGATATCCTAACTTTTAGATTTTGGCACAATTAAAAAAAATAAAATCACGAAGACCAAGCAAGCTACATGTGATGATAGCCAGTTGGTGACTGTATTAATTTGCCAGGGCTGCCATAGCAAAGTACCATGGATTGGATGGCTTAAAACAATACAAGTGCTGGAGGCTACAAGTCGGAAATCAAGATGTTGGTAGGGTTAGTTCTTTCAAAGGGCTGTGAGGGAAGGATCTGTTCCAATCCTCTCCCTTTGGCTTGTAGATGCTCATCTTTGTATTCACATGGTGTTTTCCCTGTATCTTCACATCATCTCCTTTCTCTGCAAGTCTCTGACCAAACTTCACCTTTTACAAGGTCATCAATCATTAGATTAGGGCCCCACCCTAATGAACTCATCTTTTTTTTTAAAGATTTTATTTATTTATTTGAGAGAGAGAGAGCACAAGAGGGGGTAGGGTCAGAGGGAGAAGCAGACTCCCTGCTCAGCAGGGAGTCCGATGCGGAACAGGATCCCGGGACTCCGGGATCATGACCTGAGTCAAAGGCAGACGCTCAACCAACTGAGCCACCCAGGAGCCCCCTAATGACCTCATCTTAACTTTACTAATTACACCTGTAAATTCCAAATAAGGTCACATTCGGAGGTATTGGGAGTTAGAACTTCAGTGTATGAATTTTAAGGAAGATAATTCAACCCATAACAGTGGTCTCAACCCAGACTTTTTGAAACAAGTTACTTCTTTTTGTCAACAGAAGACCCAGTCTCCAGTACACAAAGGATTAGTTATTGGGGGTCGGAGGGTGGAAAATGGATCACAGAAAAGGCAAACATCACTCATTCTTTTGATGTTTGTCTTGGTTCATTCTTTAACCAGGTTATCTGCCCAGCACAACATCTAGCACATACTATTCTCAATAAATACCTGTTGAATTGGAATATGTTGAATTGATTAGAATTGGACACAAGAAAAAAAAGAAGAGGGGATAGATTAGCGGTGATTAGAAGCACTTAAAGATGCTTCTGATGGGAACTGAAAGATATTTACCCTTTCGAGTAGGGTAGCTCAAAGAGCATCAATTGTATTTGGTATGGATGAGGCATTTTCCTGGCTTAGAGGAAAACATATTCTCACCTGGATAGAATTTGGGGGTAAGGAGGTAGAGAGACTTCGTTTATCAACACAAAACAAAAAAATGAATCATATGGATTCAAAATGGATTGAAAGCGCTATAAAGGTGCATGCTCATTTTATTTTCTCCTTGTCTCACTGTGTTTGCTTTTTTGACATGTATTGGTAACTTTCTCTGTATCTGATGAAGAGTGGGTGGACTTTAGAGAGAAACCTAGATGCACATCCGGCCCTCTCCCCTTATTTGCTATTTTCCCTTGACCAACATAACAAGCTTCTCTGAGTCTCAAATTTTTCATTTTGAAAGGACTCCATTGTGCAAATATTCGGTTGCCTTTGCTTGGGTTCTGGGACCTATTACAGGACACAATGACAATACTTCCTTCTTGTTTAGATCAAGTCCTCCTTCATTTTTTGAACCAATTTATCAGTTTCAGTTTATTTTGTACTATGAAATATAGTCAGGCACCAACCTAGACCGGCTTGGGTACAAAAGAAGAAAAAAGCAGTTTCTTTGCTGATGCAACTGGGAAGCCAAGAATGATTGCTTCCAGGGGCTCAAATAATATCACCAGATTTGTGTCTTTCTCTTTGCATCTCTCAGCTAAGTTAGACTCTGTCTGGTTTTATTCTCAGAAGACTCTCTCTTTGTAATGGGAAAAGAATTATCAATAAGTAGTTCCAAGCTCATGACAGTCTTATAGCTTTGCATTCAGAACAAGACATAGTCTCTCTTGATGGCGCTAGTAAAAAAAAAAGAGAGAGAGAGAGAGAGAGTCCAGGAGACTTTGATGGAGCTTCAGTCTCATGTCCTTTCCTGAACTCATCACTGTGTCCCCGAGGTTGCCGGACTTTGATTGGCTGAGCCTGAGACACGTGATGCCAGGAGCGGGAAGAAATGTGCTAGCTATTGACTCCTAAATACACGGAAGAGGTAAGAATTGATTCCCCCAAAGATAGGGATGCTGGGCAGATGAGAATATAACCACTGTCGTGTATAAAAGCTATCTGGCTTAATTCAAATTATTTATTAAATATTCTAAAAAGTGTTCAGCCACTGGTTATTTCAGATTTGTAAATAAATCTCACCGCAGCATTGATATTTTAGCTGGACATACATAGCAGACTGAAAAAATTACAAGCTCCTAAAGGTGAGTAACTATGTGTTGCTTAAAACAAATGTGTGTGTGCGTGCACACATGCCACACACACGTACACACGCACGAGCGTGTGCACACACGCATACACACATGTACACACACCCCTAAGTAAGGGTTTCGTTGTCTATGTAATTACATTCAGACACTTCAATGTGGTGTTCATGGCTCTTCCTGAAATACTATAAAACATGACCTCGTATAGATGGGGTTCAGAGATTGAATCCTGCTTTGCAGCTTATCTGAACCTAGGTGAGAAATGAGTAAGGCTAAGAGAAATCTGACCTGTCTGGGTTTTTCCCACCTAAAGGTATAGTCATAAAGAGGCTCCCTAGAAGTCTGTTTGCATGGAAGCTAAGATTCCTTCTGGGGAAAAACAAAACAAAACCAAAAAGCTAAAATTGCATGCTCTGCTGAGCCAATATATGTTTAGGCATTTTTGGGAGAAGTGTGTGCAGGACTGAGGATGCCCTCAGGAAAGGATTCCTGCGAACAGGAAAAGGACTTCAGTACCACCAGCTGGAGCTGGCAGCAAAGCCTTAGTCCTTGGTGTGGAGAGATGTCTTTCTGTAGCATGGGGCTGTCCCCCAGATCATCCTCCTGTTCAGCCTCCCCAGGATGAAATATGAGTCTTTTAAAGAGCAGAGCAGCTATAACAGGTATAAGGCAGGAGGTGATCCAGTGACATCACATGCCTAGCTGGCAAAGGGTAAATCAAGGCAGAGAGAGCCGTTCTCTGTGCCTCCCAAGAGATGCTGCACTGTGTGCTTCTTTGTCATGGAGCCCCACGGAGCAGGGGAGGTACCCAGAGGAGCAGCAGTGCTCATGGGCAGAACAGAGAACTGTAGCACCCACAGAGCCCTGGGAGCCCCAGGGGACTTCTGGGGCATAGCAGTGGTGCCCTCTATGGAATAGTGGTGGCCACTAGAAGGGAGTCATCCCCCCAACCCCCTTCCTGCCTTGTGGAAAGCAATTTAGCTCTGCCCCGGCCCCTGCAACCTCATTTCCCCTCCCCCAACTCTTAAAGGTATCTTCAATTATTGGATCATTATACTGAATGTCAATCAAGAGTCTGAAGTTAGAAGAATTTAGCCTCAATCCTGGGGTAGAGGTACTGAAGACTGAATTTTGAGGCTGTTCATGTGTATAAATAATTGTTTTCTTCACACACACACACACACACTCACACACATGCAGGGAAAAGACTGAATGAATGTACACCAGAAGTTTAACTCTGGTGTACAATTGTCTCTAGTTGGTGAGATTATGATTACTTTTTTTCTTTTTGTTCATCTCTTTTATTTCCTTTTCTGTTTTTTTGCGGGGGAGGCTTATCTATATATTCTCAATTTGCTGTAATTAAGTTGTTTTGCCTTTACATTAAAAAAAAAAGGACCCACTTTAAAAGCAAACAAACAAACAAAAAAACACAAAAAAATCTCCTGTCCATTGTTAGGCACCAGTGTTTGAATTTAACCCGTCAGTGGAACAGTTTCTTTCTTTTCCTTCTCTTCCTCCTGCCTGCCAGATAATGAAAAACTTCCAGCCCTCGACTAGGGCAGCACCATCACTTCTGCAGGTGCTGAATTAGCCCTCGACAAATGTTGGCTATCTGTTGAATGTACCCAGCCTGGGGCCTTAAATTAATCACATAACAGTTCCAGATCTTAATTCCATTAAATTTAACAACTTTTGATTGAATGTCCAAGTGCTGTTCTGGACCATGGCCCTTCGTATATACAAAGATGTAGTTAATGATCCCAGCAGGAAATGCCTGAAATAACATGTGAGCCCACCTTCTTCATTTAATGCACATTGGTGCTCCCAGCTCCTGTCCCCACCCCTCTCCAGTCTAGGTCCCCAAGCCCTGTTTATTGCCTGTCCTTTTGAGTGGGATCATTCTCTCTCCTTCAGAGACTGGGAACTAGAACTCCTTACAATGTGCAAAGTGATTTTTTGGGAGGAGGGATGGAAACATTAGGAATTTAACTTACATTTCATTTCAACCTAAAACAAAAGGAAAATGAAGCTTTACCAGTATTTCGTGTTGGTTGACATACCACCTTCACTGGCTATGTATTCGAGGTTTATCACTTGTGGTGCTGGAGGAATCCTAAAGGAAGAGGATAATTTGTGACCCAGGAGGAAGTTGATTAATGCCGTCTGTCTTGAGTTAGCTTGGGTTGCCATAACAAAATATCACAGGCTATGTGGCTCAAACAATCGGAACTAATTTCTCACCATTCTGGAGTCAGGAAGTCCAATATCAGAGTGCCAGCAAGGTTGAGTTCTGGTGAGGCTCCTCTTTCTCGGTTGCAGAGAGCTGTCTTCTCACTTTATCTTCCTTCACATTGTGGAAAGAAAGAGAGAGAGACTTCTGGTTCCTCTTCTGGTAAGGGCACTAATTCCATCAGGGGAGCCCCACCCTCATGACCTCTTAAAGGTTCACCTCCAAGTACCATTACACTAGAGGCTAGGGCTTCAACATACGGACTGTAGGCACACCCACACAGTATATCACCCTAAATGCATTGGCTTTCCGTTTTCACAGTTTAGTTTAGTGAATTTGAGATGATACAATCTGGCTTTCAATCATCACTCATGGAATTGAATAATGGCTCAGAAACATTCCTGCTATAAGGAATCCCTGGATTACAGATATTGTGAAAACGCTAAACAAAAATGAGAAATCTGCATCTCTGAATTTCTACTCTTGGTCTGAGTCCTTGTATAGACACAATCAGTGATGACTGAGTGCTATAGATAAAACCACTATATACGGATATATATTTAACTGACATTATCAGTAAAGTTTTCCATCAGTATACTATCACACAAGTTTTTGGTGTTCTGATATTCTGGTATAGATTTGCCAGATATAATATATGCATACAGATAAAATATACACATATATAATTTTTTCAAGTATTAAAACACTGGTATTTTTGAGGGGGTGGTTGAGGGGTCCAATACAATTCTTTTTTATATTAAAAATCTAAAATCTATATTATTTCTGTCTTAAGATATTCAATTAGCCAACATATAGTACATTAGTTTTGATATAATGTTCAATGATTTATTAATTGTGTATAACACCCAGTGTTCATCACATCACATGCCCTCCTTAATGCCCATCACCCCCGTTACCCCATCCCCCTACCCACCTCCCTTTCCACAACCCTCAGTTTGTTTCTGGAATAAAGAGTCTCTCATGGTTTGTCTCCCCCTCTGATTTCTTCCCATTCAGTTTTCTTTCCCTTCTCCTACGGTCCTCTGCACTATTCCTTATATTCCACATTATGAGTGAAACCATGATAATTGTCTTTCTCTGATAGACTTATTTCACTTAACATAATACACTCCAGTTCCATCCATGTCGATGTAAATGGTGGGTATTCATCCTTTCTGATGGCTGAGTAATATTCCATTGTATATATGAACCACATCTTTATCCATTCATCTGTTGAAGGACATCTAGGCTCCTTCCACAGTTTGGTTATTGTAAACATTGCTGCTATGAACATTGGGGTGCATGTGCCCCTTCTTTTCACCATCTTTGGGGTAAATACCCTGTAGGGCAATTGCTAGGTCGTAGGGTAGCTCTAATTTTAACGTCTTGAGGCACCTCCACACTGTTTTCCAGAGTGGCTGTACCAGCTTGCATTCCCACCAACAGTGTAAGAGTGTTCCCCTTTCTCCACATCCCCACCAACATTTGTTTTTCCCTGTCTTGTTAATTTTTGCCATTCTAACTGGAGTAAGGTAGTATCTCATTGTAGTTTTGGTTTGTATTTCCCTGATAGCAAGTGATGTAGAGCATTTTTTCATGTGTCTGTTGGCCATTTGTATGTCTTCTTTGTGGAGAAGTGTCTGAAAACAGCATGGTACAGCATGGCACAAAAACAGACACATAGAATAGTGGAACAGAATAGAGAGCCCAGAAATGGACACTCAACTCTATGGTCAACTAATCTTCAACAAAGCAGGAAAGAATATCCAATGGAAAAAGACAGTTTCTTCAGTAAATGGTGATGGGAAAATTGGACAGCCACATGCAGAAGAATGAAACTGGACCATCCTTTTATACCGTCACAAAGATAAACTCAAAATGGATGAAGGACCTAAATGTGAGACAGGAATCCATCAAAATCCTAGAGAAGAACATAGGCAGTAACCTCTTCGACATTGGCCACAGCAACTTTTTGCAAGACATGTCTCTAAAGGCAAGGGAAACAAAAGCAAAAATGAACTATTAGGACTTCATCAGGATAAAAAGCTTCTGCACAACAAAGGATACAGTCAACAAAACTAAAAGGCAACCTACTGAATGGGAGAAGATATTTGCAAATGACATAACAGATAAAGGGCTGGTACCCAAGATCTGTAAAGAATTGATCAAACTCAACACCCAAAAAACAAATAATCCAGTCAAGAAATGGGCAGAAGACATCATCAGGGTTTTTTTTTAAAGAAAACCTAGCATTCGGCACATAAACACAATGAAAACTATCCGAAGATCTGAAAAATACTTTTGGAAAACCTTGAGAGTTCCTGAATTTATCTCACTTGGTTCAAATCATGCTTTCTCCCACTCAGTGTTGGTTCCCCCCCTACACACCCCCTTTCTCCCCTTAATACTAGCTAGACCCAAAGAAAGTCATTTGACTACTTCCATTTTCCATGGCATCTTGTAACATATTCATTCAGGTCATTACTGGAAGGGGAAAATGAGAAAATATTCCTTGGCTTTTGTTCAGATGTTTCAACTGTCTGAATAGCCTTCCCTGAATATCTGATCTATGAGGTCATTTGGCTGAAGGCTTCCCTCTGTCGCAGGGTGCATGTAATAAAACTATCACAGAGCAGATAGAGTTAGTGCAAACACTCATTGCTCTGTGTTGCCTTAAACAAAGAAACAGGGAGAGCCTGTATTCCTAAAGAATAGAGGATTATTAAGATGTTCTCTGCTTTGGGAAATGTTCATTTGCAGATGGAAAAGGGACTGATTGCTGGCATCAGGTACAGATGATTTACAGCCTTAAGTGCCAAGCATTTATCACATACATGAAGTCCAGCGCCACCCTTACCCACATTAATGTTTGTAACTTCAAAGAGACAATGAGTCACTGCAGGGGAAGAGAGTACGCTAATACATTGACAGTTCTGGATTTTGTGCTGAATCCCATCCCACTGAGCATGAGTCTTCAGGCAAATATGGAAATGGTTGTCCTGATTAGTCATTTCTAACGGCATGCCTTTTGTGTTGATTCACAAACATTGTCTCCATTCTTTCTGTGGAAGCCTTCCTCGAATAGGACTCACACTTGGACCACATGTAAATTTGGATAATGATTAGCTTGAGTGTTGAGAGAGAATTTGGCACAGTGCCTTGCAAAACCCATGGAGCTGTAGGACAGACTGCTTTTATCCTTAGCATGGATCAAATCTAGAGATGAGAAGAAACATGCCTTCCAAGAATGCTTTTCTAAAACATTGCTGGGGAGAGATGCAATTGAAGGGAAATCTGACATGTGACTGGAATATATTAGGTAACTTACTCCAACTCATAATCAAAAGCAGTTGTTTGATTGAAGTAGAGAACCAAGGAGGAAGTTGCTTTGTTCTACTACATGAACCTTTGAAGTTACAATCATCTATACCTGCAGAAAAATTCCCAAAAGAGATCACATGTTATTAGACCTCTTAATTGTGATTTATTTTTTTGCTTTAAATTTAAGAGTCTTTTGAGAATGGTGAGAGGGAACAGGAGAGAATGGAAGAAATGAACATCTAAGAAGCAATTAACTAAGATAGTATTATAAAGTATGCAGTGAATCTGATTCATAAATGTTTTACGGTCCCAGTACTAATGGCTTCTTAAAGTTGTGGCTCATGGTTCCAGTGGAGGGAGATTCTAGGTTGAAATAATGTTTGGTAAATTGAATTGACCATAGATGAGTCTCAATTTCTCAGGAATTATGATATATCTGTAACTATGTATACACACATACATATACATATATATGTCTTTTTATGTAACTTTCCATCCAGATAGTGAAATGGAAATGAATATAGATAACTATTTTAAAAAACATATGATACCTTATTTACCAATAGATTTTTGTTAGCCTTATTTATCATGTCTTTTTATTCTGTGTTTTTGATGGTTTGTCATCTGGGAGCCTTGCTAACCCTGGGGGGACCACCTCTCCCAGGGCTAGGAAATTCCCAGAGATAGCAAACTACTTGCCTGTGAGTGTGCCTTTCATATGCCAATCATCCAGGGTGGAATCCAGACTTCCAATCACCAACTTGATAGAGCTCTTCTACTCCCAGACACTATTACCCTGCTTTAATCACCCTGGGGCCAGATAACCAGAAACAATCCCTACACCGCAGAGCCTGCTGAATTATTCGAAGTAGCTTATCCTAAACTTGCTTACTCTGTCTCGCCAGTTTCTTTCTGAAGAAACCACAAAGGCTCTTGCCATAGAACCCCCTCTCTGTCTGCCTCCTGACCACGCCTGGTGCTTCCCACCCCCAACATCCCTTTCATGGGTCCCCCCTCCTCCTGGGATCAGTGAGTGTAACTATCTTTTCAATGGCAGTAATGAAACCTACATTTCAAAACATAGCCTGGTGATATTAATGTTTCCTTTGTTGTGGCAGACTAGATTTTCTCCAAAAAACCTCCGGGTATAAATCATAAAAATGCTGAATGAAATGTAAAAACATATTTTAAAATGCATATCTGGCTCACTAGAAAGCAAAGAAAAGCTGAACTGATGAAAAACTCAATTCCGGACAAGTAACCAAGCTGAAGGCAAGGATACCGTTAGTGGATAGAGTATCCAGAAATCTCTAGTGCCTAGGTTTTCAGTTTTAGTTGGCTTTACATAAGAGGCAGAAGGCAAAACCTAGAGGTTGCACAAGATGGGAAGTCACTCTTATAAAACAGGGACCCCTCAAAAGTGTTCACCTGGCTGGATAAACTAGAAAAGATTAAAACCCACAAACCAAGTTAGTCTTGGCTCTGGCATGGGGAGAGGGAACGGTTAATGGTCTCTCTTGAGGATTCGTAATATTAACCCTGATCGTAAATAAATTTGGGGCTGCAATTCCCAATGTCTTTGTATTCCCTCAAAACTTCAAGTCAAGAACTTTGTTTGGTGGTTGTAGGTAGGAAGAATATCTAAATGTCTGGAAGAAGCAAATGGAAATCATTTCTGGAGAAATTCATCTCCAACCTTGGTCTCAGAAATTTCCAGATAAAATTCCAACGGACTTAAACTCACATGAGCACACATGCAAAAAAATGAAACACATGAGCTAGAAGAGTCAGAAGCCAGAAGAGAAGGGAGTGCTGAGTATTTTAAAAATGAGTTACGTGATTTTTCGAAATAAAGAGCCTAGGCTCAATGACCCTTGAACTTCCTTTAATTTCCACAGTTCAGATATCTGAAACACAAAACAGTATGGAAAAGAAAAAAATTGCTCGAAATGCACAGCCAGGTGCGAGCTTGAGGGTGAGGTTGTCAGGAAGATGGCACAGAGTTGCTGACTTAGCCTTGGTATTGTCCAGGCTTCTCACCTGCAGGGGGACAGGCATGGTGTATGGTCATCCTACCTGTGTCTAGGACGGTGTTAGTCAGACTGTCTTCTGGAGGAGCATAACGATTTCCTTTCAAATTCCCTTTTAAGCATCAAAGGACATCCCTTTACTGCCTGAAGCAGTGCTTCAGTCCTAATTCTTCCTAATTCCTAAAACAAGAGTCCCTAATTCTTCCTCTTCCTCCTCCTCACATTGGCCATCTCCTCCTCACATTGGCTATCTCATCAAGGTGGTTCTGCTGTGACTATAAATTATTGAAATCTGCCACTTAATATCTCTGAAACTATGGACAAGTCACTACACCTCCCTGAGCCTTGGCGTCCTCATCAACCAAGTGGGCATGATCATGGTACAACCTCCTTGGATTGCTGTAAAGACTAATCCACTATAAAGCCCATAGAACAGTGCTTGGCATGTTATGTGTTCCATAATCAGAACAGTGTCATTACCTTCCCATTGGGGAAGATAAAATTAAGAGTTTAATAAACACATCACCCCCTTGGCATGAAAATGATTGGATCATCTGTAAGTTTGCTGATACAACTGGGATATCTAGAAACTTCGGCACGTTGTTAGTCTGCACAAAGGCTTCAAGCCATATTCGAGAGAGGGAATGTTGAGCTAAATCAAGTTGCATATTTATTTGTTTATTCCATAGCAACTCCTTTTTCCAAAAAATATTTGAAATAACCTGAAAGGAAATACAGATAATACAGCAGGATATAAAATTCAATGTGGAAAATACATTTCAAGAGGACAATAAAGGTAGGAAAATAAAAATATACAGTCTATGACACAAAGAAAAATTTGTAATATAGTCTTACATTTCTGGTATTTGAATGCATTTCTGTTGTTATCCTTGAGTCCAAAGAAACTTAATCTGAAACCAAGAAAGAAGCATAATCTGCAGCAATGAGTACTTACCTGCAACAACCAGTCCAGGAAGCCAAACAACAACCTCTATAGCAATCAGTCCTAAACCAATAACTGACAGCTTCCCTAATTTTTGTCTCTTTCCAATGTAGGACCAACCAGAGAAAGTCAGTTATGTTCCCCTGTTACACGACATGCCCCTCTTCTAATTAGTCTGCCTCCAGCTTCCCCATGTCAGTTGCTCCAGTGAAGGCATACCTGAAGCTTTCTCTTTTTCCACTCTAGGCTTTTCCACTTCTCTGTCTGCCTTTGAGTCTGCCAAACACCATGGTGGCTGGCTCCCTTGATGCAGCAAGTTCTGAAGAAACAGGCTTTGCTTGTTCTAATTTGGTTGGTCTTCATTTATGTCCACATTGCCAGGGCCTTATTTCCACCAGAGCATGTTGTTATAGATAGTGGGTTGCCCAGAACTGTGAGCTGCCTGCACTTTTCACTGCCTCCACCTCTGCTCCCCCCACTGTTCCAACAAAGCCCCATTCCTCAGTAGGGTGCCCTCTGCCCTGGGTTGTTCAGTTGAAAATGATGGATGTAGTAGACACTCATGGAGAAACAGTTGGCCCTTAACATCTGTTCCTCTCCTTGTGCTATTTTCACAGTCCCTAAATCTGATTCTAAAGAGAAAAATTATTATGTGTTAAGGCATAGAGATTAAGTATAATGTAAAACAGCAGTATGTAAGAACATAATCACAAGTAATTCTGTTATTTTAAGACTGTGTTTCATGGGGCATGTAATGGATGTAAAGCAATGTTTCTGTTTTCAAAATTATTTTTAAAAAGGAGGCTTTTGTAACATCTATTCTCAAAATAACAAATTATTTTGCTCCTCAAGTGTACATAGGTTCCCATAAGGCATTAAATGAACAATGTATAACTAGTTTTCTAGAGTTGCTTTTGAATAGTTCTCTACTTATTTGAGTGTTATTAGATAAATTAAGAAGAATTTGGTACAATAATACCATTGTTTTTATCTTGAATTTTTGGAGTTAGCATTTTTAAACAGAACGTCTACCTGTACCAAATTAATTTCCCAGGCCTTCTGCCGTCTTGCATATTCTTTCATTTCACATCCCTCTTCTAAATCATTATAAAAAAAGTTGTCATTTTTATCATCAGTACATGGAGAGGATTGTCAATTAAAACAGGAAAATTCAAACAATATTCCTTAAATAACTTGCTTGCTTTGGATTGCATTTTCCTTCACTGCTTAAAAAATCATCTCATTGCTAAATCTCGCCAATTCTAAAGCACATTTTTTTCCCACATTTTAACATGTCTGAAAGACAGATGTGTTTTATAAGCAATGGCGTGTCATAGTTTCTTCGACTGCATTTTTTACTGGCTGGTGATTCACAAAATAATGGCATATGTGATAATTGATACATCTTAAATCCAGTGAAATATGATGGCAGACTTATTATGCATTATTATTTTGGTATTCTAAAACATAATGGGTACCACAGAAATTTAACAGTCCCTGAGTGAGGGCACCAGCTTTCCAAATGTGCTCTCGGGTTTCTTGTGAGGAGGGCAGCGGGTGGGTCACCAGGGCAGCAATGTGGTCCTTTTGTTCTTTCTTTTTCAACAGATGGGACTTCTCTATAAGTTTTCCTGAGATGAGAGGCTTTGCTGGAATTAAAACACAATGTGAGTTTGACAATCAGTGACCAGGGAGATTGATTCCCCTTAACAGAATAAAAATAAGGGTTCCTCCTTGAGTTCCTACTGTGTGATGGGCCCAGAACTAGATACTGTACTTAGAGGGCAGGGGATTTTACTGAGGTACTAATTTGAGTTTTGTGGTCTATGAGCGTACTGCTCCCCTCTCTCCCATTTCTAGCAGGTAGTTAGGTTTGTGTTCTCTTTATCCATGGTAGGTTTGTGGCAGGGCCAGAAGCTCTTCCTGGTTCATATAAACATCTCAACTCCTTAAAGATGGCACTGGCTGTGTTCCACATCCACCCACCTCCCCAGATCAAGAAGAGGTCTAGGTTTGTGTAGTTGTAGTCCCCCTCTTTGTAAGTGGCCTCAGAAGATGGCTTAACTCCAGATATACAAAGGGTGGTGGACTCTAGGCACAAACTCCTATTCTCTATAGTAATGGTGACAAAGATTTTCTCCGTGAGCAAACCTTAGTCAGGCTCCTCTTAGCCCTCTGCTTGATGTGGCCAAACCTGGGCTTCTGTCTCTGTCCTTATAGAGTCTAATTTTAGCAAGAATCCTGCTAAGTCAGTTTAGCCAGAATCCCCCACTTTTGAGATCTGATCTGATCCAATTCCACATCCTCCATCATCCCTTGGTGATATCTAATCACCCTGGCTGGCCTTCAGTAAGAATCTTGGTGGGTCAGTTTAGCAAGAATTACCCGACTGTCTTAGTAATTTTCCATCCACCGACCCCTGACCCCACTCTGTTCCCTGGCTATGAATCCCACTTTTCCTTGTCATATTTGGAATTGAGTCCACTCTCTCTTCCCAACTATAGAACTCCATTTTAGTAGTCTCTATCCCTATTGTGATAGTCCTAAATAAAGTCTGCCTTGCCATTTTAACAAGTGTCAGAACATGTTGTTTCTTTGACAGTCTGTGCCCCAAGAGTGCCAAGACAGAGCAGAGCCACCGGATTTGCAGAGACAGGGAATGTCTCCTTGGCACCTAGGAGAGGCAGGTGTCTAGAGAAGTCTCTGGTGCTTTGACAAATGCAGGACAATGACAGGACAGGGGATTCCTAGGAATGACTGTGCTTGCATTTCACACCAGTCTCGTAGGTAAAGACCTGGAGAAGATTTCAGTTGAATTTGAGGAAAAAAATTTGCATAGCAAAATTTGGGTTTGCAAATTTATATCATGATTTTATCCCATTCCACTTCACAGCATCTGAAAGGTTAGTGTTATAGGTTGTTTTACAAATGAGGTCCTGAAGACTTAGAAAAGAGGAAAGATTGCCCAAGTCCTCAGTGTGAGCCAGTCAGTGCAGAGCACATGAGTACCAAAAGGAGTAACAAGGAGACCATATGTTCTGGCATAATTATTCCATTCTCTTGACTTGACAATTATTTCCTTGTATAATCGTTCCTTAAAGGTATGCTTTCTGTTTGCTTTCTTTTTAAGTGTGTTGAGTCATTCAAGAAAGGAAGTCTGCACTGGGGGAAATATTCTCAATTATGCCCAAAATATCCGAATACAAAGTAAAAAAAATAATTAAAGGAAGACATTCAGCCCTGTAGGCATCGGTCAGCATGGGAGAAGGATGAAAGACATTAAATTGTGGTTTAGTGTCCTGCTTTGTATTTGTCCTTTTTTTTTTTTTCTCAGATCAAATCTAAGGTGGAATCTCAATATTTTAAATGGACAAAAATGAATGAGATCTTTGGGCAATTTAAAGTTTGACTGAGGCCAAAAATGTCCTGGCATTTGTGCAATCTATGAAACATCTTCCTTGGAGCTCTGAGTGTATCCTACACAAACTTGCAAACTAGTTTTGGGAGGAGGACCCTAATGGAAGGGCAGTAGGCTAGTGACAAAGAACAGGAGCTCTGCCGTGGGATGGGCCGGGTCCAAATGCTGTTTCTGGTTTTCAGGGATAAGTTAGATAATGTGAATAGCTAAGTGCTAACAGATGGCAGTTTAGGAAGACTAAGCTCAGCAGCCCCAGTTAGACTCCTCCACTTAGCAGCTGGGTAACTTAGGGCAAGTTATTTAACCTTTCAGTATCTGCTTTATCTTCTAGAAAAAAGGGATCATAACAGAGTCTAGTTCACAGGTTGATGTGAGGATTAAGTGAGATGGTGGATATAAATCTCTTAGCCCAAGATCCCCACACAGTAAGTGCCCAGTAAGTGGTCGCCATGACAGTTAAGTGTTATATGAAGCTCCCGCTCTTCCTTACACCCACAAATCTACAAGTATTTTGAATTAAACTCAGGCAGTGACCAGTCTCTCCTCTTCCTCCTCTTTGTATTTCTCCTTCCTCCCCCTCTGTTCCTCCCCCTGCCTCTTCCAACGTGGTTTGAATTGATCTAGTGTCATAGTTCTAGAGTGCACATCTTTTTAGCCTGAGCATGAAAAATGAGTGTTTCCCAATCTTTGTCTAAATTCTCTTGGAGAAAATGCTCAGAGCTTGAGGAGAATGACTAATTATTATTCACAGCTGCATAAAAACTGGAAGGTAAATATTGGCTTTCTAGATGCAAAGCATTACATTTCCTCTAAAATTTGTGTAAAGTGGTTTTCCACTAAGAATATAAAATAGATGATTTTGTTTTGAGAGCATTTATTATTATGCAGATTAGAGATTAAACACCCAAATAGCTTATTTGCTAATTCGCCATTCATGAGAAAATTAGACATGCTGAAAAGTTCTCATTTTTAGAGCAAAGAATCTTTTAAATTCTCAGCTCAAAAGGTCTACCATTGTCAAAAAGATATCCCTGCAGATATTTCTCAAAATCTTAAATTGAGATGAAAAGTGTAGTTCAGTCTACAGTACTGCCGCTTTATGACAAAGCACCATGAATTCTTTCTTGTTTATACACACACACACACACACACACACACACACACACACACAGAAATGCTGGTGAGAGCAATAATTAATTTGTAAAATAGGCAAATTGGAAGTTCAGGTCTAAAGAGGAATTTCAGTGCCACAGAGCAATCATAGCATTGTGTTTCCTTATCTTTCTTAATGTGTCTCAACTTCCGGTGGCCTTTGTTGCTAGGAAACTAGTCTCTCCTGAATTGAAAGCCACCTTTCTGTTATTGTTGACTCTATGGAGTCTGAAATGAACCAGGCATATCTTGAATCCTTCAGGATTAACTATCAGTGATGTGCCTGTGGATGATGGGAAAAACCCAGAGCTCAACATTTTCTGTAGAGCCACTGCTTAAAACCCCAGAAGTAAAAGAGTTCCCTTTGTAACTTCCCTTTGGAAAATTCCATTAGCCTATCCTGTGTGAAGTTAAGTCTCCTAGAAGTAGAAAGATGAAAGGGAGGGAGCTGTGGTCCATTTCCCCTCATTTCCACATTGCATTAAGGTACAGGAGCCCTGATAGGTCCTCAGGGAGCTAGAGCTTCAAAGTAAGGGTGCATTCCTAGCAGGTTGCATTCGTTCGGTATAGTCCTTTTTGTATTCACAGTTTAAATCCAGAATCTGAATGCATGCTAGAGGCTTTTGAGCATCCTCAGTGGTATTGAAAGTGGTGAGAGTGACCAAAATTCTTTTGCAAGATGAGTTACTATATTTTAGGAAGATGTCTTGGCCTGTGGAAGAAGATAGTGAATGCAATTTGCAGCTATGTGGTTTTCTCCACAACTCAACTCAGAAATAGAGACTCTCTTTAACAGCATTTTGATTCTGATGCAATTCTGAGAATGTACATTTAGAGGCAGAAATCATGTCTGTAAGATGCAAATTATCTGGTGACAGAAATAAAGGTTCAAGGCAGGTCATTAAGGCAGACCTGAAATCCAATCCGAGCAAAAATGGACCATCAGCCAGTAGAGGGATGGAATTTAAGAAGCCTCTAAAGAGTTTAAAGACTGGCTGACTTCATTCTTTGAAGCTTTTCTGCTTTTTCTTTCCCACCCCGTTTTGCTCCTGTGTGTGTGTGTGTGTGTGTGTGTGTGTGTATGTGTGTGTGTAACTCCACTATATTTTAAGCTTGAATTGAGCTAATGTCAAAGTTGTAGAGCTCACACCTTTCCAGCATGAACAAGAAAAATGAGGATTTCCAAGTCTTTGCCTACTATAATATGGGGAAAAAGCTCACTCCACCTCACCTTGATCTCTTGTTACCCTAAGCAGAGTGTCTTCTTGCATATAGACGGCGTCTACCAGCAGTTACTAGATTTACTCCAGTAGCCCCTTATAGGTGACTCCAGTCATGTCTAAATTCTGTCCCAAATTATGTATCTCTGTTGTTGTCAGATGAAATTAAATTGGTAAAAAGAAAAACCTAATATAGACACAGGCAAATAGCTCATAACACAGCAAGCCATTTTAATATGATTGCATCAGGGGTATTTTCAACCCCCACTATTGTAGTCGAGTCCCCTTCAGTAGCTGGAATAAGGGCACGTCATCTTCAACTGTGACCATGAGGAGAGGTGCTGGCAGCTTTGTGGCAGCTGCTCTAGAGAAAAACAGTTAGTGAAGCTGAGGGGACACCCAGCTGGTTTAGAGGACCATGGTGGCAGTGTGTATCCTCTGTTCTGGCTTCTGCCATAGATGCTAATGCAGGCTCATTCCTAGCATTCAGAATAGTGCTCCTTAACCAAGCCACCAGCAAGCTCCTAGATGCTGGGTTCAGACAGACTAGCTCAGGATTCCTACATCTCATGGATCGGGAGTCCTGATGATTTTCCTTTCCCCCAGTCCCTTCCCTGGGGACATGGCAGAGTCTCTTCTTATATCCCCCAATCCAGAGATCTCATGCTGCTCCCTCTCCTTGGCAGGGGAGCCATTTGCTCATCCTCCTAACACACCCACTCTTTTAAGGAGTTCTACCCTCAGTGACTCAAAAGGAAAGTTACACTCCTAAAGGCAATTTGCTAAGTTCTTCCCAGGAATAACTGAGATATTTCTGAGATATATCTTCTGGGTAAGAAAACAGAACTCTAGGGGCACTTGGGTGGCTCAGTTGTTAAGCGTCTGCCTTCGGCTCAGGTCATGATCCCAGGGTCCTGGGATCGAGCCCTGCATCGGGCTCCCTGCTCCGCAGGAAGCCTGCTTCTCCCTCTCCCACTCCCCCTGCTTGTGTTCCCTCTCTCGCTGTCTATTTCTCTGTCAAATAAATAAATAGAAATCTTAAAAAAAAAAAAAGAAAACTCTAGCAGGGCATCATTCCATACTAAAAAAGGATAAAAACATTTTCCTATTTCAGAAGTTATGTCTGTCTTTTAATGATGGGATATTCACAGTAGGGCAGTGTTTCTTAGCCTACGAATGGGCTTTGGAAGCAAGCCATCTGGGTTCAAATTGTACCCTGCTGGGACACATGGACAATTACTTTACCTCTCTGAGCCTCAATTTCCTTGCTTAAACAAATAGCAGTGATAGCAGTATTCACCTTATAAGGATTACTGTGAGAATCGCATGAGATAATGCATATTCTTAACAGAGAACCTGGCATAGAATGATGTACACAATAAATCAATCTTTTCTGTTACTGTTATCATCATTATACCTCACAGTATCATCCTTTGAGCGCTTTCCATGCATGCACCAACCCCCCATTTAGATACCGGGGAGGAAAGATGAATAAGGCATCCTGCTTTGGAGGAACTCTCACTCTACTGGAGAAAATGGACATGCACAGAGTAAGGTATAGTTGTGCATTAACAGAGTAAAGAATACACTGTCATGAGAATCTTGAGGAAGGCTGGAGATAGAGATTCAGGAAGCTTCCACAGAGGAGGGACGTGTGATTTGACTGTTGAAGGAAAAGTAATGAGAGGAGGAAAATGTTTTTGGGCAGTGGAGCACTTATAACAGAAATAAAAGCCTCTTTCCTGCTGTGTTTGGCAACTTGCAACAGCTTGATACTAACCTTGAGCTTGGGGTGCCTGTCAGGTTGTGGTTTGGAAGTGTGAAAGCCCAGAAATAGAGGAGACAGGTCTTGATGTATTTTCTTCCACCAATGGCCATTTCTCATACTTTCTCAGCTCTTATATGAACCAAGACTGATGGCTATAGTATAATCCAGATTTGATAGTTTAGTTCTTTGGCTCTAACTAGTAGTGGAGTTGGCAGGCTTTCATTGAGATTGCGTTCTCAAATATCGGGAAAGATAATAAAGATTTCAGGTAATTCTCTTAACAGGTATACCCAAAACCTACCCTTGCCTCAGTTTTTAGCATCTTTCAGATCAAAATCCAGACAATCAAGCTCGAACAGTCTGGGTTTTTGCTATTATCTTGAGTATTAGGAACTTTAGCTGGGGATTTGTGTTAATCTGCCTAGGAGTTGGGCTACATTTAACGCTTGCTGTCACCCTAGGTGCCAGAGGTTCACATTCTTCTAGTATCCTTGTTTTTGTCTCTCCCCTTGATTTTGGGCTTCCCTAAGTACTTCTTCTCAGAGAGAATGTGTATCTTGCAGCTCTTTGAGCTATAATCCACTGTTATTATACCAGAGCCCTGTTCCTGCGGTGACAAGGTGTAGAGAGGGAGAATATTACATAATTTTATAATGAAATTACAACCTTTCAATAGATCGCTGTCTCTGAGAATAGATCGCTGTCTCTGAGCTGCAGCTTTCACACGTGTTTCTCCAGAGGCGTAACTTTCTTGCCCTGCTTCCCACACACACCCTGGACTGTGGCATTCCCTTTCTATATTCTTGAAGTCTTCGCCTATGTTGACTATGGTTCCCCCCTCTTCCCGCCCTTATGTGAGACATAAAGGCTAGAGGGGGGTTGCTTTAGGAGGAAAGCCCTTCCCCCAGCAGAGGTCATGCTGGCCGCATCTTTTCCTTGGAAAGTTGGCTTTTTTGGTTTGTTTGTTATTATTATGTTGTTATTATGCTCAGTTAGCCAACATATAGTACCTCATTAGTTTTTGATGTAGTGTTCAACAATTTATTAGTTGAGTATAACACCCAGTACTCATCACAACATGTGCCCTCCTTAATACCCATCACCCCGTTACCCCATCCCCCCCACCCCCCTCCCTTCTGTAACCCTGAGTTTGTTTCCCAGGGTCCATAGTCTCTCACGGTTTGTCTCCCTGTCTGATTTGTCCCCCTTCCGATTTCCCTCCCTTCCTCTGTGGTCCTCCATGCTATTGCTTATGTTCTACATATGAATGAAACTATATGATAATTGTCTTTCTCTGCTTGACTTACTTCACTTAGCATAACCCCCTCCATTTCCATCCATGTCGATGCAAATGGTGGGTATTCATCGTTTCTGATGGCTGAGTAATATTCCATTGTATATATGGACCACATCTTCTTTATCCATTCATCTGTTGAAGGACATCTCAGCTCCTTCCACAGTTTGGCTATTGTGGACATTGCTGCTATGAACATTGGGGTGCATGTGCCCCTTCTTTTCACTACATCTGTATCTTCGGGGTAAATACCTAGTACTGCAATTGCTAGGTCATAGGGTAGCTCTATTCTTAACATCTTGAGGAACCTCCATACTGTTTTCCAGAGTGGCTGCACCAGCTTGCATTCCCACCAACAGTGTAGGAGGGTTCCCCTTTCTCCACATCCCTGCCAACATTTGTTGTTTCCTGTTATGTTAACTTTTGCCATTCCAACTGGTGTAAGGTGGTATCTCATGGTGGTTTTGATTTGTTATTTCCCTGATGGCTGGTGATGTTGAGCATTTCTTCACGTGTCTGTTAGCCATTTGTATGTCTTCTTTGGGGAAGTATCTGTTCATGTCTTCTGCCCATTTTTTTGACTGAGTTAGGGTTTTTTGAGTGTTGAGTTTGAGAAGTTCTTTATAGATCTTGGATATCAGCCCTTTATCTGTAATGTCATTTGCAAATATCTTCTCCCTTTCCGTGGGCTGCCTCTTAGTTTTGTTGACTGTTTGCTTTGCTGTGCAGAAGCTTTTTATCTTGATGAAGTCCCAAAAGTAGAAAGCTCTGAGAGCATTTCACCAGGTTTACTGCCCTCCCCCAACCCCCCAACACAGGTCCACCAAAGCTCAGAGAGGATCTTTCCTGGACCTTTGCTATGAGAATCTGGTGTGGTTCCTGCAGGTAAACTTGTGAAAGTTTGAGGGCCCCTGTGAGACTGTAGCTTCCCCATGGGACTGTTTCTCATGATCATGCTAGTATACACTCAGTCTTCATCAGTTTACCAAAATCACCATTAAGTGTTCCTACAAGTTTATAGTTCTAGTGGCTTCTGCCCCTGTAAGCTGTTCTGGGTGTGAATCTCTATGTGCCTGTCTCTCTATATTTCAGAGTGGCTGTTTGTCCTCAACCTTGGTTCTCTGACGGTTTCAGGAGAAGTTACTGATCTTTTTACCCAGCTTTTGTTGTTCTTGTTGTAAAGACAAGAGTGATAACCTATAAGCTCTTTCCACATTGGAGCTGAAACAAGAAGTCCAAGTTGGGAATAAAAATAGTTTGTGTGTCAGAGTTCTTTGAGGAAGATTCAGTGAGATAGTACAAGTGCTTGGCATAGTATCAAGTGCAGAGTAAATGTTTAGTAAATTTTTGCTATTATTATTATATCAAAGAAGATTTAAAATGTATTCCTATTAACATACAACAAAAGCTAAATATTTTACTACAAATGCATTTCTCTAAAAAAATAACCTAAAATAAAAGAAACTATTTTAACTAGACTACGTGAATCCAGCCAAGTAGTACAAGATTAAAACTGAACACCATCCAAATTCTAAATTATACCTCCAGTTCCAAAAATTCACAATTCAATCTGGGCATGCTTCATTTATCAAAGCACTCTTGCCGTTGGAAATAAACATTTCAATTTCTATGATCCAGTGATTATTTTTTAATGTATATTTTATATGCCAAGTACTATGTGACAAAGAATCGATTTTTCTCTTTGTGCTCCTTTCTGGAATTGTTCAAAGCATAATGAGAGTGGCAGCCAGGTAAATAGCTAATACTATACATTGAAAGCATGGATAAAGATATAGCAAGGACAATGAATCATGGAACACTACATCAAAAACTAATGATGTAATGTGTGGTGATTAACATAACAATAAAAAAATTAAAAAAAGAAAAAAAAAGATAAAGCAAGGAATGATATGGCATGATGAAGGCAAAGCCTCTGAACTCCGTCTAACTACATTCAAATCCTAGTTCTGTGACTTAACCCTGCAGTGAGATCTTGGTCAAATTGTTTAGGTTCTCTCTGCCTTGTTTCTCTCAGCTATAAAATGGGACTAATGAAACATATGTTATAGTTTTCAACGCAAGTAGAATGCTTAGCACAGATCCTGGAGCAAACTAAGTGCTTGTCAAACTTAACTCCAACAATTAGTTGCAAACAAAACTCTGTGAGGGCTCTTTTTCTCCCCGGCTGCTTGAAGCCTCGCCGCCATCATGAACGACACAGTAACTATCCGGACCAGGAAGTTCATGACTAACCGACTACTTCAGCGGAAACAGATGGTCATTGATGTTCTTCACCCTGGAAAGGCAACGGTACCTAAGACAGAAATTCGGGAAAAACTAGCCAAAATGTACAAGACCACACCAGATGTCATATTTGTGTTTGGATTCAGAACCCATTTTGGTGGTGGCAAGACAACCGGCTTTGGCATGATTTATGATTCTTTGGATTATGCAAAGAAAAATGAACCCAAACACAGACTTGCAAGACATGGCCTGTATGAGAAGAAAAAGACATCAAGAAAACAGCGAAAGGAACGTAAGAACAGAATGAAGAAAGTCAGGGGGACTGCAAAAGCCAACGTTGGTGCTGGCAAAAAGAAGTGAGCTGGAGATTGGACAACAGAAGGAGTAAAGATGCTGCAGTGGCTTTATCTGTGGTGGTTGTGCAGATTTTTCATGAGAGGATCAATAAACTAAGAATGTTAATATGAAAAAAAAAAAAAAAAAAAACGCTGTGAGGAAGAAAAACCTGAGCTTGATGGCAATAACTAAGCCTGGTTTCTCAAGCTATCTCAAATGCGTGGCACATTGTAAGTTCTCAGTGTCAGTCAAGTCAATGAAATGATTGAATGAATGAATGAGTCATTAATTCTGCAGGGCATTATGGAAGATGTCCCAGGGGAGCATTTGAGCGTGGTTTTGTAGGATGAAGAGTGTTTCGCCAAGTAGATAAAAGAGAGAAAAAAATTAAGAGGAAAGATAACTGTAGTGAGAGAAGAAACCGGGAATTATATAGCGTGGTCAGAGCTCTTGGTATAGAGGGCAGTGTTACTCATTCAGGAAACAAGGAAGTCCCAGAAAAACTCTCTTTGACATTTTGCTTTAGATCTGAGAAATAAACGTTTGAGTCAGTGGCTCCAAAAGCCTTAGTCTCCTTTTCTTAAAATCATCCTCCCCCCAAAAAAGGAATAGAAAACAAAACTAAACTAAAGGAAACAGGTAATGGAGTCAGTAATTAAGGACTATATTTTGTTTTTTATTTCAAGGGTTTTTAGGAAATGGAAAAAATTAAATATTTATGTAGGCAATTAATTCTACTTCTGTAGTTTTACCATCTCAAATACAGGTAGGGTGTTGCTAAAATTCAGATGACCAGGCTCTCCAGTAACTCTCCAGAGTTACTGGTCAGGATTTCGAGGTATGTGGACCAACAATCTACTTTTAAACACATATCTCAGCTAATGTGTTTGCTCACCAAAGTTTGAGCACCATAGGTTTGCATGCAAGGATAGCAAACTAGTATTCAAGAGGTAAATACATATTTGATTATTTCTGATATCTTGGCCTTTGTCCCTGCTGTTTTCTCTCACTGGAATACTTCTTCCCACATCCTCTATCTTTAAACATGCTATTTTTGCCTCAGCATTTATTCTTCTGGTGTTAGCTTATTTTTTATTCGAAATGTATTTTACAAATAGGGCCTACCATGGGCCAGACAAAAAGATGTCCTTCATCTTCCTTCTCTGAGTTAGGTATCATTCTTGCGTTCTCCCATGGCACCCTGTACTTTCCACTCTTATAGTACTTAGGATACTATGTTGTAACTACCTGCTTCTATCTCTCTTACTATAAAATATGTTCCATGAGGGCAAGGACTGTATCTTATTTTTGTTGTCTCCCTAGTGCCTACATTGCACATTGCCTCACAATTCACTGCTACTCTATAAGTGCTTGTTGAATGAAGAAGGGATGCATGTATAAATGTTACCAGTGATTGCTGCGTAACAAACAGTTATAAAAATCCTAATGGCATATGACAGCAAGCATTCATTCACTTATGCATCTCCAAGTTATCTGGAGATTGACTGATCAGACACAACTTAACTGAGTTTGGTTCCAAGCTGTAGGTTGGGTGTGCTGCCTGTATCTCATCCTGCATAGACAAGCAGGCTAGCTGGGACGTCCTCTCCTAATGGCAGAAGGCAGGATCACAAGAGAGCAAGTAGACCATGTGGTGCCTCTTAAAGAATAGGCTTCAAATTGGTACACTGTTCTTTCGAGCCATACTCCACTGGCCAAAGCAAGTCATTGACCGAGGGTGTAGACAGAGGAGGATGAAGGTTTGGGGCCAATAACTCAATCAGTCACGTAAAAATTAATAAATAAAGGGAGTATCAAGTGAAGAGAATTGAAGGGAAGGATATCTAGCTTTCCTGTAATTCACTTGCTGACATGTGTTAGGATACTCAGGACTCTGGAGAAATGCAGGGATGATACAGAGCCATTCTAGGAAGATCTAGCCCAACTTCCATTTGGGGATTCACTAGAAGTCATTAAGTTCACATATTTAAAAAGAAAAAAAGCTAGATTTTTAAAATTCTGTAATAATGGCACCCAAGTGTTTCTTTTACCCAAACCTCAGAACCTCTGCAGATGTGGTGAAAGTGAAAATACAATCCCAGCCCACATCCTGCTCTGTTTTCTCTTCTACCTGGTTGTGCTCAGCTGTTCTGGGGCACACTGGATAAAGGTGAGAGGTTTGGGGGGGAGCCTGTAGGGAGGGAGCCTGAATGTAGGACCTTGTGGAAGCCCTATTTCTAGGACTTGTAGGTTTGCATAAATCATGTTTGTTGAAAGCACTCACATCAGTATTTCCTTTTGATTTCAGTTTTGTTTTTAACTATGTCTGCAGATAAAAGAATCAAGCTTCATGCATTCCCAGGTTGAATTCAATTTCCTTTCCATGGAGCTTCTTCCCCTTCTTCCAAAATTCTGGAGATAGGAAGTTTTCCCTCTTTGTGAGACACTACATTTCTTCCACCCTCAGTTTGTCTTAGAATTCCTATAGATGAAAACAGCCAGAGATTCCACATATGACAGTTTTCTCTTTGAAAAGATAAACCACAAAATTCTTTGTTTTGCTTTTTGTTTTTAGAGTGCAAGATAAAGAAGATAGTTCTTAATTCCATTATCTCCAGAGGGATGAGATTATAGCAGACAATTAAACTGCTCACGTTTGAGATCTTATAGGAACCTTTCTAATCCATATTTATTATTGCATAGAGAAGGACCTTAAACAAGTACTCAGTTTTTTCTCCTTGAATAGCAAAGTGGAAATCCTTGGCTTAGGCTATTGGGAATCCTAAAATGTTGTCCAGTTCCTATTCATGGATAAGTCTCAATGCTTCAATACAATAAGGCCCATTCAAAGGATGAAATCTTAGGTCGCCTTTAAAAATCAAGTTTACTTAAAATAATAAATGAGAAAGAAAATATTCTTAATTTTACAGATTGGGATGCAAAACAGTATGTGGTGACTCCAGTTTTGTGAACTATTAATAGTCACATGGGTATACACGTACACACACACACACACACACACACACACACACAAAGAAAAAAGACAGAAAGGTCTTATGTTAATGACATTTCTCTCCCAGTAGTGATTATGTGTAAATTTATTTTTTATGCTTTCTATATTCTTTTTTTTCCCAATAATTCCATATTACTTTTCTAATCAGGGAAAAAAACCCATTTACATCTACATGACCACCTTTTAAAAACTTATTTTGATTAAATTAACCTTATTAATTTATTTAGCAAATATTTTATTATCTCTTTGAAGAGCCTTCTTAAAGGCAATAGAAAGATATTGGCACTCTAGATCGTTACTCTGGGTAGCAAGACAAAATAAATCACAAAAGCAGTCAAGAGCAACGCATAGATTATAGAGATGGATAAGACCTTAAGTACACTTTATATGTGAGTATAAAAAATTCATACAACGAAAAACTTAGAAATAATAATTCATTTTTCTTTTTTAAAGATTTATTTGTTTATTTTAGAGAGAGAGAAGAGTGCATGCATGCAAGGGGTGGGAGAGAGGGAGAGAGAGAATTTCAGTCAGACTCTGTGCTGAGCATGGAGCCCAGTGAAGGGCTCAATCTCCCGACCTTGAGATTGTGACCTGAGCAGAAACCAAGTGTCGGAGGCTTAACCTACTGAGCCACCCAGGTGCCCTGCAACATTTCATTTTTCAAAAAGATTTAGGTTGAAAAAAATCTAAGAGCTAGGAAGTGACAGAGTTAGAACTTGAACTCATGTCCCTTAGAATCCAAAGCCAATACAATACAGAGTATTATCTCCAAACATTTTGATGAAGAAGTCATACTTTAAGTTAAAATAGATTCTAGTCCTCAATAAGCTGAGAAGTGACATAATGTCACTCAAAAGCGTTCTTAGAAAAGAGGAAATGTGTTTTCTTTGTCGGTTATTCGGATTTGTTTTCTTAATTCACTTCAAAAATAGAAGTACATTACCCTGCAGATAGAGTCAGTGCATAGACAAAGACAGTCCCCCCAATGGTGAGACTCTGAGGTTCATGGGTTTTCTCTTGTCTTTAGAGCTCTCCTCCAGGTCAGCTTTCATTGTCTGTAGGAAGATTCTTGATCAGGACTTCGTGATTGCCCTTAAAATTCTAGTTCTGATTCTATTTTCAAACTGGAGGAGACAAAGGAGGAAGTACAAGTTTATGGCACCTAAGAGGAAATAACCAACCATAGCCAACTATGCACCTGGCTGTGAAGAGTCCCTAATTTCACCTGAGGCAGATGTCCCTGTCTTAGGTACCTCGGTCCAAAGGGGGATAGTTTGGGGAATGACTGACATTTCACATTATATATAGCAGGTTGGCTGACCATGTTTTAGGAGATGGGAATTTATTTAAAAAGTGTTTGGGAGTGACAACTGATATAGTATTTTAGTATAATACTGTTAAGGTCAGGTCTTTTCTATAAAAACAGAAAGACTAGATTCTTGGGCATTGAAGCAGCCTATGCATTGAAATCCATCCAAATTCCCTGGATACACATTTCTCTGAACTCCTACCATGGCCAGTGGATATTGTAACCCCTCCAAGTCCCTGAGACTGGACTTGTAGCGCTACAGATTTTCATAGGAAAAGCAGAAACTCAGGTCAATATTCCAGATGTTTGCAATGATTCAGATGTCTGGTGTGATGGCAAGGGCTATCCAGATGGTTACTGAATATTTCATCTCTTGCCTGGATGTTGGCTGCCATCTGTACACCCAGGCTTAGAACCTAACAGGGCATCAGTCAATACCACATTGTCTGTTAATTAGAGATTTACTTGAGTACATTTTGTCCACTGGGTACCTGCTGTTTCAGTAATCTTCCAGCCAGACACATTTACCTGAATATTCATGGTCACTTAGAAGGCAGCCGGCACTCACACTGACTAATCATTTAATTCCTCCTACCTACCCTTCAGCATCTGATCTTGCTGTCTATTCCCTATGCTTTTATTATTTCCCTTTTCAAATTCTAAAGATCTCTGGAGAGAATGCTATAAAAATCGCTTGGTGGTTGCTTGAATTTATATGTCATCCATGTGAGCAGTTTCTCTTTGCTGGTTCATAAAGTCACTTGGCACACCTTCCTTGCATGCAGCGTGCTATTCTCCTGCTATCCACTATTAGTCATCTGTCCTCCACTGGGGCACCCACAAGATCTTTTCCAAATCCTCTTAGGAAAACCTTGAAGTCTTTAGTATGGCTTAAAAGCCTTCCAATGTCACATCCTTGATCTCCTTTTTATTTTTGCCACATGTTCTTTCTCTTCTTCTTTCTTTACTTCCAAAGTAGCATTTCTTCTTTGGCAACTAAATCTTCACACATTCCTGGATCCTGTTTTGCCTCCTGTATAACTCATCATATCCCACAGAGCTCTGAGATTAAACCTCCTTTGCTCAGAGAAGATGTCCTGAAAGCCCCAAACAGGGTGAATATGCCTTATCTACACTCCTACAGTATTCTGGCTTCTCTGTTACATAACTGACCTCATTGGTAATCATTTCTTGGCGGTCTTCCCTCTAGATTGTATTATCCCACAGGTCAGTAACTGTGTGTGTTTTTAAAAGCATATCCAACTATCTGGCACATAGTAGGCACTCCATAAATATTTGCAAATTAGCAAATGGAAATGAAAGCAGAAGTTTAACTTGGCAAGTTTGAGATCAATGTAATAATATAACAGTATTGAATTGATGCTTCAACTGAATCAGTGACTCAATATCAACAATTGTTTTCTTGAATATTTCTCCTATTTGCCAGGCACTGTGTGAAATACCAAAAAAAAAAGTAATATTTAGTCTTCTTTCTTAAAGAGTTTATCTAGTTAAAATACTTGCTAGATAACGAGCATATAACGAGCAAAATGTATAATTTTGCAAAATTAATCTGTTGGCACACTGTACTATTCGTGACCAGAGGAATGATTATTTGTCATTCTTTTTTTCCTCCTTGTTGACTCCACCATGACTTTGGCTTATATGAAGATTTAGGGTGTTGGGTCCTCACACCTCCCTTCTGGGGTCTAGGTATTCTCCCCATTTTAAGGAGTAATTGGTTCTTACTTGCCATTATGGCTTCCAGCCTAAGACGCTGTCTCCAACCAGCCCAGTTCTTCCACTCTTCTTGGAAGTGTAGCTATGGGACAGAGGAGAGAAAGGAGAAGTCTCCCTCTCAGGTACAAGGTCCTGAGCCTGTCTGCCACTTCCTTCTTGGATTGAAGATGACTGGGAGATGATTGAAGATAAGGAGGGATGGATTGACATCAGGTTTGGAATTGCCTCCTGAAGCCAAGCATCTCCCTGGGGAGGGGAGAGAACAGTTTTCCTCTGTGACCAATAGGGCATATGGTGTGGTGATAGTGCCATTGATGAACTTGTTCCTACCTATTCTGCTGGTCTGGCACTTGCTTAATGTCCTACCTTTAAAGTGTTATTTCTTCAGCTTGCCTCCTAGGTTAAATTCCATTTTTCTGGGCTGGTTAACACTTAACACCTTCACCTGAATGGGTTTTTCAGGTTGGTTTGTAACTAAAGATTAGTGTAAGTTGAGATTCAGATCATATTTGAGATATTTTGAATAGGAGAAAAGTAGTACAGGAAAGTAGGAGAAATGCGTCACAAAGGGCATATATGGGGTATCTGTGATAGAGTGGGGAGGGGAAGAAGAACAGGATGCTGCCAGGACAGTTAACGGCAGCTGCGGTATGCTAGAAAGAACAGTGGCCTTATCAGACAGACCCGGCTCAGTTTTGGTTTTGCTACTAACCAACTGGGTGACCTTGGGCGCATCACATCACTGAGTCTCAACTTTGCCCTCCATTAAATGAGGAGAACATTTCCTACTTGATGTGAATGTTTATAAATAATCACACCCAAAGTCATCATGAGGTATCCTACTGGCGATGTATTGAGCCGATGGGCTCAGGAGCCAGAATGCCTGTATCTACGCTGTGGCTGTACCACTCACCAGCAGCCTGACCTTGAGTAAGACACTCCATTTCTTCAACTGTAAAATGAGGATGCTAAGTATATGTACTTCATAAGACTATGAAAATTAAACAAGTTAATACATGTAAAGCGCTTAATCCTGAAAGATTGAGTGTTCAGCTCAGTAAAATTAAAATGTGATGATGATGATGACAATCAGAAGGTCAATAATAGTAACGATCAGCAGCAGGAGCATCTAGGGGCATCGAGTAGTGAAGAGCTAAGTCTCAGGAGATACCCAGCCAAGTTCAAATTCTGGTCCACCTCTATTAGAAGAAACAAGGTGCTCCATGACACCGTGCTTCTGTTTCCTCACCTGCAGAAGAGGGATCAAATAATGCCTACGGAATGGTAATTTTTAGAAGGTTAATATAACTCATATTTAGCACATATAAGTACTCAGTACATTTGGGCTATTATTATTGAAAGGTCAATGTTAACAGAGATTCTGAGTTAACAGAGCAGAGAAAAGGTGTATGTAAAAACATGGAAAATCAGAAGGCTATGAAGATCACTTCCCGGGTATCCTGGCTTCCTGTACCCTTTGGTCTTAAGTCAGCACATCTTGGGTCTTGTCCTGCAAGAGCAGGCTCTTCCAACTCCTTGTTGTCCATTTAGGTGACATATTTTGAGTGTTTACTATGTGCCAGTCATGGAACTTAACACTTTCTGAGGACCTTCTCATTTAATCTTCCCAATATCCCCATAAATGACCACAGTTTATGAGTGAGGGACATGAAGCCCAGAGAGATTTAGTTACCTGCCCAAGGCCACAGAGCTAAAAAAAAAAAAAAAAAAAAAAAAAAAAGAACGGAGCTCAGAGGAAGAATCCTGGCCTCTGCAGGTCCTCACCATGAGGTGCACTGCCTCTCCTTCCACATTCCTATGGCATTGGCGGCCTTGTCAGGGCCATCAAGCTGGCCTCTCCTGACTCAGAATTCAACAGTGGTGTTTTCTGCTCATTTCCCTGTATGGCTTGTGGCCTTTTAGAGATATGAAAGCAAGACATCTAGGTTTGAACCTTGCTGAAAACCAAGGTGAGTGCTTACGTTGACTCTAATGAGTAAGGCACTCATAGAACAACAACAAGAGTTGTTCTATTGGAAGGCAGAAGTGTACAGTTTTCAAAGGAGTCCCCAGATCAGATAGCTCTGAGATCTCTATGACATCGCAAAAGTGAAGTATATCAAGCCAGTTTCTCAGCTATAAGATGTGAATAATAATACTAATAATACCTATCCTGGGGAGTTGCTATAATCACTGAATGGTATAATATGAGTCTGGTGCTTATCCCTAGTATTACCAGCATTTATGAGACACTCACTGCAGGACATGGCAAATCAGGGTTGATTTATCTTGCTACGAAATAGTGTATGTGGCTGGAAATCCAGAATTTGGCCTGGGTTTGGGAGTTAACACCTCCCCTGAGGGGAGGCATTGCAGAACTTCCAGGGTCTCAAATTTTTGTTTTCTAGTCTCTGAGCCTGTCTTCCAGAGGAGACTCTTGCACCTCTCTAGGAACACTTCCCCAAATGCCCAAAACAGACCATTGGATGAGGACTCATTGTGCTTCCTGAAAGATTTAGGCATGCTTCAGAGCCATGTGCAATGGTAGGGGTTGGGGAAGAAATCCGGCCTGGGAGTCAGGAGCCTGGGCTAACCTCAGCTTGGCCATCGCCAGTTCTGTTCTTTGTGTCCCAGTTTCCCAGTTTGTCCACTGGACATGGAGAAGAGAAAACAAGAACCATCCTAGAGCAATTGCGAACAGTTAACTCTCAGCAAACATTTCCTCAGCACCTGCTGTGCTCCAGGCATCATGCTAGGCACTAGAGATAAAAACAAATGAGACATCCTCTACCCAGTAGACAGCAAGCTCCCCTTCAGACTGGAGGAGAAGAGCCCCACACAGCAGCTCTTTCCCTGCCATGGCTGCAAAGTGGAAAGTAGTATGACACAGTCATTAAGCACATGGCAAAATAAATAAGCTCCACGGTCTTAAACATCGTATTAGGCTTCTCTGTATCTCAACTAACTCGCCTGTTAATACTACCCGCTTCGTAGAGTTTCTGTGAAAATTTCGGGAGATAATGTCTGTTTCACAGGAGCTATATTTTTTTTAAATGATTAATAACTTTCCCTTTCAGAGTGCAAGGCTTTCTTAGTTACACAGGACATTTGTCTTGGGGAGTACTAGTGAGAAGGTATGCGTGCGGGGAGGAAAGTATTAGAATTTGTTTCAGAAAAAAATATAAAGAAAGAGAATGGGTGATATTCAACCTCTGACATTCAAAATAGGATTTTTCAGCAAGGCTTGAATTGCTTCCTGGAGATTGCCTGAAACACTACCTAAGGGACTATTTAAATTATTATTACTGAGCTCTGCATAGAATTGGAAAAAGTTATTTGTTCTTGACCAAAGCATAGAGCCTTGGAAGGAACACCAGATAAGTTATAGATAAGCTGAAGAAGCTATATTTGCTCTGCACATCTGGTTTGAAAACTGCATTAAATTTGTGCCTGGGACATAGTAAATAGTTATTGGAACAGAGTAAATAGTTACAATTATTATTATGTGTGCTGTTTAAATTTATAATAATTACAATTAAAGTATGCAAAGCAAAAAAGATGATGCACTGTCCAAAACCATTTATATTTAACATTTTCTGGTGACACATAAGGAAAGGAAATCACATTAGGCTGAGAGCTCATTGTGAGCAGGAGGTATGCCTCGTTCATCTCTGTATCTCCAGCACCCAGCAGAGTCCTTAGAACAAGTACTCAGTAAACCAATGAATTAGCAAATTACTCCACATGTGGCCATACCAAGGTCCAGTTCTGGAGAAGCAGAACTACTGATGTACACGGCTTACTGGGGGTGGTATCTGGCAGTTATAATGACCAAAAAAAATCACAACCCCTGGTGGGTGGTCCTAAGTCCATGAACTGGTTGTGTAACACTGGCCAAGTTATTTAACCATTCTGCACACAGCTTCATCTGTCTACAAAACGGAACCAATTATCTACCGAGCTCAGAGGTTTGCTGTGAGAACTGAATGAGAACATTGTATGTGAAAGCAAAAAGAACACTAGAAATATGAAATGCTATTTATTCCCAAGAAACCTTAAGATGAATAGGCCACCTGTGGAACTCTGAGACTTAGCTGTTGTTTCACTCCCGGAAGGACAAAGGCATTCTAAGAGATTATTTCATTATTCTTCCCTGCCCATGGTTTAGATAAGATATGGTCTTAATGACACCTGTTTTTACTTTTATTTTTCATAATATTGAGTGATTAACCCCCCAGAGAATCTATGAACTCAGCTAGTGAGTGTGATTTGAAATCCTTTCTCTTATTTTTAGTCAAGACTGTGTTCTTATTAAAAGTTCCTAACTTTCTGGCCTCGGTTGGCTTCTTTTGACACCAGAATAAAATGAATTTTATGACTTCATGGCAAAGCCAAGCATCTATTCTTGTAACTTCAGTCAAAAGCAGATGAGGCAATTTGAACAAACTCCAACGTAGATACTGGCTCAGACCTCCCTGACATCCATATAGCTTCTGCCTTCTCTACATCTGTGGCTTAGCCATACCTTTGCGTAGGAACATGGACAAGGAGTAACAGAATCCAGAAAATTTCACCATAAAGCATAGTAAAAACAATAGAAGATCTCCCAAAAGCTACCCTAAGATCAGTACCTCAGCATTAACAAATTATTGCTACACCCGCATCCTTACTGCCCAGCGGTGTTACTGTCTTCCTTAAGTTAACTGTCCCTTCTCATCAACATCCTCTCCCAACTGCAAGACCTTCTTAAGCCAGCAGCTCTCAACTGATCTCTTCCACGTACTGGTGATTCAGGGATACCACCAATTATTTTTGCATGGATTATTAATATTTTTTTGGCTTCCTAGAATCCATTTTTTTTCTACTTAAGGGTTTCCTTTGGAGGACCTCTCCTGTGTTCCTTCTTAGTTCCCACAGTTTCGGTGGGCCTGATGCATAAGTGGTCCTAGATGCCTAAGTGGGCATGGCACCTAGGTCTAAACTAACCAGGATTTCTTTCCCTTTGGCTCAGGATTTGGTTCAAAGATGGATGTGTGGCCCAACCTGACCTGATAAAAGCTAGGTCTTTTTTAAATTGTTGGGAATAGAAGAGAAAAGCATTATGTTTTTTGCTACATTTGAATCTGGGAGGATTTAGGCCTAGAGCTGAGACGTTACCATGTGGAGTTAGAGATTAAAGTCTGCATAGGATGGGAGGAGGGGAACAGAGCCAAGAGCGGGAAAGAGACTGTATCATGATGATCTTCCATCTTCTGGATCTAGTCATGCTTGAAGCCATTTGTCTTCGCCATTGTATAAATTAATGATTTTCCCTTTAAATTAAGAATTTGAGTTGAGTTTCCTATCACTTGTTAGGGCACTCAAAGTCCTGTATCCCAGGAGACCTCTCAGTCCTGGGCAAACTGGGGTGCTTGGTTACTATATTTGTTGCCGACAAAAGAGCTCAAGCTGATGCACATGCGTGTATTTCTTTATAGTGGAAGTTATATGTCATTGTAGTGCTGCTCATTGATAGGATGTTGAATTAAGTGCCTTGTGTGACATGGGGCAGAGTTTGGCACAATTGGTGTAAGAAATAAGATGGCAAAACAGAGTCAAGGCATACAAGAAAGATTGCCTCTCCACTGGAACCTCCGAGGATTTTGCCTCTGAGTATCTAAAATGACAGGGTCAAGGCAGTAAAGAGTTCTGGGCAATGGGCAAGAACTGAAGGGTTGACAAGGAATGGTAATGTTAGTCCTGTAAATGTGTTTCCATACCCTGCTAGACCATATTTCCTATACTTTCTTATTGTAATTACGACTGACTGATTTTAGTGTTACTATGAATCTTTTCATTAAAAATTAATTAAGCCATTAAGCCATTAAAAATTCTGGTTTTCAAACGTGCCATGACAATGAAAGGATACAGAATAATGAACTTGTGTAAATACCTTACATTCTGTTCTTAATTTTAAGGCCCTTGAAAGCAGACATAGTTTTGCTTATCTTATGTTCTCCTTCCACACCAAATCCATTTTGAACATGGGTGGTGATCTACTATTTTTAGAACAAATTAATCTGAATCCTCTTAGGGCATAGTAATTTTACTTAAAGAATTTGAAGGAGTTTAAAACACTTTACTGAATGTGGATTCTTTTAAGTTATTAAATTCTTGGGATGTTTTGAATAGGCTGGATCACATTTGCAGGGGTTGAGTTATCCAATGGGAACTGGAAATACTGCAGATGATTTTTCAGTATTTGATTCTTAACATACAGAGAAGGTTTGAGCGTGCAACAAAGAAGCATTTCAGAAGTGGTAGATTTGTTTGATGCCAGTGGGGGTGAGAAGTGTTAGGTAAAGGAATTATAATAAGCTTTCTTTTTTTGGAGAGAGGAAAAATAAAGATGGCTAGAGATCCACAGAGGAAAAGAGAAATATGTCACTTTATAAAAAGTCAAAGATCTCTCTTTCTATTCTTATCAGGGTGAATAGATATTCCTGAAGCTGAAAATCAGAGACTATAACGCTGTGACTACAGGGTTATTTTATTTTTTATCTTCACTGGAATTTAAATAAGCCAAGAACTTAAAACTTTTAAATTTAACCTTATGTGAAATTTAGATTTAAGAATTTCCATGCTATTGTACACACCCACACAATTCACAGCATAAGACATTTATATTGATTAATGCATAGGATTATATACATCCATTCATACAAATGCATTCACATAAATACACGCATATGTTTAGAAGAATTTTTAACAAATGGCTATATACAATTGTATTTTTTTTTTAAGATTTTATTTATTTATTTGACAGAGAGACAGCACAAGCAGGGGGAGTTGGAGAGGGAGAAGAAGGCTCCCTCTCCCTGAGCAGGGAGGCAGATGCCATGCTTGATCCCAGGACGCCGGGATCATGACCTGAGCCAAAGGTAGACGTTTAACTGACTGGACTGAGCCACCCAGGTGCTCCTAGATAATTGTATTTTAAAGCTTAACAAAATGTGAATTCCATCAATGTGACTCAGTAGTACTGAATTTCTCTGTGATTCCAGTGACTCACTAAAAGGCCATGGAGACTTAGGGTCAGATAATTATGCTTCTTGCGTTTCAGGTCGCATCAGGATTTCACATTGGTTTACACAGACAGAGACTGTACCAAGGCTGTACGCCCTCTGTAGGTTCTTCTGTACAAGCAAGGCTAGTCATTCTTCCCTGTCTACAATCCCTTCGTATTGAACCTGTCTTTGTCTCCTTTCCAAGAGTCCTCTTCGTGACTGGGAGCAAAACTATAATGGCCTACTTAAGGCCAGGGGTCCTGTGCTCAAATTCTGGTTCTGCCACTGTTATTGTTAGCTCTATTCCTTTCATGTCTTTTTTTTTTTTTCCTTTCATGTCTTTGTCTTTATAGGTCCTCATGTGACAAGCCAGTTTAGTCATAGTAACCAGTTTGGGGTCGTTATGAATTAATGAGTGTTAGTGCTTAGAACAGTGCTTATTATGCAATTAATATTATATATTATAATCCTGCTAATATGTTCCAACACAAACCCCCTTTACCACAGAAAATTGGACCAGGAATGACCACCTCCATGGGCATGTGAAATTGTTATGCAGTATAGCAGGGTCAGTTAGCAGAGAGCTCTAGACCTGATCTATAAAAATCAGAATGGGGATCACCATGCTTGAATCATGAATACTGATAAACAAGCAGAGAAAGCTTAGTTTGAGAGGAGCTTAATAGATGCAAAGTATTGTGCAAAACATTTTACATATATGGATTCATTTAATCCTTAAAACAACCTCCATGAGGTAGATACTATTAGCACATATCATTCTACAAGGCACAGTACGGTTAGGATTCAAACACTACATCCAAAGTCCAAACTCTTACTTAGTGAATATACTGATGTTGAATGAGGGAGACAGTGAGAGAGATGACTAGACAGAGGAGTACAGGAAAAGGCGAGGTGAGAGCCTCTGCCTGGGGCCTGCCTCCAAGGTTCCCGTCCCTACTCATGGACTCCATAAGATACTCGTAACATTTCAAGAAATGTTCTGCTTCTGCTCTCTCTAGTTTGAAGAGCTTGCTCTTATTTGCCGATGGGTGACTCAGACTCTTTCTGCTTCATGGTGAATGGAGTCTGAAGTGACCAAAGGCATGTCATACTCACACAGCAAACTGCATCTCAGGGTCCTTGAGGAACCTACAGACCATCAACCAAACCCTCCAACAGCGGGGGCTGGAGAAAGAGCTCAGGTCCTGACATCAGTTCAAACTTTGGATGAGGATCCATCCAGCCCCAGAAGGAACAAGAGGTACAGGTCATTGCTGAAAACAAGCTGAAATAGCTCCCTGCACTTGAGCGTTCCGGTTTATTGAAGACCAGATGGTGCCAAGCTGCAGTGGCTACATCTCAATGTCACCTCAGATAATTTGCATGCTAGCTTTTTGGCTCTCAAAAATATTCTCTCAGTGCCAGCTTTCACTGTTGAAGTAAATGGGTAGCTTGAATTGGGCAGAAGATATTTTAAAATTAGGAAATCAGTCATCTCCATGGTGATCCAAGTCACCAAAATAGGTCAGAACCAGACTATGTTTAAAAAAAAAAATTGCTGGGAAGTCAGGGGAAAAGGAGAGAAGCAGCTGTGATGTCCAAAAAGAAAGAAAGAAGTAGCCTATTTGTTTTTCATATGAAATGTGGCTCACTGAAAGCCTTAAAGAATTGAAAACATTTCTTCCAGTGACCTGACTGCCTCGCAGTGGTGACACATGTCATTTGAAGAAATGCCAGGAAGGAAGAGGAGAAAATTACATTTGACCTATCAAATGTAGGTGGCCATTGAAAGGAAGACACTGACACAGAGGTCTCCAAGTCCACACAGTTTGCTCTCGTTGCCCTAAGATTTTACTTCATTTCTTTAGTTTTCTCTCAGCTTTGCTCAAGTCCTGGATGCACTTTTTTAAAAAGAGCCAAACTCCAGGCCTGCTGGCAGTGAGCTGTGCTTCATTCCTCATGTATGAACTCAGTTTCAGAATGAATCTCTCCCAGCGGAAAGAAACAGTGGAAAATTGTACAGCTCAGTTCGTGTACAGATGAAGGAGGATGGACTGAGTGAATCTGGAATAACAAGATGGATTTTCCCTTGCTAGGCTGTTAAAAAAAAAAAAAGAAGAAGATCCATGGCCACAATAAATGTCAAGCACCATTCTCCCACTATGTGTCTAATCCCCTTTACGAACAAAACTAATTGGGAGAATTATGAAGACATCAAAATGTACAAATCCAGGGATTGTTAAGCTGTGGGTGAATGTTACCTGCCCCAATGTGAGCAAGCGTTTTTATTTTTATACCTGCCACACTTTGTGTTTCACCTTTACTCCCTGGTGTTTAAGTTCCCAGATCCCTTGGCTCATTACTTTCTCGTCTTCATTTGGCCTTTCACACACTGGATTATGTTGCATTTGAAATTAGAATCAGGAGAGAGAAGTCAGGATGGAGGAAAGAATTGAGGTGTGTTGGAGGATGCGTGGGAGAGACAATGAGCCAATAGGCTGGAGAAGAAGGACCTAATGGACTGACTTTATAGGCATATGACCTGTGCAGTCACCTGGAGCCTTGTCCTTAGAAGGGACCCACTCTTGGTTTAATGCTCTGTCATCACCATCTTGAAATTTGTAATTTTGAATGAAGATTCTCACGTTTTCTTTTTGCACTGGGCCCCACAAATTAGGTAGCTGGTTTTGAGGGCCAATAGGAAAGGAATTCCCAGTGAGATATCTGAGGAGCAATAGGGAGATAGCAAGTACAAAGGTGTCCTAGAAGATCACGGGAAACAGGATTGACATGTGAGTCCAAGTCGCCAACTCACCAGGACTGAAATCCCTCAAGCAGAAAAATGAAGGCAAGAAGCAAGCAAACCAGGACAGTGCACTTGGCTTGATTGGTCCAGCCAATCACCTGCTACTCTTCTCTTCCTCTTCCACCCAACATACCAATACCTTAAATTCCATGTAAAAATTTAAATTCCTTTGGCTCAAGATATTTCCTGCTCTCAGAAAAAAAAAAAAAGAAATGTAACTAATCATAGGCGTCATCTGCATTTATTCAATCAAGAATGAACTCTTTATTGTATATCTCCTTTGGCAAGTCATTCTTTTAGGGACTATGAATATTAATAGAGAGCAAGGCATACAGAAACCTTACCCTCAGGGAGATCACATTCAAGTGAGGAGACAGAAAATAAAACATGTAAATAAATACATAAAAATGGTAACGTGTGATACTGATAAGTGCTACATAAAAGATAAAATGGTAAGTAGGATTCAGGCAGGTGGCTTTAGGGTAATCTGGGGTGGCTTCTCTGAGGAGGTGGCATGTGAATTGGAAGCCAAGTGAAGAGAAGGTAAGTCTGCAAAGATCTGGAGAAAGAACACTCCAGGAGGAAGAAGAAACATGTGCGAAGGTTCTGAGAAGAGAACCAGCTTGGTGTGTTGAGGTGCAGAGAGAAGGTCTGTGTGGCTGAAAGCTAGATGGTGGAGAGAAAGAAGAAACATGAGACCAGAAAGTCAGTAGAGGTCAGATCATCTTTTAGTCTAGAGGAGGAATTGAGATTTCATTAAAAAATTAAGCAGCGCGCCTGGGTGGCTCAGTCAGTTAAGCATCTGTCTTCAGTTCAGGTCATGATCCAGCCTGGGGTCTAGCCTCACGTCGGGCTCTGCGCTCAGTGCGGAGCCTGCTTCTCCCTCTCCCTCTACTTGCTGCTCCCCCTGCTTGTGCTCTCTTTCTGTGTCAAATAAATAAAATCTTTTTTTTTAAAGATTTTATTTATTTATTAGAGAGAGAGAATGAGAGAGAGAGAGCACAAGAGGGAAGAGGGTCAGAGGGAGAAGCAGACTCCCCGCCGAGCAGGGAGCCCAATGTGGGGCTTGATCCCGGGACTCCAGGATCATGACCTGAGCCGAAAGCAGTCGCTTAACCAACTGAGCCACCCAGGCGCCCCCCAAAAATAAAATCTTTAAAAAAATAAAAAATATTAAGGAAACCAGGGCACCTGGGTGGCTCGGTCAGTTGAGCGTCTGACTCTTAATTTCTGCTTGGTTCATGATCTCAGGGTGGTGGGATTGAGCCCTGTGTGGGGCTCTGTTCTCGTGAGGGAGTCTGCTTCAGATTCTTTCTTGCCCTCTGCCCTTTCCCTGCTCTCTCTCTCTCAAAATAAATGAATCTTTAAAAAAAAAATAAAGGAAACCATCAGAGGATTTTATAGTAAGGGAGTGACATGATCTGATTTACATCCTACTGTGCAGAGGACAGGCTATAGGGGGTATACTAGCAAGAATAGAGTCAGGAAGATGACAGAGACCTTGGAAGTGACCCAGGGGAAAGATCAGCAGCTGATACAAAGTGGGAGTAGCCTGGAGATGTAAACAGTGGTAAGATTCAGGATAGATTCTGGAGAAGAGCTGACAGGGCTTCCTGATGAATTGGATATAGGATGTTAGGGGGAAAGAGGAAATGCGGGAGGCTCTTATGTCATTGGCCTGACTGACCAGTTAGATTGCAGCCCCATAACGGAATACAGAAAGGATGCAAAGAAGAGGTTTTGCTGTGTTGGGTGGGAGTGGAGTGGAGGGCAGGGATTTTACCTCAGTTCTGTTGTGTTTGAGAAGACTGTTAGGCATCTAGGTGGAGGTGTTGGGTGCACAGACAGATGAAACCTGTTGTGAGAGTAGAGATCTGACCTAGAATATAGATGGATTATCAGTAGAAGTGGTTTTTGACTTCGTAGGGTGGGATGAGGGTTAACTCACGGAGGGAATGTAAACAAAGATGGTTGAGGGCTAAAGGCAGAGCCATGGGCACTCCAAGATTAGAGGTTTAATATGGTAATAGAGGAAGAAACCAGTAGAAGAGATGTCACAGAACCAGAGATGAAAACATTTTTAAAAGGGGAAATGATTGGGACACCTGGATGGCTCACTCAGTTAAGCAGCCAGCTCTTGATTTTGGCTCAGGTCATGATCTCAGGGTCCTGGGATTGAGCCCTGAGTCAAACCACACGTTGGGCGTTGTGCTCAGTGGGGTGTCTGCTTGAGGATGCTTTCCCTTTCCCTTTGCCCTTTCCCCTGCCCTCTCTCTCTCTCTTTCAAATAAATAAATAAATTTTTTAAAAAAGGGGAATGATTGCCCTTGTTGATATCTGAAGAGAATTCAAGACATAACAGAAAAATTGACCATTGAATTTGGCAAGATGAAAATAATCAGTGGTCTTGATAGGGACCATTTCTGTACAGTGGAGTTAGAGTGGGGAAAAAATGCTCAATCAGAGTGGATAGCAAAGAATGAGAGGTGTGGGTGTGTGTGCTCACAGAGAATACAGACAGTTCTTCTGTGGCTCAACAGAGAAAGAGAAGAGATGGGAAGGGAAGGGAAGAGAGAAAAGAGAAACAGAGTAGTAGATAGAAGGACATGGGGCCAAAAAAGGTCTATTAAAAATGCTTTAAAATATTTATTATTTTAAGGTGTATTTGTACAGTAGACAGGAAGAAATGGACAATGTAAGTGAACTAGGTACAACTGACATTCTCTTAATCAACCTCCATTTCCTCCCCTTAACTTGAGACTAGATTGATTGTCCTTTCTTCCCGCCCACTTATTTTTTTTTTTTTTTTGGTAAAGCAATGACCTCCATGGCTGGCATTTGACATTCTGAAACTCCATGAACTACTGTGTTCACCACTTTAATCTCCTGTTTACAAAAATGCAATTGTGTCCATCCCTAGACTTGCCAGTGCCTCGTTTGTAGACTGAGGTATACTCCCCAACCCACATTCTTATGTTGAAGCCCTGCCCTCCAATATGACTGTATTGGGAGATAGGTTCTCTAAGAAGGTGATTAAGGTTAAATGAGGTCATAAGTGTGGGGCCCTAATCCAATAGAACTGCTGTCCTTCTAAGAAGAGGAAGAAACATCCAGAGCATGCACACAGAGGAAAAAAAAGTCTATGTGCAAACACAGCCAGAAGGTGGCCATCTACAAGCCAGAGAGACGCTCAAGGGAAGCTAAACCTGCCAACACTTTGACCTTGGACTTCCAGCCTCCAGAACTGTGAGCAATAAAATTACCCCCAGTCTGTGGTATTTTGTGGTGGTGGCCCTAGTAGACGGATACAGCCTATTGTACTCATTACTGTGATTATATAATTTAATGAAATATTACATAAAATAAAGAAATAATGCAAAAAATTGTTTTTATGCAAAATTAGCTGAATGCTTTGGAAAGACATTTTAGCAAGTTGCTAAAAAAGTTGCTATTCCATTGTTATGGGCCAGGCAACTATAAAAGGTTGGGAGAATTTGTAAAAGTAGGACAGTGACCTCACGTCATCTTTAAATATCTTTCGGTTCTCACTGTACTTTAAATAAACCAAAACTAGAATTCACAGAAGATAGAGTGTATGCCAAAGGTGAGCCAGAAACGCAATATTTGTCCTGCAGAAGATTGGTAAATGAATGAATATGTCTATGTGAGTTAGAATTATGTTAATGATAGCCAGCTTTAATTAGCATTTTAAATTTATGGATCAAGTTTGGCTCTCAACTGCGTCAGCTAAGACATTTGCTTTCAACTATCCTTCACTTAAAACAGAAGAAAAGACATTGCCTCAAAGTACTCGAGAAGGTGAAATGACATGGGATCCAGTGCATAAGGGTGGTGTTCTCTTTGATGGAAGCAGGGACGCGACTTCCATTTTCACAGGCATATGTGGAATGTATGATGTAGGCAGGTTGGCAGAATTGAGAGTGGGAAAATGAGACTCTTCTGACCTTTTCTCCCTACAAAGTCTGAGGCAATCATAAACAGAGATAGGAAAGGGCTGTGGGATTTGAGGAAAAAGGAAGTATGAAAAGCTGTCTTGAGTGGAAAAGCTAATTTTACTAGAGAAGTTTATAGAATCATCTTGCAGTATGGAATGCCCACCTGAGATTTGTGATTGTAAATTTGAAGTGAGTCCAGTTAGTATGGTTCTCTAATATTCTCCAGTAAAATATATCTGTATAGGAGACAATGTACCTTTAAAGTATATTTGAGTGTAATTATGGTTGGTGTTTGCCAGGTAAATATAACAGAAAGAGTGAGGTAAAAATATATGTTAGGGGTTTTAAAGATTATTTTTGTGGTACATCATGGGATTTGGGCCGGATAAAGAAGAGACTTAGGACATAAAGGTGTATTATGATAGAGATAGAGATTGTAATATGATACAGAACTCACACAGTTTCTGGTCATAAAAAAATCTAGAAAGTGACCATGTGAATGGACATCTGAGGTGAGGTAGAGAAACAATCATTTGAGCTAAGGAACTAAGACACCAAAATGATGAATGGGCCCTCATGTGGAGACTGAAGCCTCCAGACAGGATGACAGAAGTAGTGCTGGAGGCAAGGAAAGTCAGGTGCCCGAGTCATCGAGGAATGAGGAAGTATGAGAAGTTTAGAATGTAACAGGACTAGCAGGATCAAGTCTGAATGTTACAGTGTGAATGACTTTTCGATTCTGACAGGAAATTTCAAATTTGGCAATTGAAGGAAGAGCGAGAGCTCTACAGCCCTGGGCTGTGTGAGAGTACCCCTTAGGACTGAGGACCAAGCCAGAATGGAGGAGGCATCCACGTGGACTAGCAGACTGGCCCTGTTTAATCATGCGTATGTGTGCATGCATGTGTGGATGCGTGCATACATGTACACAGAAAGGCACTCTCTGCAGATGGCAGAACACAGGTGATGGAACCAAATAGTTCCCTAGGGAGTGAGGGTTGACTCTTAAATCCCATCCCCAGAATGTCTGCCTCAAAGGGATGGTGTAAACCTCCTCTGAGATGGTCGTTCTAAGAATAGATGGAAACGGACATGTTTTGCTGCTGAAAGCGGAGCATTGGAAGGTTTCTGAGTCTGAGCCCAGTTTGTGGTCTTCATCTCCAAAGCCTTTCTTTGCCCTCAGCCTCTTCCCATGGTGCCAACTGGCATCTGTGTCAGGCCACATTCATAAAATGAGAAGAAACGTGATGCTCTGAAAGCAAATGTGGTCACTGACTGGGAGCCCTCAACCAGAAAATTAGAGCCCACAGTAAAAGATCTTAGGTAAGCAAAGGGACAGGGCCTCCTTGTTACATTTACTGTGAAATGCTACCCAGGGCAAAGGACAGCAATTTGGAGAGAAGTGTGTAATTATAAATATACAGAGAAAAATTTAAGTAGAAGCCTAGAGACTCTAGGCAAGTTAGTCAATAATTCACTTTGGAGAAACTGCCTAAGTTTCAAAGTGTAACAGTTTGGATAATACAGTTGTGTTACTACCAAATGTGGCTCTTTTAGCAATTCTATTTGAACTGTTAGATATTATCTTGTCAGTGAAGGTGCCAGTGATTGGCAAAAGGCCAGCTTTTGTCAGGAAAATGACCCACCAGACTATTATGTCTTCTATATTCTGGAAGGGGTGTTTGGGATGAGCTTCTCCAGTATACGAACTGCTAATCACCTCTGTCCATTTGTTACAGGTTCTCAAGTCAGGTGACACATAGACAAAACAACTGGTTAATTTCACGTTTACTGCCACGTTTGTAGCAATACCAGGGCCAGGAAAAGTTCATCGACTTGGATGGATTGGAAATACAGTGTCAACATACAAGTTCCCGATGTTGGCTTCTCATCTATCAGATGAGTGGTTGTACTAGAAATTCTTTAAAATCCCACCCAGCCCCCAAATTCTAGGATTCTAATTCACTGCAATCCCAAGGCCCAAATTTGCAAAACATTCTTGCAAATCAAAGGGAAGGAGAGATAGCTTCATGAGTCTAACTTTGAGGAGAGAATGAAGAAGGCATTTGTGTTGCCTTAGTGGAGTATGAATGGGGTCTTTGCAGAAGACAGATCCAATCCCATAAGGTTATTGTCATCAAATGAGAGATGGTATAGGCTTAGAAAGAATATGTGACTTTTGTTGATAACTAGCTGGGATCGAACACAAATTCACATTGTTTGTTGGGGCCAAGGCAGAATTCACTCTAGCGAGTTTAAATAGAAAAGTACTTTATTTAGCACTTCTAGCTAACACTCAGGCATGGAGATGACGCAGATGGGAGAAAGTCTTGACCAAACCTCTGACTGCTGCAGTGGACTCCCCACTGTTTAGCGCATGGGCCCTACCTAGAGCCACCACCTCTGCTGTCCCTGGAAGCTGGCCTCCACTCTTATACCAGAAGGAATTTCTCTCTGCCTGCGTCTTTGTATCCCTAGCTTCCAATCCAAGTCATATATGGGAGCATCTGATTGGTGAAGTGTAGGTCACATGCCTGTGGTCCAACTGCAGGAGAGATTTTGAAAGTGAATATCCAGTGTCTATCTTGGAGAGGTGCAGACTCAAAGGTGGGAAATTCTTCAAACATAAGGAGAACATTCGAAGGATGCTGGAATCCCCCAAATAAAACAGACTCCTCCTCTATACAGTATTTTGCATTGGTAAAACTGACAAATTACAAATAACTCTCATATTACTTTCATTTGGTTCTTTGGAAAAGGGTAATAGTGAGAAAGAAAGACAGTAGCCTCCATTGTTCCAGAAGAAGAAACAACTTTTTAAGTGTGGAAAGTTTACAAAGGTTAAGAACTAGACAAAAACCCTCCAGCTAATGAAGGCAGAGTCAGTACTTAAAATAAGCCTCTGGGTCAAAAGTCCTTAATTTATCATCATTGGTTCTCTCGTTACTTAGGGTGAAATTTGCTTTTGATTATTTACAAAGAGCCTCTGGGTCAAATGTCCTTGATTTATTGTCACTGATACTCTCTTTACTTAGGATGACATTTGTTATTGATTATTTACAAAGATTATTTGCACAGACATTATTTACAAAAAATATTTACAAAGGTTATTTACTCAGGATGCTATTTGCTATTGATTATTTATAATTGACTATTAATTATTTAAACACTCTTTGAAACTATACATTATTATTATATGAAATTTATAAATTGCAGAAAAGTTTAAAAGTGAAACAAAAATTCACCTGAATTCTCACCACTCAGAGATAACCACTGCTAGCACACATTTTTAATCATAAAAATTGGGATCTAACTATATGTAGTGTTCCAGTTTTTGTTGTTCCTCTTAAAATTATATCAGGGACCTTTCTCCATGTCATTGAAAGTCTTCCAAAACAATTTAAATGACTATATAATAATTTCATCACACATATCAAATGTAGGTATACGTTAGTTGTGGGCACTTGTCATTAGAGTTTTGCTATTATAAATAATGGTGATAAATATCATTTTTACATAAATTATACATAATACATAAATTGATACATTATGATATATTTTATATAGCATGTATTTATATATACATTTATATGTATATATGAAATCAGTGACTGTTGCCTTAAGCTGGAATCTTAGAATTGCAATTCCTAGGTCACATGCTACAAACTGATTTGCTGTGTGTGAGTGCAACTGTTTCCCTGAAACTTCAGCCATACTAGGTCACCTTGATTTTTGTTCCTTGCAGAGGACTTGCTTTTGTTTGCTTGTTTCTGTTTATTTTTGCCTGAGTATTTTTGTTGAAGTTTTTTCTTTACCTAGGTAACTACCAATATTTGCTGAGATTTATCTAGACATAGACTCCATTTCATTATTATAGGGTACTAGTTGGAAGGATTGGCTCTGGAACCAGACCACCTGGCATCTAGTCCTGGCTTTGCTCTTTGCTTCTTTGACCGTGGACAAAGTTAGTTAACCTCTCTGTGAGTCAGTTGCCTTATCTGTAAAGTGGAGACCATAATTTTGCATAGTCATGAGTATATGAAATTTAATATGAATAAAATATTTAGACAAATGCCTGACACAGTAGATGCTCAAGAAATCTTTGCGATTACTATTATTCATTGTTTTCTATGATGCCAATCCATATTTTCTCTCATCTCTGGAAGTTTTCCTTTACTCCCATTTTTTTTTCCTCTGATGTATATGCTGGAGTTGTTTTAGCTGGCTTCTTGAGAATCCCTGCAATTCTCAGGTATCTCTGTTCTTTCTTTCTTCACCTTGTACACCACCTTCTTTTTTTCATCCTTTGATCTTTTTATATTTTTCCCTGTATCCTCAGAGAGCATTTCTTTTTTTTTTAAACTGAGTTTTGTTTTATTTTTTTAAAAAGATTTTATTTATTTATTTGAGAGAGAGAGAATGAGAGATAGAGAGCACGAGAGGGAAGAGGGTCAGAGGGAGAAGCAGACTCCCTGCTGAGCAGGGAGCCCGATGTGGGACTCGATCCCGGGACTCCAGGATCACGACCTGAGCCGAAGGCAGTCGCTTAACCAACTGAGCCACCCAGGTGCCCCTCAGAGAGAATTTCTAAGTGCATCCTTCACATTACTGATTCAACTTTCTGTCCTGGCAAGCCTGATTTCACTACCTCCGATGAGATTTTCATGATCTTACTATAGTTTTGGTCTCCTTGAAATTTTTAATTATATTATACAGCTGTCTTTTCACTTCCACTGATTCTCCTGGTAACTTTCTGCTCCTACTTGTTTAGGTCATGTCTTCTAATATACTATTAATGATGTCACATGATATTCAAAAATTTTCTTTGGAGTTCCATAGAAATAATTTTTAGAAGTCTGTTCTTCTCAAACTTCAGGGTGATTTTTGCTTTCCATTACTTTGCAGTACTTTTTTAAAAAAAAGATTTTTATTTATTCATTTATTTGAGAGAGAAAGCAGGGGAGGGGCAGAGGGAGAGGGAGAGGAGAGAGAATCTCAAGCAGGTTCCCCTCTGAGCCACCTAGGCACCCTGCAGTATTTTTGCATAGGACCCTTGGTCTGTTTTAGGTCCTCTACTCATCCTCAAGCAAGAGGAGATCTTTTGGAACATGGTGTTTGTCCTTAGGAAGATTGTATGGATCTCCCTTGTCCTTACCATCATCTCCTTGGTTATCGAGGACTCTATTCTAAATTCTTCTAACTTGCAACTCAGTACCAAGTGTCAAATAGCCATCCATTTAGTGTGGCTCTGTTATCTGGGACTAACATTTTCTCCCACATACACGTTCTGGTCCTTTGATAGTCTAACCTAATGCACTACTTAAAGAAAACTAGAATTGCGAGCATGTATTATTCGTAGGGTTTTTCTATCTTTATAGGAACAATGTCTCAGGATGCAATGTAACAAAACCAGTTCTGACCACTCCTTTCTCTCCAGTTATTTTATGGAAGTTGTTTGCAAATGGACATAGAAACATGGGAGAAAAGAGGGTCTTCAGATGTTGTAACCATGCATCAAAGGCTGACCAACTTTCCATTTGGTAGAGATTCAAGGTTCTTGAACCAGGTAGCAGACAGTGGTAGAAGGATAATTAGTGTAATTGAAAAGGCTGCTTCAAGAGGTAAAGTATGGATACAGTTTTTCCTGAGTTTCCTAAGCCACCTCCGTTGGTCTTAGGTATCGTGGAAAATCATCCCGGGGTCTTGCCATGGCCTTCCTTTCAGTATTAGTCCTCAATATGGCTAGTTTTCTTTCGTTTTTTTTCTTTTTTTTTTTTCCTGTCTTCCTAGGTATCACAGTGGGGAATCAGGATAAGTTGTATCAAGAGTTGCTGGCTATATATACCTTTTATAAGTGGAAGTCTCGTCTTTTTATCTTTAAAATGTTCAGTGTCAATATTTTCCCTAAATGACAAGCACCTTGCATAGCAGTGTACCCTCGCTCTTGGTTTCAGCAGTTTGCTACTATGTGATCACATTTAGCTCTGTCTCCTGTTTGTCTCTTTGTGTGTCATCTCTTTACCCTCAGGCTGTGAGTTCCTTGAGGGCAACAACTTTGCCTGAATCATCAGCATTTCTGTTGGCCTGCCTTGCAGAGAATGGCGCTCTGGAAATCTCTGGTGGGCAATCACAGGGGAGCCCAGGGAGCCTCCTCATGGATGTAGCTGAAGGAAAGTTTGGGTGTCAACTCCCTTAGGGTCATGCTAAAGGTATTTAAAAGCCATTCGATCTAACATAATTGCAAAAATATGTATTATGCTCCTACTACATTCAAGGTATTTGGGATTCCAAGATGACTATGCCTTGCCTGCTACCTTCTCCAATCTGGATAGAAACAGCCCATGCATGAGTAGCTCTAATGGAGGGAAGACCATGGTCATGCTTTATTGGAGATTCAAAGAAAGCACAGAACTCAAATAAACTGGATTATTCCCCTTACTCACCCAACAAACACATATTGAGGACCAGTTCTAAGGCAATGTAATAAACCCCAAAAATTCTCCTAATTCTGAGAAGCAGACCATGTCACTAAGAGCCAAAAGACTGTATTTGGTTCGCCTAAGTAATGGAGAGGAGCACTCACATTTTTTTATAGCTACCCACTGTTGGGAAATCTCTGTCCTGGTTCCTTAACCCACAATTCGGCACACAACTACAGTTCTGGAGTCAGGTGTTGGCCTTAATGTATCTGTTGTCTGGGCTGTTCCCTATCTGCTTTGCACTCAGTTAAGAAAACACCTTTCTTTTCTGGGCAACAGTGTTATTCACTACAGGAGAAACTAAGGTGCCACCCAGAGCATCTATATTTGTATGTTACTGGAAATAGCATATGCTTTCTTAAGCAGTTCTTAGTTTTAATTGACCTTCATTGCTGGAAACAGTTTTGCCTATTATTCCGATGTCGTAATTTGCTATATTTAATACGTAGCTGGTTTTTTATATTTATTTATTTCTAATTAAAAGATACAGGATTTTTTAAAAGGCCTAAATCTAGTTAATGATGTAATGGGAAGGAGTGAGTAATAATATTTGGGAATGAGGCATGTGAATAATATAGTAGTTTTTAAGCATCCTGCATATTTATAAAGGAAGCAGAAAGTGGTGTGTTGCCCATTTTAAAGATTGGTAACCAAGATTAGGAAACCAAGAGTAGGAAAAGGTACAGGTCATGGGTGAGTCAGTAAATTAGATAAATGAGGCATTGTGTCTTTTATTTCATACTCTTTTACTGGGTTGTCTGTTACAGGTCCCACACATTCCTTGAAGGGCAAGGATACACAGTATTCTAATAGTTATAGTAGATACCAACTTGATTGACATCTTAGGCTAGCCAGGCACTGTACTTTCCATACATTATCCCCTTTTAATCCATGCAATAGTGCTGTAATGTAGGCATTATTTCCATTGGAGTGGTGAGCAAATGAAGCCTTAAAGATAATTGCCCAGGCTAATATACCTAGTATGTGGTGGGGCTTGGGATTTGAATCCAGTGTTGTCTGATTTCAGAGCCCGTGTGCAATCTAACCCACCATGTGGTGCCATCTTGAGACCATCAGCTCTCCACCCTTTATTTTCCTTTCACCAAATTTGTGACCTAAAGAAGTTGTGGAACGTTGGAGGTCTCACAAAGTGTTGGTGAGAGAGGTGGAAATAAAACTGTAAATGTTTTGCTTTCCAGACTACGCTATTGGCGGAGAGTAAAGGTGATCGTTTCTTTGTTGTAGGTGGTGCTCCAATCAGCACTCTTTCACTGACTGTCAGAAGTGCAGTGTATCTAGCATTTTTGCAGAAGGGTTGTGGGATATCTATATCTAGGAACATTACTTTCAAACTTTGTCAGCTGTTTCAAATGGAAAGATGTTGGTAGTTTACAAAGCGTGACCTGCTAATTTTCTGATGCTGAGTCTGACATAAGAAATTTCTGACTATCAGTGGGATTACACCCATCCATCTTCAGATGAGCATACACATCCCTGAGAACTCTGTAGTGAAGGGCCTTTGGACTTGGGGACAGAAGACTGGGGTTGGAATCCATTTTCCTTTCCTGTCTGGTGAGCTTGGTTATGTGATTAAACCTCACTAGCTTTGTTTTCCCACGGTAGGTTAGATATAGTTATAGCATTTAAGGATCACTGCCTTATGGAATAGTTAAACTAAGGCAGATGAAGAGCAATTTGCAAATGGGAAAGGATATACAAATGTTAGTTTCTGTTATTAATAAGTACCATTTTCTCCTAATTAAAAAAAAATCATTCTTGTTTTAAGTGTGTTTTTTCTACTTGTAGTATTTGTTCATTCATTCGTATGCACAATAACAACTTATTAAGCCTTCTGCCGTCCCTGATGTTAGTGGTTAGGTAGGAATATATCAAAATTAGGAGGCAGACTAACTATGTGTTCATCCTTTACTTTGCTATGTATTGGAGAGCTCAGCTTAACATATTCAAAACCGAAACCCTGATCCCTGTCCTAAACCTGCGCCCCGCCTCCCAGCTTCACTCTTCCCCACCTCACCTGATAGCAACCTCATCCTTCCAAGTGTCCAGAACAAAACCTTTGGAATCGCATTTGACTTCTCTTCATCTCTCATATCCCACATCTCCAGCTTTTCAGAGAAACTTCTTAGCTCTCTTCAAAATATGGTGAGAGTCAGAATGCGTCTTTCCATATCCATCACTGCTACCCTGGAGTGGGTGGAGTTGTGTCCCCCAGAATGATACACTTAAATCCTAACGCTTGTACCTATGAGTGTGACCTTATTGGGATAAGACATCCTTATTGGGATGTCTTTGCAGACATCATCAAGTTAAGATGAAGTCATACTGGAGAGGGTGGGCCCTAAATCTCATGACTGGTGTCTTTATAAGAGAAAGGAGAGGGGGCTAGGGACGCAGTGACACAGACACAGGGAACAGACAGCCGCGTGATGGTGGGGGCAGTGACTGGAGTGATGTGTGCAGCCACTAGGAGCTGGAAGAGGCAAGGAAGATTCTTCCCTGAAGCCTTGAGAGGGAGCATGGCCCTGCCAATACCTTCATTTCAGAGTTATAGCCCCCAGAACTGTGAGAGAATAAATTTCTGTTGTTTTAATCCACAAAGCTTGAGGTAAATTGTTCTGGCAGCCCCAGAAAACTAATACAGCCCCTCTCATGCTTCCATGAATGCAGTAGCCTCCCTCACTAGACTCTGTTTCCACCTGCATTCTTACATATATTCTCAACACAGCAGCTAGATGATCCTTTCCGAAGCCTAAATAAGATCATGTCCCTGTTCAAAACCCTCCAATGGCTTCTTATCTCAGAGCAAAACCCACAGTTCTTGCAGTGGTCTTGGAGATTCTAAAGCATCTGCTGTTTCCTCCCAGTCCCCCTCCTTCACTCTGTTCCAGCCACCTGGCTTCCTGCCTTCTTGTTTCAAACACCCAGCTGCTCCGCCTCAGGGCATTTGCACTTGCTTTTCCTTTGGTCCTAAGGTGATGCTCTTATATTTAGCCACATGCTCAGGCATGGAGAAGTTAGGAAGAATGCTGGCTCAACGGCTAGAGCTGAGTCCTGGATGTGAGGAGTCCATCCCTTAGTTGTCTACTGCCTGGGGTGATGGTTATACCAAACAATACGGACATATTTCACTGTTTTAGCAACATGTTTGGCCTTACAAACCCTCTTGGATGAACATTAGCCTTGGCTCTACCATATTTTCTCCTTTCTGGAAGCCCACAGAGTTTAACCTCTTCAGATCTTTGCTCTAATGCCACTTTCTCAGTGAGTCCCACTCCAAGAACCTTATTTTAAATTGTACCCCTACACTCCTCATCTAGCACCTCTACTTTCTATTTATCTATGGAACTTATCACCATCACACACACACACACACACACACACACACACACACACTGCTTATTTATCTTATTTATTGTCTATTTTGTGCAGTAGAATGTAAGCTGCATGGAGACAGGGTTTCTTTTGTTTTGTTTGCTCTGCTTTGCTTCGATTTTGTTCTTTTTTATCCCCTGCTGTGTTTCCAGAATCTAGAATAGTGCCTGACACATTGTAGGCACTCAGTGAACATTTTTTAAACACATGAATGGATGCTTTCAAGTAGCCTATAGTATGGCTGTACATGCATCTGTGAAAACAGTCAGGGTCCTGAGCAGTCTGCATGTATAGGAACTGCTGTTTTCAGTACTCTCATCTGCAATGTTGGAGCCCAAGCCACGGGAAGATGCTCCCCCAGCCCTCCCTTCCCATCTCCCCGGTCTCCAGAGAGCCGGTTGAACATGGGGTGGACCCAGGATGGGCCCTCTCCAGCAACTCTTTTCATTTTTATAATTGTGATGAAATGGCTTTTTGGACACAATCCCAGCATCCTCCTTCATGGCAAAATAGTTTTATTTCTATTTTGTCAGGTAAAGTATCATTAACAATTTGCCTTGTTTTGACAGCATGGAGCTATAATTAGTTTCTGCAGGAAAATGCACCAATTAACAAAGTGCTTGCTTCTTGGCATGAATCTAAATGGAGACTGGAGGAAGCTAAGAGAAAATGTAGAAAGAGTTTCATTGACATTAGCAAGAAATCCACCCACCTGTGGATTGGGAACGCTGGGGGATAGCTTCGTTACCTCTTTCTTCAGTGAACAGTGTCCCCTCCCTGTGTTAGCTCCCCAAGGTATTTTCTTTATGCCCATCCCACCTGTGATCTCTCCCTTCTCTGAAATTCCTTCATATTTATATTAACACTCCTAATACTCAGGCATAAGTGCTAGTTATCTTCGGCATGTTGTCCAGATACGTTAAAAAGAATTTGGAATTCTGTGCAGTAGATAAAAGATAGATAGGGGCGCCTGGGTGGCTCAGTCAATGAGCATCTGCCTTCGGCTCAGGTCATGATCCCGGGGTCCTGGGATCGAGCCCCGCGTCGGGCTCCCTGCTCCGCGGGAAGCCTGCTTCTCCCTCTCCCACTCCCCCTGCTTGTGTTCCCTCTCTCATGGTCTCTCTCTCCCTGTCAAATAAATAAATAAAATCTTTAAAAGAAAAGATAGACAAATAGACGGGGAGATAGGGAGAGATCTCTAGGATAAGTTTAAATCAAAAGATTATTTTGAAGAGCAATGTATATGGTACCTTTTGTGCTATACAAGTGAGAAAATAAGGATATACATTTATATTTGCTTATACTTGCATAAAATAGCACTGGAAGTTAACAAGAAACTATTAATGAAATAGTTATTTGTATGGGTAAGAGAGAACAGGGAGAATGGGGATGGTATAGGAATGGGGTTCTCGGTGTATACTTTTTTTAAAGGTTTTATTGATTTATTTGACAGATTGAGCAGAGGCAGGGGGAGCGGAAGAGGGAGAAGCAGTTTCCCCAGGGAGCCGGATGCAGGGCTCGGCCCCAGGACCCTGGGATCATGATCTGAGCCAAAGGCAGACGCTTAACCAACTGAGCCACCCAGGCGCCCATGTGTATACTTTTTTATACCATTTTGATATCTGGAGAAGGGCTATATGTCACCTACTCAGTGTTTTGGCTGCTGTTTTACAAAGGACCATGGCGCTCTACACACGCACAACCTAATACAGTGCTGGTGACACCAAGCGCTCACTCGGTGAAGTTGATGGCATGTGGAACTGTAGGGCAGGTGTGTTAGTATGTCAAACCCAGCCTGGCTGCTCTACGTTCACATGAGCATGCTTCGACAGAAAGGAGAAATTGTGTTTGTGAGCTTCCTCTCATGCTGAATCTCCCTTTCACTTCAGTTCTGTAGAATTACAGAAAAGCGAAAACGTTATGTTACATTCTTCCTCCTATAATAGTAATTAGCAGGTATACAGTGCTTCACAGTTTACATGGCCTTTTGTAAAAATGTTCTTTTGGACAGTTGTGTGTGAAGCCCATACCTTCGTTCCTGTAGACTAAGCAGTGGGGTGTCATCGGTGATCTGGGCCAGCCTTAGAGGAAATGTGCAACAAAGCAGAACTGGTTAAATGGATGGATTCTGAATCAGAAAGACCCTGATTAAAATCCCAGATTCACCACGTGTTTACTGTGTGAGCTTGGACAGGTTACTTACATTTTCTGAACATTTGTATACTCACCTATAAATTAGGCATAATGATTTCTACCTATTAGGATTGTTGTGAGAGGTAAGAGACGTCATATACATCGCATTATCTCTCATATGCGTAAGTACCCAATAAATTTCAGAATGACTTGTTGTTGTTGTTGTTGTTATTATGTATTTATTTCCATTGCATCTGGAAGGTTTATCTCCCCTTGCCACCCCAAATATCTCTTGACCCTTGGCACAATGATCATTAGGACATTAAAGATACATGACTTTAGGTTAAGTATGTGCTCTTCCTATGTGTTTTCATTAACAAGGCAAATTTACTTAATTTAGCTTAACTTTGGTAGTTTTTTCCAAGATGAGTAATAACTAAGAGCAGGTAACAAGTGGAATAGAAACTGGGGCAGTCAGGAAGAATGATTTCAGAGCATGAACTTCTCCTCCCCAGGAATAACAGACCAAGGAGGCAGAGCTGTGGGAGTGAAGCAAATCTGCACCGTCAGGAAATCAGACAGACGGGAAGCACTGGGAAGCAGCAACGAAAGCTAAGTGGAGTGCCTGAGAGAGTCTTACTCTCCAGACCTGCCCAGCTGCTCCACAGGCACTCTGCTGTGAACTTGTCAGCTCAGACCCTTGCCATGTACATCTTCCTATTGGAGTATATTGTGAGCTTGGAGCCTGCCCATGGATGTGAGTGGGTGTTACAGTGAGACTGTGTACCATCTGGCTCCCTTTCCCCTCATAAATTACATTCAGGCTTGAAACATGAGTGTGATGTAGAAGATTAGTCCAGTTGCTTTGGTAGGTTGGATTGGAGCAAAATGAGCCTAAAGGCAGAAACAAGGATTGGAAAGTGATGTCCTAATCCAGGAGTGAAGTAAGGAGGCCAGGTAGAGGAGCATATCTTTGCCTTTTCCTTGAGGATTATGCACATCTGGGGCCATGTTTCTGCATGACCACCAAGTCTGCATCCCAATACTGATTGATTTTTGTCACAGTCTTAAGAGTTGCTACATAATAGTCAGCTGGTCTAGAAGTTGTTTCATTTTGGTATTTAGGACGGACGACTATATCCCCTATTTCCCACGATTAATTCAGTTATGAGACAAGCAAGTGTCTCCCTTCCTGAGCCAGCAGGTGTCAGTATTGATCAATTGGAAATAAATATGGTAGCCTCCCCATGGTAGGTGTAGACCCACCTGTGATTAAGAAAAAAGTGACGTTGGTATTTCAGGTTAAAGAGCTACTGCTTCTGATCCACTGGCTTCCTGATTGACAGCTGAGTTCTCAAGAGAATGCGTGTTTCGTCAGCACTGACTGTGAGTGCAGGGCAAGGACGTCTTCGTGGAGAATGGTCCTGATGGTTCCACTTTCTAGTTCCAATGCTCTGAGAGTTACGTTATAGCCTTGTTTTCTATATTCTTTCTTTCTTTTCATAGCTAATTGTAGCCAATTCCTCATAAGCCACTAAATTATCTTGCATGGTAGATTTTAGCTCCAGAATGGATTCCCTTGTTCAGTTTATTCCTCAGATATTAAACTTGATTTGAGAGAAGTCAATGCCATAAATAATCAGCCGAGTAAATCATGGAGTGCACTTCAAAATCAAAATGTAAACTTGGGGAGAGATGTTTTTGACTACGCATCATCCAAGGTCCTGTCGTGTCCTCCAATACAAAACTCAGTGTAAGATAGTTTAGTAAATGTGGTCATGCATATACTTTTTCTCCACAAATATATACTGAATTATTATTTGCAAACTTCTGGTCTTCCTCTCAAAGCCTACCCCAACCTCCTTCTCCTCTAGAGAATTAATTATCTCATATAAGATTCCTCCATCCTTAATATTTATTTTCTCTCAATATTTCTCTTGTTTAGATTGTTATATGTGTATTTTTATACTGTTGGACTATGACTTCTAGATTTTTTAAGAAAAACACAGATATTAGATATTATCTACCCAGACCTCCTTCATTTCATATGTGCATTATGACAACAGCTAGCATTAGTCGATTCACTTTTGTAATAGAAACTCTTAGAGTAATGCCTTGCATAAAAGAGGTACTCAATAAATATTTGAATGTCAGGCATTTCAGTTACATAAAAAATATCCCCTTCTCTACCCACTTAGTGGGATGCTCATAGTCTGCTAGGGGACATAAAATGCCTTGTTATAAGCCCTGTAGGAATGGTACCCATAAAATACATGGGAAATTCAGAAAGAAAATACATTGGAAATTCAGAAAGAGCATGGCTGGTCATAGAAGGTTTGTTGAAAAAAGTGGTTTATAATCTAGAAATAATTATGTAGAAAAGAGAGGGCAGAAAAGAGTGAGATAAAGATATTTGGGATGAAGCAGACAGCAGATAAAGATATTTGGCATAGGGGCAGGGAAGCCCAAACGTATTATGTATGCTGTTCAGTTAAATGGAAACTTGACTAAGTTAAAAGAAAGTATGAAATATGACAAGAAAAATAATTTAGGTCTTGAACACATTACATTTTATGAGGATAGTAGAGAATTAATGAGTTTCGATCAGGAAAATCACATCAAGAGAACTAGGTATATAACATTACATGTTTTAAGAAAGTGCAATGTTATAATTTAATATTTTGAATTGCACTATATTATCACTTTTGAAATTCTTCTGATGCTTCTAATAACTTAAGTCCTTTGAATAATCCTTGATAATTGCCTAGGAAAGTGAAAAACTTTTCTTTTAAACCCATGCATTCCCAAAATTTGGGCAACAAAAATTTCAGATAGAGGGAAGAGCAAGTGCAAAAGCCTTACAGATGCTTGAGAAGCAGATTAAAAAAAAGAAGCTATTGATAGGAATTGGAGACTTACACGTGGAAATGGGAAGGAAGCAGGAAGTACAGTAGTGGTTTTTTAACAGGGAAAGGCCAGCACCTGCAGTTTTGGGAGGGAGCATCTGATTGTCTGGGCTCTGGTCAGCCCTCCGTCTCCTGGCTGAGCCAGAGTAGTGAGAAGAATAATCCATGAGAGAGGGCTTTCAGGGCCTCTTGGGAGAAATCTCTTGGTGACAGGCTGTACATTTACCATTTCACCAGAACAATGCCCAGTGGAGAAGAGTTAAAACCCCGGTGGAAACGAAAACATTGTGAGGAAGAGGGAAGAGCCCCTGAGTGGCCTGAAAAGAACAAATATCCACTTCAAGGGGAGAAACGTTGATGCTTTCAGCACCAAGAAAATAGCTAGTGGAAAGTGGCTAGTAGAGAGGAGTGGAACTGAATGTTCTTTGGTTTGTTTTCTTTCTTTCTTTCTTTCTTTCTTTCTTTCTTTCTTTCTTTCTTTCTTTCTTTCTTTCTTTCTTTCTTTCTTTCTTTCTTTCTTTCTTTCTTTCTTTCTCTCTCTCTCTCTCTCTCTCTCTCTCTCTTTCTTTCTTTCTTTCTTTCCTTCTTTCTTTTCCTTTTCTTTTCTTTTCTTTTTGAAAGATGCTATTACTCAAGAGCCACATAAGATTCTTGACTCCCCTGCTTGTCAGGACTGTCTCAGCCCCAGTGTGTTCACATTTCCATTGAGACATAAAGTATGTGTTCTGAACTCATAGACATTTGAAGAGTGAAGATAAAAATTTTGAAGATCAGAGAGGTGTTGAATAACTGGAGTTTGGAGGCAATTCACAAACAGTGACAATAGTGTGAGAATATTATAAAATCATAAACCTTGGGTGAATTGTGTGGAATGCCTGTCCAGAAAAGAGGCAGAAAATGTGCCACAAAAACCTGAGAACTTGACCATGTCAGCTGTTTTCTGTGGCGCTGCTCACATGTAGAATGGGCAGGATTTATAGGTGTGGGTTCTGTCACTCAGTCCAAGACCTCTTAAAACATTACCTAAACCTTCATGCCTGCATTAGGGTCATTGCCATGTTTTTACTCACATGATTTTCTCTACTTGTCAAAACCTCAACTTGCCCAAATGTCAGCTTCCCTATGAATTATTCTATAATGATCTCATCAGCTAGAAGCTATTTGTCCCTCTAAATGCCCAGAGAATTATGAATGCCCCTCTCATAAAGTACTCACTATATCTTTGCTTATTTTCTAGTCAACTTTTGAACCCTCACTTTTCTTGAGAATGAATAATAATTATCAAGAACAGACAAATTGAAATCTATACTTATGAGAAATTCACATATTTCCTTCACTCTGGAAATGCACATTTCTATAGTAGATCCAGTTTGTCTCGGTAAACAGACAAGTTATTATCTCATTCTGAAGCATCTGCATTTAGGCCAGTGATGACCTTATAATTTTGTATAAGAACCATGAAATTGCACTGGGTTAATTTAAGTAGCCGTTGTGACTTCCCCAAAGCAAAGTGAGATCCATTTTCGTGTGTAATGAGTGAAAACTGTTGGAAACTTGCAAATGACATTTTCTCCACCTTTAGAAAGATACACATGGATTCTGGACTGCAGCTTTTTGGGGTTAGGGACTGTACCTGTGTTAGTGTCATCTAGCAGTTGCGTGTTACCTGCATGTAGTAGTGAACAGTGACTCGTCTCAGAAGTGATGAACGAATAGTCCCCAGAGTCTAAGAGGAGGACTCGGCATGTATTGTAGGGTAACCAGCACTTTCAGCTCTGTCTCAGGGTGGGATTAGGGTCTAGTAGATCCATTTGAAGATAAGGGTATTGGAGAAGTAGGTGTTCAGGAGTAATGGCTCAACCTTGTCTAAGGAGGCTGAAGTTTTTCTGGCCTGTCTTTCCTGGGGAGTCTTTCAGTACTGCTGGGTTCATTTTTAAGTAAAGCCTTAGCAGTGAGTAGTGGTTGGCCAATCCAATGCCTTTCATCTTGTTCAGTCTTAGAATCACCTGCACCTATATTATTAGTTACCTGAATGGCAGACAGTATAAGTATAAGAGACTCGTGGGGTCATTAGCTTAACTCACTCTGGTGACCTATCAAACTAGAAAGGGGATTTCATGTTGAGAGCCAGGAGAAATTGCTTGTGTACAAAACCACGTTATAGTACCTGGTTCTTCACAAATCCCAGTGTTCTCTAACGTGACTTTTGAGAGGGACAGTCAGTGACAGAGAGACTACCAGGACAAAGGCCCCAGGCTCAGATTTTCCCCTCTCTTTTTATGAGCAATAACTACAGGAGAATGGCATGTTGATAGCTAGTTGGTTAAAGTTCTGGAACAAGACCTGGGTTTGAATCTTGCCTCGGCCATCACTTACCTTAAAATAGGAATGTCTTTATAATATGAGAGTGATAGTAAGACTATCTTCTTCACTGTGCTGTCATAATATTTAAATGAAATAAGTCATATTAAGTGTTTAGCATTGTGCTTGTAAGATATTTAGCAAGGGTTAGCTATTGAAATTGTACAGCTGCTAGCACTCTGTTATGATTCCATAGTCATAGAAAGCCCATAGTACGTCCAGGTGCTCAACTTTTTTTTTTTTTTTACTTATGGAAACTTTTCATACATGGGTCCCCTTCCTTCCTTCCTTCCTTCCTTCCTTTAACTTCACTCAATATTTATATATTGAATATCTGGCTAAGATCCATACTGGGTGCTATGGATGCAATGATAAACTTAATATCTGTTCCTGAGGAGGACATGGAGGAGTAGAGAAGAGAGGTACATCAATTGGTTATTTTAATGCATTGTGATCATTACAGTAGTGTGTGCATAGTGTGTACTGTAGCATGAAAGAAGCGATGAGTAACTCTAATAGGGAGAGAATGGTCGTAGGTCAGGATGAATGATCATTTACCAGGATGAATGGATGATGGGGGAAGGCCATTTGAACAGAGGGGAAAAAAACCCAGGCATAATGGTGTCAGGGATATGTTCCATAAATGTAACACACTGCATTCGGAGGATTATTAGGACAACAGGCTGGGACGTTGGGGTAGCAAACTGGGTGTCAAGTTTGGAATTTAGGGAAAAGACATCGATTGCCACATGTCAGAATAATCCCTTTAGTGCAAGTGGGGAGAAGGGACTATTGAATTCCACATATTTCTTATTAACAGATGTCTTCATATTCAGTCGGCCATGATTGTGTCACACACCCACCCCCGAACCAGTCACTTGCAAGGGGAATGGAAAGGCTGTTTTTGGCTTAGACTAATCAAAATTCACGGGGGTCTCCCCTTGAAGCACATGGTCACTCACCACTTGAAGCAAGATGGAATTTTCTCAGCAAGAAAGGAGGCCAGAAACAGCTATTGGATAGACAGCGTTGACTGCCCCAGAAGTCAGATGGCCTTAGTGACCAAGTGCCTATTAGGGCCGAGGAATGAGAGACGACTCCTAGTCTCTGGTTTAGACCTCTCAAGTAAGTCTAATAATTAGCTATATAGGCATTGTTCAGTAGGCTTAGATTCAGAAAAGGGACTGTATTAGAGTGCATTCATCCAGTCCTAAGGCATAAAGAAAGGCCTTGAAATGTGAGTTTATCTTTAACTGCTCTATGGAGTCAGGTCTGTTTTGAATGAAAACTGAATATTCACTAAATTGTTGTCCCAAATTGAGCACATTTGGGAACAATATGTGCATATCCAATGGTTTGATCTCATTTGTCAATAAGGTAAACATAACTATGAATGCCAACATTAATACAAAATAATATATTCTGCTTGGAAAGAAATTCTTTTTAAGGCAGAACAAATTTGTATTTTCTTCTCTATAAGGTCCCTCAATAAATGTTCCACATGTTGTTTCCTCCTTATAGACTCACTAAAAAGTCTTAAGCTTGAGAGTTTATTTACCATGACCATGGATCCAGAGTTCTATTTCCAAAGCAATCAATCTTTGCATTCGCATCAGAGCCACTGAAAAAATGAGCTGCAATAAGGGCGTATTAGGTCTCTCCCTACAGTGGGAGGCCCATCTATTTCTAGAAATACGTTGCTATGTTACAAATGTACTATCCTCATACTATAGGCAGGAAGACAGTGGTTTGAAATTACCCTATACAAAGCCAATAATGGGAAATAATAAATCTGAGAGTTCTAAAAGCATCCGTCCTTGTTCACAGTTTCCTCCTCTTTCTTTTCAAATAAATAAATTTTTCTCCCTTTATACTTTTTCCTTTTCTTTTTTTCAGAGAAAACAAACTCAATGTTCCTAAATAATTTGACACAAAGAGAATCTAGATGATAGATTAAATTTCAGTTCATAAGACTTCCTCTCCTGTGAATTTTCTACCACATGTCACATAAAAATAAATAAAAATAAAGATTATCTCCAGCAACATGTTAATTTCATTGCGTGATGCAAGTAGTACAAGGGAAATTCTGAATATTAATTCATGTTGGAGACAAACTCCAGTTAGTGTAAATAGCATGGAGACATTTGACACTAATTTATAGCAAGGGTGTTAGAGCTTAGAGGAAACACTGGAGCCCTGTAGAGTAAGTTTTCACAGTGACAGCCTTGAGCACAAGGGATGTGTTTCTGAAGTAGAAGAAAAAGAGACTGGGCCCTGCTATATGTCTGACATAGAAAAAAGTTCTAATATTATAACTTTTCAAATTACATAGCATTATAATCTGCTTTGTAGATATCAGGTAATCTTCCCAAAATATATTGAATGTGGCGTTTCTATTTATAGGCATAAAGTTATTTCCATCCCTCAGCAGACATTTTCTAGTTACCTGCTATACAATTTTTTATCTCAACACCATATAACCCCATATCTATGGCAACAGCCTCTGTTTGGTCTTCCTGGTCACCTTCTGTCAGTCACCCTGGATCCATTCTGTACGTTGTTATTATAGGACAGTACTGATCATATCACTCAGATGCTTTGTCCCTTAGCAATGCCTGTCACTGCCTGATAAAATTGATACTCCTCAGCCTAACATTCATGGTCCTCTGATATAGAGCCCCAGTCTAACTCTCTGCCCTATATGCTGTGTTATTCTACTTTTATCATTTGCATCAATACCATCACTTGAAGAAGGGATTAATTAGCCTACCCAAATGTCTGCTTCTTGAGGATAACCTATAAATAGGGAACCATTTTTCTTCTTTGACTACATGTGTAGTCTTCCTGCTTCTGTGTATGTTCTTCCTTCTGCAAGGAAGAAATTCCCATCGCACTCTGCCTCAAATCTAAGTTTAAAAACTTACAGAATCTCAGTTCTCAGATACAGCAATTCCTATGTAGTATTTCCCTAGCAATAGTTTATAGAGGTTCCTTATTCATGGTTTCTTACTCATGTCCATCTTTATGTAACATATATAGCTGGTACTTTGAGCAGAGAAGAACATTGAGAACTCACTGTGTCTTGAAGGTAAAAATGGTTCCATGTCACTCTCCTGTTCATTTGGTAACTGACAGAAACTGTAGAATTCCAAGAGATTTGCATGCACATACTGAGCTCACCAACCTCGCTGACCACTTTTAGAGAAGTACAAAGCAGAGGCTCAGAGCTTGGTGTCTGGAATCATGTAGACCTGGGTTAAACCTGGCTCTACCACTTACTACTTATAAGATCTTGGGCAAAGTTTTTTGTTTGTTTGCTTTTGTTTTAAGGTTTATTTATTTATTTGAGAGAGAGTGTGTGCGCTCATGAGTTGGGGGAGAGGCAGAGGGAGAGGGAGAGAGAGAGTCTCAAGCAGACTCCCTGCTGAGTGCAGAGCCTGATGTGGGGCTCGATCCCATGACCCCAAGATCATGACCTGAGCTGAAATCACGAGTTGGTCACTCAACTGACTGAGCCACCCAGGTGCCCCTTGGACAAGTTTTTTTTTATGCATTATCAACTTCTATTTTCTCATAGAGGACAGGGAATTGAAATTATGTGGTTGCTATAAAATGGCGATGCAACTGATGAACACATGCCAACTAAAACACTTGAAGGATGTAAACTATATTTATGGGAAAAAAAATAAAACATCATGGATATGTTATATACTGACATGAGACAGTAGGCTTCCGATTAGATATATTGATTTCTCAGTTCTTCAGATCTCCATAGGTCATAAAGATTGCCAAAGATTCTACCCCCCACCCCCCACCAAGTGAGAAGATTCTGGAAAGTATGAGCTTGCTCTTAATCGTTTTCATAAGAATTTATATATCTTTTCACTCGACTCTTCTACCCTGGTTGTGTATCTGCCTGCCCACTAGTTATATATCATGAGTACTAAACAACATCAAGACATTCTAAAGTGTTTATTATGATATTGGGTGATTTTCCTTTGGCTATCCTTGAGTTCTCTTCCTGTTCTAATATTGCCTATTTCATTTGGTAGATGAAAGGACTAAGTGAGATAATGCATATAAAGCACTTACAGATGTGTCGGGCACAGACTAACTTATCATTAAATCATAGCTGGAATTAGGGGTACCTGGATGGCTCAGTCAGTTAAGCATCTGACTCTTGGTTTTAGCTCAGATCATGATCTCAGGGTTGTGGGGTCAAGCCCTGTGTCCGGCTCTGTGCTCAGCATGGAGTTTCCTTCATATTCTCTCTCTCTCCCTCTTCCTCTGCCTGCCCCACCCCACCCCCACTCACAGGCAATAAACAAACAAATAAACAAATAAAGTCTAAAAAAGCACCTTAGCTGGAATTATTATTTTAGCTTTTGCACATTATTTTTCCTTCAGTGGGGGAATCAAGCAGAATAATTTAGAATAGCTTATCTGAATCTTTTATCAAGTTGTACCACGTTTTATTTCCCTCATGTCTTACCATGACGAATGGAGACAATAGGAGGTAGAACAGGAGAAATAATATTTTCCATATTAGAAAGGATATATTAATCAAGAGGAGTGTAGAATCGGTGTCAGCCTCACTAACCTCTGGAAAGAACATTCTTTTTGTTAAGGTGGAGCCAGAAAGGAGTAAAGAAAGGCAATAAAGGGAGAGGCAGTTGTGATATTGTGATTTATAATAAGAAATGTGTATTCGTCTTCATCCCCATTTCTGGCATAGGGCTCCTAAAATTTGGAATTTCCTGTGATGAGTGCCACAAAAGTGTCTTTTGTTATATTAATGAGGTAACTTTTGGACCACACCTAAGGACGGGGGCTGGTTGCCAAGAGAATCTGCCATCTGATCAGCGGGTTAGAACTTTCATTCCCACTCTCCTGACCTCTGGGAAGGGGAGAGGGGCTGGAGGTTGAACCAGTCACCAATGGCTAGTGATCTAAGCCATAATGCCTATGTAATGAAACCCTTCTTGGGCTTCCCTCCAAAGGAAAAGGACTGGGTTCAAACAGCTTCTGGGTGGGTGAGCGTGTGGAGGTTTGGGGAGAGTGGCATGTCAGAGACAGCATGGAAGCTCCTTGCCCTTTCCCCATACTGTGCCTTATATGTCTCTTCCATCTGGCTCTTTCTGAGTTATACCCTTTTGTAATAAACCAGTAATCTAATGATGTAAAATTTGTTTCTCTGAGTTCTGTGAGCTGTTGTGGAAAATTAATCAAACCCAAGGAGGGAGTTATGGGAACCTCTGATTTATAACCCGTCAGTTAGAAGTAGAGGTAATAACTTGGACTTGTGACTGGTGTCTGAAGGAAGAGGGGAATAGTTTTGTGAGATTTAGCTCTTAACCTGTGGGGTCTGCTGCTATTCTCCATGTAGATAGTGTTAAAATTGAGTTGAATTGTATGAAATACTTGGTGATAAATTGTATGAATTACTTGGTGATTTGGGAACACCCTCCCCCCAACCCTCTCTCCCTATACAGACATATACACATTGAAATTGGTATCACAGCCCTTCACCAGTCATTTGAAATATGTAGCTAATCTGTCTGGCTGTTGGAGTACTCGTGGAATTTAAGAAATAAAATAGATGAACATAGGGGAAGGGAAGGAAAAATAAAATAAGATAAAAACAGAGAGGAAGACAAACCATAAGAGACTCTGAACGATAGGGAACAAACTGAAGGTAGCTGGAGGGAAGGGGGACGGGGGCGATGGGGTAAGTGAGGGACGGACATTAAGGAGGGCACTTGTAATGATTGAACACCGGGTGTCATATGTAACTGATGAATCACTAAACTCAACCTCTAAAACGAATACTACACTGTATGTTAACTAACTACAATTTAAATAAAATCTCGAAAGAAACGACACAAAACAAAACAAATAACAAAGTCTCATCAAGCAACATGTAGTATTGGCCACCTCCTGTATGGTCAGTGTTTTTCTGAATTCTTCGAAGGGATAAGAAAGAAAGTAGATGGTATGCTGCCTCCTCCTCTTCAGTCTGACCTCTTACCATTGGGATGCTCAGAGCTTGGCTTTTAGAATGGTTTTCTTTCTTCTGTACCTGTGTTCACAGCTTGGGCTAGCCAATCCCATGTCATGGCTTCAAATGCCAACTTTATGCCAATATATGCTGTTGTAGGACTTGAGCATTCCAAACCCCTTAACAAGGACTTGTCTTCTCTCAGTTGTCCTGTGGGAAGTGAAGGAGTCATCATCCCAGCATCTTCTCCAACATAAAAAAAAAAAAAAAAGCAGACTAGAGGGAGGCTACTGCCCGTCACTTGACCAACAAATGCCAATTGGGCATGTCATGCCTCAGGTGATACACAGATGACTCAGTGGTGAGCTAGACATGTGTGGGCCTTGCCCTCATAGTGCTTCCCCCCTACCAGGGAAAACAGACATGAAATAAATAAGTTACTTCTGAGCGTGCAAAGGGCGAAGATGGGGAAATAAAGAGTATTGTTAGAGCTTATTAGAGGGGCAGCTCATTTGATAAGCAAAGTCAGGAAATATCCCCCAGAAGAATGAGCCTGGGAGGATGGAGTAGATGTGGGAGGCTATGAACTGTGCATATTGTATTTATAATTATAAACGCAGAACTAGCACAGGACCTGGAAGATGCTCAGTTTGGGTTGTCATCGCTGTGTAACAATCTACTCCAAATGTCAGTAGCCTAAACCTAAAACTGTTTATTGTTTTTTCATCATTCTAGGGGTAGGGGGGACTCCACTGATGATTATCCTGCCCCACGGGTCATTTGGTTTCAGCTATAGTCGTCCCGAGGCTCAAATGGGCAGGAATACCCAGGGTGGCTCACGCAGATCTCCGGTCCCTTGGCAGGGGTAGCGGGAGGACTTGGACTCAGTGGCGATGCCTGGGACAAGTGGGCAGCTCTGTCCAGCGGCTCTTTTACTCCAAACAGACTCTGTGTGTGGTTTCTCCAGCTGGACTTCTTAAGTGACAGCTAAGAGATCTCAAAAGTGCAGAAATAGAAGCTTCATGCTTTTGTAAGGCCCGGGTGGGACTCCAGAATAGAGCCACTGTTGCTGCATCCTACTGGTAGAAGTGAGTCCAGTGCCCGCCCAGACTCAGAAGGGGAGAGGACCAAACGGGGGTATGACTGTCAGAGGTGTGGTTCATTGGAGGGGCATCATCTTCAGAGATTCCCTACCCCTCTACGTGCTCAATAATCTTATTTTTAGTCATGCAAGTGGGGGGAGAAGTGAATAGGGATCCGTCAGTATGGAGGCCTCGTGTGAGGAGTAGAAGGCACGTGCACATAAGTCTTGTTGAAGGACCAGGGAGGGGTTCACTTCAGAGGGAGCATGGAGAGAGGAGAGGTATGGATGAGACTGATGAGTGAGCTGGGAACAGGCTGAGCCTGGAGCCTGACTCCCCCAATGTTTTCAGTTATGTAAGCCAATCATTTCCCTTTCTCCCACTGCCAGTTTGAGTTGGTTTTCTATCTTTGAATCAAGAGGCCTGACTAATGGTAGGGAGGCAGCAAATTCTGCTGCTCAGGAGAGGAAGGCCCTGAAGGTGACCTCACCATTGAATGCAAAGCCATTTGGAAACAGCCTGTTCTGTACAAATGCAGAGCATTATGATTATCCCTGATGTGAAGGCTGTACACTCACCTTGAGTAGGATAGAATCTGCCCCTGACATCAGAAAGAGAAAGGTCTGTGGGTGGATGTTCCTAATGGCTTCAGAAAGCCCTTTCCACATGCATAATTAACAATGGCAGCCAACCACAGCTCAGTATTCCTGCAGAAACTGGTCACACATTTTAAAGGCTCTTCTCAGATCTCCACAATGTAAATTTGCTTGTGTTGGTTTCCACTAGCCACAGTTCCTGCTTTCTGAATCCCTGATCCACACTGCCTTCAGGATTCCTCTATTACAAGTTTGCTGAGCAAATTCAATAAGATAATTCATGTAAAATGCTCAGCACAGTACCTAGTTACAATCTAATAAAGCCCCAGGAAGCAAAGTTGCTTTTTTTTATTGTTGTCTGATCTTATTTCTGGAATCCCAAGTGCTTTGATGAATGTGGCTTAAAAAAAAAAAAAAATCCCTACCTTTAGGTCCCCAAAAGATCAAAAAGAAAGGGAGACCTAAATCAGATTGGAAGAGAGCTTATGTAGGGTCCCCTTTCTTGGCTAACCTGAAACCCAGAGATAACTATCATCTTCAATATGCAGTCCTGGAGGACTTCAGGATGGAGATGTGTCCATGTTATCCCTCCCCGGCCGTTGTATTAAATCAAGGCTCATGTAGGACTTTGGCAGCAGTGGCAGAGGTCCTTAATGAGGGCTGCAAGGCCCACCCTGGTGGCCTGACTCCCCCTCATCTCAGATTGTATGTCTGTGCCTTGCTGCCTCCTGCCCTATGGCCTCTGCACATGCCATCCTTCCTGCATGGAGCATCTCCCTTCCACCACATTCAGATGTCAGCTCAACCTTTACTTCCTCACTGAAGCATTGCCTAGTCCTAGTCTAGGCTCATTTGCATTCCTGCATGGTGTCCTATCACTTCAGTCCTTGCCTTCAAACTCTGCATCACAATTTGTTAATATGTGTCTATCAGTGCAATTCGTGGATAAATAATGAACTCCCTCACTTGACTAAGTTTCATGAGAGCATGATCCAAGAGAGTTGGTTTGTTTTCTTTCTCTTTCTCTTAAGCACCTAGTACCGCACCTGACACATAGTATGTGCTCAGCAAACACTGGTTGAGGAGTTGGGGAGAGAGAATGATAGATGCTATCAATTAGGATTAGGGACTGAACTCCTCAGTTTATTCAATCAAGCCAAGCCATCCCCGAGACATCACTGAGTTCCCAGAGAGGTAGGTAATAATTAATTCTAGGACACCAAGCGGCGGGGATGGTCATTGCTCCTTATTTAACCCCTGAATCAATTGATTATCCTTTGGGAATTGATTTCTTTTCAAGTGTTTCTTTCCTTGAAAGATGGCCTTTCCCAGAGGAACAGTTCTCACTTGCAGGAGACATACATATAGAGGCTAAGACTTTTTTCCTTTTGCCAAAGTTTGCAAAACAAAGTCCACTGTACACTCCATACAACCTACATTTCTTTTCTAAAGCTTTTCTCTGAAAATGCAGAGAAAGAGGCAATATATAAAGATCAACAGACACTGGTTTAAATATACTGGCTATCTAAAAGGGTCACTCCTTTGTGGTCGTTTGTACTTAGCTGCCTACTTGAAGGTAGAGGCAATAAAGTGTAGGGATTTAAAGAGTGAACTTCAGGGCAGATGAAGTTGAGTCCAACTAAGAGTTGTATTTACTCTGTGCAAACTTAGGCAAATGAACTTACTCGCAGTTTCGTCATTTAAAATGGAGAGATTTACTTCATAGCATTGTTGGGTGGATTGAGTGAGAAACTGGCTATGAAGCACTTGGTGCCAGACATACAGTAAGGGCTCAATTAGTGAAAGTTATATCATTGCTCTTCTGGATGGTTCTCTTTTTCACACCATTGCCAAGGGTGGGGAAGGGCCTGTGAAGGGAAATAGAGTCAATCAATTCTCTTCTAGGCTGAAAGAGACATTTCTCCTCAATCCAAGAAGACTTTCCATGGATAAGCTGGCACTCTTATTAGCTAAATTAACCAAAGTCTTTGCAGTCACCGTATCCTGAACCTCCCAATACAATCTTAACTCTACTGCTCTTGTTTTTCATGCTTAGTGGAAAATTTCTTCTGTTCTATTAATGTCTGGTGATTCAAATCATGCTCTTTTACAGCCAAGACTTTGGTGATTCTCCTTTTTATTGGAAGCAGCCCGTTATTATGGAAGGTTCCTGGGTTGGAGTCATAAAAACCTGAGGTCAATATATAAGTCTGCCACTGGGTATCTGTGTGAACCAGGACATTGTTGCTTTGCGTCTCTGATCTTCAGTGTACTACAGGGGATGGAAAGAGCGAAGTGAAATGAGGTAGATGCAGTGCTTGCCCTAGAGGACAGAGGTGACTGGACTATGAGGTATTCGTGGGGGCTCTCTGATTTCCTTTACAGGTACATTTTCTCAGGATAATGTTACCTAAGGAAGAACGATCTGCATGAAGTGCTGGGCCAAAACTTGTCTTATTCTCCTTTTGCCAATGATTTGATAGATGTGTGTGACTAGAAAAACTCTGTAACTTCTTTGAAATTGTGACTCCCATATGTAAAAGGAATTATTATTTTAATAAATATCTTGCTGAGACTAATTTTTCTCTCATTTATCACTTCAAGATGGACCAGGACAGGGAAGAGGGGATGGTTATTATAAAGTCATACAGGGATCAGAGTACTTCTCTCCTATGTAATGCCCAGGTATCAAGCTCTGTGAAATTTTTCTGCCTGCTTATGGCCCAACTTCCGAAGGTGCTCACCTTCCTTTCCATCATCCATTGATCAAAGAATTCACTGCCAAGTGCCCACTTAGACCTATGCCATATGCCCTAGCAGAAATGAGGACAAGGAGAGGAAAGATATGGGTTAGTAGGGAAAAGCCAAGGAAACAGATGACTGCAGCATAGGATTGCAACAGAAAGTGGTAGAGGTTGTGACGGGAGAGGCTGACAAGGGAGGGGAAGGAAGCTACGAGATTAAGTGGATGAAGATAGAGGACATTGGATCTTGAGCTCAGACTCAAAAGATAAAAAGAATAGGAAGGGGTTGTGTTAGGCTGAGGCAAGACAGACCACAATAAACATGTGCCACAGTAGTAGTTTTGTAAAGCTCAAATGCAAGGTAGCAAAGGCGCAATCACCTTTTTTTTTCTTTTTAAGATCTTATTTATTTGGGAGAGAAAAAGAGAGAGAGAGAGAGAGCATGAGCAGGGGGAGGGGCAGAGGGAGAAGCAGGCTCCCCACTGAGCAGGGACTCGATCCCAGGACCCCGGGATCATGACCTGAGCCGAAGGCAGACGCTTAACCGACTGAGCCACCCAGGTGCCCCAATAAGGAAGCCAGCAATCACCCTTCTGAAGAATACTCTTAGTATCTAATAATTGCCACTTTTTAAAGCATTCCAGGAGGAATCAGATCTATAGAGCAAGGCTAAGAGTAGGTTTTGTTTTTATCTCACTGGTTTACTCATTCAGAGCAAACCAAGCTAGACTATTTAGAAAAGCCAAGGGGAAGACTTTAATGATTCGGCTATTTTATTGATTGAGATAAAAATTTAGTTACATATTTGGAACACAATATGACTGCCCTCCAAACTACATGAAACTATATTCCAGGAAGTGTCCCTCAATTGGACATTTTTCTTCAGGTTTAGGCATAAGCCTAGAAATATTGTGTGATCAGTAATTATTTGCTATTTGGTTACTTTCAGTGGGCAGAAGTACAAACAATGCAAAACTCTAGACTGTTATAGTTTTTCCAAAAAATGTAAAAAATAAAGCCCAACTTATTTCCCAATATCCAAAACTTAGTTTCAAGATCCAGGGGACAAAATGTTCTGATGACAGTTCCTGAGAGAGCTCTGTGTGGGCCACACATTAAAATGCTTCATTAAATCATCAGAAGTGAGTGACCTTTTAGCAGGAAAGAATATCTTGTACAGGAGGCAGAGACTTTGCGATCCCAAAGTCTCAAATTAGTCAAAGAACACAATTCTGATAGTCACTAATACAAGTTAATGTGAATTTTATTCTAATGCCACCATGATGATGTGATAAATATATCCTGCAGGAGACAAAAAGTGGTCTGTGTTCCCAACTCAAATTTAACAATTATTTATTTAGTCCTTTACAGGTACAATAGTAGGACCATGAGATACTTGAATGAATCAAAAAGACCAAACTCCTGCCCTCATGGAGCCTACATTCTAGTGTGGAGAAGTTAAAAATTAAGGGCAGACATAATAAATAAGCAAACAATAGTGTTCATTAGAAATGGAGCAGGAAAAGGGGATTAGGAGTGTCAGAGGTATAGGGTGAGGGTTGCGGTTTTCAATAGGTTAACTGGGATGGGCTTTATTGAGAAGGTTGTGTTTGAACATGGGAAATGACAGAGGTGCAGGTGTCTGCTGGTAGAGCACTCCAGGGAGAGAGGATAGTCCTAAGGCAGGAACAGAAGGCCTGAGACAGACCAAGGTGGGAGTAGAAACAGATGATGTCAGGGAGGTAATGGCAGGATGGGGCAGATCTTTTAGGACTTTTAGATTTGTAGGTAAAATGAAGAGCTAATGGTGGGTTCTGAACAAGGAACTGAGAGAGCTGATGTGTACCGCGTATGGCTCTGGTTTCTGACTTAAGAATAGAATATGAAAAGGGTGCCTGGTTGGCTCAGTTGGTTAAGCGTCTGCCTTTGGCTCAGGTCATGATCCTGGGGTCCTGGGAAGGAGCCCCACATGGGGCTCCCTGCTCAGCAGGGAGCCTGCTTCTCCCTCTCCCTCTGCCCCTCCCCCCACACTCCCTCGCTCTCTTCTGCTCTTTCTCTCAAATAAATAATTGAAATCTAAATAAATAAATAAAAGTATATGAGGGCAAAATGGAATCAGGAGACCAGTGAAGATGCTGTTGCAGTGATGCAGTAATCCAGTTGATGATTCAGACAGGGTAATAGATGGGTGATTAAAAATGGTTGGACTCAGGATAGTTTTGAAATCTTATCAATGCCAATTGGTAATGGATTTAAATATGGGATATGAGGCATCAAGAATGAGTGCCTTGGTTTTGTCCTGAAATGGGGGAGCTGAGATGTCTTCAGTTAAGATGGGGAAGTCTGTGAGTAGAGAAGAGTTTGAAGGGAGGGAAGGTGTATATTAGTAGTTTAGTTTTGGACAGGTCAAGCTTGAGATTTCCTTTAGATTTACAGTTGGAGATGTAGAGCAGGCAGTTAGATAAGTGAGTCTGGACTTCAGGAGAGAAGTTCAGCAAAGAGCTTAAATTTAAGGATCTTTGGGGGCGCCTGGGTGGCTCAGTCGGTTAAGTGTCTGCCTTGGGCTCAGGTCATGATCCCAGGGTCCTGTGATTGAGCCCTGAGTCGGACTCCTTGCTCAATGGGAAGCCTGCTTCTCCCTCTCCCTCTGCCTGCTGCTCTGCCTGCTTGTGCTCTCTCTGTCAAATAAATAAAATCTTTAAAAAGTAGATAAATAAATTTAGGGATCTTTAGCATAAAGATGTACTTGTAGTCTTGAGATTGGAAGACATTACAATGAAAAGGAGTATAGAGAAGGAAGAAGACAAAGGACTTTTACCATAATTTTATGTGTATTAGCTTTCTATTGCTGCAGTAACAAATTACCACAAATTGAGTGGCTTGAAAAAATACATATTTACTATCTTAAAGTTCTTTCTATATGTCAGAAGTCTTAAATGAGTCTCACTGGGCAAAAATCAAGGTGTTAGCCGTCTTGTGTTCCTTTTTGAAGGCTCTAGGGGAAAATCTGTTTTCTTTTCTTTTCCAGCTCCTACTGGCTGTTTACAGTCCTTGGACTGTGGGCCCCTTACAGCTTCAAAGCCAACAATGGCTGGTGGAGTCTAACTATATCACTTTTACCCAAACTTTTCTGCTTCCTCTTTCACATTTGAGGATCCTGTGATTACATCAGGCCCATCTGGATAATCCAGAATAATCTCCCCATCTCAAGATCCTTAATTTAGTCACATCTTCTAAGTCCTTTTGCCATGTAAGGTCATATATTCACAAATTTCAGAGACTAAGAGGTGGACCTCTTTTTTATTGGTGAGGAAGTATTATTCTACCGACAACATTACAGAAGCCTAATAATAATGCATAATCTTGGGCTCTACCCCAGATGTGCTGATTCAGAATCTCTAGGGATTAGTGTCCAGGAACCTGTTTTATATCAAACTCCCCAGGGGGATTCTTGTATACTTATTCGAATGATGGTGAAAAAAGAAGGTGATGGAAGGGGATAAGTGAGAATCTGGTCCCACTCCTCACTGAGACTATAGTTCCAATGGATTAGGGTGACCTTCTCTGTCATCAGTCACCTCTCAAGGCCACCATGTCTAGTCATCCATGTTACATGGCAGTATGGACAGTTCTCAGCTAAGGGCAGGCTACGGTTCGGAACCTTAGTAGTTACAGGACCAGGCTGGAATATGGCAGCATACTTTTTGATTCCTTTCCAGTGAATCCAAAGACAAAAGTAGAGGGCTGCTTTGTCAAGGTTAACTCGCAAAGGAGCCACTTCTGGCTGGCTTGAAGAGTGACATTCCATTGCAGACATTTGCTTTAGGAACAAAGAAATTAGCACTTGGGTGAGTGTTTCTCCTCACGAACATAAGAGAAATTTCCAGGTCATGTAGCATGATTCAAAAACTAAACAAAGATAAAAATAAAAAATACAAAACTATTCATACCCAGCATAAGTGTGAATGATGAAGAACCTTGAGGCAGGAATACTTAGATCTCCAAACTTCTGGATTTTTCTCTCAAATTGACTTTAAGAGCTTTTTGTAAATTTCAAGGCTTTCAAGTGAGAATTTTTCCTCATAAGAATCCAAACATTAAAATGTATTTTCTAAATTTTTACAATCATGAGGTGTAAGAATCCACTTTCTTTTTTTAAAAAAAGATTTTATTTATTTATTAGCAAGAGAAAGAGAGAAATCATGAGTGGGGGGGAGGGGCAGAGGGGAAGGGAGAGGAAGAAACAGACTCCTGGCTGGGCAGGGAGCCTGATGTAGGGCTCGATCCCAGGACCCTGAAATCATGACCTGAGCCAAAAGCAGATGCTTAACTGACTGAGCCACCCAGGTACCCCAAGAATGTATTCTCATGTAAAAATTCAATTCAGAAACACAGAGAACAAAGCATGGTAGTTTTCTTAATCTACTGCATCCCCAAAGGTAACTAATTACTGTCAGAAGTTTGGAGGACATCTTTCCTTATTCCTTTGCACACATTTACTGCATATGTATGTGTATGCACACATTTATCTTTTATATAGATGAGATCATACTGTTTTTTTCCCCATATAATGATGTCTTAGAGATTTATTCATATCAGCACAAATAGTTTTACCTTATTCTTTTAAACTATGGCATCATATTTCCCTAGTTCCCATGAACCATATTGATGAACACTGAGGATCTTTCTTCCTGTGTGACCCTAAGCATGGTACTTAACCTCTCTGGGCCTTAGTCTCTTCACTGTAAAATAGGAATAATAATTTTACGTACTTCATAGGTTTGAGTATGTTTTAAGTAGGTAGAACCCATAAATGACTTAGAGCAGTGCCCGGCATACAATAAGCCTTTAAATAAGGTTGACTATTATTGACGTTACAAACAATGCTTAAGGAGGCATCTTCATACATATTTTTTATACATATGTAATTAGCTTTGCAGAGTAGTTTCTTAGAAATGAAAGAACTAATCATAGTGGATGTGCATTTAAAATTATCTTTGCTGTTCAAAAATCCTTCCCCAATTGATACTCCTATCAAGATTATATGAGGGTACCCAATTTCCAGTATCTTTATTAAAAAGGACACTAAGTCATTTGGAACTAGTCACAAGTTTTGGATACCTTTTCTATATTTTGATAATTCTACGTACTGGAATCCCTCCATTATAAAGTAGAATTCAAAAACTACATTACCCAGTTTCCTCTGTAGCTAGGAAACTGCCAGTTAGAGGCAATCACATGACACCTTGAACAGAAAAGAATTACAGGAGAGAAGTAGCTAGGCACAGGGCACCCTGTTTTGCTGGTGCTGGAGGTGGCAGAGACACCAGGATGGTATTGGCTCCCTTATTAGGATGGTTCTGAACCCTTGCTCTGAGAGCTACTCTGGAACACTTAGTTTAGAGCCTGTTTCTCCTAATTTTCAGAGCATCTAATAATTCTTAATAATTTTTATTTCTGGTGAAATTAGCTACAGTAGATTCTGTTGTCTGCAGTAAGAACTCTGAAAGAATCATAAAAGCCTTAACAAGTGGCATCTTTCAAATTTTTGCCAATCTTATGGGCAAAGTGTATTTCATTATTACTCATATGTGTGAATCATGACTTCTCACATCCTTTAGGGGAGGTCGGATCTGAATGTGATATTATCAGTGCCATAGTTTTGCCTCCAAACCAAGTGGTAAACCTGTAATGCCTCCTCCCTTTCTTTTATTATTCCTTTAATACATTATTATTACTAATAAAGTATTCTGAATAAGAAATTTAAAGCTAAGGTGCTAATTATTATTTTGAGTTCGTGAAGATATTTTAATTTCCATCTTTATCACATTAAATAATTTATATGCAAGTACTTTTTATCGATGATAGTCCCATAGTTCAGAGAGATATTTTTCATATAATCATTTATAAGGAACTTTGACATTTCTTTCTTTATTAGACCAAATACAATGTTATAATGAATGCATTGGCATGGCATCATGTCATCCATTGTGAAGAACATGATTTGCTAATCCTTCCTCTTTGCTACCTGGCTAAAATCTCCCTACCAATATTATAGGTGTTTACCAGCATTAAAAAATGAAGTATGTTAGTATGAAAATCAGGAAACACTGTTTAATATTGAATGGGGCAGAAATATGTCATTTTCAATGGTAAAATCAATCTATAACTTTTCATAAAACAAGCAGTAATGCTCTCAGATACGATGGCATGCTGTTTTCCCCAGTTGTATGTGCAAGTATTTTCAGAAAACCAAATCAAATCAATATTTTCTACTTAGAATTATTATTTTAAATTTAATTTTTAAAAGAAAAGAAAAAATAAATAAGTCAGTGTCTTAGCTTGAGTTACCATAACAAAATGCCACAGACTGGGTGGCTTAAAACAAGAGAAATTTATTTTTGCACATTTCTGGATGCTGGGAAATTCTAGATCTAGCTGCCAACAGATTCATTCCTGGTAAGGGCCCTCTTCTTGGCTTGCAGATGACTGTCTTCTCACTGTGTCTTTAATTGACCAGGAGAAATTGAGAGAGGAGAGAGAAAGGGAGAGAAGCCTGGGGTCTCTTCCTCTTATAAGAAAGCTTATCCCATGATGAGAGCCCCATGCTCATGAATTTATCTAAACCTTGTTACCTCGCCACAGCCCCACCTCAAAATACAATCACCTTGGGCTTTAGAGCTTCAACATAAGAATTTGAGGAGGGACACAAACATTCAGTCCCTAGCAGCTAGAGTCTAAGCTGCTAATCCTGAAGAAGGTTTTGAATTTATCCCCAGCTGACCAAAATAATTTAAGTTCCTTAACTTCACTCTGCATTTATTTTCACAATGTATTAAATTAGAGCATATTGGTAAATGCACTTCAGTAACAAATGTCTAATTCTTTATTCAACTTTCATATTTCCAAATGAAATAAATGATCTATTTACATGCATCACTAGACCATCTCGTTCCATGCAAGGACCCAACACAGCATCAACTAATTGTCATCCATGTTTATTCATCACTCTTAACTCATTTTCTTACAAATAATGAAAATCTAGGATCTTTAGCAAACAATCTTCACCATTAGTTGAAAGCGTGAGCTCTTCAACTATATAATAGAACAATGACAAAACAGCCCAGCAAAATATATACCTAAGAAAAGTAATTACTAGTTAACTCCATTGTGCCATTCCCATTTTACTGAGACTGAAAAAGCAGGGCAGAGTATGGATTTTAAAGAGCATTATGGAATTAGAAATAGTGGTTGGTATACCAGAGACGTGAGTTTGTCGGTTAAGCAATTAAGTTCAACTTGCCAAGGTCATCCCTGTAATCCTTTCTTTTGGGTTATTTCCCTCTCAGTCTTCCAATCCAGGGTCACCCTCAGCATTTACCTTCACCAGGATTTTTAAGCTGACGTTTAAGCCATCAATATGCTGATAGAAAAACATACCAAAACTCCAGAACAATAAGTAGTTTGAACAATCTAATTTTTACTTGAATTGAAATTATATGCAGAAAAAAACAAAAGCCCAATGCATTACAAAAACACTGTAACTTATCTTTCAGCAAAGACCATGGTGGAAATTATTTGGTGGTTCTCTTAACTTCATGAATATGAGCCACTCAGTATTCAAAGCTATGTCCTACTCAATTTTTACTTTAAACATCACTTTTCCTAACCACCAGGGCTGACTTGATCTTCCTTTCTAGACACCCCACAACACGTTCCACTTCTTTGTATGATTATTTGTAATTATGTACTGTGTGATTATACAGTAAATGCCAAGAGGAACAGTGACTTCTCTTGTTTTCTCAGCAGATAAATGATTCTCAATAAATATTTGTTAAGTGAAAGAAAAGGACAGACCTGGAAATTCTTTGTAGAGCACCCATTTTACTCAAAGATTTGGGGTGTTTTTAAATTAAAACAAGAACAGTTGTATCATGATATGAAATACAAAATCCATGTGCATTTTCAAAATAGAATTGAAAACTTGTCCCAGTGAATGCTTGCTTTCCTCTGTCATTAATGCTATTTCAGAGGAAAATTTAATGAAGTATTGATGTGGTGGGTTTGAGTGTGAGGCTCCAGTGATCGGGTAATTGAAGCAAACCAAGTTCAGCCATTTCATTACGAAAAGAGAAGTGACTTCCTCCCTTCTATGGAGAAAACAAGAAGAGGCAGAGTAATGAAGTGCAGAGTGTGCCTTAGCAAGTTATTTTAATGCCTCAGATTTTCCAACTGTAAAATGAAAGCATTGGATTGGATGTTCTCCAGTGGCTCCTGAATCTCTAAAATTCTGTTGTGCATAAACTCTTGTTTTTTTGTTGTTGTTTTGTTTTTGTTTTTGTTTTTTTTTCCTACCATTATTCTTACTCCCACAAAGGGGAAAAAAGTAGGGGGGAAAAGGTCATGATATTTCTTTTTCCTTTCTTAAGCTTCTAAGTGTTGCATTTGTCTTTTGAATGACACCTTTAAACACTGTGTAGTCGGGTTTCTTTCCATCTTTATGAACTTGTAATCCCATTCATATGTCTAAAGGAGAAAGAAAAGTAGATCAATATCAAACCACAGAAGTACATTTTTATGGATCAGCCACTCAGATATTATCAGCTGAGATGTTATATACTTCATCATCACAACCAGATGTAATGGAAAATATTGACTTCAAACACTACATGGAAAGAGGGAGAGAATTTTGTAACATCCCTCCTGCTATCTCATCTGTTCATTCTCTTTCTTTCTTTGGGCTTGACATTTTATCTTTATATCAGAAAGTTTTTCAAGACTATGAATGCAGTAATTATAGTAACATTAATGCAATCTCTCAGGGGTGGTTAGATTAAACAGTGGCTATGCCTCTGTACCAAGCAAAGATTATCTGAATGCAAATAAAAGAGAACAAGTCAATGTCAGTGTGGTGCCAAGTAATGATAAAAAATAAGTGGTTGATATTGCAAGCAAAAGAAACTAACATAAAACAACAATTATACTTTTCCCAGTCTGTGCATATTGCCTTGCAATTGCTTGATTCAGTAAAGCTCTATGAAAAGAAAGACTTGTTTTGTTCTATTATAACGGAATGCATTTGTCTTATAACCAAGTGCATTTAATATATATCGGCTACAAATGGCTTTAAGGTATCAGAGCTGCTTATGTTGTGTCTTTTGTTAATAATAATAAAAATGCCTGCCAAAAGCTGCTATGATATACCCTGTGCACAACCTAAAGCCTGGCAGAATAAGAAATTAAAATCAGAACTCGTAAATTCAAAAATCAGGCAACTTGAAGTGTTTTAGTAAGTCTATTAGAGACAGGAACTCTGGTGCACGACTGGTGGGAGTGTAAAGTGGTACAATCACTTGGGCGAGCAATTTGGCAATTATCTAGCAGAGTTGAAAATGCAAACGCCTACAAGCCAGCAATTTCACTCCTAGGTATATAACCTACAAAAACAGGTACATGTACACAAAAAAACCATGTTTGTAGTAGAAAAAGCTGGGGGAAGGGAGCACTAAACATCATTGATAAGGGAGTACATAAAGTCTGATATAGTTCAAAAATGGGATATGATATGGCAGTTAGCATAAAAGATTTTTGTGTGTTAAGCTGGATAGATACTATGTTTAGCCAAAAAAAAAAAAAAAAAAGGTAAATAACAGAATGTACTACATGTAATGGACCATTTTTGTCATTTTTAAAATCACAAACAGCAATATAATATTTGGTTTCTGGCTACCTAGTAAACTATAAAAATGTGGATTAGAAGGATACCCACCAAGTTCCAAAGAGAAGCTGTCTGTGGGGAGAGGGACTAGGAGAGAGGCACATGGGACTGGGGAGGGACACAAGAGACCTCAGCGTTTCCCTTTATGAAAAACAATTTTAGGAACACATATAGCTGAATGTTAATATTAGTTAATTCTGGGGTGAGGACACATGGATGTTTTTATACTATGTACTTTTCTGTATTAATTGCTTTTCCAATTAAAAAAAAACAAGACTTTAGTCACTTTGGTCTCTCAGGGCAGCTGAAATACTGTATTTCTTCAATTTAAGGAACCACGATTCTATATTTAAATTGTTTAATACACTGTATTTTATTCATTTACAGTGTTTATGCTGAATGAGTAAACTAGGGGCTTTGGAAAGCTTTCCATGGAATTTCAGTTTAATTAGGTCCATTTATATGCTTGGTAAACGTAGGCAAAGTAAAGTTTTAAACATCTGTTTATACAAGGTACACAAATCAGAAAGCATTTTCTTTGGTTTGTCCATATTATTCTGTGCCAACATGAATATTAGCATCAGTTTACAGGATTTTTCCCACTGAGAGATTCAGGGTTAATGTTGCTATGTAAATGTCGCATGAATCCCATTTTGGAACAATTTATATATCTGCACAAAGTGCGGAAATGAGAGACTTCTAGTCCAGAGGGTCTCATTTGAGTATAAACAATGGGAAAATCACTTTTCATGCCCTGGGGTTTTAACCCCCTCTCTCCTGTTTCCTCTCTGTGCACATTGTCCTGACTGAGCCCCAGGGCCGATGCGGACAGTTACCTAAGACTCTGCAAGCAGCTGGAAGAGGTCAGGTACGTGGGAGGGAGGAGGAAATGAGCTTTAGCCAAACACAGAACACAGACTTGGGTTCAAATTCTGACTTTGTCAGTGACTCACTGCGGGACTCAGCAGACTACCAAATTCCAACAGTACAGCAAGGATGAGGGGAGCAATACCTCACAGACTGGGTGAGGACTACACAAGCCCGTGTGCAGTGCAGCACATGACTGGTGGCCATTATATTTATCGCTGTCGTTGCAGTGCACACCACAATCTACAGGGGCTGAATCCCTGTTTCCATTTAGCAGATGCAAAACCACTTCTACCTTGAATGGAACTAGAAAAGGTTGTGTTCCTCGGATGCACCTGCTGCTGCCCTATCAAAGTATAAAGGGCAAAGAGCAACCAGAGCCCTTATGGAGTATATTATGAACGAGTCTTAACAGAGTTGGGTTTTTTCTTTGTATTTTTTTCTTTAGTTTAGTTGCCTTTTTTCTTTTACCTTTTTGTTACTCTTTTAAGTTTTTGGGTTTTTTTTGTTTGTTTGTTTTGGTGGGTGGGAGGGTGTTCTATGTCAAGAAGGCAAAAACATCTCCTTGTCCTTTGATTGCTCCTTCATTTCTCTGAGTCTGCTCATACTTTTATCCTCCTGGCTCTCACTTTTTCTTTCTAGTGAATATTGCTCATATTTCAATACAAAGGATCATTTCTTTTCATTTACACTTAAGATTTAAAGAGCAATCTGATAGACTTGTCTCAGATAGTTTTTAATAACAGCTTAAACCCATGATCTTTTCCAGAATAAGGGCAATAGTTGTAGTATTTCAATAGTGACTTTTCCAAAAAATTTTTCAATAGTGGAAGTCCTCAAATAGTCTATGAATTGCTCATCCTGGTATTTCAGTATTGCGAGAGGATGGCAAAAGGGCTACTTTTTTTTTTAAGATTTTATTTATTTATTTGACAGAGAGAGACACGGCGAGAGAGGGAACACAAGCAGAGGGAGTGGGAGAGGGAGAAGCAGGCTTCCCTCTGAGCAGGGAGCCCGATGTGGGGCTCAATCCCAGGACCCTGGGATCACGACTTGAGCCAAAGGCTGACACTTAACGACTGAGCCACCCAGGCACCCCAAAAAGGCTACTTTTATGCAAAAAGTCTTAATTACCCACCATTCCAATGCCACACAGGTGCCCAATTCCTACTTTGAGATTGGCCTTGATTCTGGCTTCAACTCAGGACGACCTACAAGTCATCACCTTTCCTTCTCAAGCCCACAGCAGACTTCACTAAGTGGCCTCAGCGGCTGGTTGTGACCACCAATCCCTCCTGAAATAGCCCTCCAGAGAGCAACTAGCAATCTTAGCTGATAAGGAAATGGAGACCTATTTGTCCTCACTGGTTTAAAAATGTTTTGTTTTGTTGTCTCTTCCCAGTTGTAGAAAAGGGAATGGAAAAATGGATCATTTGAAGAAGAATTAGGAAAAAAAATAGGAAATTATGGGTTCTTCTTTAGTTTTCTCTAGTAGCCCCAAACATTCAGGAAGGTAGAAGGAACTTAAATATGAATTGAAATAATACAGTCATACACTAGTCATATCGGAACGGGCATTATAATGAGTAGGAGAGTGAGAAGGAAGATTATCTTTGTTTTAAAAGATAACAGAAAAATTATAAAGCCATTTGCTCTTCCCAATGGTCTCCTATGATGTTTTAGATTTATTTTAAGCTAGAAATAGGAAACTATTCATAACATGATGTCATGCTGCATTTATTTCTCGCCTCAGCGGTTTATCATTCAGGAGACACTCTCATGATACCTTCTTGGACAGCATCAAACTGTGCAGTAGTTTTAGGGCCCAGCAAGAGAGATTTAGACGTGACTGAAAGATACTCAGCTCTCCTGACAGGTTGGATTTGGAAAGCGAGGCCCAAAGAAGGAATCCAAGATGATCTTGAAGTTTGGAGTCTCAGTATCTTGGGAGAACAGTGGATCCTGATAGACACAGGACAGTCCATAGGAGAAAACAGCTGTTCTCGGGGACAGAAAGAGTTCAAGTTAAGATTTGCTGAGTCTGAGGGATGTCAAAATGGAGAACATCTTGCAAGTATTTGGCGCTACAGACTTGGCCTTTGAAAGCCTGGGGATAAAGATTTGGAAATCATTGTCCTTGAGCAGATGGTGGGAAGGAGAGTTGACCCATTTCAACTTTATTTATTATCTGAAAGGTATTTTGAAGGGTTCCAGAAACTGCAGAAAGGCAGATCTGGTTCTCCATTGAGTTACAGGGATTATGAAGAAATGAGAAAGAGGCAGCTATAGAAGTTTTGTATGGGGAAGGGGAGGCAATTTGTGAGTGGGAATCTTGTGGTGAGATGGGAAAATGAGCTTGCGTATGTAGAAGTTTGCAACAGATTGAAAAAAATAGATGCTTATTTTTAGAATGGGAGAGGGAAATGATGATTATGAGAGGCCTCCTAAAGAGCTGGCACAAATGCACTGATGAGGTAGAAAGGGGGTCCGTTGAGACAGCTCATACCACTCAGGGTCCACAAGAGCTATACTCCACTTCTGCGTATTCACATATAATCAACAAGTCACTGAAAGAAATGATCAGAGAGAGCATAATTGGATATTAGGTAATGTGTAAAACATTTAATAAAGGCATTTCAGCCAGTTCAAAATTTACTTGAATTTTTCAGTTATGTGGACACTACTCCTAGTTGAGAAATAAAAATTGTGTTTATTTTGATGGTAAGATGACATACCTTGACCAGTGTTCCTTGGCAACTCCAATATTTTCCAAGGACATTTAGCAAACTGGCAATGAAAACACATGGAGATCTGTGAGATTTATCCCAAACCTGGTAAGAATTGTTGTAAATCTAAACCAGGTGATTCCGGCACAATGCAAGTCATTGACCCCCCTCAGGTTTTATGAGACTTGAATGTTGAGGGGGAGCTCGTAGAGTGGTGACTCATACCTGGGGCAGATTATGTTAAATGGACTTTCCGCTTTAACATTTTAGATACTAGCTACAATTATACCAATGACAAGAGTGATTTCCGTTAACTCCGACTGCGGTCAAATATATTTTACCTTGTGACTCAGAGCATGCCAGTGCATGTACATGCCCACACATAAACTATAACCAAAGTTTTATGAAACAATTCTTAATTTCACCATATGTGCCGCACTTTCCTATTTTATACTCTATTTCCTTTTCTTAAATTTGTCACGATTCTCTAAATTGATTTCATGGCCCCAAAATGAATCATGACTCAAAGTTTGTAAATCATTGAGATGTTCAGTGATATTCTCTTATTTTGTGGTCTGCTTCAATCCCTCTCTCTCTCTCTCTCTCTCTCTTTTTTTTTTTTTTTCTTGGTGTGTTAATGTTTTTGGTACTTTCAGAACTAAGAGCCAATTCTGATCCTTAGTCTCAGCATATGAGAAGCTATATTATCTCCCCAACTGTAATAATTGTTTGTACTGAGTGGATATTAGCTTGACAAAAGTGGTCTTACATTTATGTGCATTTTTTCTTTGTGTTTAAGATGATATCCTTACCACAGTGGAGTTAGGGCAAAAGACGAAAACAGGAGAATTTATTTACGGGTGGCTTAGTGATTACTGTGATTTAATATTTACAGATGACTTAGTGATCACTAGAACATAATATAATAGAATTATGTTGGTAAAAGAGCTCTAATCCTACAGCCTCATCACCTGCCCTGATTTCATATCCATGACCCAGACCTGGCTAATGAGTACAGTCTAAATATTTGGTTAGTGATTGGTTCAAAAATAGCCTCTTCGCCCAGTCGAGTTAATTAGATCCATTCTAGTGACTGTGAGGAAGGAGAAGTTCTTTTTCCATCTAAGATTAACTAAAAGTGAGACAGAGCCTGGCCCCTGACAGCCATGTTTGACACCAAGAGGGAAAAACCTGCTTGCGAATGGAACCAACACAAAATCAAACAGAGCCAAGGGTTCAAAAGTCTGAGAATCATCCCTAAGCATATCATTTGAGCCTAAATTTTTGGTTGTACCTGAAGCATGACAGGTCTCAATGACTGCCTCTTGTAATCTAGTGTCCTGATTAAGAAGAACAAAAGAAGTGAAGAAAAATTGGTATGCATATTTGATGGCAGCATCATAGGTGATTTTTATACTTTGTTGTTGTTGGTGTTTTTTTTTTTTTAATAATGTGGATGTGTTAATTTTATAGAAGGTGAAAATAAAAAGGTAGCATTCTTCCAAATGCTCTTTGGAAAGTTGGACTCTGCGTCAATCTTATTTGGAAATAATATTCAAGCTACCTCTCGAATATTGTACTTATAAAATGCTGAAAGGATCTAATTTTATAGTTTGACCACACAGATTTTTCCTCCTTGGTTCCAGCCTCACTGTTTCCATGAACTACAGTCAACAAATACTGGAGCTTTTGTTATCTCCCCAGCAGGCATTTTCCAGAGGGCACTTTCCTGAATGTTGTGGAGAAATGTAAATAGAAGTACTAAGTGGAATTACTAACATCTCAAATACACAGAAGCTTGGGGGTGAATGTCCTAATTCAGACTTGGTCCTGGGAGTACAGAGGAAGAGCATTCAGCAATAACCAGGTTTTCCCCCAGTACGGGAGCATTGGGTAGAGGAGCAATGCAGGGGTAGGGCAAGAGTCTGTGGTTCCACGGTCATTTTCGTGTGTTTGAATCACATATATTTTTAACTTTTTATTTTGAGTAATTACAGATTCACTTGCACTTGCAAGAAATAATACAGAGTAATCACATATATCCTTCCGTAGTCTTCCCCAGTAGTAACATCTTGGATAATTACATAATATCAGTAGGAGGAAATTTACATCCTTCAATTTTATTTTGATTTCTCCAGTATTACATGCATTTGTGTGTGTGTGTATTTAGTTCTTTTTCTTTATTTTTTTATTGTTATGTTAATCACCATACATTACATCATTAGTTTGTGATGTAGTGTTCCATGATTCATTGTTTGTGCATAACACCCAGGGCTCCACGCAGAACGTGCCCTCTTTAATACCCATCACCAGGCTAACCCATCCCCCACCCCCTCCCCTCTAGAACCCTCAGTTTGTTTTTCAGAGTCCATCGTCTCTCATGGTTCGTCTCCCCCTCTGACTTACTCCCCTTCATTCTTCCCCTCTGCTATCTTCTTCTTTTTCTTTTTTCTTAACATATGTTGCATTATTTGTTTCAGAAGTAAGATCTGTGATTCAACAGTCTTGCACAATTCACAGCGCTCACCATAGCACATACCCTCCCCAATGTCTATCACCCAGCCACCCCATCCCTCCCACCCCCCTTGTGTGTGTATTTAGTTCTATGCAGATGTATCGTGTACAGATTCTTTTTTGTGGGGGATCTTGACATTCATTTAATTTTATTTTTTTAAATTTTTTTTAATTTTGTTATGTGTAGATTCTTGTAGACCTCTAATTACCACCACAATCAAGACACAGAACAGTTGTATCACAAGGATCCCTTTTATAACCACACCTATCTACCATGCATCCCCCCAGCCCATGGCAACCACTAATCTGTTCTCTGTCTCCAAAATTTTGTAATTTGAGACATATTTTTTAATATGTTTCTCTTATTCTAGAAATTCCTAGAATACTTGGATGTGAAGTTTAAGAAGACACTTAGAACAGGGCTGTGTATTCTACTCTCTTTAGAGAAACAGTTTAACAGCCATCCATGCAGCCTCTCTGTTAATGGAGAGATGGTGGAGGTCACAGCGATAGGTAGTAAGTGAGAGGGTGGCTCTGCAATGTTCTAACTTCGTGACCTCCAAACCTCTGCTGCCTCCTATGTTAAATGGGGTTAACAATTACAATGATCTCACAGAGTGGTTTGAGGTTAAAATGAAATAATGCATGTCGAATGCTGCATGCAGTTAAAGAAAGGACCCCAAACCACACCACCCTGCACGGTTATCACGCAACCATTCAAAACCAGAATTTTTAGACATGTGTTGCTCCTAGAGAGCTGGACTCTTCCTCTCCCAGATTTTAGTTATTGACCTTAATTTTATTTTCCTAGGTCTCCCAGAATAAATTGGATCCTTGTTCCACCTTGTTCTACAGCATTTAGCTCATGTAAGCCAAGTCCTGTGCTCACCTCTTCTCCAGACCCCACTTTTTTTAAAGTGATCCCCATATGATTTCTTGAGGACAGAACTGGGTCTACTGGGTCTGTCTTGTTCACCATGATGTCTTCATCACCTAACAGAGTGCCTTGCCCACGCTTTGTGCTCAAACGTGTTTTAATGGACGACATGCTTTGACATTCCTTTATCTTCATGGTTGTCCTATTCTGAGCACTCACCATTCAGCCACTTTCTCTTAAGTAATGGTACAAAAATTGTCTTTATTAATCCCTCTCTATAAAGACAAAGTTGATAAGGTGTATCGTTTCTGAGCTCCAACAACAAATGGCAATGTGTTGTGCTATTTTGAACATAAGAAAAAGAAATAGACTGTACAAACTTCTGGAGCAACGTTATGAAGTAATAGAGGAAATGCTCTATTTCCGGACAGGCTTCTAACCTTGTCTATTAAGTCATAGCTAGGTTTTTTGGCTGACTGGTTTGTCAGGTAAACCACTAGATCTTTCCATAGGAGCAGTCACTATAGCATCAGTCATTTCTTCCATGTTGGTTAGAATTAAATCCAAAGAAACAATGCCCTGTCTGGCTTCCTCTCCTTTTTGAGAAAAGGAATGATCATCAAACCAACTTCAGGACTATCTGATGCCCCTCTCCCATGTGAGACTCCAGCAGAAACTTAGAAAATTAAGTTCATCCCTGCCACATCTCCACCACCATTACCCTAAATCAGGTCAACATTGTCCCACTTGAAAAGCTGGCACCAGCCTCCTAGCTGGTCTCCAGGTCTCCGTTCATGCCCCACTCTGACACTTTTCTCCACACTGCTGCTGGCATGGTCTCGCAGAAGCAAAGGCCCCGAACATTGTTTCTTCCTGTGCCTACAGCCTGAGCTGTCACATGCTTCTCACCTGTCATTTCCTATGCTCTATCCATTTCCAATGTCTTGTAATAGCTTAATGCATTTGTGTTCTATTTCATCCCTTGATTTTTTCTTTTTTTTAAATTTTTTATTGTTATGTTAATCACCATACATTACATCCTTAGTTTTTGATGTAGTGTTCCATGGTTCATTGTTTGCGTATAACACCCAGTGCTCCACACGGAACGTGCCCTCTCTAATACCCATCACCGGGCTCACCCATCCCCCACCCCCCTACCCTCTAGAACCCTCATCCCCTCTAGAACCCTCAGTTTGTTTCTCAGAGTCCATCGTCTCTCATGGTTCGTCTCCCCCTCCGACTTCCCCCCTTCATTCTTCCCCTCCTGCTATCTTCTTCTTCTTCGTTTTTTTTCTTAACATATATTGCATTATTTGTTTCAGAGGTACAGGTCTGTGATTCAACAGTCTTGCACAATTCACAGCGCTCACCATAGCACATACCCTCCCCAATCATCTCTTGATTTTTGAGGAGGTATCCTTTGCCTGAAATAATTTTCATCCAGCTGTAACTTGTCCCTCAGCTTAGATGTTACTGGTCGCGAAGGTCTTCCCCGACCCCAAGTGCAGGCCAGATACTTCTTCTCAGGGCATTTGGACTTACCCCCATTACCACACTCATCATGCTGAGTGGTAATTGCTGTTTCCTCACTGTAAGCTAGGGGTGGGTGTAAGTAAGTTAAGGAGGGATTCTATTTGCTTCATCTTTGAAAACTGAAGGAATTAATTGTTAAAATATTGTGACTCATTTTTATATGATGAGTGAGAGGGGTGGGAGGGGAAAGTTTGGTATAAATCTATAACGTTCTAAAAGGAAATATTCCCATTATAAGTATTTTTTGTACACATGCATCACGCTTCAAATATTAGTTCCCGAACTAGTTTTAAGAATCCTTTCTGTCATACAAACATTTTGAATATGATGAAAACAATTTCTGCATGCCTTGTGGGCTTTCCTTAAATGAAGTAAGAACTGTGCATTATCTGCAGTCTTCCCAGTCCAATTATAGACTTCCTGTAGTTGGCAGCTGGACGTTTGAACACATTCCTCCTATAGCATGAAGATCCAAGGAGTTCTGGGTTTGTGATTAGCAAGAGAAATTGTGACTTAGAACATACATCACCCCCAAATGGAACTGAAACATTCAATGTCTCATTTATTCTGTAGTAAACAATTTTGTTTTCCAACAAGGAACAGTTGCCATCCAACTCATTCTAAATTTCTATGTATATTCCCTTGAACAGAAAGATTTTGTGTGTTTTTTTTTTTTACTACTTTTCTTTGATGGTGTGCCCAGTACCCACAAGGGTGAAATTAGACACTTCTTGAAAAAGTCTCATTTCAGCTTACATTGTAGCAAAATTTCGCATCGTCTCAGAGATGAGTTGAAATGCCTCATCTCCTTATTGGGGATCTTATTGTGTCCTGAATAAAGAAACTCCTATAAGATGAAAGAACTTCAATGAAAAGAAGTTCTAGCAATTTCTCCTTTTCTTTTATCTCTGGCAGTTTACAGGGCAAATAATAAAAACTTTACAGATACACGGGGACACACACACACACACACACACACACACACACGGGTATTTACTGCAGTATTGTTTGAAAGGGCAAAGAACTTAAAACCAGAATGTCCATTAAAAAATGGTTGCATATATTACAGCACATCTATACTATGGAGTGTCGGTAACCCTTAAAAGATCAAGTTAGATTCGTATCCACAAATCATGATTTATTTGAGTGAGAAAATAAGGCTTCAGAATAACATGAATAATATAATTCTTTCTGGGAGCTGTATGGCGAGTTGGGGGAAATTCTCTTCCTGTGGGGGAGAGAGAGAGAGGAGGGAGATTTATATGTAGTTTTGAGAATACTGATAAAAGACTGGAATATCCTAAGCTGTTAACACTGGCACAAAGGTAGGATTGGAAAAGGTGCATTTCTTCACATGTCTTTGGACTATTTCATTTCTTACAAATAACATAATATTTTTTTGAAGTCAAAAAAATCTAATGAAAATTTCCAACAGAAAATAAATGATCAAAAAGAAGAGTTAAAAAAAGAGAGAAGCCACAACAAACCCGGGCTGTCAGGCCATTTATTCTGCACCCTACCAGTAGGCTAGGATTCCTACAGTCCGTGCCATGGGCAGATACCGAAGACATGCAGTGAAGCAGGAGGAAAAGCAAAGGGGGGAAAAGGAAGATGTGGATGAGAATATTGAAGAGCAACCGTGGGTTTTGTCAAGATTTACAGGCTGCTGAGAATGCCAATTGTTCATTTAATTCCATGGGCTGAGCACATTTTAGGTACAAGGGGCCATGAGGGTGCTGCGGATAGGACTGTGAGCAAACACACAGCCACTGCTCAAGTCTATAACTGGTAGCATAGAGGTAGGGCTCAAATGAGGTGGGGGTACAGGCACTGGTCCAGATAGTCATGGCAGCAAGGAAGCATTCAAGAACAATTTCATGGGGCGCCTGGGTGGCTCAGATGGTTAAGCGTCTGCCTTCGGCTCAGGTCATGATCCCAGGGTCCTGGGATCGAATCCCACATCGAGGTCCCTGCTCCTTGGGAGCCTGCTTCTCCCTCTGCCTGTCTCTCTCTCTCTCTCTCTCTGTCTCTCATGAATAAATAAAAATCTTTTAAAAAAATTTAAAAAAAAGAACAATTTCATTATGGACTAAAGGAATAAAGAAGAAAAAGAAATCCCTATATTGAGTTAAATTGTCAAGTCTTTTCCTGGTTTTTACTAGGATTTTTCATCTGAAGTTTTATTGTCAATCCCTTTTCTAAGCAGATAAAATGCTCACCATAAATCAGATTGTAGGGATGCCACTTGAAGAGAAAGTTGGCGCAGCCACTTTGCAGTAAATTTGAGAAACATCCCAGTGAAAGTGTATCTAGAAACCATGATACTACATTTGTAAAAATATAAAATGAGGCCTTTTGGTGTCCTGGTAATGTTCTAGTCTAACCTGGGTAATGAGTAAATGGTTGCTCCTTTTATTACTATTTCTTAAACTACACGTACACATTTCAGATACTCTCTGTAACATCCTACATAGGAAAGCCAAAACAACAAAGTAAATTATTTTTGAGAAAAGTTAACGTTTCCATAATGTATGAATTAAATTTGTATATCAAACTTTCCCGATGACATGTAGCTATAGATGTTCATTTTTCTCTTTTTTTCCCCACTAAATTATGCTGTTTCTACCATAATAATTCATTTAGGCAAATGCAGCATGATTTTGAATGAAGTTTCATGGAAATTTTAAACAAAGAGCAAACATTTAACATTAAACTGAATTGATAACATGAATCCTTTAATACATATATACTGATAATATTTTGCTTTAGCAGTGATGAGAGAAATGATAAATATTCTAACAATGTCAAAAAGCTTTGAATATTCAGCATGTGAGCAAGTCGTAACTGCTTTCATTTTCTTTTGTAGTGGGGAAAGGTAGTCAGAGAGACCTCCTGGAAGAAGTGACTGACTTTCCCTTGAGAGGTGTTAAATGCTGGCCACACAAAATATACAAAATACCATGTGTTGGCAAAGCCAAGTTCATTGCTTGATGCTTTGAGGAGAACACCCCTCAACAGAGCCATAACAGTATCTCAGAGAAAGAAGGATGAAGTTGAGGTACTGATCAAGATTTGAGGTCTGGTTTAAGATAGGCCTTTCCATGCAGGAGGTCTAGCTAGGATTGGGTCAACATCATGACAAAATAATTTGGGATTTGTAGAAACAGCAAAGGGAGGAGTTTGAGGCCAGGGTTTCAGAGTCTTGGGCTATAAACTGTTAGTTGATGCTTTCTATTCAACAAATTGATGAATCTTTCAATTCCTGGAATGAACAATAAGGCTGGTTGCAATAATTTTCTTCCTGGGCAAGAGTCTTCTGGAGTAGTAAAATTATGTCGATGAAGATGGTGGAATAGCGAAGTCATGTTAATAATTGCAGGTAGTAAGCTGCATGGAAGATTTCCACTCTCAGTGAGTAGGAAGTCAGAGACAGCAGGAAGGATCCACCCATCATTGCTCCCACACAGCTAGAGACTTGGCATCATTTTGCCCACTGCCTTAGTAGACTTGCTCACCAATGCCAAGAGAAGGTTGAAACTGCTCTGTCATTGTGTGTTTTGTAACCTGACCCTTTCTCTGGGCCTCCATCTGGTCCCTGTTTCAATATTTCTAGGGCTGTGCTAAATCATCCTCTTGGTGCTTCCATTCTCTGACTATAGGCAGGTGGGAGATGGTAGTGGATAAAAGCAAGTGCCCTGGAGTCTGGTGCCGTAGGTTCAAATGCCACCTCTTCCACATAGTGGCAGTGTGCGCTCGTGTCAGGTGCCTAACTTCTCAATGTCCCAATGTTCTTATTTCGATAATAGAAATAAGAACAAACCCGATCTTGTTGAGGGAGCTAAAAGCACATTAACTCATCATAACTGCTCATATTTTTCTGGTTGTTGTCATTACTCTTCTTATTTTCACTCTGTGGTATCAGAGGCTAGACCACTTTAAATATTTTAGACTAAGAGAGTTTTAACCCATGTATTAATTAAACCCAGTATGTGTTCCTGTACATTTAAATCAAATAGAGGAACAGCCAAGCATATAACTGAGAACTCCTAATGTTTAATGTTATTAAGGTAAACATAAGAGAATAAAATATTAAAGTCATTAGTTTATATTTTTAAATGATATAAAACTATGAAACAATTTTGAGAAAGATTTTTTTTTTTTTTTTTTTTTTTTTTTTTAGTCCTTACAACTTACTCGCAGGCATTTAATTGCTGTGGGTTGAAAATGTGGTGAACTGGTCTGATCTTTCTTTTTTTTTTTCTGTCATGAAAATAAGGTTGTTTTTGTCTGATCTTAACCAACTAGATTTGGGACAGTAGAATTTGGCCAGTTAGTCAAATTCTTTCCTCATTTTGCGCCCACCACTTTGAGGTCCAGCTTGCAATTGCACTGTTGTTGACTTGTGGGATCTCTGAATCTTTCTTCCTGCTCTAGAAGGGGCTGAGAGAGAAGTGTGGCGGCACTCTGCTGTTGGCTGGGCATCACAGTAAGGTACCATGGCCTGGCTTGCTTTCTGAAGGGCACGGGGGGGCAGTGGAAAATCAGATTGGGGGTAAAATGGAAAGTGACTCACATTTTCAGAAGAGCTGGCTCCCTGCAGTAGCAAAATTTTAAAGGATGCTTCTACCGGCGTGGCATAGACTTTCTAACTCCATGTATTTATAGCTAGGTGCAGAGGCTGGATTTCTGTTGTGAATTTGTTGAAAAACCGTTGTCACCATTAAGAATGAAAACCAGCTGAAACACAAACCAACTGTCCAAGTCATGGTTCTTTATGTATGTGATCAGGCTTTATTCTCATAGGATAATAAAGAAAAGTTGAAAGAAATGTACATGGATGTTTTCTTATAAACCATAAAGATAATGAGGTAAAACTTGTCAAGTAACTCAATTATACTATTATAGAATATTGGCAATTATTTAGTTAAATCTTCCATCCCAAGCAGAAATTACAACTATAATGATTATCCAGCATTTCGTTGAACATTTGTTTCTCCTGTTTTTTTAAAGCTTTATTTATTTGTTTGAGAGAGAGAGAGAGAGAGACAGAGACAGAGAGTGCATGAGCAGGGGGAGAGAGTGCGAAGCCAGATGTGGGGCTCGATGCTACAACCCATGAGATCATGACCTGAGCAGACACCAGGAGTCGGACGCTTAACCAACTGAGCCACCAGGCATCCCTATTTCTAGTTTTAGTGAACTGAACCTTTTATAAGCAGCTTTCACTCTTTTGGGCCAATGTAGGAAAGTTCTTCTTATATTAAGACAGAATTTATGGCTGAACAACTTCTACCTTTACTTCTATCTCTGCTTCCTTGAGCTGCACCAAACATATGTAATCGCCCTCTAACTTGATTTCCCCTCAAAAATCCATTCCATAGATAATTACTGAACACATATGTTATGTCAGGATGCAAAGAGCTGGGAGAATAAAACAGAAGTAGTCCCTGACCTCACAGGGTTTGGGGGACACTACCTTTTTTTCATCAAGCCTCTTATTTTTCAGGCTTACCATCACTAATCCCTTTTCATTTCCCCCATATAACGTATTTCTTACCCCCAGGTCAAACACGTAAGGCAAGAAACATAAAACTGTACACATTCTCCAGACGTGGTTGAACTAATGCAGAGCATGGTGGCATTATTAGCGAATTTATCTTCCATCACTATTAGCATTGAAAGCAGGCCTCAGACACATCTGAGTGCTCAATACATACTTATGAAAGGCTGTGGACACTCCATTCTTTCTCATGTGATCTCACTGGTCTTAGTTCTTCTATTAACTTCTCATGATGGATACAACCATAGATTATGCATGATTAAAACAAATGCTTGGGGAATAAATAGTGAACCATATGTGACTTAGAAGTTTCTTAAGATGGTTCTTTTTTTTTTTAAAAGATTTATTTATTTATTTTGAGAGAGTGAGAATGAGAGAGAGAGAGAGTACATGAGAGCGGGGAGGGTTAGAGGGAGAAGCAGGCCCCTCGCCGAGCAGGGAGCCCGATGCGGGACTTGATCCCGGGACTCCAGGATCATGACCTGAGCCGAAGGCAGTTGCTTAACCAACTGGGCCACCCAGGCACCCAAGATGGTTCTTAAAGAATAAATTAAATCCACCTTAGGAAATTCCTGTGAAAATATTTGCATTCAAGTGAGTCTTCTGCACAGTAAAGTGAGGTTTTTAATCTAAATGATGACTAATGTTTCAACTAAAATGATGAAGATATCTCTGTATTGGTATGTGACTCAGGATAGATTTGTCTACTATCTGTTGACTGCATATGGTTGTACTGAACTAAGGTGATCAGGTCAAAAAATTTCAAAAAAAATGTGCATCTTCTCGCTTTGGATCTAGGTTTTAGGAAGCGCTATGTTTTTGTTTTGTTGTGTTTTTTTTTAAGATTTTATTTATTTGTCAGAGAAAGAAAGTGCAAGCAGGGGGCGTGGCAGGCAGAGGGTGAAGCAGGCTCCCCGCTGAGCAAGGAGTCCGATGTGGGACTTGATCCCAGGAGCCTGGGATCATGACCTGAGCCGAAGACAGACACTTAAAGACTGAGCCACCCAGGTGTCCCAGAAACTGCTATGTTAACATACTCTCTCAACCCATAGAACTCACTCTCTTAGACTACACACACACACACACATACACACACACACACAGTATTGGATATAAAGATATTTCCATGTCTAATTATGCCTCGGAGAGTAATGTTCAAAGAGGACAGAGACTCCCAATATAAAAGCAGCTGCAAATGCCTCATTTGAGTGTGACCAGCAATTAAAGGCAGACAGCTATGAAAAGGCTCTCTGCTAAGGCAATGTGATTCTCTTTCATTGATCTCACCAAAAGACTCTTCTCTACCTGTCTATTTCCCATCCTGGAACGTTGACTACCTATTTTTAATTCAGTCCTTCCTAGATTTCCCAAACGAAAGTAGTTATACTAGTGAATCTTAGCTTTTCCAAACAATAATCTTTATGCTTGGGATGCTTACTCACTAGCTTATGAACTTTTATTTTTTTCTATGGTGAATATAATTTAGTTTCAATAGTACTTTTAACATCTTTAGGAACTCCAAATAATTCATTCTGACTTCAGTAGTATTCATGACATCTTGCAATACAATGTCTATATACTTTTAATTTTTTTAATTTTTTTTTTTAGAGAGGAAGAGGGAGAGAGAGAATCTTAAGCAGGCTCCATGCCCAACGTGGAGCCCAAGGCGGGGGCTCGATCTCACGACCCTGAGGTCATGACCAGAGCTGAAATCAAGAGTCAGAAGCTTAACTGATTGAGCCACCCAGGTGCCCTGTCTATAGACTTTTTAAACAGCATGTTGATTCTTCTCTACCAATCATTTATAACATTGACAGAACCAGGCACAGCTCACCCAGCAGGATCTGCTAAATGTGTCTCAGTCAGTTGAATTGATGGTCTGTTCTCATCCAGGGAAAGTTGAACTAACTTTAACATCAAATAACCAATCCATCCATTACTGAATTTATCAAAGCCTGTGATCCCCAGTGACTGTTAAGACGCTGTCAATTAAATGGGCTGGTCAAATCAAAGTCCACTCCTGTAATGCCTACAAACACGGTCTGTGCTGAAATGACACATTTCCAAAACCCAGAAGCAAGTCCTGGGCAAGATGGGGAATAAAATGAGCCTTTGCAATGGGAGTCTGTTCCCTCTGCAGATTAGTCTTTGAGACATAATTAAAGCATGGGAAATACTGCATAGAAGGAATTCTAGGTATTACAGCATGACAAAAGAGCCTGACCAGCAGTGCAACTCTACCTGTTAGATCTTAATAATCAAAATTATCATTTGTCAAAAAAACAAAGTGTTTATAATTCTTTTGAGTTCTGAAAAAGATATCTCAGTGAGAAGATATCAATTTTAACATTTCTTTAAAAATTGTTGAATGGCTTTTGTTTTGTTCACTCAGAACTGGGTTATTATGAACCAAGGTATGTCAAAGAACTTATTCTCCTTTTGATTTTCCACATGCTCAGTCCCCATTATTTCAGGGTAATATTTTAAATTAGCTTGTGTTATACCACCTCTAATATATCAGTTTTATTTGAGAGATAATACAAAATAGCATTTCTTATTTTACCTTTCTCATTCCTAGTTCGATTCTCTTTTTAATTCACTTTCTCTTTGCAGTTGCTGCTTGTCACAATCGAACCATAGCTCTCATCATGTAAAAATGAGGATAAGCCTAATTTCTGATAAACTTGAATTTACATAAATATACTTTGCTTTTAAAGCAGGCTGTCCATGTGACTGAGAGCTTCAGGCAGAGACATACTCATGTCAATATTGGTGCTGACATTAACTGATAGTACCCTTGGGCAGGAGGGAAAAACTGGGAGATTCAGGCTATGGGCACATTTTCCACATTAACTCACTGCAAGGCTCCAACCTCATATGAGTGGCAGGACAAGCCTGTTTACAGAAGAAAAGAGCATATTCAAATTTTTTGTTAGTTCTGCAATAACTTTAGAAGTCATCTTGCTCATCACTTCATTTTGCCCTTGGCAAAACAGAGGCCCAAGGAGGAGAAGGGATTTGTCTCAGGTCTCACAGCTGGTTAGAGACAGATTGGGACCAAGAGCCAAGTCTCTACTTTCCCAGTCCAACACATTTTCTACTTCCTAGTTCCTGGTAAGGACAATTACCCCTACCTAAGACACAGTGTGAAGTTTTTCTTTCCTACAGCCCTGGTGTTCATAAAGGCCCATGAATTGGGCCAGCAGATTAGATGATCTTTATGATATAAAAGTAAGATATCAAAATACCTCCTACATCACTCATACCCTGGCCTTCAGCACACCAATCCTATTGAAAACAATGTTGTTCTAATACCTCTGTAGGCAATGGGAGGAGGCCTAAGCAGAGGATAAGTATGTTGCATGCAAATTTCTTCAGGCCTTCCCTTTGGGTTTCACTAAGAGGTCCTAGCATCATACAGTATATAAGTAACTGACACTTATTCCCTGCTTTGTGAACACTAGATGTTGACCAGATTTTTCAGAATTATATGCTCCTTTATAAATTCAGATATTCTAATCCTAAGGTTGGGCTACCATTAACAGTTATGAAAGGAAAGCCTTTGGGATTAGAGACTGAAAGATGAAGAAGACTTCCTCTGGCCCAGAAGGACCAGAAAAGTTTCCTCACCCTGGCAGTTCTACTGAAACTATTGCTAAGCCACCTTGCAGAGTTGACGGTTGATGAGATAACTAAAGAATTTCAAGAAAGCTGCAAGCACTCCCTACAATATGGCAACTCTGACCTGCCCCATTACACATGTCATGGAAGACAGAATGGTACAGCTCTAAAATCAGAGTGATCTGGACTCAGAGCTCAGACCCATCGCCTACCATCTTGACCTTGGACAAATGATTGAAGAGTCCTAGCTTCAAAAGCGATTTTTCAGTGAAATGGAGATGGTAATGCCCATCTTGTCAAACTGTTGTTGAAGGAAATAATGTGCACAGAGCATTCGGCACAGGCCTCATACCAACTGTTTGTTAAATGATAGCTCTCACTGTGACACTGAAGCAGTTCCTCTCACGGTGTGGAAGAACCTGAACTTCACAGTCACAGCAGATGACCTTCTCAGTCACAGCAGTTGGGGAACCACAGCTCTTTTCCTCAATAGCTCCATGACCTTAGACAAGTAACAGTTCTCTAAGCCTCAGTTCACCCATCTATAAAATGGGGGCAATGACGCTTTATGGTCTTTGTTTTGTTTTGTTTTATGATTGACTTAAATAATGACTGGTACAGCAAAAAACATCACCAGGGAGCCTGGGTGGCTCACTCGGTTAAGCATGTAACTGTTGATTTTGGCACAGGTCATGATCTCAGGGTCATGGGATTGAGCCCTGCATTGGAGTCTGCTTGAGAGTCTCTCTCTCTCCCTCTGTCCTGTCTCTCCCCCACCTCTCTCTCAAAACAAAACAAAACAAAACAAAACAAAAACAAAACAAAAGAACCCAAAACCAAAACCAAAAACACATTGCCAAATAGTAATAATGTTATTGCTCTCCCAGTAAATCTTCCCTATGAGTTTTGTTAAGTTTTCCCATTTTATGCATGAGGAAAGTAAAGCTCAGAGAGTGTAAGAAACTTGCCCAATATCAAAGTTCTTAAGTGGCTGGGCTGGACCTAAATCACACCCAAACTCAATGCTTTTTCCAACATACCAACCCCTTCTCCTCAGCTCTGCTCTCACTTGTGTCCAGAGACCCTGTCAATCCACTTCCTCTTTTTTTTTTTTGGTCTTATCAAATTTTTTTTTCAGGCATAACAGAAACATTTCGGGTAAAATAATAATAATTCAAAAAAATGTTAGTGGCAGTATGAGCTTTTCAGATCATCATCTAAACTGACATATCTCTCCAGAATTCTAAATTCTCCCCATTTCTTGTTAATGTTTGTTAAAGCCTCTGTGTTTGGTTAAGGCTATCCCTAAGTTTTCTTCTGTTTCTCTCATAATGTAGAAATAATAATGGTTATAAGAACACTTTAGTCCTAATCTAAGCCAAGCACATTTAGATAATTTAGTTAATCTAAGACAGATGTGCAAACTAAAATAAAAAAATGAAAAATAAAAAGCAAAAGCAAATCGGTACCTAAGAAATTAAATTCACTGGTACAATAAAAAGCAATAAATAAATACAATTAGTTGCCTCCTACAACTGGTCCAGTTATACTGATGAGGAAAATTTCAGGTGGTAGCAGGAAGGAATGATTTGTGAGATTTCATTTGCTCTCATAGAAGCACAGGGCAGAGATCGTGGTTTAGATGCAGACTCTGGACTTAGACAGACCTGAGGCCAAATGGTGACCCTGCCAATTATTAGCTGTGATCTTGAACAAATTAATTGTTCTTCCTAAGCCTCATTTTGTCTTGGTAAAACTAATGTAATAAAAGCATTTACATTATAAGTCTTACCTGAAGGTTAAATGAGTTGGTCCTGATAAAGTAGATAGCACAGTGTCTATACTCAATACACAGCAGCTATTATTTTTATTAGCCCATGTGCTCCAAATTTTATAAAATCTCCTTAGAGTATGGAATGCAATTCCATGATCCAAAGGCACATTCACAGGTCACCAAACCAGTCAATGATTCGTTTACCAGAGTATTTCCCTTCTCCTCTAGACCATTTTGAACATTGTGTCTTTGGCAGTTTAAGCAAAGAAAAACCCATGACCCATTACAAGTATTAGAAAACTGGTATCAATAGAGCACCAAAGCAGCTACTTAAATTGGTGAGCTTCATCAATCAAATGGAAAGTTCACTTCGAAATCAAACTGGGAACTGCACTGAACTTGAACAGTAAACTTGGTTTGAGCAGTTCTCTGGTTGGTTTGACTGATAAAGACCCCATGATTTTTTATTTTGTCTGATACTTTGAAGTAGAAACTCACCTTTCCTGCTTCTCCTTTTGAGACCAGTCTGGGCATGTAAAACAAAATGGCTTTATATTCCGCTCTCAAATTCTGTGGGATTATAAAAAATACTGTGTCATATATCAAACCACCATCAAATGTACCCACACCTAAGGACATCATGGATGATAATCATGCTGTGTAATGCATAAACTTATTCCCATTTCTCTGCTCAGTATATCTGTGAGGAAGTAAGTTTACAGGCTGGGTTACATAGTACACGGAAATATGGGTAATGGTAACTTTAGCCTTTGCCTCCCCAAAACTGGTCCAAGGAGCTGGTCCCCCTTTCAGAGTGGACACTGCACAGCTGCTTCCCTTCCTGGGGCCAGTGGTTCCTGAGGGGAGCGCAGGAACTGTGTCCAAAATGGGAGAATGGAGGGGAAGGCGGTGCTCAGTGCTGCCATCGCTACCTCCCTGATTCAGCCTCAGCCTCTTCAATCTGTTCTCCACACTGAAGCCCAATAAAGTATTGATTGATTGATTGATTGATTCATTAAAGATTTTATTTATTTGAGAGAGAGAGCAAGCATGAGTTCGAGGAGAGCAAAGGGAGAGGGAGAAGCAGACTCCCCGCTGAGCAGGGAGCCCGATGTGGGGCTCAGTCCCAGGGGCTCAAATCCTGAGATCATGACCTGAGCCAAAGGCAGGTGCCTAACCAACTGAGCCACCCAGGCGCCCCCCAAGAGAACATTTAAAATGCAAATATTAGCAAATCATTTCCCTGCTGAACACCCCTTGGCAGCCTCCCATTACTCTAACGATCAAGTTCAAAGTCCCACAAGTGACGCCCTAGACCCTTCCTCATCTGAAGCCTACCACCTAGAAGGGCCGTGTCCACCTCACCAACATATTGCAGGCACGCTGCCCAATGTTAGGTTCTCCAGCCCCCTCTGGGCATTCATGGTCCATTCTCTCTACACAGAATGCTCTCCTTTTCTGCACCCCAACTTTCTCACCAGCTAGCCCCTACAGGCCTCAGGATAGCCACTTTTACTTCCATTAAAAGCTTTCCTGATTCTCCCAGACCAGATGTGGTTCCCCCTTAGCCATCTGTACTTCTCTGAAGCTCTTATTACAAGTATGATTAATGAGGTATATGATAATTGCTAAATATCCATTTTCTCACCAGAATGTAAGCACCATGACTGTTTCTGGTTCACCTCTCCGTTCTCAGCTCCTGGTACAGCTCCTGTTTGGTTCAGCACCCAGCATGTCACTTCTCACCATGCTCCACAAGAATGGGCTAAGTGGACGAAGGAATTAGTGAAGGGATGGAAGGATGAGTGGTATACCCTGAGAGGAGCCTCCACCTGCTCTCCCAGATCCAGACTTTGCAGGTAAGACTCGAACATAGGCTTGATGACTGGGGTAGGTTTGCATCATGACACGGCAGTTACGCATGGGGCCTAGAAGCTGGGTAATTTCGTATTCAGACCTCTTACCGAAACTTTGCTCACGGATCCCAATCATGCCCTTCAGCTATGTTCTAATAGGTGTGAGAGCCCTTCTGTCCCACTGTGAGAACCTCAACTCCCTTGAGACCACACACCAAGAAGATTCAGATTTTTCTCACATCCTAGCTCAGAGATATGCACATAGTAGGCACACAAAACATGCTTCATAAATATAAGTGACACAGTTGTTTTCTCTGTACCCTTGTTTGGACTGAGTAGCAATACACCCACTTGGTCCTACACTATTCATGTTCTCGTTACCCCATTACTACCTGTTAACCTATTTCCTTTCAAGTCAGACATTAAAGGAGATCCACTCCCTTCCTTCTATTGATTCAGCTACAGTGTTTATGAAGCCTTTTTAGGTCTTAGGAAGAAAGGGACAATATATAAAAGTACAATTATTATGAATATTATAATCTTTCTTTCAAATCTCCTTGAATGTAGATTCTTAGAACAAATCCTGTAAGCATATTGAATATAATTTTCAAAACTTACTACTATTTCAAGACAATTCCTTATTCATTTCAAACCATTCCATCTTGTATTAATATTTATTTATTTACTTATTTATTTTTAAAGATCTTATTTATTTGACAGAGAGACACAGCGAGAGAGGGAACACAAGCAGGGGGCAGTGGGAGAGGGAGAAGCAGGCCTCCCACGGAGCAGGGAGCCTGATGTGGGGCTCGATCCCAGGACCCTGGGACCACGACCTGAGCCGAAGGCAGACGCTTAACCAATTGAGCCACCCAGGTGCCCCAATATTTATTTTTTAATTCAGTTGGAGGCATTCCTTTCTCAACAAAGTCAACTAATTACCTGAAAGAATCATAAAACCAGAAGTTCAAATATTAAGAAAGGAATTCGGGTTAAAACACATTTTTTGCCCACCTATTGAAACACCATAATAACTGTGATGATAGACTGCATTTACATGGCATTGTATAAATCAAAAGAAAAATGTGCCGTCTTAACAAATCATTGTGAAAAATCATGACTAAAAAAGAAAGAAAACAGCGCATTTTAGACTTCATTTACCATCTTGTATTTGACATTTAAAAAAAAAGTAAGTTCTCAAGTGGGCAAAAGTGCTGTACAGTTATTTTCCAAAGTGAAGAATAACATATGAACAAAACTTGGAGGAGAAAAAAAATGCAAAAATAAAATGGAAGTGTAGAAGTGATTTAGTGTGAGTTCACACACACACACACACCTACTCTCACTGTGGGTAGGATCTGATCCCCAACCCCAGCCACAGCAAATTCACCAAGTGGTATGCTAAATGTATTCTGCTGCTTTCTGCCAGAATCCAGAACAAACTCCACTTCTTTTCCGTTTTGCTCATTTAAACTGTGGCCGACCTCAAAAGGAGCCCAGGAAACAGTGAGACCCTGAACTTGAACTCAAAAAGGCAGGATGAAAAAAATCTTTTTTCCACAAAGATCAAGGAAAGTGAAAGAACTGTTTACATAATCGGGTTCAAACTCTGCTTTATTCTCAAGTTCCCCTCTGCTATCTCAGCTTGCATTCAGCGTGCAGGCTTTCAGCACAGGCCACATTCTCGTTAATGTGAGTGGCTGCCGGCAGAGGGTGGAGTATGGACTTTTTGACATCAAGGAGACCACTAAGCTGCCCAAGGTGACTCCTTGATGGCAAGTCATGGCATAACACTTAATATCAATTCAGGGCTTGCAAAGAATTCCACTGCAGCATGCACTTTTCACGGATAGATGCAGGGATCACAAAGCTTTTGTTGGGAAAAGTAAGGTTGTATTTGTCAGGGAAGCTCTATTACTGGCCCTTTAAATAGAGGAATAACACGTCCGTTAAAAGGAGCCCAGGGAGCCCATGACCAGTGACTAACACCCACCCCTCTGGGTGTCTCTGCTATATATTTCAGGCCAAGAAATGATTATGATTATGAAATAAGGGGGGCGGGGAGGAAAGGTTATAGCGTGCTTAGTAGACATGAACTGCTTTATGAGCACTTTCTCATTTAATTACAACATGGTCCCATGTTGTAGATTTGTAGTATCCCTGTCTTACAAATGAGTACACTGAGGCTCCATTAGATAATTTGCCCTACTTCATCCCTAGAACAGTGCCTGGTATATATACTCACTTCTGATATTTGTAGAAGGGAGGAAAAGAGGGAGAGAGAGAGGGAGGAGAAATCAGATAAGGGGACCATTATTGTAAACAAAACGAGTGGGGAAAATTTAGCTTAGAGCAATGGTAAGGGGATCAGAATGGGGCAGAGATTCATAAGATATTTGAAGAACTAATATTATAACATTAATAAAAACAGGTACTTATTCAGCACTTTCTGTGTGCTCGGTACTGTTCTGTTTTGCTAATATTAACATACATTTAATTATGTAGTTGATATGGGCTTTGCTTATATTAAAGTACATTAAGTTATTTACTTAATTAATTATGTTACTTATACTAACATTTAATCCTTGCAACAGCCCCATTTTACAAATAAGGTCGAGTGTCTTAGGTCAGGTGCCCTACAAGCAGATCCTGAAGTGGATTTTCTTGTGCAAGTGATTTATTGAGCAAGTGAGAGAAGCAGGGGATCTTGTGAGAATGCTGGAGCATGAATAAAACCGCAGGTTGAACCAATTTGAGGCAAGGGGGGGCTGAGCATTTTATGCCCTTCAGTAGTCAGTCGTGGGTAATTGGGGGTTCAGGCAAGTTTCTGGAAGAAGGGCAGCAGTGAGCTGTTAGCAGCCAACACTTATCATCTGTATCAACATCATCATCATCAAATCACCTGGGGTACGTTCTGCACCTGCCTGTAATGGGGATCTGGGTGAGGCATCCCCAGGGTCCGCTGTATCAAGTACCGTGCCTACATCATTTGGTTAATGCCAGTGCCCTTAAGCTTGATGGCCAGAGTATGCTGCCTTTAACTTTATCCTCTGATTAAATCTTGGAATTGTTTCAGAAACTCATTGCTCAGATTTTACACTTTCTGTTTGAGTGGGATGAGGTGTGAGGAATAGAGAATAGAGGCAATGAATTTAAGCAGGGAGGTCAGGGAGGCCATCCTCCAGCAAATAATAATGACTGGGCACAGAGAAGGAGCCAGGGTTTTCTTCTTAAAATGCAGATCTGATCATGTTAATCCTGTTTTAAAGAAACACTAGCAGCGCCCCACTGCCTGTAGAATAATGGCTCTACTTCCTAGAATGGTTTCCAATGGTCGCCAAAATCTGACTCTAGTCAACTGACTACTTTTTCCAGGTACACATCCACACCGTTTAGGTCCTGCCACACTGAACATGGAACTGCTCACCAAGCCTGGAACAGGTTTCCTGACAGTTGTCCTTTCTGAGCATGTTGCCCTTTCTCAATGCCAGTTCCTTCCATGCTCACCTCCCATGCACCACTGGAAATTCCACTCACTCTACAATGCTCAACTCCAGTGCTACCTCCTCCTTCATTGCAGTTTTCCCAGCGTCTTTATTTGGAATTAATCATCTTTGTTTTATGCCCCCCATGTGATGTCTGCAGGTACTTCCCATACACATATCACAGTGTGCCTTTTACTACAATTACATATTTCTTCATCAGATGACAAAATTCTTGAAAGCAGTAAAAGAATCTGGGTTCTTTTAGTTGCAAGAAACAAAAACTCAACTCAAATTAACCTTGAGCTAAAGAGACAATTTCTTGGTCCCAAGAACATGGAAGTCTAAGATGAGTGGCTGGCTCCAGGCATGATGGAATCCAAGAATTAAAATGATGGGTGTTTTCCCCCTCTCAGCTTTGGCTCTGTCCACATGCCAGTAAATATGGTCACAGCAACTTTGACTTTGTCATTTTCACAGCTAGAGTTTCCAGTGAAAGAGCTGAGCCGTTTCCCCAACAAACACATGAATCTTTGTAGCTAGTGATTCCAAATAGTGAAAGTCTCTCCCTAGGGCCCTGTTGGTCCTACGTTCATTGGTGCCCACTCCCAGACCTGCTGTTGTGTCCAAGACGTGGGTGTCCTGATTGACTGGTTTGGGTCATGTGTCCACTTCCATTTGATTAATAGCTTTGCCAAAATCACATGGATGGATTACCAAATGGAAAAGAGAGGTTCTAATGCCAGATCACAGAGTAGAGACGAAAGACAAGAACACTCAACAGATATCTCCTCCAGGCAACAATATTATTGCCCCTGAAAAAAGAAAGTATTCTGGAAGTTACCAAGAGCAAAGCAAAGGGGAAGAAAGAGAGAGCAGTAAGGGAGAATGGGGGAGAAGGTGGTGTAAAGGGATGCCATGGTAAGCTTGACCAACTGGCAACTTGCAGAAAAGTGGAGAATGAAGCCTAACGTCTGTAGGTCAGTGTCTGTGGGAGTTCTTGTTCTGCAGAGGAGCAATAAAAAGCTCAGTTCTGTTTTAAGTCAAATAGTCATACTTTACAGGGCTTCAAAATAAAGAATCTCATAAAACGTTGCAGATATGAGAAGAACAGTCGGGGGGACTTTGGCTTTAATAAGCAGTTAAAATATATTCTCTTCGATATTTTAGGAACCTGATAAAAAGTACACGAGCTCACAAATGCAGGAGAAGAGCTTGTTATATGTTTTCCCCCTTGCTAAGCTTTGACTAACTTATATTTTGTTCAAAAAAATCAGCCAGCTTATGAAATGGCAGAGTACTGATTATTCTGTGTACAAAGTTTACTTTTTTCCTTGTTGAGTTTTGCTTTTCTCTTTTTCTCAAGAACTTTTTTTTTCCCCCCAGCGTTGAGGCGGTTTTACCTTTGTCTTAATTCAGCGTTTGCATTTAAACACTGCTCTTAGTCACACTGGGGCATGGTCACAGGAAGGGAAAGCTGAGCCTTTGTACACAAAGCTGACGCTGGTGACTCACCATCCTCACAGTCCGGAGGCTCAGAGCTGGTTTCTGAGGAGCAGAGAAACAGCCAAACCAGCCTCCTGTGGACTAAGGGAATTCTTTCATGACATAGATCACCTGGGGGAGGATGTTTTCACCACAGTTGTAATTGGTTGTATGGAGACTCACACTTGCAATTTGGACCCTGTCACCTTTATTATTCAAATTTATAAATGTCATCCTTTTCACGGCTACCATATGACGCTGGGAAGTCACTGTCTGGTGATGAGTTGACACAGTCATGGCACAAGAGGTGTTCTTCGGGGTTCCCTTTTAATCTTTATCAAGTCCCCCAAAGCCAAGCTACATAATCAAGTGTCTCAGACGCCCCCCTTCCTACCACATCGCTGCCCCCAAAGTCTCTTCACCTGGGTATTCTAGAGTTGGAACCATGTTTTTTTCAGAACTCTTGAACATGACATAGTATTCCCCTTCCTGCAGCTGTGTTTTTGAAATCATATTCTTTGTGACTAGAGCTTTGTACAGAAGTAGAGTTTAAGTACATTTCAATTATACGATACTGCTTTAGAGCAACCTAGAGCATCTTTCACGACTGATTCTCAACAGTGTGGGCTGTTAACTAGCTTCTTTTCGGAAAGTTCACCTTCACTTTGAAGAACTGCTTTCCCACCTTGGCCTCAGGTTCTTAGATTTGTTATCCAAAAACCCTTGTCAGGGGCGCTCAAACTTCAGAGAGCACAGAAATTCCCCAGAGAGGGGCGCCTGGGTGGCTCAGGTGGTTAAGCGACTGCCTTCGGCTCAGGTCATGATCCTGGAGTCCCGGGAGCGAGTCCCACATCGGGCTCCCTGCTCGGCAGGGAGTCTGCTTCTCCCTCTGACCCTCTTCCCTCTTGTGCTCTCTATCTCTCATTCTCTCTCTCTCAAATAAATAAATAAAAATCTAAAAAAAAAAAAAAAAGAAATTCCCCAGAGAATTTGTCAAAACTGCAAATGTAGACTCAGCAGGTCTTGGGCATACCTCCAATCTGTAATTTTAGCCAACAGCCTAAGTGATTCTAATGCAGCTGATGGCAAAGTCAGCACCCCACTTTGAGAAACGCTGGTGCAATCATTAAGAAATAGGGCTTGGCATTCAGATGGAGTTAAGTTTTGGCTTAACCTCTAACTAGCTAAGTTCTGTGAACTAATTACTGAACCTTTATATGTCTCAGTTTTCCCTTCTATAAAATAGGAACATTAATAGTTCGCAGGTCACAAGGTTGTTGGGTGAAATCAATGAGATTATGAAATCACTTAAGCATAGTACCAAGTGACATATAAATGCTCATTACAGTGTACCATTAGGACCGTGATTGGTACATCATAGGCACTCAACAAATGTTTGTAGAATACTGAATGAAGGAAAATGACACTACCACAGATATCTTTCCAGGTGGGTAAAATGCTGTCCTAAGCCTTGGTTATTACAAAGGGTCCAGGAGAGAGAGAGAGGCTGCATCTGTAGGCGTTAGGAATGGGCTGCTCCAGAAAGAAGAGACTGGACTGAGAAATGAACTGGCCATTTGAGGAACCAAGAAACATTCATTCCAAGTAATTTCAAAACAGACTATTTTGAATATACTGTACAAATAAATTTGTAACTCCCAGTTCGAATCAGCTAAAACTAGACTGAAGTAGAGAAGAAGGCTAAAACAGAATTTTTATATTCGAATTAAAATTAAAAGGATGGGGCACCTGGGTGGCTCAGTTGGTTAAGCATCAGACTTGTGATTTTGGCTCAGGTCATGATCTTAGGGAAATGAGATTGAGCCCCACATCGGTTCCACACTGAGTGTGGAGTCTGCTTGGGATTCTCTTGGTCCCTCTCCCTCTGCCCCTCCCCAACTTGTGCACTCACAGGCTCAAAAATAAATAAGTTAATAATAATTTTAAAAAATTAAAAGGAGTCATAACATCACTCACGTTAGGAAGAGACCACGCATTGCAAATTTAAAATACAAATCAAGGAAACAAAAACCCCTGGAGCATTATCAGAAATGGCTTTGGAAGTAATGAAGCTAATGGAAATGGTGATCACTAAATAATTACAATTATAATGGGCTCAAAAAGTGCATGACACTAATTTGAAGTTGAACGTATCAGGTTTTACAGCAGTTCACTGACTGATTTTCTTAAACTCTTGGGGATTATTAAGATTTTAAGTATTTTCAGTAGATGGCCTATTATAATTTACTTTGGTTCTTATTCATAATTACCATGTATTAGTACTTACTGTGTGCTATGCATTTAAATGCTTGTTATTTTAATTAGCATTCACAACAACCCTGGAAGTTAGGTTGTCAACATCTCTATTTTACAAATTATGAAGTGAAACTCAAAACTCAAAGGAGTTATTTAACCAGAGTGACCTAGAAGTGATGGAGATGTGATTTGAACTCAGGGGTCTCACAGCCATGATGTCCTTCTACTATACTGCACTGTCTCTAGGTGGTGATTACTGAGTGCCCTTCTCTAATTAGCCCGATGTGGCTGTGGACCTCTGTACCACACCTGGCCTGCCCCACACCATGGCATTTCTCCATGGAACCCTTAGGTTTCATCTGTGTCTCCTTACGATGGTTGATTGAAAAAGACAGTTGCCCAGTTTATACATGGCTTTGGGCAAATTACATAATCTAATTAGTCTGAAGTACATCTAGTGACCCAAAAGATCCAGGCAATAGGAAGCTTTGATCTGGGGCCATTATTTTTGTATTTCCTCATTTATATTGAAAAGAAAAGTGACAAAAAGGATTTGGACAAGGTTTTTCAATGATAAGAATGACATTAAGCATAATAATGGTTAACATACATTAAGTACTTACGTGGCAGGCATTGGGCTAAGCACTTTATATGGAATATCTTATTTAACTCACCCAACACTGTGGCAAGGTGTTATCTCCATTATAAAGATAAGTAGATATAGATTCAAAAAGCCTTAAGTGACGTGACAAGGACTAAAAGTGTAAGTGGCCAAGCCAGAACTGGAACCCGGGACAAAGGGGTTTGTGGCTTTGTAGGCAAGGACAGAACACAAATGAGTAAAATCAGCCAGGAAGGGGCCATGGCAAATGCCAGATCAAGGCATGTGTGCAGTGTTGGTTCCTCAGATCCAGCATTGTGAGGCTGTGCTGAAATGTAGTCTTCTGATTTTTAAAAGTCAGTAATCTGAATATTTTTTATGTGAATTCTCTTAATTTTAAAATGCCAGCATCTATTTATTTCAGTCGTGTGTCTGTAAATATTTTGAGTGCCCACAGGCTCATCTGTGGGCACAGGCTGGGTTCTGGGCCTCCTGGATGAGAGCTTGTGCTCTTAGCCTTCAGGCTATAGGAACTCCAGTGTCCCTTATGTCATCTCTGCCAGGAGCTATTTCCAACTCTATCATTTCCTAGATCTACAGCTTCCCCTTCCTTCAATAAATGAAACACCATTCCCAGAACTCGCTCTTACCAGGAGCAAACTTCTACTGCTCTGGCCCCGAGGTTGATAAATGCTCAAATCCACAAAGGAACAAGGGCCAATGTTTTATTAAAAGAAATATATGGTGCCCTTTGAAGGTCACTTGCCTTTTTGCTTGGGAGAGATTAAGCAGATATACTCTGAGGGGCAGAATTTCTTCAAAGTTTGGAAAATAGGACCCAAATGCATAGTACCCTTGAGTTTTTCATTTTCTTGAAGGCCATCTGCCTCCTGTTATCCTGATACACCCTTTCATGACACAGCAGTGCTGCAGCATGGAAATTGGCTCCGAATAGGTTTCCATATTGGTATCCAAAACCTTGTTTTTATTGCCAGATTCTCCCCTCAGGGATTTTTCCCAGTGTGCCTAATCTTCACCCCATCTTCAACCAAAGCAGGAGAGGGAAGCTCCACAGGCTTAAAAAGACTGAGCGGCAGAACTTCATGCATTTATTCTCCTTCCCACTCATGTTTATTAATATCTGGGCAGAAATGTGACAGTGAGAAGTCTTGATGTGCGCAAGGAGGACAGCCTCAGCAAATGAGCATTCTCCTTTTAATATAGTATCAACCAAGTAGGCTGTGCTGAAAAAAGGAAGGAAAACAGATCCTAAATCTATCTGTAGGCAAGGATTCTGACCCTAAATCTATTTTGCACCAAATAACTAAATGTTGCTTTGAGTTAGCAAATAAACTACAAAATAAGGTAGAAAGCTAAGGGTAGGACAGAACCTTGCCCTAAGTCTGGCCTATAGATTTATAAATGCCATTTCTCTCTGAAAACCAAGCGTTCTTTTTGTTGACTGAAATATGCTATTTGAGAAACAGGGTTTCAATGGATCCTTAAAACTTCTGAAGAATTGGGAAAAATACTTTAGTTATGCAGAACAGTCATTTTATGACTAATGGGACAAAGGTAACAGTCTGAGTATTTGTAGACTTTCTCCTCCTCTCTACTTGCAAAAGAGTTTGTGTTTTGCCCAACTCTTTCTCTTTCCCATCTTCCACAGAGGGTTCTTCCAATTGTCGTGCTGAATTGGGAGACTAGATGAAGGAAAAAAATCCACAAAGCACAGAGGAACTCTCCCTCTCTAGAGAACCCTAGGTGGTAGGGTAATAATCTACTGAGAGTCCTTTGTGTGGAAAGCACAGAGATGAGGAATAGGTGGTCATCAGAGGGATAGCAGAGGTTAAATGGAGTAGATAATGAGGGAGATGATTCTAGATTGGAGGATGAGACGTTCCAGAGATGTCTGAGTCCACAGAAGAGAATGGACGATTTTAATAATATTCCCATTTAAGTTGCTTGAGAGATGCCACAACGCTTAAGAATTCCTATCGCGATGATAGCACTTTGAATTTCAAGTTTCAAATGGACTGAACCACATGGCTCATGGCTTTAACAGGGTTACAAGTGTAAATGACATGGCCTCCTTTCCTCTCTGTCAAACCTTCTAATTATTTCCAAAGAGTCATGGATACTTAACCCAGAAGCACAGACCACATGACTTTGTTTTCTCAGACAGAGGTAAGAGGCCGTTTCAATAATGCCATTCCCGGATTTCAGAATAATCTGCCTCGGGGAAGTTAGGGGTCAGCGTTTAGCGGTGACTTTGAGGAGTTCGGTGTGATCTTGTCAGGGAGACAGGCACCCAGGTGACTCTCTAAATCTCTCATTCATCCATTTAATCGACAGTTACTGACCACCTAGCTTGTATCAGGCACATGTTCTTGGTTCTCAGAATATAGTAGTTGGCAAAAACAATTACTCCTCTCTCAGAGAGAGACTACATTTCTTTTTACACATATTTTTTTTTTCCTAAAGAAAATGCTCCCATTAAGTAGGCAAAGAAAGGTGAGGGGCAGGTTATGAACTTGATTTTTAAGTAATTGAGAAAATTAAATCCTATCTTGGAATCCTCATGCAAGAATTATAGGGAAATAAGGGTTGTACTAAATATTCCTTCCTTTGTCCATCCCAAAATAACTAAACTCAAAGGGAGTTAACAACATGGAGCCTCAAGTTGACAGAGCTTGGCATACTTTCAAGAACTATAGGGAGACAGGGAGCTACAGGGTCCATGATGCCAGCTCATGTCTGTCAGCCCACAGGTGGGTCCCAGCGGAGTCGGTGTGTGCTTTGGGCAAGTCGCATAACCTAGAATATGGGGTTAGCAATAGTATCTATCTCGTTAGGGCTTTTGTGTGGATTAAATGAGCTAATTCATGTGAAGTACTTTGCTCAGTATATGCTGGAGTGTGTGTGCTCAATTATTATTGTGGTCTGTTCTTATTCTCATGTTTCCTTGCCTTTATGGAATGGGCTGGAGGAGTTCAGCTCCTCTAAGGCAAAACTGTTTTCACAAAAGAAATGAAAAAAATATATCTATAGCTGAGAGAGACTCAGACAAGTGAAGAGATACATTGAGTAAGTCAGATGATGATATGTAAGGCTGGTGGCAGGTCTGTGCGAGGCTTAGAACAGGTAGAACATCGTCAGAGTGAGAGCAGAGGCTGTGGTTTCTCCATGTAGCATGCGTGTGTGTCTGTGTGTCTGTGTGTATCTGTACAAACAGTGAAATGATTTTCTATTAACCACAACTCAGTCTGGGGCTGCAAATGACAATTTTGACAACTTGCATCACCAAGGAGGCAGTAAGACTCCACCACTCCTGGCTCCATGGTCCAGGAGCTGTTTCCAGCCCTTCAGTTCGGAGAAGTTCCCCAGATGGAACACAGGATGACCTGGCTGACATGGGCAAACAAGGCAGCATGCTGGCGTTGAGCCAGCAAGATGATTTCCTAGGCAGAGGCCTCATTTAATGAACGAGCCTGTGACGTCTTTATACGCTAGAGTCTTTCTAGTGCTTGGATCAACATTTAGATTTTCAAGCCAAATTTTCTCTAGCTGTATTTTCTTCAGGAGTGGTGGGGGTAGGCACCGGTCATTCCAATCCCTAAACTTGCCTCCCACCTAACATTTAATGGGAATATTACCAGAGTTTAAAATCATTAGGCAAAAGGTTTTATTGCGTGCTTTCTAAGATTGTCTAGTTCTGGTGTTCTCTGTGAAATTGTAGTTTCAGCTTAATCATCTCAGTGGTCGTGTTTTCTGTTTTGAGGCAGAATTTGTCCTCCCGTTCTGTGCCACTCTGCTTGTCACCAGGAAGCAGGATGGTGCAGTAAGAGGAGCAGAAGCAGGTGAAGCGGGCCTGGATTCAAATTCGCGTTCTTCCACATCCCAGTTACTTGATGGTTAGCTGCTTCCAGTCTCAGTTTCCTTATACGTAAAATAATATCCATCCAGCCTTGAGGCTCGGAGGATTGGAGACAACCTCTGTAAACTCACTAAATGCCAGCTATTGCTATGATTTATTGCTTAGAGTCTCTCCCTTCTGTCCGTCAGCTTCTTTCTATCTTATTTCCTCTTGAGACATTCTCTGAGTGGCAGCATGACCACAGAGACAGCGAACAGCAGTGATTGTGACCATGTGCTTTGAAGCCAAACAGCCTAGTTTGACCACGGATGAGCATTTTTACTGTGTGCTCGCTTTTTAGCTTCTTGTGCCTCAATTTCCTTATGTAGGAAATGCAGACAGTGACAAAATCTACCTCAAAGAGTTGTCACGTGGATGACATGCGTGCCACGGGCAGAGCTTTTAAAAGTGTGAGCTAATACTATTTTTTATTTGTATCTGGAATCGTTTAACACTGTACCAGTGCAGAGTCAAGAACCAGTGACATAGGAGAGAAAGGTGAGGCCGGGTGGGCAAAGCATCAGAGAAGGGAGAAGAGGGAAACCCGTCTACTCCCCATCTTGCCCAGCCTCCTTGGCAATAGCAGGGGAGGATCTCTCTCAGAATTCATAGGGCCTCAACTCGCTTCCCGAAGAAAAGGATCATGCCTTGTTTACCCGTGTGTCCTTAGAGGCTGGCAAAGAGAAAAACTCAGGAAAAAAATATTGCAATAAGTCAATCTAAGGCAGAAAAGGAATGTAGAGCTTTGAGTCACTGCCAGGCTATCAAGCCCTCTGACTTATTTGGTGACCTTAAAAATTACAAATGGTAACACACACAAAGTAACCAAAAGCCCTTAAAAACATGTCAATAGGGGACTTACCACCAAGGCTGCTTGCTCCAGGGGATTTATTTCCAGGACACTCTTGAAGACCATTAAAATACCTGGCAAGGCCTGACTAAACAGGACATCTGGTCAACTTAATAAAGCATATGCTCCTGGGTGCCGTTCAGCACAAGTAACCTGATCCCCTTGCTGCAGCAAGAATTCTTTTGAATCATTTTTCTGGCAGCAAGGTGTCCTCCCCAAAGGTGGAACTATTATCCATGTGACCTCTCAGATCCATTTCTCCCCTGTGATGCATTCAACGACCTCCTCCAGTGTGAAAAATGGTATCCTTGGGCTTGACAGTGTTCCCCCCTCCTTCTTCATCATGAGTCATCCATTTCTTCTTGCCAGTAGGATACTGCCCTTGTTCATTCCCAAAACACCCTTGTAAAGAAGGCAGTAAGGGTATAAAAATAAACTCTTCAGAAGCAGAAATGCCTCACTGGGAAGCTGCCTGCCTGATCCAAAGGCCCTGTTCTAATACTACCCCACCAGCCCGGCCGTGGAGAAGAGAGTTGTTTTCAAATGTCAGTGAAGCAGTCTGACTTCAGTTCACAACCTTGCTCAACACTTGCCGGCTGTGTTACTTTGGGCAAGTGACTTAATCTCTCAATGTTTCCATTTTCTGTCTGTCAAATGGGGGTAAGAATGGTACCTCCCTCACAGTGTTCAGGGAAGATGGAATACAAGCAAAGCACTTCATACAGTGGCTGGTACATAGTAAGAGCTTAATAAATTATCTAGAATTTTTGTTTCTGAGATCATAATAAATTTTGGCATTGAATACATAAATATATACATATGCATGAATAAATGAAAACTAGAATCAAGTGATTTATAGAACTGAGAGTAAAAATGTTTTGATGGCCATAGTGCTCATCCCATTCTCTTAGCTCCTTCCTTCCCATCTAGTGACTCACTAATGTCAGTAGTCAGTTTGGAGAAGGAAATTCTTCATTTGTTTTGTTAAAGAAAATGTCATTCTTCTAAAGCACTCGGAAGTGAACTAAAATTTCCGTTTTCATTCACCTTTAACTCTGAATCATTGTCTATTTCCCCTGGTGAAAGGTTGATTCTTTGAGTTAGGATATAGAAAGAGAGAGAAAGTCAGTTCTGTGACACTTCCATTTCTTGTTTTCAAATGTGTCCTCAAATAGTGTGCCCTTGCCTTCTTGCCTTGGCACCCAGGCGTCGATTGGCATGGGGCTGTGCTTCTAATGCTGAACTGTCAGCATGCTAGTGTGCTTTGCGCCGCCTTCCCTTCTTGCTTTGAGTTGCAGATAAAGGACATTTCTGGAAACCACTCACCAAGTATTGACATCTGTGAATGGAGAGAAACAAAATAAATAAAAGCATAATCATCACCTGCAGAGTATGGTACACTGATCTGAGATTTTATAGGGGAAAGATAGAATTACATTTTAGAACTCTGTCTAGGTCCTTCTGATTTTACGTTTTTCCATCTTAGAAGGGAACTTGGCAGGAGCGTTTGACAGTGATGGATTCAAAAGCGTCTGGCACCCACTGTCAGGCGTGTTTCTTAAGCACGTCAGTGGCGAAGGTGAGCCATCCGCATTTTCTTGGGTTTCTGCTGCCGTGTGCACCAAGGAACAAGGCAGAGAGGAAGTGGATGGCTGAAAGTTCCCAGCAGCAGGAGTGGATGTAGAAGAGCATGGAGAGTCCTATCACTGTTTTCCACAAGGGCAATCTGATATTTCCCTCCGCTCAAGTGCAGGGGCGAAGACGAAACAGGCTCTTTCTCCGCAGGTCTGTTCCCTGGCAAAGAAGCCCACTGTCAAAGAATACAGCAGGGCTCCCTCCCCGGAGGATTTGGCAGACACATTTTGTAACCAGTTGTGGTGCCAGCAGTTTGCAGCAGCCTCTGCCACAGCAAATCCACTGTGATGTTAAGAAGAAAAACAGCCTGGCAATGTGGAAATTATCCCGTCTCGCAGTATTTCCCGAAACAAGAGGCTTGATTTTGCTGCCCAAGTGAGGGCGACAGAACTGATTAATCCTTTATTCCAAATGCCATCAAATTTCGGTTGTTGATTTTTTAAGCTTTTATATAAAAAGGCAACGTTGTGGCTATTTAAATAGCCTGAGGGAAGTGAAGATTTGGCCACTGCATAGTAAATTTAAGTGAGCCAAGCTAAGAAGAGAAGAAACGGGGTCATGCAAGGTAAAGAAATCTATTATCCCTGAACTTTCTGGATTGACTCACTCTATGGTGAAACTACTTCTTTTCTGCTGTAGGAACTCATGCAGCCATCTGGATTATTTAATCTACACAGACAGCTGGGCCAGACACTTTTAGACACAACATGGAGTTTTTTTGTTTTTTTTTGGGTGTTTTTTTTTTTTTTTTTGCAATCTGAGTAATTTACAAGGTTGAAATTAACAAGAGAATTTCCAGTTCTTTCCTCCTTTTGTGCCAGTTCACCCCCGTGAGGAGCATCAGGAAGGGGGGGTAAAGAAGAGGTTTGTACCTTTAGCCGTTGAGCACTTCAGCTGGCCAGGTGCATGGTGGCTTCAGGTAGAACAGCTTCATGTGTCCAGCCCTTGGTGCTCAGATGCTGTAAGGGCTCAACACACGTGTGCTTGCTTTCTCCTTTCAGCAGCTGCTCCTCCCCACATTTGATTCCCCAGAGTTGTGGCTGCAGAGGTGCAAGCTCAAGGACCATGAGGCTAAGGAATTACCAAAAGGTCCAGAGCTAGCAGAACCCAAGAAGAGGCTGGTCCACCTGGTGACAGTTCACCAGAACTGTCAAAGTAAGAAAGACAGTGAAAGCTAGTACCATGGAAGTCTAACAAACAACTAACTGATTGTGCAGCCTTGGGCACTAACTAGCTCTCTGATTTTGGGCAAATTACTTAATTTTTCTGAGCCTCAGTTTCCACATCTATAAAATGAGCCTCTCATCTTACCCCCCTCACAAGGCTGATGGACTCCAATGAGAGAATGAATCCATGTCAAGTACTTACGACAATGCCTGGCATTGGAAGGACTTGGTAAATAATAATGATCAGTACCATTCGTCGAGCCTTTACTTTACCCCAAACACTCTTGGAACTTCTTAAATTGCAGCTCTTATGACAACCCAATGGAGTAGTTATTGTTACATCTATTAAACAAAAAGAAGAACAACAATGATAACTAAAGGGCAGATGACCCTTCTGAGAGAAATCACCTATCAATTAATAGACAACTGTTTGACAGGATGGCTGATGAATCAGGGTTCTGGGCTCAAACATCCTGAGATTTATTCTCAGTTCTTCAACATCCAGGTGATTTTGGGCAAATGACTTAACTAATTTCACCAAGTCTCAATTTTCTTATCTTACCTAAAAATGGGACTAAGAATTGTACGTAACTGGGTTGTTGTGATGGTAATTCATCAATATAAATGGAGCATGTTTAGCACATAAGGAACTGATAACACTCAAGTTGAAAATGGGGGTCATGATTAGGAGCTCGTTGAATCCCAGCCGCTCACTTACTAGGGGGGTGACCTTGGGCAAGCCACTTAACTTCTCAGGCCCAGTCTCCTCATCTGCAAGATGTAGTTGCCGCTGTGAGGGCTGAGTGGGTTAAAGCACATAAAGTGCTTACTTGGTAAATGTTCAATAAATAAATAGGCATGCTTATAGGCATGGGTTTCATAAATGACAAGGTCAACCAGGAAACAATAAGCATCAGTCTGAGGTCAGAGGCAGGAAAGTCTCTGAGAGTTGCAAGGAGGCAGAGGCCGGGTGCTGAGTGATGGTCAGACTAAGTCTGAGTTGAGCCACAAATTCAATTCACTGAAACATTTAGTATGGCAGGTCTCAGATTAGGCTCCAGGAATATACCCATAGACATGCTGTCTGGGAGAGCCATGAATCTGGATGGGTATATAAGTTAGGAAGAATCTAACTATGACCCTGTACAAGTTGTTACACTAGAGAAAGGCAAACAACAAGACGGAGCCATGTAAGAATGATAGGAGCAGTGGCGTGGGGGAATGGCATGAAGCTCAGAGGAGGCACAAGAAAAAACTAGGTAAAAATGCTGTTTATTGATCCACTAAGGCACCATGCTGTATTAAAAGAGGCCAGGTGCCAGCAAATGTGATGATGACATTGTAAAAAATCTGAGGGCTGGCATGGGATGTATAAAATCAAAGATACTATGTTCTTCCCTTTAGTCAACTCTAACTGCAGGATCCTAGGTAATCCTTGTTTTCTCAGATTTAACTTAGTTAAGGTTGTCTGGGTTCCAAGCTAAAAACTTCCAGCTCTGCTCTGCATTTCTGTATTAGGCAAGACTTTTTTTGGCAAGTGACAGAAACCTACTCAAACTCCCTTACATAAAAAAAGGGAATTTATTGGCTTACTTAACTGCAAATCCACGGAGGTTTCTAGATTAAAGCACATCTAGGGCCTCAAACTACACAACCATGTGCTCAATTTCCCTCTTCCTCTTTCAGTTTATCTTTTCTCCCTACTGGCTTTTATTCTCAGGCAGGCTGTTCAGATGAGCAACCCCTGAAGGGAGTCCTTTTTTGCCAATAGCTCCTACAGAAGTTGTCAGTATATTTTCATTGCCTTGGGCACATGATCATCCCTGAACCAGTCATTGGCACCATGGGGATGGAGTGTTCTCATCGGTCACGTCCAGGGGTGCATAGTCTGGAAGCCATCGTGTAGGTTCAAGGATGCTCCAACTGAGTGAACTGAGAGCTGGAGAAAGGTGGTTGCACAAAAGAATGATGAGCCCAGAGAAATGTCTGTGCATTGCAGTGCCCTCAAAAGGAAGAAGGCAGGGAGAAGAAAGTAACAAGATGGAAGGGAAAAGGCTCCATAGGTGCAAAACCAGTATTTCCAGACCCATCAACTCAATCTTGGATCTGCAGTGACCTGTGTCATGGATCGAACCCTTTTGAACTTCAAAGTTATCCTTCCCCATTTTCTTTATTCCAAGCTTTTTAATACATACTTACCTCTATTGTTCTTGATTTTCATAGATAGTTTCATTGTCATAAAATGGAAAATACATTTGGTCAAAAAATATTTCATAAAGACATTTCCTCTGTACCTAGATTAGCAGAGGTCATGTGTGCTTAGGGCTCTTAAGTGGATTGCTTTTGGATCTCAGTGCTGTATCTGGACCTCTTAGGATGTTTCTACTGAAGGGTAATTGTTATAGATCATTCAGATGTTGAGTGCTGGGGACTCTAACCTGGAGTCTGATACATGTCTCTCTCTGTCTCTCTCTTTCTCTCTGCCATTGGACAAAGATGTGTTTACACAGAACCAAAGATTCTGGGATACATGGACTTTTTGTCCTTTTGAAAGAGAATATTTGGACATGTTTTCAGCTTTTCTCTGTGCGCCCAAACTTCTTTTTATTTTGTATTTTAAAAGTTGGCTTTGATTCTTCAAATAGCACACCTGTTCCAAAGAAGGGCACTGGACACCAGAGAAAGCTTCAAAAAGTGAAACTGTAAAGCATAGCATAACTCTTTATTCCCACTTACCCTTCTGTTGTCATTGTTATTTAAAGGAGCTTCATCTTTAAGACTAGAGCCCCTTAGCTCTCACCATGGCTGCCTTCACTCTCCTTTCATGTTTGATGGTATATGAATGTAACACATCATCAAGTCCCAAAGCTCCATTTTCGTGCTTGTTCAAGACACTCTGCCTCATGATCCTTAACCTCAAATAGTTCCTATTTGTTTTTTTAAAGTAAAATATATTTGGCAATTTTGTGTGAATCTTTGAATCTTGTCCTAGTATTTATTTTATTATTTTTAAATTTAAATTCAGTTAATTAACATATAATGTATTATTTGTTTCAGGGGTACAGGTCTGTGATTCATCAGTCTTATATAATAGCCAGCACTCACCATAGCACATACCCTCCCCAGTGTCCATCACCCAGCCACCCCATCCCTCCCACCCCCCACCACTCCGGCAACCCTCAGTCTGTTTCCTGAGATTAAGAGTCTCGTATGGTTTGTCTCCCTCTCTGGTTTCGTCTTGTGTCATTTTTCCCTCTCTTCCCCTATGATAGTTCGTATTTAAAAATTGGAGGGGCTAAGCATACTTGACACATGAATCCACAAAGGGAGTGACCTCAAAAACGTCAGTCATACACTTAGCCAGTAGAGTTGCCCCTAGAAATTCCCCTTGGATGTATGATGCCCCGTGTAAATTTTGCAGCTCCTGTCAGCTTGTAGGGAAGGTTTCTGATGTCTATCCTACAGTGATCCTGGCTGACTTACACATGTGAATTCAGCTCCTCTATGAGGTGCTCCAGGCAGTTGTGGCCAAAATGTTATTTCTCCTGAATTGTGTCATTGTAGTTCTCCACTCAGTGAGGTGGTTGCAGAGCAAAGAGAAGCTGAACTAATGGAACAACTCCAGGACATTCTCCACAAGACAGTGTTTAGACAGCTTCAGAGCTGTGCATGGGGTTCATCATGTGGCCAGACTTCTAATGGTTGTCTAGACACCTGGACATCCAGGCTGCCATTTGTACCCGATTCATGGTGGATTCTGAAGGGCTTTATTTAAAACACAAAGAAACTTGCGCACACACACATTCACATATGGGTGCACACCCAAACCCACACATACCTCAGAGAGGAACGGGAAACCTTTCAGGGGATTTCTATAAATGATGTTCTTCAGTGGGCATGGCACTTCCTATCGTTCTCCAGGCTTTGTCTAAATGGTCTAATGTTTTCATCTGGTCATCAAATTTCCTTCATAGAGGAGAGTTCAAACATCTTGTTTGGGAAAGACTCTTGCAGCTGTGCAAATACAGTCTTCTTGAACATTATAATCCATCTGTCAGGTGAGATTTCCTTTTTCAAATAGCAAGAATTCCAAATGGGGAGGATTAGTGTCTATGCTATAAAAATTCTCAGCTATTCAAAGCTAAGTTGTAGTAATATCCATTTAGGATCCTCTGGGAATTTGATTTCTGGGTTTTCCTGGGAAGCAATGGACAGTCCTCTCTAAGCCACTTGGTCAAAGAATTTCAGCATCATCTTTAATCCAGACCCACTCACTGAGCGGTCCCCTAATGATTCTAGGCATTTCTTGTTTATTCAAAAACATTGAGTTCTTCTTGTGTGCCAGCCACAATGCTAAGAGCACAGGAAGCAAAGATGAATAAGAATATCTGCCTTCAAGGAACTTGCAAAGTGAAGAACAGGTATTTTAACACAGGCTTTGTGATACAAGATAGAGTAATACCCCAAAAAGGGAGTGGGATCAACTTTGGATAGGAAGTGTGTTTCAGAAAGGCTTCTCAAAAGAGAAGATAACTAAGCCTGGGGATTAAGGAACAAGCAGGAGCGGTGAGGGGCAAGGACTTCAGACAGAGAGGCCCCCATGTGCAAAGACATCGGTACGTGAAAGAAATGTGGGAAGGTAACTCTGAGTAGGGCCCAGTAGGTATCTTGGTAACTTGGGACTACCTAGTAGATGGAGCACATGACAAACTTAACAGGAGTCAAATCAAGCAGGGCCTCTGGATCATTCTAAAGTGTGGAGCCTTTGAAGGTGTTCCATCAGAGGGGTAATTTGAACAGGTGTGCCTTTCTGAAAATTGACTTCTGGCTATAGCGTGGAGGATGGAATATCATGTTCTACTTACTTTCTATGTCAAATAATTAGTAATATAGCTTCTTTTCTATATGAATCTATTCCAGAAATGGCAAATATGTGCTGCAATCCCCCCTCTTCCTGCCACCCTGAGAGATGTTGTTCATCAGTTTTAACATCTTTCTCGCTAAATCCAGATGCAGAGTAAAGCCGTTTATTCAACCCTAATATTCACTACCAACTATTGGAGTTGGAATTGAGTTGAATCGTATTCTCCATCCCTGGCCTATTGCTCACAGGGTCTCATTGTTCTTTTTTTTTTTTTTTTTTAAGATTTTATTTATTTATTTGAGAGAGAGAGAGAGAGAGCACAAGCTTTGGGGGATGATGGGGCAGAGGGAGGGGGAAAGCAGGTTTTCCACTGAGCAGGGAGCCTGACCGACCGTGGGGCTTAATCCTAGGACCCCAAGATCATGACCTGAGCCAAAGGCAGCCGCTGAACTGACTGAGCCACCCAGGCGCCCCGCCTCATTGTTCTTTACGCCATTTTGATTGCTGCTGTCCTCATATACTTGCCTGTCCTCAACATAGGACACCTCGCTCCCGGTAGAGCCGGGTCCCTTCCCTTCTCTTGTTTACTCTCTCTCAGTTTCGCTGTCTCTGGTTCTTAGCTTTTTCTGGCATGGGGGACCAGAATCTATTGTGTTTCCTGAACCCAAGCAGACACAAAGCAAGTTCTCCAGGGGTCCTCCAGAATACCCACTGGCTTGACTCAAGGTAAGAGAGAAGAAACCACCCACTTCTGTCATGTGGATTTCCTGGAAACTGACTTGGGAGATAGGATTTAGTGTAGAGGATGATTCTTTGTTTTTTAACCCTCAACGGAATATATCTGGTATTTCTACAGATGTGAATTAAGTTATTCTGTATAAGTTCACATAAATACCAGTCTTACGCTCTATTTAAAGTGCTCTGATAAACGCTGCAAAGGGAAGCACAATTTGCATGACCTGTCATCAATGCCTTGGTTTGCTATAGCAGTATAGGAAAAAAGCATGTAACCGCTGTTTCCCTGTAAGGGAGACATTTTTTTTTTTTTTAAAGTACATACATATATTTTGTTTTTTGTTTTAACACAGGTTAACCTGACAGTCTAAATGCACTTAAGGATATGAGAAAGTGCTAAGCCAATTGATTTCTGAACAGCATTGGGTGGATCAGCATTAACAACTCACTTATTCGCTTCAGCACAAACCTCGTGGTATATGTACTATACTGTACTAGAAATTGTATAACAATGTAAATACAAATTTCAATAACATTATTTAAGTGTTATTATAACACAAATATGATAATATTATTTAAATACAAATTTACAAAATAAAAATAAAATTCAATGCAACTGCAAAGATAATGTACAGCTATGTTATGCATTGCACATTGCCCATTCTAAGGGGAAGCATGTGAGCATCTCAGTGCATAGAAAAAGCACTATATATATATATAATATATATATAATATATATATATATATATTATATATATATATATATATATATAGTTCTCAGTGCATCCTGATGAAGGCATTTTTGCTTAGCTTTTAAAAAATTTAATATAAGCTAGATGCTAATCAGAGGATATCTTGTATTTTTAAAAATTTCTTTCACCCATACATGGTAAAGGCTTATTTTATTATTTCCCCTAATAGTGGCTTAAGCATCATACAACGTTAAATTTCAATAAATGAACGTGTAGCATCAGCATAAACAGCTGAAGCTAGACTATCTACAGACAAAATTAGCAACAAATCTGAGGCACTGTCAACTCAAGTCCACAGGAGACCAACCTGATGAAACAAGGCCTCAAGTAACAATGTTAATGCCATTTACAAAGGAGAAAACTGATACAAAAATATTCAAAGTCTAAACATTGCTGGGCATGCCAGAGGAAAAAACATCAAATTAGCTGGAAGGCTCATAAACACAAAGTCTTATTTACCCTACACAAAGCTCAGGTGTTGGTCTTGAACATAACTTTCGAAATACTTTCAGATATATCCAACTCAGATCCCTTTTGCTGATTTGCTGCAGTACAACTCATGTGTACCGTCTTTTGTCCTTAAGACAAAACAACTCTACAAACAATACTGCAGGTATATCACCAAACACCATTAGCTATATCTGAAGGGATTTCTTTAGGAAGAACAGATTCCCCCCCCCCCCACTTCCCCCCCATGTGTAGGATGATTCTTAAGGAGTGCCTGTGGGATCAATACCCGTGGAAGGGAAGCTAGAAGCGGGTGCACAGCAGAAGTACAACAGCTGTGGGGTCCAGTGACAGCCTCCACGAAGCCTGCAGGGAGCCCAATTGCTCCAGGAGCCCTCAGAGTTGTGCCAAGTTGGCTTGTCCTGCATATGACCACATCAGCCAGTGGCTGGATTGCGGCTGGCCCAGAAAGGGGCATGACCTCGACTGAGGTAATTCTCTGCAGCTGAGACAAACTCAAAGACATTCTCTTTCCTTTCCCAGCCTCTCCATCCCCAACTGCTTTCTGAGCCAGAGAGGGGCAATCACTAAAGCTGGGAGAGCTAGTTTTAGAATGTCTGAGCCTGCCCAGAGAAGGGCTTTAATTATAGCTTTGTTAATTACTAATTTTTGTTTCCAGATTTGGGGCCCTCAGCTAAAAACTAATATCCATCGTTTCATTTTACCATCCTGCTGCAATCAATAACTTGTTACACTAAAAAGATTGAAATATCTAGGTGGTAGAGCTCATGATTTGTGTTCCTCTAACACCCCCTGGCTTAGCAGTTATGACAACTCAAATGTCAAATGTTTTTTTTTTTTTTTTCCTGTGATTAAATGGTATGCCCTAGTTTGGGGGTTAAGAAATACGGTCACTGTATGCAAAGAACTTAACATAAGGCTGGGCACCTAAGTGGTACCCCCCACATGTTTGGTGCTGGCTCTTTGTCTTAGAAGCTGTTACTGAGCTAATCAGTCAGTTTGACCTATGGCTGCTCCCAGTACCCATGGCTTCCTAAATGCTTCTGGAAGGAGCCTCATCAAGGGTAACTTCGGGTCTCCGTGCTTGCAATGATCATTTATCCCAATCTTTAGGGGAGCCTGTTACCCCTTTTCCCGTGTTCTCAGGAAAATTCGATCAAATTAAACAGTTCGCTTTAGTTCTTTCTGTTGACTTCCCCAGGTGAATTCCTACATAGCATATTATGGCCGTCACTGGGGTCATAAAGAGCCATCTTTCAGGATTAGGTTTACCTTGCAATTCTACTATTACCAAGCCAAAAGGGAAAGAAAAGAAAAAGAAGACAAGAGTAAGTAAAAGAAATATATCAGGAAATTGGTAGATTGCTGGCCTTTATCAATATCTAGACGTAAAGTCAGGAAGTTTTTGTTTCAGGTTCAGGCTCTGAAATGACCTTAGATAGGTTACTTCTTTACTCTGGCTTCCTTGGATCCATTATCAATAAAAATGATGAGACTGGATGAATTCTTACTTTGTCCAAAGTTCCCGTAATTCTGGAAGGGAGTTTCCTGAGATGTGGTCACCCTGCAGGGCATGGAACATCAGGGTTGACAGGCAGGCAGAGGAATAAGGGCTAGGAACAATGATTGGGTAGGAACGACCAGGAAGGTAGGAGAGAACCCAGAAAAGCATAAGGTCATGAAAGGCAAGAAAAGAGAGGGTCTGTCTTAAAAAGGAAAGATTGGGGCACATGGGTGTCTAACTCTTCATTTCAGCTTGAGACATGATCTCAGGGTGGTGAGATCGAGCCCCAAGTTGGGCTCTGTGCTCAGCGGGGAGTCTGCTTGGGGTTCTCTCTCTTTTTCTCCCTCTTCCCCTCCCCCATCCCCACTAGTATATGTGTGCTCTCTTTCTTTCTTTCTGAAAAAGGGGGGAAAAGATTAGTTAACAGTGTCCAATATTTTTTAGAGTCCAAATAATATAAGGAATGAAAAGAAATGGATATTTAATTTAGTGACCAATAAGCAGGTTGTTTAGCTGTGAGGGTAGAGAAAGACACAGAGGGAAACACCCCCACAATAGCATTACCGGTTCCCTTTGGGGAAAAGGAGAGAGTTGGAGAGTACTAACTTTTTTTTTAAAACACCCATGTATTATTTGACCTGATATTACTTTTGTAATTTGAAAAAATTCAAACACAAGAATGAATGAGAAGTGGAAATATAGAGACAGCAGGTATAAGCTATACTTCCAAAAGGTTGCCCAACACACATAAATGTTTTGCATGAGATTTCATGGCCAGATAAAGAGCCAAAGTGAAAACAATTTAAATTTTTTTTTTTTACATTTGAGTCAAGTTTTACCATTCCACTATCATCGGCTTTCTCCAGGAGTCTTTTCTCCGACAGGAAAAAGGAAGAGCACGCTGAAAAGAGAAAATAGGATCTGATAAACGATAAATTTCTCAAGTGACAGAAATAATTCTGGAGACTGAATGTGTACTAGTAATAGATTTCTCCAGACAGACTTGGAATTTCAAGTATGGTTTTTGGAACCCTAAGCTGGGTTGGTTTTGTATTATTGTGGCAGCCCTCAAATATGATCTCAGCGGGCTGCACCTCAGAAGAGCATGGTGCAGAGGGAAGCCCACAGCCTCTCCTTAACCAGTCTTTCTGACCACCCTGTAGAGCTTCAGGAAGCTCTGCAGCTTTCTCTCTGGATAACATAGGATCCCTCACTCAGGCCCAGATATTGGACATCATCCATAAAGCCAACTGGGGAAAGATGTCAAGATAAGCAAAAAGAAACTACTATCATAAGCCATGTTTTTAACAGGGTCTTTTGCCTGGACAAAAAAGACTTGGCATTTTGTCAATCTCCTAGGACAACTTGGAAAAAACGTTTTGCTGTATAAGTGTGTCTGAGAGGAAAAAAAGGAAAAAAAAAACAAATAAAAGAAACCTTTTGAGATCAGGAATGAAAGATGGTACTGTAAACTTGGCAACTGCTGGAGCATTGGAAAGAATGAGACAAAAAAAAAAAAAAAAAAGCTGGGAGGGGAGGTGGCCGGAGGAAGCCTCTCAGGAGAATTTCCTCATGTTCTTGTAGTGAAATGCTTGAAAATCTTTTCTTTAAAACTCTTTTCTGTGCAATATGAGGTAAAATGTCACTCTGGTCACCACAGTGCATCACATCATCTGAGAGACCTCCTTTCTATAGGAAACATTCCTCTCATCACCAGCCAGCCCACATACTTTGGGCTGAAATTTGTAGTGTTCCAAGTGAGGAAGAAGTTTTTCAGACACATTCAAATAATAATCAATACAACAAATGAGAATCAGTATAATGAGGAATAATGAAGAATGTAGAGTTAGCATAGTGAATGGTTAAAATGAGGCTGTCCCTCTTGGCTCATTATCCCACTGCCTACTTCACAGCAACAGTAAAAGCTGTCAAGGTTGAACACTACCTAAGCTTTCCTGACTGCCACCTCTCATTCATACAGCACCCAGACTTTTTTCTTCCCCCTCTGCCCCGTGGGAAGACATGGCATCCTTCTACTCAAGGCTAACTCTCCGGTCCATTCTACTCTGCCTTCTTCACAGACTTTGCCCTATCCCTGACTCCTCCACTGTTTTGTATCCTTATCTCGTTTTCTCTATTCAATGTCAACATATTCGAGTTCTCTCTAATGCTTTCTCCTCAGTCCAGCCATGAAATTGTCCAACCATGCTACACCTACAAGCTTTCTCCCCATCCTTCTTTTTCAGGACCAGACTCTTTTTTTTTTTTTAGATGTATTTATTTATTTGAGACAGAGAGCACAGAGGGGGGGACATGGGGGAGGGACAGAGAAAGAGGGAGAAGCAGACACCCTGCTGAGCAGGAAGCCCGACATGGGGCTCGATCCCAGGACCCCGGGATCATGACCTGAGCCGAAGGCAGATGCTCGATGGACTGAGCCACCCGGGCACCCCCAGGACCAGACTTTTTCTAAGATTTCTTACTTCTCCAGTTACCCTCTGCCCATTCACTTATCACTGGATTTTACCCCAAATGTCCATCCACTAACAGTACTATTTGCTCAAGTCACCAATGACCTCCTAATTGCCAAATGTAATGAGTATCTTCGGTCCTTATTAATGCCGCTGTGACTTGAGACTCCAGTCATAATTCCTTCTTTATTTCTTAAATTATTTATTTATTTGAGAGGGTGGGAGGGGCAGAGGGAGAGGGAGAGAGAGTCTCAAGCCGACTCTGTGCTGAGTGTGAAGCCCAATGCAGGGCCCCATCTCATGACCCTGAGATCACAACCTGAGCCGAAACCAAGTCGATGCTTAACCGACTGCGCCATCTGGGCACCCCAATTCCCTCTTTAGAGTCTGCCCTTTTTTGGATTCTGTACCATCAAAAAACCCTGGTTGAACTCTTATCTTTATGAGAACTCTTAATGCCTATACACACCTCTCCTTCTCCATGTACCATGTCTCTGAGTAACCTCATGCATTCCAGTGGCTTCAAACCTAGATGTGCCTGCCTACTGAACACATCCCCTGAAATGTTTCATAGACTGTTCAGACCCAGTATGGCCAAACTGAGCTCGCCTGAACTCATTTCTGTTCCACAGTTGCTTCCTTATCTCATTAGCTGGCATCCTTGTTTCCCCAGATTCCTTATCCTTAAAACCTTCTCCCTCAGCTCCTGTTCTAATTCTTCCTTCTTAATAGACGTCCGTGCAACCTGGCTGCCTCTGCCTGCTTAAGTAAACTTTCCAATCCAACCACTTTTCTCTGCCCCTGCTACCATCAGCATATTTCTCCTGGATTATTACAACAGTCTCCGTGCTTCTCTTCCTGCTTCTCACTAATTCATCACACTTTAATTAAACCACACGGTCATTTTAAAAGCCCTTTAATATCTGTGATCTGTCCAGATACCCATTCTTAAGTATGCCCCTCTCTCCTATTTTCAACAGTTATGTGATTTCTGAGTTCTCCCTGTCCTGGGATTCTCCAAGTTCCCTATAGCTTTTTTTCCTACTTTTTTGTCTCTGACTGGTCCTTAGGATCCCTTGCTTCAGGTAGGATACCTCCCTGCCCCTGTAGGAAGACATATTGGGGTAAAGGGGGATATCCCCCTAACTGACCTCCATGTGTTCCCTTTGACATTACTCTCCCACATTTATCGTCATTATCTCATTGTCTCATCTTCTCTGCTAGAGTATAAGCTCAGAAAGGGCAAGAATCCTATCTAACATGTTTTCCACAATGTCTCCTGGAACTAGAACACTGTTTTATTTATTGAAGTTGCTCAATTTGTTTCATACAGGGTAACTGAATGAAAACATGAATGTCCTAAAATCCTTTTGCTCGTGGAACAGTGGTTTTTGGTCCAGGTCATTCTGCGACTAAAATAAAATAATGGAAATATTTTCTCATTTTTAAGAAAAACTAGAGAATTATCCCAAGCTCAAATACATGCACCATAAACCTTTCATCCCTGCTACCAACCAGGCACATTCTACACTCGGCAAAGGCACTTGAGGTCTGAAGCAAGTCTGAACGTCCCAGGTTGTGCTCCTTACCTTGATCTCCCTCTCTTCCCTGAGTATCTTCTCTCCTTGCTCAGGCCCACCCCTACCCCTAACCCCCACATATAGTGGTGCGTACTCTGCTCCGCACAAAGGCATCCAACCAGTAGGGCCAGTGAGAGTGGAAATCCAGCCTCAAACCCTGGCTCTGGTGCAGGGCTGCAGAGAACCCAGAGGAAGGGACGCCTTTATGCAATTTGTGTGCCCAGAGGGGGTACCTCTTTGCAGTTCACGCAAAGGCTGCTCACAGATGGCCAGACGCCACTGTGCCCCAAATTTCTTGACCTCCTAATTCCAAACTCACTTTAATTCATAGAAATAGCTGAAACGGTTATCTTCAAACTGGATTCTTTATCTCAGTTTCTAATGCAGATGGTCCAAAAGATTGATCTAGTTGGCCAAGAAGAAGACTCACTGTTTCAACACATTTAAATCAGTCCCAGTTACGTGTTTTGGATGTGGATTAAAGTGTGACCTCCTCCTCAACATTTTTCCCCAGTGGTAGTTTTACTAAAGAAACCATTTCTGCCTTTGCAAAGGCAGCCAACAACTTGTCTACTGCTTTGTGGGGTCATCTACAATTTTTCTATAATTTCAGAGGTGGGATATGGGGAGCAGTTGTGACCTAAGCTCTAGGAATGTAGCTCAGTGACCCCATAAATTGGGAATGTGCCCAGTCTGCCTTGAGAAAACATCTGACTGTGACTGTATTTTTCAGTTCACTAAATACAGTATAAATTATTCAGTTATTTTTCTTGATCATATAGACTTTTGTTATTGTTTTTTGATTGTTTAAATGCAGTTTCTAAATTGTGCTTCTTGGGATGTTAGTATGCATTGTGTGGTAGGGGTGGAATGGTACATATTGGAGTTGAGAAATGCTAGATTAAAAACAGTCAAACACGTTTCTTTCCAATGGGATTTATTGAATACTTTATTTTTTTTTAAGATTTTATTTATTTATTTGACAGAGAGAGTGAACAAGAGAGCACAAGCCGGGGGCGGGGGGGGGGGGGGCAGAAGAGGGAGAGGGAGAGGAAAAAGAAGCAGGCTCCCCGCTGAGCAGAGAACCTGTTGTGGGACTCGAACCCGGGACCCTGGGATCATGACCCGAGCTGAAGGCTGATGCTTAACCATCTGAGCCACCCAGGCACCCCGATTGAATACTTTATTATATAAAAATAAATTATGAATCTCCAAGGGTGGGGGGCTTTTATATACGATGTTTCCAAACATACTTGGCCAAGAAAGCCCCTTCAAATTTTACCTCTTCAAGGACTGTGTTCCACAGAACCCACTCTGGAAAACATTGGTCAAAGTGTTGCCTTCCAGAATTGCTTCTGCACCAGCCCCTCCTCTCCCCGCCCCAGAGTTCCTGGACAACCAGCACACACACTGGGCATAAAAGTTTTCTTTTCAATCACCATAGTAATGAACCAAACCAAATGACATTTTGAAGGTTTAATTTTATTTTTTTAATTAAATTTAATTAATTTTGAGAGAGAGAGAGAGAGAGCACCAGTGCCCAAGAGAAAGGGTCAGGCAGCAGGAGTGGGAGAGAATCCCAGGCAGGCACCATGTCCAACATGGGCCTCAATCTCATGACCCCTGAGATCATGACCTGAGCTGAAATCAAGAGTTGGATGCTTAACCAGCTCAGCCACCCAGGCATCCTGGAAGTTTAATTTTATTAAAAACTAGTAATTAGTTTTCTGTATGTGATGGATGACGGAGACAGTTTTGGGTACTCAGGCATGAATGAATCTAACATTTAGATGGATCTGGAAGGATTATGAAAAAAAAACACTGCATTTGGAGACCTGAATTAGGTAGGACATTTTTTGTTTGAATATTTGTTTTCAATTTTAGGGTTTTGTTTTGTTGCGCCCTGAAATTCACCAGTTTGACTGTAAGTGCTTTTCCTTTCCCTCTCCTAATTTAGAAAACTGATTTTAGGATCACTTCTAGACTTCTGGTTTGTAGGTTTCAAAGTTTGATACATATTAGAATCTTGGATAGGGATAGAGTGGGAAAGTTGGGGAGGGTAGTTGGGGAAGGTGGTTGGCGGTAGTAGTTTAGAAATTCTGATGCCCAGTCAGACCCCAGAGCAACTACATGAGAACCCCAGGGTTGGGGTTCAATTCAGTCCCTATACACGTAGGTTCCTATACACCTGATGTTTAATTTTATATGTCATCTTGTCTAGGCCATGGTATCCAGTTTTTGTTCAAACACGAGTCTAGATGTTGTAAAGGTATTTTTTTAGATGAACTTAACATTTAAATCAGTAGATTTTGAGTAAGATTACTCTTCATAATGCAAGTGGGCCTCACCCAATCAGTTGAAGACCTTAAGAGAAAAAACTGAGGTCCCTCAAGAAAGAAGGAATACTGCCACTGGACTGTTTTCTGACTTGAGCTGCAAAATCAGCTCTTCCCTGACTACAGTCTGCTGGTCTGGACTGCAGAATTCAGCCTTGCCAGCACCTGTAATAGTATGAGCCAGTTCCTTCAAATAAATCCATCTCTCTCTCTCCCTTTTTCAATTTCTCCCTGTCTACGCACACACACACACACACACACACACACACACACACACACACTTCTCCTTTGGTCCTCTTTTTCTGGAGAAACTTGAGTTATGATACAGTCTCATAATCAAGCAGCTTACCTATTTTTACCAGAATTGTGACTTCTCTGCACTTTCTGCTGCATCTGTCCTTTTCATTATAACCCATGAATAGAATAACTGTTTTTACAAAGTAACGTACTGAATTCACCCAATAGGACCCTTTATATTCGGGCAAGGAGAATAATACATCTTTACTTGACCAAATTAGTTTCTAAATTGGCTTTACTCTTGTAGTTAAATGTATCATGTTGATCTTGAACATTTTTAATAAGTAGATTTATATTAGCGACCAAATGTTAAAATTGTTTAAACTTGAAAGGCCCACTTTGCAATGAAATGAGACAGATTCTGGTGGATGTTAAGGAGCTGCCAATAAGGATTAATTGAAACTCAAATGTTCTTTATTATTCGTTGATTATGTAATTGTTATTCATCCAACCTTCTTGATTTTCCATGTTAAATAATCATGCTTGTATTTCACCCTAGCCTTTCTGTTTAGTTAACTGATTAATTGATAATGGGGATATTCTGCATTTATTAGCATTCTAATGGGCAGATTGATTCCCTGTAGCCCAAACATCTACATATGTTCAGTTTTTGAGCTCAGCTTTATCTCCTTTTAAGTGATTATCATTTTTAATTGCAGATACTAGAAATTAAAAACCATGCTCTTTAACAACCAGTCCAACCCAGCTCATTAAAATGCCCCTTGAAGATGAAGTGCAAATGTGAGTACAAGCACTAGAAAGAAATCACACATGGCCACTGCAAGATATAAATCCTCACTTAGCTAAGGATTCCTGTGGTCTAGCCATTCCTGTCTTTGAGGTCCCAAGAGCCAGCAACTTTGTAGGAGCATCCACTGGCCTGAGGGTCATACAAATCTAATTCTTTTTTCTTTTCCAAGAGGTTTGGAATCTAAAACCATCATCATTTATGAAGTTGAAGTTCATCAAATACTAAAAATTAGGTCATTGTCTTTGAGCCAAAGACACATCAGCCATATTTTAATGAGTCTCTGGAACATGGGCTATGAGGCCTTGCATCATATTCAATTAACCACAGCAAGTCAAATAGTGGTAAGAGGGTCCTCTGTGTCCCCACTGGGAGAAAACCACTTTACTCAATAGACAGGTGGGTAGAAGAATCGTTAACTGCTAGTGATGGATTAAAGCCTACCTTTCCGTTTGAAAAGAGGGTCCAACTGGTTACATAATTTGTGTGGGTCCAGTGCAAAATGAATGCTGAACATGCAAACTGTACTCATCTCCTTCGCTTACAAGAACATTCTTGGTTACCTCCATCTTCAGTCACAAAACACAGATTTGATGATTAAATTGTTAAGAATTTCAAAACAGTGACAGCAGAGACCATTAAACCAAGGGTGGGTCCCTGATGCTGGCCCTGAGCCCAAGACCGAGTAATGTGCACAGCTAGTCATGGTAGATTTAGATCTCGAATCTAGATCTGTTGGATTTGGGCTTTTAACCACTGCTAGGCCAGTCTAGTGCTCAGGAGTATTCCCTCCTCCTTTGGGTTGACTGGAGGGTGTGCGTGCACTCCCGCTCTCACCCATGACAGCATCCTTTCTCTTTCTTGTCCTTCATGCCTGTGTAACTTAAGGGTTATAGTTTCATATCCAGGACACACACCAAAGAGTCAGAACAATTGATAAGGTAAGGAAAGAAAAAAGAGAAATAAAACAAAACCAATACTTAAGAATCTTAGTGTATGAGTTAGGGGAAAATTAAGAATAGAGGATTTTAAATATATCTGAGAGTGTGTTAGTAAGTTTATTTGAAAATCATCTATATGTATAAGTAGGTCGGTAATAAGGATAAAAAGGGAAAGATGTAAAACTATTGGAGAAGAGAAAATGATTTGATTTCTTTCTTTGGTTTCCAGAGATCCAGAACAGGGAGGGAGACCCAGACCTCAAATCTTGTGTTATTTTTATTTTACACAACATAGCTGCTATGTCTCAGTGAACACAGTTTGCTCCATGATTTAATGCCTCTGTGCAGGTGCTAAGATATTCATGAGATTTAGGTTATCTTTTGGATTTAGGCTATCTTCTCAAAAGACCTTAGACTTGTCATTCTAAAAGAAGTGAACTGGCGCACCTGAGTGGCTCAGTCCATTAAGCATCTCCCTTCGGCTCAGGTCAGGATCCCAGGGTCCTGGGATCGAGTCCCACATCGGGCTCCCTGCTCAGCAGGGAGTCTGCTTCTCCCTCTCCCTCTGCCCTTCCCCCCCCCAACTCTCTCTCTCAAATAAATAAAATCTTTTAAATATATATGTATATAAATAAAATAAGTAAATTAACGTATATAACACTTTTAGCCTGCAACTTTCACTTTTTTGACTTGATTTTCCCACCATTTATTCATCCATTCCACTGTGCCAGGCACTATCCTGGTCTCCAGGGATGTGTCAGGTGGTGAGGTGTTTTTTTCTTATAGAGTACATTTTCTCCTGCAGGGGGACAAACGGTAATACTCAAATCCCCAATGGCACAAGAAAACAGTGTCATAAAGAAAGAACAAGGCTAGGGCTAGACAGTGCCTGGCAGTTACTTTCAACTGTGGCCAAAGATGCCTCTCTGAGGAAGCAACTTTTAAGCAGAGATCTAAAGGGAAAGAAGAGGCCAGGGACCTGGGGAAGAGCATTGCAGACAGGGAACAGCATGCATCATGGGCTGAAGGAGGTCCATGGAGAGTTTGGGAGCTTTTGGTTTCCTACATATAATTTCTCCCCTGAAACTTCATGATGTCATCATATCTGGGAAGGCCTCTGTAGTCTTGGTGGCCACACTTGAGGGAGTACGGATTTATACCTATTCACTCTATTTTTTAATTTTATTTTTATTTTTTTAAGTAGGCTCCAGGGAGGAGCCCAAAACAGGTCTCAAACTCATGACCCTGAGATCAAGACATGAGCTGAGAGCAAGAGTCAGATGCTTAACACACTGAGCCACCCCGGTGCCCCAGCACCTATTCACAGCTTCCTATCACTCTCATTAGGTCTTCAAAGAGCCACTGGGTCGAAGATTAAATTATCATAAATAAAGAATGTGGTGACAAATGTCAAAAGTTATCACAGCACTTCTCTTCCTATTTCTGTAGTTCTCAAGAAAATGTAGGTGATTAAAGAAGTTTGATTATATCTGCAACAAAGAGAGGCTTCACTCCCCAAATGTGTATATGAAACCAGCGTGTCAGGTGGACGCACGTGTGGGTACACATGTGTGCCAGATAAGTTTTCGATTCCATCGAAACAGAATATAAAGTTTGGATGTTTATCTTTCTTCCCCACTTGCCCTCATGCCTGTCTCTCTTCTCTCGTTTTACTTACCCCTTTTTTTAGCCCTGTATACATCAGGACTAGGGATATTGGAAGCTAATGATGATGAGTGTGGATGGCTGGAGAGTAAACAGAATTGTCCCTGGAAAAAAGTGATTAGGATCAAGTATAGTGCATCTCATGACTCCTTAACAAGAACCAGCAGGTTGTTATAATTCCAAGTGCTTTTCTAGATAAAGTCAATGGAAACATACTCTACAGAGAAAATTCAGGAACCTGGGTACAGAAGGAAAATCATACATACATACATAAATGTCCTTCACTACAATAACGGACTCACCATTTCCAGGGTCCCTCTAGTCTAGTTCTGTGAAGTCTTACTCGGAAATCCACACGTCTGGGACCTTAGTCACTAGCAGGACAGCCACCAGACACAGCAATTGTTGTCGACTGCCGGTAGGAAAGTGTGAATCCTTGTGAATCGTTGCCGCAATGAACCGCACAGAAAGCCATGAGCAATCAGCCCTAGAACACAGAGCATGATGGGATGTTTGAGTCTGAAATGCCCTTCTAGAATATCTTTGGACAACGCCCTGTTTTACAGATGCCCAAGCCTAACCACTGTCTGCTTGGGTGGAATTGAGAACTTGTCAGAGGAGGGTGCACATGGCAATCAATCAGCATAGTTTCATGAGATGTTTCAAAACCTTCAAGTTCTTCTGCTTCCTTGCTTGTGAATTGAGATATTACTAGGAGTTGAATCACTTTGGTCACCCTAGGAAAACCTCATTTATGGCATTATGATGTAATCAGAATTAATTGCCCCTCTTTAAACCATGAACACAGGCTTACCTATATTCTGGATATGCTCTGCTCGCCCTTCCACATCCCCTTTCCCCACACTGCTCTGTACCCCCGGAAACGGACTCTTGTTCACGGAGACAGCCGGACTTCCGTGCCCTTGGATTTCAGGCCAGGTCTGGCTAAGACAGTGGGTATTAGCTAGAGATAAGAGAGTTGGAAAACAGAAGGACAGTCTGCTCCTGCAAGACCGGGGCACTCCCTTCTAGGTTTCCCTTAAACTCTGCCACACCTTTATGAACAGTCCTTTTGCTAAATGCTCTTTAATTACCCCCCTCTGTTTCCTATTAGAATTCTGACTGACATACTATTTTATCTCCTGCTATTAACCCGTATGTTCCTGGCCCATAGTGGGCAGAGAGTTCAGTGAGGACAGAAACCCTTCTGGCTGTTTCCAACTGGGAGGAATTGAACACAGTGATTTACAGAATCTTTGGAGGAAGAACCTAGGAAACCTTGCTGGTGTTCCTAAGATCATGAGGCTAGACATTCCTCAAAACAGCCGCCAAAGCTCCCAGAAGCACTTAAGTGTATGAATCACATTAGAATGCCCCAAACCTCAAATCAGCCAACTTCCTGCCCATGTGCCTGCTGATGTTGGAGGAAACAATACTTTCAGCTTCTCATCCACCTTCCAAATTTTAGACGGTGCCACTAGTTAGCAGTCTCACCGAAAATCTTCCTTTCAAGGGATTTGGGAGAATATCATTCCCTGGCTTCTTCTGGGAGAGCAGGGAGTACGGACAGAGAAGAGAGTGATGCTGAGCCGGCAATACAGAATCCACACCATGAGCACTCAGTAAATATTGTACTTACCTTGGAAAACTTACTTAATATCCTTGGGCTTCAGTGTCCTTATCCTTAAAATGAGGGATACTAATAATAACTAATACCCGTCTTTAAGTGGTCGAGTACAGATTAAATAAGTAATACATATAAAATACTTCTAAACGAGTGAGGAAGAACAGCAGTTCTAAACTTTTTTTTTATGCCATGCATCCTTTTTGGCCATCTGGTGAAGCTTATAGATGTCCCTTCTCAGAAGATAATGTTTTGAAAGTAAAAATAATAAAAAAAGATTCAAAGGAAATCAATTATATTTAAATACAATAGTCAAAAAATGTTTAACTGTGATGTAGTAACACACACATTAAATAACAATCTAGTGGCAGGTCTTGTAGCTACTGTGATTTCAAAGACGTGTTCGGCATAAATGATATTCCACACTATCTACAACATCTGATCTGTGGTGTGAAAATATCTGAACTCTGTTGGTGACAAAATCATTGGGACTACTTAACACTACTCTGATTCATTTCCTACATCTGTAATTGAATGGCATGATAAATTTCAGTGAGACTAGTGAAAATAAGGTGTAATTATTTTTCCCATTCACATCCATGAGATTTCAGAATTAGAGAAGTTAATGCTCCCAGTAGAAATTGTGGGACCCTCTTGGATAGCTGAGAACACGGAATGATCCCCCCTTGGATCTCACCTCTTCCTTGGGGTGCACAAGCTCACTTGTCCTCCCAAAGACCCAGATTGGCAATCATCCCTCCCTCTCTTCCTACTTCCACTGGTCTTCTCACCCCACAGGGCACACTTCCCACAGAGGAGAGAGCTTGAAAAACCTATCAGCCAACTAACCAGCTCACAAAACTTTGGGCTGCATCAACAATCATAGGAAAGCATTCAGAGACAAATGGGAACACTGTGATACAATGTTAAACACTGAAGCCAAACAGTGAAACAGGCAGAGCAGAAAAAGGATCCAGAAATCCCCACACATGGCTCTGGCCGGCCTGTGTTAAGATAATGGTGACAACAGGAGCTCAGGGGAATAACCCAGCTTGAGTGTTGGACACATTTGGAATGCAATCCTGGCTCTGTCACTGACGAACTCTGCCTTGGGGCAGATGACTTCATGTTGCCAAGCCTCAGTCCCCACCTGCAAAATGGAGACAATGGTACTAACCACAGAGGGTTTCTGTGAGGATTAAATTATGTAAGCCATGGGAAAGGACTCAGCACAGTGATTGATACTGAATAAGCGTTCAGGGAACGTTAACTTTCAGAAGTAGCGCTACTACGTAAATTCTTTCCTGCGTTGTTTCTGGGGTTGGGTGGGCAAAGTGTCCTTATGTAGCCTGTCAATGTGCTGCTCAGTTAGAATCCTGACTCTGCTGAAGGGAATCAGGCAGTAGGCTCACACTAACTGCTTCAAATGCATGATAAGACCGGAGAGCCAGTCAGTGGGTGTCCTTCCCTAAAAGCCAAGTGTCTAACAAAAGTAATGGCCTATTGCAATACTTCAGTCACGGGGCTGAGTGACTCCATTTTTGCTCCGTGTTGGACTTGTAAAATCCTGTCATAGCTGTCTGCTTTGCAAATAGAGTTCGGGCCACTGCCAAACTCTGAAATAAGATGCTCGGCAACTTTACTGCAGCTGTTCACTTCAGTTAGCGCGTGTCAATGCAAGTGAGGTCTATTATGGTTCGGTGATTTTCCATCTCTTGTCAGACAGCACAGCCTTCTCCTGGTTCCCTCTCCCTTGTGGCTCCCGGACTTCTTAAACAGAATTTTCTTAACACTTTGCTCTGTTTCTGTTTCCCTAGTGCCTTCCTTCTCTTTTTCCTTTTGAATGTTTTATGACAAACTGGTAACAAGTCTGAACACTGTCCAGAAGATGAAAGGCGTGCACACTTAGGAACAGAAAAATACACATAGTCCTTCCAAAACACAGAGTTTCGAGCCTAAAACTTTAATCCCTGAGAAACTATTGTTTACTTTCCCAGCATTAATTAAGGTAATAAATTTACCAGCTTCCCAGCTAATAATCTGTCGTCTAAGACACGGTCCAAAACAAGTTCCCAGATGAAGTGAGAAATTTGCAAAGTAAGGCCTGGGACCCATTGCCTGGGTGGTATCAAGCAGTATCTGAGAGCCTTTGTCTTAGGTACGCATTGAAACTTTGAGCCCACTTTAAAATGACACAGGTGACCACTAGGGGAGACAAGGGGCCTCATGGCAGCACCCCAAAGTTGCAAGAAGGTAAAGCCAAAAAACTTCAGGACACATAGGAAGAGAGTATTGTCTAGAGGCTCTCAAAGAACTATGCATTTGTATAACATAATTACGTAGATTTTGATGAGATATATTTCTTTGTTTCCTTAATGATTCAAGCACATTGAAATTATTTGAGTCAGTTTAGAGTAGAGAGAACTGAAGCTTAGAGAGGTTCTGATCTGTCCAAAGTCACGTGTTAAACATGGCGGAGCCATGTCAGTTTCTTTATTATTGCCCCAAGGAGAAAGTGAAAAATCCTATTGGATTTAATTAGCCTGGGTGGTTGCATAATTCAAGTAAGCCACTTTCCCAGAGCTCCTATCTACAGCACTCTGCTTATGTGCAACAGAAGGCAATCCATCAGAACAGGAAAGCCTTGGAACTCATCATCACCCACACAGCCACTTCCCAAACAGCAGAGCAGACGTTGTGAATTTGGATTTATTCTCAGAGTACCTTTACCTTAGTCCCCCAGACAGTTATCATCTATCAATTCAAATTGGCCCACATGAGATAAACCTATTTGCTATTTCAAACTAAGCCAGTGCTCATTCTGCCAAACGCCATGGATACATCCAAATGTAAAGGGGGGGGGATCTTCAAAAGAGGAACTACTTTAGGCTCTGCATAAAATTGTTCTATCATCATTTTTACCACAACAGTGGTTCTTAGGGACATAGATAACTGTCTAAATAGCCTATCTTTCTATCAGCCATGTATGGGAGGCCATCATATTTATCGAATCTTGACTATAACCTAGATGGAGATCTTCTCCCTTTCTCAAATGATTTTAGGCTCTCCGTGTGTGACACCATGGTAGAAGACCCTGCATGGGGGTGGGGGTCAATAAATGACTACTTATTGAATATGTACTCTATTCCAGGTACCCTTGTAGGAGTTGGAAATATAAGAGCAAACAGGATGAGATCTCTATTCTCATAAAGCTTACGTTTTGGAGGAGCAAGACAGCCATTAACCAAATAAAAAATAAATGTACAAGATAACTTCATTTTTGAAATGTGCTGCAGAATAAAATACCACCAGCTGTTTGTTACTTCTCATGCATCACTCTTAGCTGTGAGCAGTAAATGGCTTCACCTTACAGGCTTTTTAACTTCTGTTGACTTCTTTTTAACTACATGTAGTTAGAGCTGGAACCACCTCAGCCTGAAAATGATGTTCAGGTTGCACTTCATGGACCACCGTTAGCTGTTGGCAAGAAATGGCTTTACCTGACACTTCAACTTCTGCTGTTATTTGAAGTATGTTTGGTCAGAATCATCAGCAAGTAAATGTAAATTGCCCTTGGGCAAAAAGAAAGAAAGAAAACAGGGTGAATGTAATAGACCGTGCTCTGCAGACCACTCAGAGGAGATATTTGAACTGAGACCCTAATGATGAGTAGGGCTCAGTATCTGAAGATCTGGGAGCAAAGGGTTCCAGGCATACAGCATACAGCGAACGGGAGCCACAGTCCCGGCCCTGAGCATGCTTGGCAAGTTTTAGGACAAGGCAGACGGCCATGCCATCTGGTGCCAAGTGAGTAAGGGGAGAACAGTGTTAAGCCACAGACAAAGGGGCGGCAGGGCCAGATTATTTTAGTGCCATTGTAGGCTGTGGGGAGGAGCTTGCATTGATCTTGAGTTCATTTTCAAGTCTTTGGAGGGCTTTCAGTGGAAGAGAGACGTGGAGTGATTGAAGTGTTTAGGAAGTCCGTTAAGAATGAGGCCCGGCTGCTTCCCGCTAGGAGTTGATAAACTACATCACTAACTACGATTCAAGGCAGTAACTAAAGGGTGAGTTGCAAGTGCTGAGGTAGATCGTGTACAGGCTCCCGCCGCCTCCGGAATACATGCGCCAGGAAGATGGTGTTCCAGGGTGTGCTGCAGTTAGACTCCAAAAGCAGCAGTTTAGCATTAAAGGGTAAAATTATCTGGAGTCTTTGAATTCAAAGGGGGAAATAGTCATTTTTTTAAAAATGCAATCGGTAACTTTCAGAGAGAATGATAAAATCTTTCAATTCTTCAGAAAGGGCTTGTGTGGTACAAGTCCCGACATCCAATCTTTTATCTCTTTGATTTGTGGAAAAGAGGAAGCATAATACCTGAGCATTTTATACTCAAAGCAATATCTCTTCTTTTGTGTTTGCTGATGGGAGCATTAAGAAAGGAATGTTTGAACTTTTTAAATGCAGTTAATAAAAAGTAAAGTCTTTCTTTTTTTTTTTTTTTTAAAGTAAGGTCATTATTGATGCAATGCCCTTGATCCAGGAGCTTGTAATGCCCATAGGGAACTTTTCTGAGGTCAGGATCTCTGAGTTCTGGCTGTTGCTCTGTGACCTTGAGTAAACATTTCCACTTGGGGACTTGGTGTTGGTTACTCACAGCTAAATAAGGAGGCTGACTTAGACCATCCCTAAGTTCCGCAGTACTACCTTTCACTCCCAGTGACCTGCTAACCCCTTTGCATCCGGGTCCATTTTTAAAGTCCACCTTGTTGACAATTGAAAAACAGGATAGAAGGCAACTGAATTTGGGAACTTGAGATATCCTGGGATTTAGAGAAGGAACTTTGTAATATCCCTCGTGGGGCTTTGGGACCCTCATAAAGAGGAAGCAGACCATGCTTATGCCAACTATTTGTGACCTCCATGAATATTGTCGTTAACTTGCTTCTCATGTTTGAATATGAGAGGCTTATAAAAGAATATAAGAGCTGCTTCAGAAAACTCATGATCCATCTTAGAAGATAAGACAGAAACAGGTGACAGGTGAAATAATATGGTGCGAGGTGAGTAATGTGATGCGCCACAAGGAATTACATGATAAATTTTTAAATGAGAAAAGTATGGAGCAAAATAAATGCAGGAAAAACTGAGCTCCTAACTTCTGAGGGATGTATTCATTTATCTATTCAACTTGTTAAATCATTTAACAAATAGTTATTGTGTGCTCACTCTGTGCCAAGAGCTCTTCTGCTAGGTGCTGGGGAGGAGAGAGAGGACGTGGGCATGCTAGACCCCACGTCAATAATTGCAGTCTTTCAGGGGCACTCAGAGCTGCGCGAGCATCCTATTTCTCCTCTCTTCCATTTGCCACCAGAATGATGTGCACAGCTTAACCTGTGAACTGAGGCCATCAGAATTTCCTGCAGCTTCTCCCAAGATGTGCAGAATTAGAGAACTATCAAATTATCAGCTATGTAGTACCTTTCTCCTGTTCCCTACAGAGATCACATATCTTCGGTTTGAATGCCTCTGAGGACAAAAATCTTACTTTATGAGGTGTCCATCCCACTATTATAGGGTGATGGCAGTTATCTGTACTTTCTTCACACTGAATCCTTCATCTCTGTGCCTCCTTCATACAGTCCTGTGCCTGTTTATTAAAAACCGAGGGCTCACATTCCAAAGGCAGCCTTGCGGACTTTCTTCTCTGCTGGGACCAAAAAAACTTTTTTTTTTTTTAATTGAAGTATAGTTGACACACAATGTTACATTAGTTTCAGGTGTACAACACAGTGATTCGACAACTCTAGATTATGCTGTGCTCAGCCCCAGCATAGCTCCCATTTATTACCATACAACAGGGTTAAAATACCATTGACTCTGCACTTTCTGTCCCCATGACTTACTCATCCATAACTGGAAGCCTGTACATTCCACTCCCCTTCACCCATTTTGTTCACCTTCCCAGTGCCTTCCCTTCTGGCAACCTCAGTTTGTTCACTGTATTTATGGGTCGTTTTCAGCTTTTTTATCTGTTTGTTTTGTTTGCTTCTTAGATTCCCCATATAAGTGAAATTATAGGGTATTTGTCTTTTTCTGTCTAGTTTCACTTAGGATGATGCCCTCTATGTCCATCCATGTTGTCAGAAATGGCAAGATCTCATTTTTTATGGCTCAGTAGTATTCCACTGGGTGTATATACCACATCTTTTTTATCCATTCACCTATTGGTAGACACTTGGGCTGCTTTCAGGTCTTGGCTATTGTGAAAAATGCTGCAATAAACCTAGGGATGCATATCTTCTTGAATTAGTATTTTTGTTTCAAAGAAATATTTTTAAACAGTGCAATATAAAAGGAATAACAGTATTTTAAAGATATAGTTTAATTAAGCTACTTCATTATCTTCCAACATACGTAATTACATAATAGGTGGGGTACAGGTGAACTGTTTCAAGCTTCCTTAAGTTCTATTTTTTTTAATTATTTAGCATAGACTACCAGTTCATTCTTTATTTGTCACACAAGGGGGTATTCAATTTAATAAATAAAACATATACTTATATTAAAGTCAAATTCCCAGATTTAAAAGGTGACTTTGAATTTCAGAAGCTATTTCCTAGAAGTTTGTCTTAGATCCTGCTTTCATTAGCTCAAATAGGTGACTTTGGCAGTCATTAAAAGTGACTATTTGCATAGTGATTTTCCAGTAAGCTACAATTCCAAGCTCTTGGTGACCGCTGGAGCCTTGAAATATATCTATAAAAAATCATTTACATATTTTCAGAAATTTCTCACCTTGAGCCACTTAAATTTACATCTTATAATGACTTCCATGGCAAAGCACTCTTCCCTTTACTAAGTCACTATCTTTTACGTTGCAGCACCCTGCTGCAAGCTTGTGGTGAACAATCCCCATTGTTACAAGGGACTGACACCCAAATCAGTGGGCCCAGGGCCTTGATTGGCTCTCATAGCTTATATGTCCAGGATGCAGGGACAGTTGCTCATCCAGAGGCTCAGGGGCTCACACCATGTCCTCAGGACTTGGTCTCACTCTCTTCATCTCTCAAGGCATCTTCCTCTGGGATGACTCCATACTCAGGCCGTTACCCTTCTTGGAAGCAAGGGGATCCCTAGCATCTCCAGGCTTACCTTGTCCTCTAAGCTGTGCCAGAAGAGATAACCACCACCCTAACAGTCCACAAAAATCCTATGGTTTAATCCCATTGGCCTACATGGGGGTATATTCCTATTTCTGGACCAGTTCCAGCTTATTCCAGGGTGGTAAACCATGCTGATTGGCCAGGTCTGAGCCAGAAGGTCACAGTGGAGCAGGGTTTGGGGGTGAAGTGAGGTCAGCCCCTTGAACCTAGCAATTACTTGGACAGAGAGTGAGTAAGAAGATTTCTGGAAGAAAACTGGGGAGTGGATGTATGGCAGGCAAAAACAGTAGATGTCCGCTGCTGAAACCTTTTGCTGATGCAAGTTTCATAATTTTTTAATTACAAGAGAGGATCTTTCAGGTAGGGAGATAAATGAGCACTGACCTTTGTATTTAGCTAGGTCTTGGCAGAACTTGGGACAGAATCAAGATACGGACTTCTAGTCTAATTGACCCTTCAGAAATGTTTCTTTTTTAAAAGCCAGTCACACAATTTGTGGGGTCCAGGAAAAAAATGAACATGTGAGGGCACTTGTTCAAAAAATTCAAGACCATCATAAGCAGAACATTAAGTGAAGGGCACAGATCACACTGCCAGGAAGTCAGCCCTGGTCGGCCAGCACCATTCCTTGTATGCAGGGCCCAGTGTTTGTCATCACACTGGCATGCAAAGAACTAGAAGACATTACCTTGAACTTCCCCCAGCTTTCTACCTAGTGTGGAGGTGGAAGAGTCTAGATCTGCTACAGGGTGAATATTATCTTGGGCTAAATAAAAAGGGTTAAGATTCCATAAAGAGAGAACAGATAGTCCCACTCCATGTTGCTCAGGTCCCATTTCGGTATTGGATTTGGTTCTAGCTACTATATCCCTTAAGGACATTTTAAAGAGATTCGAAACCAGGTCATACACCTATATACCAGGGGTTTGTTTTATTTTCTGCTGTTTTCGTGTAAGCGTCTATTAGGGATTGCATTGCCCCCAAAACTAATGTTGAAACCCTATTCCTCCATCTGACTGTATTTGGAGATAGGGTCCTTAAGGAAGTAATTAAGGATAAATGAGGTCATAAGTGAGGGACCCTAATGCCAGGAAGAGAAGGCACCAGGAGCGATGAGCACACAAAGAGAGGCCATGTGAGGAAATAGCAGGAAGATGGTTGTGTGCAAGTCAAGAAGAGAGCCTCCAGGAGAAACCAACACTGACAGTGCCTTGATTTTGGACTTCCAGACTCCAGAACTGTAAGAAAATGAATTTTGTTGTTTTACCCAGTCTGTGGTATTTTGTTATAGTAGCCTGAGCAGACCAATACAGCATCCAATAAATATTTGTTTAATGAATAAGACAACTACTTAGAGAAATACTTAGAGAAACTGGGTAACCCAGAGAAGAGATTTAGAAGTATTAGAATTATCTGAGAAAGAAGGAATGTGTTCTCTATATCCCTAGAGGGAAGACTGAAGGCCAATAATTGGCAGTTGTAGAAAAGTAGGCATTAGCTCAACATAAGGAAGAATTTAACAGCTAGATTTTATTAGGATTCCTCCAGGAAGAATATTATCATGGGCTTCTAGAGTTTAATAGCAGCACTAAGGGAGTCCAGTTGAAGGGAAAAGCTCAATGTGAGGCTCTTTCAGAAAGGAAATGGAGGGTCAAATTTGCCTCCCTGGGTTGGTTACTGCAAGATATTCTAGAGAGAGGATCCCTTCTGAAATTTGGGAGTGGGGGGCAGGAACTTAAGGTTGTCTATTTCTTAACAGAATAGTGGGTAATAAATCAGTTTGCAAAGGAAGTCATCAGAGCTGAGATTGGTCTATTTAAAACTGTGACATTATAAACTAATTATAAGGCAAGTTTTTGAAAAGTATTCCTCAAGTACTTGGCAGAATTTACCTATTTGCCCTATATTTGGAGATTTACTAATAGTTCATAAAGAGAAATCACTGTACTACATGGATATGAGTACATTTCCGCAAACACACACCTGCTATTGAGATATTTCCTTGAGGGTACTTAGCCGTTAATTCTAAAATCGATATCTAAATTGCTGTGCTATTGGAGGAAGTAGTATCAGTTTATCTGGTGATGGCAAATAGAGCAGAGTACAGTTCACAGGGGAAACCAGTTCATCTCTTCAGAGCCTGCTACAACCATTAATGATACTGAAATCTGACACTAACCACTGCTGGTGAGGAAGAAAATGAGCTACAAGAACATGTAGCATAGCCAAATCAATTCAGGTGAGGCCAGGATTTCCCCACAAGTCACTTGGATTAATCTCATTGTTGCTGAGTCCAGAAAACGCAACTAACCAGGCTTCTCTTTTTTTCTAGCACCGTCAGACCTTCTGGGGCAGTGCTAGGCAATTAATAGAATGTGAACCATATATACAATTTTAATTATTTTCATAGCCACATTAAAAAAACTAAAAGAAACAGGTGAAACCAATTTTGACAAGATATTTTATTTCACCCAGTGTATCCAAAATATTATCATTTCAACACATTATTAATATAAAAAATTCAAATAAGATATTTTATTTTTTTCCCCAAGCCTTAGAAATCTTGGATGTATTTTACTTACAGCACATCTCATTTTGGACTAACTTCATTTCAAGTGCTCAGTAGCCACATGTGGTTAGTGGATACTGTACTAGACAGTGCAGAGTAAGAGTACTGGGTTCCAAACTTGTTTTTTTTTTTTTTTTAAAGATTTTATTCATTTGAGAGAGATAATGAGAGAAAGCATCAGTTGGGGAAGGTCAGAGGGAGAAGCAGACTCCCTGCTGAGCAGGAAGCCCGATGCAGGACTCGATCCTGAGACTCCAGAATCATGACCTGAGCCGAAGGCAGTCGCTTAACCAACTGAGCCACCCAGGCGCCCTCCAAACTTGTTTTATGGTATATGCCTATTAGGAAAAATATGAACAAATGAATTGTGTTATAAATTTGATAAATACATTCTAAAACACAAATCAAATGAGATACAAATAAAAATACAAGGATGTGTCATGAATTTATAATAAAATCCATGTATACAATTTCTAAAGAAATAAACATGCCTCTGTTAGGATTCCCGTTCACTTTTTTCCTAGTAGGCATATCTTTAAAATTTTTATTGAGTGGTAATTCCAAAATTCTATCTTATTAACATAACTAGTATTACTAAATATGATGTGACAAAATAAGCCTCATTAAAATTGAAAATCTTGATTTGACATTTGTAAGATTTGTAACTTAGCAATTCAAAGGTCTATTCCTAGTGCATTTTATTTTGACACTTGGTTTTAATGGCTGTCAAAGCTGAAAAACATGGTATCTCCCAAAGATAAATAGATCTTAATTGAAGAAGCACATTATTTGCTGCACTTGAAATCATACTCCTTTTTCAGTCCCATCCACCCATTATGAAAAAGTCTTCTCAATAATTTAACATGTAAATTTCTACTTGCCTGATGTCATGTCATGGTATTTATTATTGAAACCTAATCTAGCAAATAACATGCATCCAGACATGCCAGAAACATTTGTACTTTTATCTTAGCTCTAGAACAAAAGCCCTATCATGAATCATCTGTTCTAGACATTGTTTCTTATAACCTTCAGCAATCTATTCTGCGTACATCCAGAAGTGTTTTACTACTGTGGCATGATGAAAATATACATACTTGGTCTTTGTCCCCAGTTCCTGGTACAGATTTCCTAAAACCATTGGAATTTTCTGAGTGATAGGAATATATTTTGTTACTCATAGTAATTGCATTTCTGATTATACCTGAGTTTAAGCTAATGAAGTGAACAAGGGCAGTCCCCCTAGGTAGTTTCACGAGGGAGGTGGTTACCAGAAACCCCAAATGTTTAATGAGAGGATTGAAACTTTCAGCCCCACCTCTCAAACTCTGGAAAGAGAAGAGTGGGCCAGAGATTCAGTTCAAGCACCAATGACTTAACCTATCATGTGTGTGTCATGAAACTTATTCAGCAAAAATTCTTACACAGTGAGGTTCAGGGATCTTCTGGATTGGTAAACACCAAAGGCATGCTAGGAGAAAGCATGCCCTGAGAAGGCTTGGAGGCTCTATGCCTCCCTCACTCTTATCTCTTCAAATTGGCTGATGCTGAGCTATACCCTCCTGCCTCATACCTTGTTCTGTGCATCTCTTCCATGTGGCTGTTTCCGAGTTGTATCATTCATAATAAAATGGTAAATGTAAATAAAGCATTTTCACGAGTTCTGTGAATCATTTTATTGAATTATCGAACCTGAGGGGGAATCATAAGAACCCCAAAATTTGAGGTCAGCAAGACAGAAGGGCAGGTAGCATGGTCACCCTATCTGTGGCTGATGTCTGAAGCAGTCTTGTGAATTGAGCCTACAACCTGTGGGGTTTGTGCTACTTCTTGAGTAGTTAGTGTCTGAATTAAATTGAATTGTAGAACTACAATATACCTGTGTAACTTCCCGTAAATGAGTAAACATATTTCTCAGTATCTCTATCAACCAATACTGAGAGAGATAGGTTGGCAAACTTGACATTTTTACTTAAGTGGAGTTTAGGGGAATAGTCAAACTTGCTTATCTAGTGATGACAGTGTGCTGGGTATGAGGAAATATGAAGAGAAACTTCCATTCCTATTGGTAATGCTGTATGAGTTAGGTTCTTGAAAAACTTCCTCATTCATTTCAGAAATATATTATTAGGTGATTGATTGCTTTGTTCTTGGCTTTATGGTAGATGTTGACCATATAGTGATGAAAAATATGCTCCCTATTATCAGGGGGATTTCTTTCCCTTTATCATTCACATCAAGGAAACAAATGTGGGGCTGAACAGAGAAAGATTGAGATCCATTTTAGGAAGACAGTGGCCTTGAAAGTCTTCTTTGGGAAAGTTGCCTTTTTTTTAAAGATTTTATTTATTTGTATGGGGGGGAGGAGGAGCAGAGGGAGAGGGACAAGCAAACTCCGTGCTGAGCACAGAGCCCTATGTGGAGCTCGATCCCAGGACCCTGAGGTCATGACACCAGCCAAAACGAAGAGTCCGATGCCTAAACAACTGAGGCACCCAGGTGCCCCTGGGAAAGAAGCATTTAAATTGAGACCTAATGATGTACTCTATACTGGCTAATTGAACATAATAATAAAATATAAAATAAAATAATTATAAAAAATAAATAAATTGAGACTTAAAACAAAAATCAAGAGTTCCATTTTGCTTATATTAATTGTGAGATGCCTATGAGACATACAGGTGGAGAAGAATAATAACATCAAATGGAATATGTGGATAAAGGTTAGAAGAAAGGTTTGGACTAGAGATAGAAATTTGGAAGTTGCTAGCATAAACATGGGATTTAAATCTTTAGAAATTAATATAATACCCTCTGTCTACTGCAGGAGGGTAGGACTGAGCCCTGAGGACCACAAGGAATAGAGATCTATTTGGTATGCAGGAACCAGCAGTCATACTGAGAATGAATAGCTTGTGATGTAAAAGGCAAGCCAGGGGACAATATCATCATGAAAGCTGAAAGGGGAGAGTACGCATGAAAGAAGAGACTGTTAGACCGGAGCCTGTTGCCGGTGCCACCAAACTGAGAACACTGCTTCGGCAAAATGGAAGTCACTGGAGACCTTGACAAGAGCAGTTTCAGTGGCGCAAAGGAGGAGAAACTGGATTGTTAATAAATAAGACTGAGGTGAAGGTTAGAAAGTGGGGTCAGCATGTGTAAATAACACGTTTGAAAAGTTTAATATAAAAGGGAACAGAGAAATGTGTCTGTGCTCATGAGAATATGAGGGGTCAAGGGAAGGTTTTTGGTTTTGTTATTTGTTGGTTTTATGATGGGAGATGTCAGAGTATGTTTGTTTGCTGAGGAAAACGAGCCAGTAGAGAGGAAAGAGAGAGACTCGTGTAGGAAAAGGGGTGAAATATGCAGCATGAGGGGAGGGGCTGGCTTTGAGAGGAGGAGGAGGAGGGACCGACCCCTATGGTGACTGGAGGGAAATAGGAGTGGATTCCAGATTGTAAGGGTAAGTCAGTTTGGTCCTTTGGTTGTTGAAAGATGAGGAAGTTTTTCCTAGTGACTTCTAACCTCTCAAAGCAACAGGAAGGTGCTCATCACCAGTGGAAGAAAAAAATGTGGGAACTATGAGAAGATGGGAAAAGGCGTGAAGTGGTATTCTCAGAAAATGGGAAATGCAATGTACTCAAGAAACTGTAGGATTACTGTTGTGCATTGAGTGCCTTGTGGGGATATGTATGAATTAAAGTGAAAATAGCTCCATTCGTGAGGTTATCTGGGAACATTCATCTGCTCAGCTGATGTTCATCTGGGCTGATATTTTTCCAGCAGATGGAGAAGGGAATGATGGACATTGGAGCTAAGTGGATTTGTAAGGGAGTTGTTATAATGATAGATTACAGAATCAAGACTAAATAAGATGGCAAATGAAGCCAGGAGTACCTTTTTTGTGTGTGTGTGGGGGTGGGAATGGGGGCATTATGTTCTGTCCTGTAAATTTACTGCAATATAAAGGGACTGACCTTAATCAGTTGGTGAGCCAAAAATTTAAATAACAAGATGGTAGGTTGGCCTATCCAGTGCTGTGCACCTACCTGGTGTTTTTCTTTTCTCTGCAGTGGTTGGCTTGAAAATTTATTTAACTTATTTAATTCTATCGGTACTTGTTAACCTAATTGCTTGCCATTGGTTTTCCCCAGTTGCTTCAAGGTGAAGCCTTCATTTCTGTTATTTAAATAATGCCTCTGAAGTAAGACTCCTTTCTTTCCTTACAAGAGCATTTAATTCAAGATCATCTCAAAGTCAGTCATTTTCACCTTTTCCACTTCGTATTTAATGTGAAGAACCAACAGAGCCAGGTGGAGGAAGACAGATCGACCGCACTGCTCTTAAACAACCTTGGTATTAGCCAGGCTATCTTATACCTCAGTAGCCCATTTATAGTCTCTGTCAGCAAATAAAGTGCTTGAGGCATTCCAATGAAAACACACACCTGTGACTCACGTCTGAATGAAACCCTTCAGTGCCATATGGTTTGCTTCTCAGCATAAATCATGTCTAACTCCTTGTATGCTTTGAAGGTCATCAAGTTTAGACTTTGGTTGTTCTGCAAAGGCAGGTGAAAATATAAATGGCTTGGTGATCAATTATTTTTAAAAACTTCTGTTTTCACAATCTCTAAGACCTGAGCTTTGACTTCATTTAAAAAATGAGAAGAAAAGTATAAATATCATTTTGAGTCTGGTCCTATTCAATCACATGCAGTCAAAAGATCCACTCTTGCACAATGCTGCCGGTATTGCATTGAAGTCATCCACAAATATCCACATTGACCATGGCCTTCATTCTGACCTGACCTAGCATGTGCTTTGTTCCTTAAATATCCTTACCTTTCATTTCTCTCTTTTGCATGGCATCTGGCATATTTACCTGGCCTCATCTTTTTGCTTTTTTCTTCAGCCTCAATCAGACTCTCCCTCTGGCCATGTTACGTTTGGGACATCCTGACTAAAAGCATCCTCTTCTGGTTGAAGTGGCCTCTGGAAGCTTAGATATTGATGTGGAACCTTCAGAAACAGACCATCTGTGCCTAGTCAATACTTTCAGTCACCTGCTGGAACGACAGGTAGCAAGTCTTGTATGTCTGACAGGAGCCAGTCCTCTATGTACAGGCCCATCTGTCCTAAAGAAGCCCCAAGAATAGTACTTGCCACACTGAAACATTTCAACAAATAGTTAAATACGTGATAATAGGTAATACAGAAACACCATTTCCTGGGGCGCCTGGGTGGCTCAGTTGGTTAAGTGTCTGCCTTTGGTTCGCGTCCTGATCTCAGGATCCTGGGATCAAGCCCCACATCAGGCTTCCTGCTCAGTGGAGAATCCGCTTCTCCCTCTGCCTCTAACCCTGCTTGTGCGCATTCTCTCTCAAATAAATAAATAAATAAATAAATAAATAAATAAATAAATAAAACCTTTTTAAAAAAACCCATTTACTATGTCACAATATTTCCTATATCTAGTATTGTTGGGTGATTTATATATTTAACATTCAAAATAACCCCATGAGAGAGGTATTATTATACCTTCCTGCTTATGTTAATACAGTATAGGAGGTTTGACTCAGCCTTCCCCTGCACCCCATTTTTGTTGAACGAGGAGACTGATTTTTCAGATGGGTCTGAGACTGATGACTCTAACCATAGCATCTACTATAGCACTCCCATTCCTAGCCCTAAGCAGTAGAGCAAGTGCTAGACTCCGAATCGCATCAGGTATCTGGGAACCTGAGACCCAATATAGATAGCTAAAATGCATACAGCATTTTCTGTAAGCCAGGGCCTGTGCAGGCGCTTTTCATGCATGGTCTCATGAAATCCTCACTGCCTCTTCTTGGTATTGTCCTTCCAATTTTTGAATGAGTCATGTAAGGCTGTAAGAGGTAAATGACTGATCCAAAAGTTACCCAGTTAGTAAGCAGTAGAGTTTAGACTCAGACTCAGGCCTGTCTGGCTCTGAAGCCAGTGCTCTTAACCACTGTACTTTCCAAAGGAGTGAAACTTTATATTGCAAAGTCACGTATCAAGACACCTTCATGTTGAACTTTTACAAAAGCTCAGTTGATCATATATTTACCTAGGATACTGCCTTAAAAGTTCTTATTGTTTGGTCAAAGTTGAGGAGTTGATTTAGACATTGCCTTGACAGTTAATAATTCCCTTTCCTCTCCCAAATGTTGTCAATTCTGAGAAAAAGGAATGGAGTTTTTCACATACACAAGGGAAACCTTCTCTGAGGTGGAAATGGGGCCATTGTTTGATGCTACTCATTGATTGGTGTGAACTTTCCTTCCAGTCTTAATGTGAGTTATGGCTGGGAACTGAGATGTCTGCAACATACTCTGAAACTTTTTTGGTAAGAGAAAAGCAAACCTGTCAACTGAAGTTCTGAGTCTCGGATATAAGGGCTTCCTCTAGAGTGAATGGGCTGCCTGACTGTCCCATCTCAATGGATCAGGCTCTTTTGCCTGGTTTTCATGACCATCAGAACTTACCTCTTTCCAGTCTGTCCAATTCTAGTCCAAGTCCAAAAAGTCCAAATTTTTGGTGATCCAGCAGGCCAGTCCACACGTCTCTGCCTCTATTCATGTTGTTGCCTTCTTTTTTTTTTTTTTTTAAAGATTTATTTATTTATTTGAGAGAGTGAGAATGAGAGAGAGAGTACGTGAGAGGGGTGAGGGCCAGAGGGAGAAGCAGGCTCCTCGCCGAGCAGGGAGCCCGATGTGGGACTCGATCCTGGGACTCCAGGATCATGACCTGAACCGAAGGCAGTTGCTTAACCAACTGAGCCACCCAGGCGCCCTGTTGTTGCCTTCTTGTCTCCCTCCCACCCACTTCCACAAACCTGCCTGGCTCTAGCTCCAACCATGATCTCACCTACCCCATAAAACTGTAACCTGATTTGTGTACTGACTAGGGGCAATAAACTTTGGGATGCAGATGATCTGAGTTCAAATTTCAGAGACTCCACGTACTATGTGCCATTGAGTACACTGTTTAATTTTCGAGCATCATTTTCTTTATCTAAAATATAGTGAACAATCAGACCTACCTAAGGAGTTATAAGAATGAAATGAAATACTGCATGTAGAACACTTAGCTCAGGGCCTGGGGATTAGCAAGTGATTTTTTTAAAGATTTTATTTATTTATATATTTATTTGATAGAGAGAGCACAAGCAGGGGGAGCAGCAGACAGAGGAAGAGGGAGAAGCAGACTCCCAGCTGAGCAGGGAGCCTGACGTGGGGCTCGATCCCCGGACCCTGGGATCATGACCTGAGCTGAAGGTAGATGCTTAACCAACTGAGCCACCCAGGCGCCCTAGCAAGTGATTTTTAAATGTTACTTACATTTATGCTCTCCTCTAGCCTTTATTCTAAGCTGTACTGTCAAAGAAAAGTGAAAGATTTGTAATATTCATTTGGGTGTGTGCTGATAAGACGGGAATGGTTTTAGGAGACAGTCTATGATGACTTGTGTCCAAGAGGGCCATCAGCTAGCCCTTCATTCCTATACTCACCTGCTGTTCCACCAACTAAAGGTGAAATTCATTCCTCCCCCAATTCTTTGAACCTAATTAGCTTTAGGGACATTTGGCCAACAAAAGGAAGTAGAAATGACATTCTGGAGCTAACAAGAAGAGGTTCTTTGAAGTCTTGCAGCTTCTTCCCAGGTCTCTTGGAACACCTGTTTTTGGAACCATCACTCCAGGAAGAGTGAATACCATGTAAGGGTCCATGTAAGAAATGGTAAGAAAACCACTGTGTTGTGTGAGTCCCTAGTCATATGAAGAGGCTCAGGACACTAAGAAGACACAACGAGACTTATGAAGGGAGGCAGAGACAACAAGGAGCAGGAAGACTCCAGTCATATTGATGAAGACACCATCTTGGAAGTGGCTCCACCAGATCAAGCTACCCTAACTGAGACTCTGTAAGACATGAAACCATAAAACACTAAGAAAAAAAACATAAGGGAAAAGCTCATTGACACTGGTCTTAGCAATGATTTTTTGGATATGATATCAAAAGCACAGAAAATAAAAGCAAAAATAGGCAAGTGAGACTACATCAAAGTAAAGATTTTCTGTACACCTCTCTGAATGGCTTTTAGCAAAAAGACAAGGGATAAATGTTGGGGGTGGTGTGGAGAAAACCACTGTACACTGTCGGTGGAAATGTAAATTGGTATAGTCATGATGGAAAACGGTATGGAAGTTCCTTAAAAATAGAACTTTCATATGACCCAGCAATACCATTTCTGGGTATATATCCAAAGGCAACAAAATGAGTATCTTGAAGAGAAATCTGCACTCCTATGTTCATTGCAGCTTTATTCATAATAACCAAGATACAGAAACAACCTAAGTGTCCATCAATCGATGAATGGATAAAGAAAACCACACACATAAACACACACACACACACACACACACACACAGGAATATTATTCAGTCATAAAAAAGAAGGAAATCTTGCAATTTGTGACAACATGAATGGAATTGAAAGTCATTATGCTCAGTGAAATAAGCCATACACAGAAAGACAAATAGTATATGATACCATTTATATGTGGAATCTAAAAATGTCAGAGGAGGGGCACCTTGGTGGCTCAGTCACTTAAGCATCTGACTCTTGATTTTGACTCAGGTCATAATCTCAGGACTGTGGGAACGAGCCTTACATCAGGCTCCATGCTCAGCAGGGAGTCTGCTTGAGATTCTCTCTCTCCCTCTCTCTCTCTGCCCCTCCTTTCACCCTGCCTACACACACACACACATTCTCTCTCTAAAATAATAAATAAATAAATAATTTAAAAAGTGAAAAATTAAAAAGTTAGAGGAAGGAGAGAGTAGATTGGTTGCTAGGGGTTAGGGGAAATAGGGGGGCATTGGTCAAAGGGTACAAACTTTTAGTTATAAGATGAATAAAGTGTGGCATCTAATGTATAGCATAGTGACTCTGGTTAGTAATAGTCTGTTGTATATCTGAAAGCGGTCAAAAAAATAGATCTGGAGTAATTTTTACCACACACACATGCACACACACAACTATGTGAGGTGATAGATGTGTTAGCTTGATGGTGGTAATCATTTTACAGTGTATACATATCAAATCATGTTATACATTTTAAATATATACAGTTTCTATTTGTTAATTATACCTCATTCAAATTGGAAAAAACATATTTAGACAATTTAATTTTTTTAATATTAAAGAAGAAACAAGCCACTCAAACAAACTCTTCCAAAATTCCTGATCCACAAAGTTATTAGCAAAATAAAATGGTTGTTTGAAGCCACTGTGGGGGAAGTTTTTATGCAGCAATAGGTGATTGAGCCCCGTCTTAGCTTTTGGACGTTGGTATTGTGGAGGCAGTGTTGCCGGGACCTCTCCCGTGGTGCCTGGCATGGGAAACAAAACAGGCGTAGGTACCCACTTGTGACAGTCTAGCTTTTCTCCTGTTCTTAGGACCGGCCTGGGAGCTATCTCTTTGTTACGTAAATAGATTTTAATATACTGGGTGTTAGAATGTAAAACAGTTAAGAACAAGGCTGTAGTGTCCTAAAAATGTAGCTTTACAATTTAGTTTGGCCACTTATTAGCTGTGTGACCTTGAGCAAACTGCCTCCATTTCAGAGCTTCTATTCCCTTGTTTGTAAAATGGTATATTACTCACCTCTCAGGGTTTTGTAAATTGTAAATGAGCCAGAAAAGGTATAAATAAAGAGTAGGTCTTCTTCTGTCTATAGGCCAGGGTCCGTGCAGGAGCTCTTCACCTGCAGACTCCGTGACTTAGAAGTCTGGAAATACATCAGTGAGACCTCCTGAAAGTCTATTCAGAATTGTGTCTGAGCTTCCATGAGTGTGCATGGCTCTGCAAAGTGGCTCACAGTCTCCTTCAGCCTCATAAAGAAATTCATAGTGCCCTGAACGTTAAAAACCAGTGGAGCAATTAGAGGTGTCCAGGTGACTCTGGGATCTCTTTGAACTCAGAGCCACCATGAAACCCAGACAACTCCTGCTCATGAAACTGGCTAGCTCTGAAGAAAGAGGAAGTATTTGAATATTGATTGAAATTCAAATTGTATGTTCTTCACGCTCACATGTGGATTCTAAACATTTCAGAAAAGCCATATGTCAGTCCAATGGAGAATGTATCTATCTTTCTTCCAAAACACTACATTTCTCAGCAGCTAAGAAGGGTTGTCACCAATATTTTATTACTTCTCCCACTGTTTAAAAGGAAACCATTATGGGTGCCTGGGTGGCTCAGTGGGTTAAGTGACTGCCTTCAGCTCAGGTCATGATCCTGGAGTCCCGGGATTGAGTCCCACGTCAGGCTCCCTGCTCGGCAGGGAATCTGCTTCTCCCTCTGACCCTCCCCTCTCTCATGCTCTCTTTCTCTCTCAAATAAATAAATAAAAATCTTAAAAAAATAAAAATAAATAAAAGGAAACCATTATGAGAAAGAGAATTGCGGGGGTCATAAAAAGTAGTGGTAGAGTCTAAAATCAAGGCATCTATTTCCCTTAAGAAAATGTCTTGCTGACATAAAAAAAATCTTAAAAATAACATTTAGAGTTTCTTTTGCTGATACTGTTTATCTCCTTACCTTCATTCTTTGACTAAGAGGGAATGCTTTAGAGTTGTTCTTGCTTTTGTCTTACTTTTATGTAAGAGAGCAGATGTGAGGATGATCTGACTGTGACGTCTGGCACCGCACTGACTGCCAGAGCTGATTCAGCTGATCTGGCTGGCTGGACCATTCCTCCCTCACCACTCCCTGTGCATCCCTTCCCAAGCACGGCACTCACCCTTGGTGGACGAGGATGACCTCCTACAATAGAGGAGGCCCATTCTTTGGTTAAGGGTGTATGTGTAGCTCTGCTTCCCTGCTAGTACCGCCAAACAAGCTCTCAAGGTCCACTTGTAGAAGAACGTAGGATAATCTAGCTTCTGAGACTCCAGACACATCCAAATGAGATATGGCATGTGGCAGTCTGCCTTTCTTAAAAAAATAATAATAGAATAGAATAGCATAGAATAGCATAGAATAGGAGTCATTTTATAAAATTAAGGGATTATGAGATTGTTCCAAAGAGCTCAATTGGCTTTGGAGTTTTAGAATCGAATTATTCTACATAGATGCTAATACAGTACAGTTATATCTAAGGATGGTGGAGAGGGTCTTTTCTAGGTTTATATGTTATAAGAAAGAATGATGTCATTACAACTGGCAGTAGTTTTTCCAGATGCCCAAAGAGAAGCATTCTTATAACCATGTTTTAGTCTCTCCACCACCATTACTTATGAAGCAGACTCTCAGGATAGAGTTAATATTTATTGAGTGTTTATTATGTGCCAACCCTCTACTAAGCCTTTTACACATGTTAGGTCGCTGTTTCGTCAATGAGAAAAGTCAAGTTCAAAGATATTTGGTAACCTAGATGGTAAGGTGCAGGGTGGGTGTTTGAACTCAGATCTAATTGACTCCAGAGTCATTGCTCTCAACCTCCATGGGGATATACAAAAGAAAGAGGCCCCTCTTTTAAAAAGGCAGACTCATGGAAGGAACAGTATGCAAACATAAATTCATACAGTGCTCACAGTGTATGTGAGCACTCAAGAGACAGGAAATGGGCTGATTAGTACCAGATGGGGCTCATAAGAGACAGTATCACATGTAATCCTGCAGGGGTTGGATGCCAGAGTTTCTGCCTGAATGCACACCCTCACTTCTTACTGCTTTGCCCTGCACTGAGTCTCCTTTGGGAAGCATTTGCCCAGAGCAGTTTTCAGGTAGGGACGATGTTCGTGTTTTTCTTCTGCTCAGGCAAAACAGGAAGCGATGGCTCCTTGTATTCTCACGAATTTCCTATGATCTCCAGATGGGCCTATCTGATAGACAACCATTCTTTTTTTTTTTTTTATTTTATTTTATTATGTTAGTCACCATACAATACATCATTCGTTTTTGATGTAGTGATCCACGATTCATTGTTTTCATATAACACCCAGTGCTCCATGCAGTACGTGCCCTCCTTAATACCCATCACCGTGCTGACCCATCCCCCCAGCCCACTCTCCTCTAAAACCCTCAGTTTGTTTCTCAGAGTCCATAGTCTCTCATGGTTCATCTCTCCCTCCGATTCCCCCTTCATTTTTCCCTTCCTTCTTCCTAATGGTCCTCCCTGCTGTTCCTTATGTTCCACAAATAAGTGAAATCATATGGTAATTGACCTTCTCTGCTTGACTTATTTCACTTAGCGTAATCTCCTCCAGTCCCATCCATGTTGATGTAAAAGTTGGGTATTCATCCATTTGGATGGCTGAGTAATATTCCATTGACAGACAGCCGTTCTTAAGATGAACTGGGAAATATCAGGTTGCAAGAATCCTATTATGACAACCTATAACAACCTTTCACTTCAGCAGTCTAAAAAGAAAGGCATCTAATGACTACAGTCATAATGATGACCGTCATTTGTTGACCTAGACACCAAGCTGTTTTACGCACCTCACATGCATCTGCTTGGGGAATCTGCACAATTGCAGGAGGTGGCTACTGGTATCCTCATTTGACAGATGAGACAACGGAAGCCCAGAAAGTTAAGTGGCTGCTAACCCAAGGTCACAGGCTAGAAAGTGGCAGAGTGGAGATAAGAATCCAACTCACTTTAATTGTAGAGCCATGGGCTTGAGCACAGGCTGCCTTATAATGCCTAGTTGGTAAGTGTTGTAGAACTAGTAATTTCTCTTTCCTCGTGAAATTACAAGGCAGAGTGACCACTTTGGAAAATGGAAGCATAGGACCACACAGGCCTGTTTACCACTAAATTTCACTGGTTCCCTTTTTTAGCATTGTCCCAAATATATAGACAACTAAGTCCCTAAAATATGCATTGTTTTCTCATGGAAGATGATGTGTGAAGGAATTATTTGGTGGAATTGGGGAAGTCCTAGGTATTAACGTGGGCCAGTAGGTCTTGGTTTTACATGTTTATAACATAAAGGGCTGTCACTGATGCTAAAGCAACAGTCTGACACCAGCGTTCTATGTCATCCCTCGAAGAAAAAAGGAAGGACAGGAGAAGTGAAGGTCTCCCCACCTTCACCTCTGCTCCCATCCCTTACGTGTCTTCCCAGTGGCATTCCTCCAGGACATTTTCAAAAGGAATCTCAGCCCAGACTCTTGGTATATTCCATCTATCAGCCACTCACTGAAGAAGTATTTCTGTGCCTAGCACAAGGCCAGGCACTTTGGGGACACATGAAAAAGTATTTACATGCTTTTCATGAATTGTCCACTTAATAGAATTCAGTCCTCATATCAGCCTTTGGAGTAGTTACCATTGTGCAACCCCTTTTACAGAGGAGGAAACTGAGGCAGAGAGAAGCGAAATAGTAAGTTCAGGGTGACAACCTAGTAAGTGACAGACCTGAGAATAGAAACCGAATCTGTGTGCCTTCATCACTCCTACCAGCTACATCTGTGGCTTACCATGTGTTCTTCACATACCTGAATGTATTTAGGTATCACTGCTCCATAAGAATGTGACTCCAAGATAAGGACAATGAGACTCAGGTCACCCAGTCACAGTGTCCTCACCCCAAGTTGTTCTCACATAAAAGCCCTTCTCATCCCAAATGCTCCCTGTCTTGGCCATTAGGGTATCTCTGAGCTCTGTGCAAACTGTGCCCTTTGCTATCCCCAACCAAGCTAGGGCGTGCTTTCTCCAGAGGAGGTGGAGGGTGGTCAGTCTGCATGGTGGCTCTTCACTGAGGAACAGTTGAACAGGTTCACGTTATAATTTGACTTTGAATCTGAGGATGAGAAACATGTTCGTTCATTCCTACTGAAAGTCTAAGAAGTACCAAACTGAGGGGCTTCCCCTCAGTTTTTGACATGGCAAAAATATCTATACTGTTCAAGACTCCAAGTAAACGACTGAAGGCAAACATATTTACTTGAGTTTTTCAACACAGAATCAAAGAAGCATTTGGAAAACTCTAGGGTTGGTAGCATATCATCAATCTTAACCTCTTTGAGACAAAACTCATAGCATTTTATTAGATGCTCCCAGTCAGGAACCATGCCTGGTTTCCATCATGTACAGGATCCAAGATAGTGCTTATAACCAAACGATATTTATTATCATCACTCTTTTGTGTTTCTATCAACATCAATATAATTATGTTCATTCTTCAGGGCTAGGCCTCCAACATCAACCAGAGCTGACTTCAAGGAGATTTGACAAATGTTATAAAGATACTCTTCAGTAGAGCTCAGTGAAAGCAATTTCTGGGACTTAATGAAAGGACCAGAAGTTCCCACTTAACACTTTTGACAATAAGAACTGAATAATGTGCCACAAAGAGACATTTCATAAAGGCTAATGCAAAGTGTTGCACTGGATGCCCTCTAAAATTTCTTCCGACTCCTAGAACCTCTGGTTTGTTTCCCATTTCACCTAAAATGTGTCTTCTATTTGGTGTTCCCTACACTGACAATGCTTTGTCAAAATGCCTCATGAATTAACCACACTTGAGATCTCAGCTTTAAAAATTGAATTTAAATGAGCCATTTGCTTATAGCAAATACTGTCATTTTACATAATTGGGGTTAATGGGAAATGATGACTTGGTGTGACATCGTTATTAGCACAACAGAGTACTCTGGTTCCTAGACAACACATTATTTGAAAACTTGCCCAATACTGTTTTTTTATTGCTATGTTAATCACCATACATTAAATCATTAGTTTTGGATGTAGTGTTCCATGATTCATTGTTTGTGCATAACACCCAGTGCTCCACGCACAATGTGCCCTCTTCAATACCCATCACCAGGCTAACCCATCCCCCCACCCCCTCCCCTCTAGAACCCTCAGTTTGTTTTTCAGACTCCATCGTCCCTCATGGTTCGTCTCCCCCTCCGATTTCCCCCCCTTCATTCTTCCCCTCCTATCTTCTTCTTCTTTTTTTTTCCTTAACATATATTGCATTATTTGTTTCAGAGGTACAGATCTGTGATTCAACAGTCTTGCACAATTCACAGCACTTGCCATAGCACATACCCTCCCCAATGTCTATCAGCCAGCCACCCCATCCCTCCCACCCCCCCACCACTCCAGAAACCCTCAATTTATTTCCTGAGATTAAGAATTCCTCATATCAGCGAGGTCATATGATACATGTCTTTCTCTGATTGACTTATTTCACTCAGCATAACACCCTCCAGTTCCATCGACGTCATTGCAAATGGCAAGATCTCATTCCTTTTGATGGCTGCATAATATTCCATTGTGTGTATATACCACTCTTCTTTATCCATTCATCTGTTGATGGACATCTTGGCTCCTTTCACAGTTTGGCTATTGTGGACATTGCTGCTATAAACATTGGGGTGTACGTACTCCTTCAGATCCCTACATTTGTATCTTTTTTTTTGAGAAACTGAATTTCTTTATTTCTTTCTTTAATTTTTTAAATTTTTTATTGTTATGTTAATCACCATACATTACATCATTAGTTTTTGATGTAGTGTTCCATGATTCATTGTTTGTGCATAACACCCAGTGCTCCACGCAGAACGTGCCCTCTTTAATACCCATCACCAGGATAACCCATCCCCCCAACCCCCTCCCCTCTAGAAACCTCAGTTGGTTTTTTGGAGTCCATCGTCTCTCACAGTTTCTCTCCCACTCCATGTTACTCCCCTTCATTCTTCCCCTCCTGCTATCTTCTTCTTCTTTTTTTTTTCTTAACATACATTGCATTATTTGTTTCAGAAGTACCGATCTGTGATTCAACAGTCTTGCACAATTCACAGCGCTCACCATAGCACATACCCTCCCCAATGTCTGTCACCCAGCCACCCCATCCCTCCCACCCCCCACCATTCCAGCAACCCTCAGTTTGTTTCCTGAGGTTAAGAATTCCTCATATCAGCGAGGTCATATGATACATGTCTTTCTCTGATTGACTTATTTCACTCAGCATAACACCCTCCAGTTCCATCCACGTCATTGCAAATGGCAAGATCTCATTCCTTTTGATGGCTGCATAATATTCCATTGTGTATATATACCACTTCTTCTTTATCCATTCATCTGTTGATGGACATCTTGGCTCCTTCCACAGTTTGGCTATTGTGGACATTGCTGCTATAAACATTGGGGTGCACGTACCCCTTCGAATCCCTACCTTTGTATCTTTTTTTTGAGAAACTGAATTTCTTTATTTTTCTTTATTTTTTTATTTTTTTATTGTTATGTTAATCACCATACATTAAATCATTAGTTTTTGATGTAGTGTTCCTTGATTCATTGTTTGTGCATAACACCCAGTGCTCCACGCACAATGTGTCCTCTTTAATACCCATCACCAGGCTAACCCATCCCCCCACCCTCCTCCCCTCTAGAACCCTCAGTTTGTTTTTCAGACTCCATTGTCTCTCATGGTTTGTCTCCCCCTCCGACTTACTCCCCTTCATTCTTCCCCTCATGCTATCTTCTTCTTTTTCTTTTTTCTTAACATATGTTGCATTATTTGTTTCAGAAGTACAGATCAGTGATTCAACAGTCTTGCACGCTTCACAGCGCTCACCATAGCACATACCCTACCCAATGTCTATCGCCCAGCCACCCCATCCCTCCCACCCCCCACCACTCCAGCAACACTCAGTTTGTTTGCTGAGATTAAGAATTCCTCATATCAGTGAGGTCATATGATACATGTCTTTCTCTCTGATTGACTTATTTCACTCAGCATAACACCCTCCAGTTCCATCCACGTCGTTGCAAATGGCAAGATCTCATTCATTTTGATGGCTGCATAATGTTCCATTGTGTATATATACCACTTCTTCTTTATCCATTCATCTGTCGATGGACATCTTGGCTCTTTCCACAGTTTGGCTATTGTGGACATTGCTGCTATAAACATTGGGGTGCACGTGCCCCTTCGGATCCCTACATTTGTATCTTTGGGGTAAATACCCAGTAGTGCAATTGCTGGATCGTATGGTAGCTCTATTTTCAACTGTTTGAAGAACCTCCATACTGTTTTCCAGAGTGGCTGCACCAGCTTGCATTCCCACCAACAGTGCAGGAGGGTTCCCCTTTCTCCACATCCCCGCCAACATCTGTCGTTTCCTGACTTGTTAATTTTAGCCATTCTTACTGGTGTGAGGTGGTAGCTCATTGAGGCTTTGATTTGGATTTCCCTGATGCCGAGCGATGTGGAGCACTTTTTCATGGGTGTGTTGGCCATTTGGATGTCTTCTTTGGAAAAATGTCTGTCCATGTCTTCTGCCTATTTCTTGATTGGATTATTTGTTCTTTGGGTGTTGAGTTTGATAAGTTCCTTATAGATTTTGGATACTAGCCCTTTATCTGATATGTCATTTGCAAATATTTTCTCCCATTCTGTCAGTTGTCTTTTGGTTTTGTGGACTGTTTCTTTTGCTGTGCAAAAGCTTTTTATCTTGGTGAAATCCCAATAGTTCATTTTTGCCCTTGCTTCCCTTGCCTTTGGCGATGTTTCTAGGAAGAAGTTGCTGCGGCTGAGGTCGAAGAGGTTGCTGCCTGTGTTCTCCTTTAGGATTTTGATGGACTCCTGTCTCACGTTTAGGTCTTTCAACCATTTGGAGTCTGTTTTTGTGTGTGGTGTAAGGAAATGGTCCAGTTTCATTCTTCTGCATGTGGCTGTCCAATTTTCCCAACACAATTTGTTGAAGAGACTGTCTTTTTGCCTTTGGATATTCTTTTCTGCTTTGTCAAAGATAAGTTGACCATAGAGTTGAGGGTCCATTTCTGGGCTGTCTATTCTGTTCCATTGATCTATGTGTCTGTTTTTGTGCCAGTACCATACTGTCTTGATGATGACAGCTTTGTAATAGAGCTGGCAGTCTGGAATTGTGATGCCGCCAGCTTTGCTTTTCTTTTTCAACATTCCTCTGGCTATTTGGGGTCTCTTCTGGTTCCATACAAATTTTAGGATTATTTGTTCCATTTCTTTGAAAAAAGTGGATGGTATTTGTATGGGGATTGCATTAAATATGTAGATTGCTCTAGGTAGCATTGACATCTTCACAATGTTTGTTCTTCCAATCCACGAGTATGGAACATTTTTCCATGTCTTTGTGTCTTCCTCAATTTCTTTCATGAGTATTTTATAGTTTTCTGAGTACAGATCCTTTGCCTCTTTGGTTAGATTTATTCCTAGGTATCTTGTGGTTTTGGGTGCAATTGTAAAAGGGATCGACTCCTTAATTTGTCTCTCTTCTGGCTTGTTGTTGGTGTATAGCAATGCCACTGATTTCTGTGCATTGATTTTATATCCTGCCACTTTACTGAATTCCTGTATGAGTTCTAGCAGTTTTGGGCTGGAGTCTTTTGGGTTTTCCACATAAAGTATCATATCATCTGCAAAGAGTGAGAGTTTGACTTCTTCTTTGCCAATTCGGATGCCTTTGATTTCTTTTTGTTGTCTGATTGCTGTGGCTAGGACTTCTAATACTATATTGAATAGCAGTGGTGATAGTGGACATCCCTGATGTGTTCCTGACCTTAGGGGGAAAGCTCTCAGCTTTTCCCCATTAAGAATGATATTCGCTGTAGGTTTTTCATAGATGGCTTTTATGATATTGAGGTATGTACCCTCTATCCCAATACTCTGAAGAGTTTTGATCAAGAAAGGTTGCTGTACTTTGTCAAATGCTTTTTCTGCATCTATTGAGAGGATCATATGATTCTTGTTCTTTCTTTTGTTAATGTATTGTATCACGATGATTGATTTGCGGATGTTGAACCAACCTTGTGGCCCAGGGATAAATCCCACTTGGTCATGGTGAATAATCCTTTTAATGTACTGTTGGATCCTATTGGCTAGTATTTTGGTGAGAGTTTTTGCATCCATGTTCATCAGAGATATGGGTCTGTAGTTCTCCTTTTTGATGGGGTCTTTGTCTGGTTTTGGGATCAGGGTAATGGTGTCCTCATAAAATGAGTTTGGAAGTTTTCCTTCCATTTCTATTTTTTTGGAACACTTTCAGGAGAATAGGTATTAATTCTTGAAATGTTTGGTAGAATTCCCCTGGGAAGCCCTCTGGCTCTGGGCTTTTGTTTGTTGGGAGATTTTGGATGACTGCTTCAATTTCCTTAGTGGTTATAGGTCTGTTCAGGTTTTCTATTTCTTCCTGGTTCAATTTTGGTAGTTGATACATCTCTAGGAAAGCACCCATTTCTTCCAGGTTATCTAATTTGCTGGCATAGAGTTGCTCATAATATGTTCTTATAATTGTTTGTATTTCTTTGGTATTGGTTGTGATCTCTCCTCTTTCATTCATGATTTTGTTGATTTGGGTCATTTCTCTTTTTTTTTTGATAAGTCTGGCCAGGGGTTTATCAATCTTGTTAATTCTTTCAAAGAACCACCTCCTAGTTTCGTTGATCTGTTCTACTGTTTTTTTGGTTTCTATTTCATTGATTTCTGCTCTGATCTTTATGATTTCTCTTCTCCTGCTGGGTTTAGGCTTTATTTGCTGTTTTTTTCTCTAGCTCCTTTAGGTGTAGGGTTAGGTTGTGTATTTGAGACCTTTCTTGTTTCTTGAGAAAGGCTTGTATTGCTATATACTTTCCTCTCAGGACTGCCTTTGCTGTATCCCAAAGATTTTGAACAGTTGTGTTTTCATTTTCATTGGTTTCCATGAATTTTTTTAATTCTTCTTGATTTCCTGGTTGACCCATTCATTCTTTAGCCTTTGGATGCTAAAGGCTAAGGATGCTCTTTAGCCTCCATGTATTTATGTTCTTTCCGACTTTCCTCTTGTGATTGAGTTCTATTTTCAAAGCACTGTGGTCTGAAAATATGCAGGGAGTAATCCCAATCTTTTCGTACCAGTTGAGACCTGATTTGTGACCTAGGATGTGATCTATTCTGGAAAATGTTCCATGGGCACTAGAGAAGAATGTGTATTCCATTGCTTTGGGATGGAATATTCTGAATATGTCTGTGAAGTCCTTTTGGTCCAGTGTTTCATTTAAAGTCTTTATTTCCTTGCTGATCTTTTGCTTTGATGATCTGTCCATTTCAGTCAGGGGGATGTAAAGTCCCCCACTTTTATTGTATTGTTGTCAATGTGTTTCTTTTTTGTTATTAATTGCCTTATATAATTGGCTGCTCCCATGTAAGGGGCATAGATATTTCCAATTGTTAGATCTTCTTGTTGGATAGACCATTTTAGTAGGATATAGTGTCCTTCCTAATCTCTTATTACAGTCTTTGTTTTAAAATCTAATTCGTCTGATATAAGGATTGCCACCCCAGCTTTCTTTTGGTGTCCATTAGCATGGTAAATGGATTTCCACACCCTCACTTTCAAACTGGGGGTGTCTTTGGGTCTAAAATGAGTCTCTTGCAGACAGCATATCGATGGGTCTTGTTTTTTAATCCAATCTGATAGCCTGTGTCTTTTGATTGGGGCAAGAGGACCCCTTTCAATATTTCTTGGAGGGCTGGTTTCGTGTTTGCAAATTCCTTTAGTTTTTGTTTGTCCTGGAAGCTTTTTATCTCTCCTTCAATTTTCAATGACAGCCTAGCTGGATATAGTATTCTTGGCTGCATATTTTTCTCGTTTAGTGCTCTGAAGATATCATGCCAGTCCTTTCTGGCCTGCCAGGTCTCTGTGAATAGGTCTGTTGCCAGTCTAATGTTTCTACCATTATAGGTTACATATCTCTTCTCCTGAGCTGCTTTCAAGATTTTCTCTTTGTCTCTGAGATTCGTAAGTTTACTATTAGATGTCGGGGTGTTGACCTATTTTTATTGATTTTGATAGGGGTTCTCTGTGCCTCGTGGATTTTGATGCCTGTTTCCTTCCCCACATTAGGGAAGTTCTCTGCTATAATTTGCTCCAATATACCTTCTGCCCCTTTCTCTCTTTCTTCTTCTTCTGGAATCCCAATTATTCTAATGTTTCATCTTATTGTATCGCTTATCTCTCGAATTCTGCCCTCGTGATCCAGTAGTTGTTTATCTCTCTTTTTCTCAGCCTCTTTATTTTCCATCATTTGGTCTTCTATATCTCTGATTCTTTCTTCTGCCTCATTTATCCTAGCAGTTAGTGCCCCCATTTTTGATTGCACCTCATTAATAGCCTTTTTGATTTCGATTTGGTTAGATTTTAGTTCTTTTATTTCTCCAGGAGGGGTTTCTCTAACTTCCATGCTTTTTTCAAGCCCAGCTAGTATCTTTAAAATCATGATTCTGAACTCTAGGTCTGACATCATACTAATGTCCGTATTGAGTAGATCCCTGGCAGACGGTACTACCTCTTGTTCTTTTTGCTGAGGTGATTTTTACATGTTGTCATTTTGTCCAGAGGAGAATAGATGAATGAGAGAACAAAATGCTAACAGGTTAACAACGTCCCCAGCAAATATACTCTAAACAAATCAGAAAAGACCTGAAACCAGGGGAAAAGAAAGGGAAAGAAAGAAAAAAGAAAGGGGAAAAAAAGAAAAAGAAAAAGATAAAAACAAACAAAAACAGAACAAAACAAAAAAAAACAGAATATGATCAAATATGATCAGGCTAGTGCATAGATCAGTGCCACACACTAGATTTTGGGTGTATTTTGGTCTGTTAGAAGAAAGTGCCTCCTAAAATTTTAAAGAAAGAAAGACTTATATATGTACAAAATAAGGGTTGATACAATGAAGGGATGGAATATGAGTGTAAAGATGAAAATTATAAAAGATTTTATAAACGGAATTGATAAGATAAGAAGTTGTTTGAAAAAAGAAAGAAGATTTAAGAAAAAAAAAGAAAAATAAAAGGAAGAGAATGTGATCAGGCAGGAGAATAGAACAAAGGCATACACTAGTGATTTAGGGTATATTTTGATCTGTTAGAAGAAACTGTATCTCAAAATTTTAAAGAGAACAATTTATATATACATATATGCCAAAAATAAGGGTATCTACTATGAAGGGATAGAATATGACTCTAAAAATGAAAAATGAAAAAAATTTTTTTTTCAAAAAGGGATTGATAAGATGTTGGTTGAAAAAGGGAAAAAGAAAAATAAAAAAAAAACAGTTAAAAAATTAACTTTGAAAAACTAATGAATCATGGTAAAAAAAAAAAGCCATGAATTCTATGTGCAGTATTCCCCTAGCGCTGGAGTTCTCCCATTCTCCTTGATCGGTAAACTTGGTCTTGGCTTGGCTGTTCTTGCTGATCTTCTGGGGGAGGGGCCTGTTGCCGTGGTTCCCAAATGTCTTTGCCGGAGGCGGAATTGCCCCGCCCTTGTCGTCCAGGCTAAGCAATCTGCTCGGGTTTGCTCTCGGGAGCTTTTGTTCCCTGCAAGCTTTCCCTACAGCTTTGGAGGACGAGAGTGAAATGGTGGCTTCCCAATCTCTGCCTGGAGGAGCCAAGAACTTGGGGCCCCAAAAGCAGTCAATCACTCCCGTCTCCCTGGTCTCCGGCTGCACTCCGTGCTCACCCGGCCTGTGACCGAGTGTTTCTATCTCTGGCACCCAACCCTGTGTGGAGACTCCAAACCCAGCAGATCCCTGTGGTGCGCTCCCGCACCGCTCCTCCCAGGGGAGGAAGGGGAGTCTCCCCGGCTCTGCCGCTTGTTGGGTCCCTGCTGGAGGAACAGTGGCCCGACTGGGCCGCGGATCACAGTTTATGGCAACCCCGAGCCGAGAGCCCGCGCCTCGGCTCCGTCTCTGCAGCAAGCTTCCCCGCTCCGGTACCTGGGAGCTCTGGCGCACTCAGGCACCCCCGGTCTTTCTGTGACCCCGAGGGTCCTGAGTCCAAACTGTCCCGCGAGGGTTCCACCCCCCCGCTTAGCCACTGGAGTGACGTCCCTCAGCGGAGCCGACTTCTAAAAGTTCCAATTTTGTGCTCCGCGGCTCTCTCACTTGCCAGAAGCGGCCGACGGAGGCCTCCTCCCCCGCCGTCTATCCTCCCGAATATCACCTCGGATTCACTTCTCCGCACGTCCTACCTTCCAGTAAGTGGTCGCTTTTCTGTTCAGATAGTTGTTGCTATTCTTCTCTTCAATCTCCTGTTGAGTTCGTAGGTGTTCAGAATGGTTTGATCCCTATCCAGCTGAATTCCTGAGACCAGACGAAATCCAGGTCTCCTACTTCTCTGCCATCTTACTCTGCCAATTGTCTTTCCCAATACTCTTGACTCCGGCAAAAACTTATCCCCTGCCCTAAGTAGATCCCACATGTTTCTCATTAATATTTCCTAAATAATCTCTCTTAAGTCACATTTGTTTTCATCCTTTTGGTCTGGCAATTATAAGCTCCCATTTCTTCTGTAAGCTGGGCATTGGAGACCAATGAAAAAATATTTAAAAAGCAAAATAAAAGGAAATACTACCCATTTGAAATAATCAGGGCTCATGGGGGAAACATTTGCTTAGAAGGCATGGCCATGGTGTGTGTATGTCTTGTACCTCCAGTACCATTTTGTAAAACGTGCCTAGAGAGCAGGTGTTAAATTTCACTGGTCCTAGCCAGTATTTGCTGTATTAACCATTCCACATTGCATATTCATGGACAATTAACCAGAGTCTTACAATGTCTGCCTATTATCTAGGAAGAAGGAAACAACCAAGAACAGTATTAGACCTGGAGTAAACATTCAGCAAAACTATCAATTGATTGCTTAATTGGATTGGAAACTGCTTTCATTCTTTCTGGAATTGAGGGTACGGGCTAGCACAATGGGCCAGCGAATGACTAAATATTACTAAAACTTATATGGGCTTTCATGGGGGCTCCCATACCTGCTAGAGATGAGCTTAGGCAAGACACTGTCTGGCTTAGTCAGTATTAAATTGTCAAACTCTTCAGTACAGGTTTGGATGCGTTACTGTTTCTCTGCGTGCGTGCGTATGTGTATGCCTGTGTGTTATCACCACCAAGTCTTTAATTTTGTTATTTGGAATCCAGGACATCCAGAATGATTGTGAAGCACCAAGAATGAGAAAGGGGAAAGGCGCATACTAGTTTGAATTAGAGAACGTCTGCTTATTTCTAATTCTGAGTCTCTGCACATACTGCCCACCCCCTCGAGGCCCCTTTCATGCCCTTTCTGTGCCAGTCTGTATACATGAAAATTGCTAAGATCCATCTGAAAACCTTTTACCACTCAAGAGCTAACTTCTGCTGAGTGCTTACTGTGTGCCAGGCTTTACCTGTATTATTCCGTTTGATCTTCAGAATAGCCCTTGATGGATGTGCACCCACATCTGTATTATAGATGAGGACACGAGACATAAAGAGGTGGCAGAGTCCCATTTAAACCCATGACTAAGGTTCTGAAGCCTGTGCCCCTCGTTGCTACAGAGCTTTACAGGACCTGGCCCATCCCACTTGACCACACCTACACCTCATCCCTTTAATACAATGTTAAAAACCACAAACCACAGTTATGCACACATGACTTTGAAAATACCTTTTATTTATTTTGTGTTAGTAAATATTGGTTGCCCAGATAAATATTAAGGTCTTTCAGCACAGGAACTTGGCTTTCTGTCTTCTCTGTAATACAGTTAGATTGTGTGGTAGATGATAGAGCCACACAGCCCACATTCAAATCCTAGACCCACAACTCACTATTAGTATGGGCCTTGGGCACCTTCCTGTGCCATATTTTCCTTATCGGCAAAATGGATATAAAAAACAGACCTACCTTATAGGTGGGTATTTTCCTGGAGGATTAAATGCACTGATACATGTAAAGACTATAGAATGAGATACAATAAGCACATAATGGTCGTTAGCTACTCTTTTCCCCTTATCTAAACACAAATACAGTACACAACAGGTGCTCATTTGTTGTCTGCCAAATAATTGAGTGACCATAGAAGTAAATGATGGGTTTTATCCCAAGGTGTAGGATCATTTTTTATTTGGGTCAGCTTAGGCTGCCCCATCACATGCCAGCACCTGGCTCAGTGCCTGCCATATGGTGCTCAATAAGTAAGTGTTGAATAAATCATTTAATGAATCAACCAGCCAATCAGCCAGTTCTTTCACTGACCAGCCAATCATATCATTCAGCAGAGTTTGTTTTTAACAAAGACTTTATCCTTATATAGTAGCTCTTCAGTGCCTACTAGTTCACTTATTTTTCAGCATTGTGACCGTGCCCTGACTAATAGAAATTTCCTCACACTGAAGCAGATATTATCCGTCATCTATGGCCAATGGACAGTTGCCCTTCTTATACCCATGAATGAAAATAGGGAGTTGTGACCAATGCATTTTGAAAATTAAACATTAGCCAGCTGAAAATATGGCTGAGTGTGAGGGACGTTGAATATATAGTTTCTGTGTAAGTACTATTTAGTATTTAAAGTTAGGCTTTTTTTCTGGGGGCAATATAAAGAAGACAAATGTCTACAAAACTGGTGGTATTACTCTGTAGAACTTTATTAAGTATTAGTACTGTACTCCCAAGATTGCTGTGCTTGTCTGTAAAAACTTCCAAAACTACATGATTTATTTTCAAATTATGTAAAGCATAATATCCATGGTAGTGACAAACCTTACTGGATATGTTAATCCTGGATCTGATGAGATGGAGTGAATGTTTTCATTTGGTGCACAGGAACATTGTAGATAATTCAGTTTGCCATGTTTCTTGTGAGTTTACAGGATCAGAGGGGACACTCTACTGGAAAGATTTTTAGCACTGTAAACAGAATTAGATACATCTCAGAGGCAAGCATTCAGAAAAAGCAGTTTGTCTTATTAGTCTTTGCAAGAAATTGGTTTCAAAGACCATGGTTGCCTATGTGTAATGAGTTGACTTTGCTGAGAAACTTTATTTTCAACAGCTAACATAGTTTCTTCATTGTTTTGCTGTTAATTGGCTAAGGATGTAGTTTAACTGAGGTCAAAGTATTCAAGATGCAAGGTATAGTTAATGGAGGAAAATTAACTTCCTCTATGCATAACTCCATTTCTTCCCAGCCAATGGGGATAACAAAGGCAGAAATCAGAAGTATTTACTTGCTGCCTGACTTGATCAGAAGGAGGAGACCAAAGAACCTCTTTGGGTTGTTAGATGAGCATCACAGAGGCTGACGAACGTGTACACGAACACAATGGTGCAGGTATGGGAAGTTTGTATGATGAAGAATGAGAAAGGATTTTTGAATAAGGGGACCTCTGTAAGCTACCTGAGGTGAGAGTTGAAAATAATTTTCTCCAGATGGTTAGATCACTGAATACTTTTTCCCCCATTTTTCTTTGAGAGTTGAAGACATGATAAGAGTCAAAGTCATTAATTACATTTACAGATTATGGTTGATAGGGGTGTGTGTGTGTGTGTGTGTGTGTGTGTGTGTGTGTGTGTGTGTATGTATCACTGGATCATTCTGCATACATGAGTGGGTAAAGAAACAGTAATCACATCCTGGAGCTAGAAGAGCTCTGAAGCCACCTGCACCCATTTCTCTTGGTCCCCTCAACAACCCTTCCAGAATTAGCTCTTTCCTCTTTCCTATTTCTGACATTACTTGGAAATCACAAACCAATTACTATAGCTATGAAAGTAACACAGACCTACTTTGTCAGTCTCTGGACAGGGTTTCTTTAAAAGTTTGCTTCTAAATCAAATGTATAACCTATATGAGTCAAGGTTTTCACAGTGCATTAGGTTTGGACATGTGGAATAAATTGGTTGGAATGTTCATTCCAATAATGCAGAGCAGGATCCTATCTTCAGCTCCTAGCAAAACGACTGGATTGTAGTTCAAAGGCTGTAAGTTCTGTCAAATGAATAAAAATTTTATGAATGAATGAATAAAATAATTTGGCTGTCAAGTAAAATTTTTAAATCTGATTTTTTTTGATGATTAAAAACAGTAGTTAGGGCTAACATTTGCTGAACAAATACTGTGTTCTGGGCTCTGTGCTAAGAGCTTTACCTGCATCATCTCCCAAGTGAGCCTGTTAAGCTCTTGACCACCTGTGACCTGGAACTCCTTAGTAGTAAGGTCACAAATGCCATAGGACAGAAATAAGAGATACAGGGGTAAAGGGACTGAAGTAAGAGAGTTGGAGGATGGGCAAGAAGTAGCAAAGTAAACCCACCATAACTCACAGATAGCAATCTCTCGCCTCTCCTGAGAGACATCCATATTTACTCAGCTCTGTACTGGAGATTCCCAGTGGCTTGGCAGACCCATGAAGCCGAATCACTGATTCAGGTGTGTGATTCTGTCAGTCAGTCACTAAGGTTCATTTCTTTAACTCACTTGACCAAAGAATTTATTTAGTGTTTGCCCTATGCCACACATGATGCTAGGATTCACTAGTAAACCAGAAGGACTTAGCTTCTGCCTCTATGCCTGTTGTGGCAGAATTTCTAATGTGTAAGGGAGATTCGCTCAACAAAATAAAGTTTGTAAATTGTTCAGGAACTGTGAAGCCACCACAGTAATCAAGATAGTGTGGGACTGGTGCAGGGATCGGCACATAGGTCAGTGGCACAGAATGGAGAGTCCGTAAATAGGTCCACAAAAATATGGCCAATTTAATTTTTTTTAGTAAACTATTTGGGAATAATTTTAGATTTATAGAAAAGTTCCAAATATAATACAGAATTCCTTCTTCCAGTTTCCCTCCTGTAAACACCTTACATTCCCATGGTACATTTTGTAAAAATAAGAAATTAACGTTGGCACATCCTATTAACTGAATTCTAGACTTCATTAGATTTTATCAGTTTTTCCACTCGTATCCTTTTTGTGTCCCAGAATACCACATTACAATTGGCCAGTTCATTTTTGCCAAGGGTACAAAGGCAGTTAAATGGAAAAACATAGTCTGCTCAACAGCAGTGGTTCAAATAAACCACTGGAGGTTTATATAAAAGAATAAAGCTCAACCTCAGCCTTACACTGTATATGAAACATTTAAAGTGGATCATAGATCCATCTACATAGATACAAATATAAAATGTAGAACTACAAAACTTTCAGGAAAAAACATTGGAGAAAACCTTCATGACATAGGGTTGGGCAAAGAGATCTTAGAAAAAACACCAGCAGCATTATCCATAAAAGAAAATATTTTTGGAGCTCATCAAAGTTAGAAAATTTTATTTGCAGAAGACACTGTTAAGAGAATTAAAAGATAAGACACAAACTGAGAGAAAATTGTTGCAAATAATATATTCAAAGAGAACTTAGTTCAGAATATGTAAAGAAATCTCAAAATTCAACAGTAAGAAAACCACCTATCCAATTAAAAAGCAAGCAGAAGACTTGATCACACACTGTAGGAAAGAGAATATAAAGATGGCCAGTAAGCACATGAAAAGATGTTGAACATTATTAGCTATTAGGAAAATGCAGATTAATGCCACTATGAAATGTCACTGCACACCTATTGGAATGCTAAGATGAGAGACACTGACATTACCAAGTGCTGGTGATGATATGGAACAACCTGGAACTTTTACTCCTTGCTGATGGTAATGCAAAATAAGATAGCCACTCTGAAAAACAGTTTGACATCTTATTACAAAGTTAAAAATACACCTATCATATGATCCAGCCATCCCAGTCTCGGGTATTTATAACGCAGCAGGGATTGGTGAACTGTGGCCACAAGACCAGGCCCTGCACACTGCTTACTTTTGTAAATAAAGTTTTATTGGAACACAGCCACACTACTTCTTTACATATTATCTGTACCTGTTCTTACACTAGTTGCCACAGAGACTACATGGCCCACAAAGCTAAAATATTTACTATTTGGCCCTAGTACAGAAAAAGGTAACCATTTCCTCTTCTAAAGAAATGAAAATGTATGTCCACCAAAAAACTCATACACACCTGTTTTTATAGCAGCTCTATTCATAATCTCCAAAAACTTGAAACTACCCAAATGCCCTTCAACAGATAAATGGATAAACAGATTGTGGTATGTCCATACAATAGAAGTATTTAAAAGGAGCAACATTTAAAAGGAGCAAGCTAATTAACACAGGCAACAACTTAGAGACTCTCAAAGGCATTATGCTGAGTGAAATAAACTAGTTTCAAAAGGTGACTACAGTCTGATTCCAAACTATATGATATTTTTGAAGACAAAATTCTGGTAATGTAGCACAGCTCGGTGCTCACCTTGGATTATGAGTGGCAGGAGGATGTGATTACAAAGGGAAAGCATGTGGAAGTTTTGGGGGGGTGATAGAATTATTCTGTGCCCTAATGGTAGTGGTGGCTTCATAAATCAATGCCTATGTCCAAATTCATAGAACTGTATACCAAAAATCAATTTCACTATTAATTTAAAAAATTAAAATTAAAATTAAATGTGAAGTTCCTATCCAAGGCTGCCCAACTAATTGGGAGTAGACTTGAGATTCCGACCCAGGCCTGTGTCACTCCATTACCTTTTAACCCAGTGCGCTCAGAAGGGCTGTCATGTGACTGGTGTCACATTCTGGACAATCTGTGGTGCTGTGTTGAAATGTGGATGACTCTTGTTCCCTTGGACTTGGGTACCTACTAAGGATTATACCTGGGGCTGAAGCCCCTTGTCTGTTCTCCAGGGTCATGAGATATCTCCCTCCCTCAAGCCTTTCTTTAGTGGCTTTGGGCAGAGACCTGAGTACCCATACCCTTGGATCCCCAAACAGTGGCCATTATCACCATCAACACCATCATCACCCTAGCCCTCAGCATATCTTATATTTTTTAAATCCTCTATCGTTTTCAAACAGCTTTCATTTTATATGAACTTCACAACCACCCAGGTAGAGAGATGGGTCAGCCAGGAATTTTTTTATCCATATTCTATCACCAAGAAAATGGAGGCTTAGCCAGATGAAAGAAATTCCCTGAAGTTACAAGGTAAACATGTGACAGAGGTAAATTTAGATGCTAAGAAGTTGGACTTCTCAGACACACTGCTTTTTCTACTACTTAGCCTCTTATACAGATCATTCTTGGCCTTTGCTGAAAACCTTTCTGGTTCAGATTGTTAAGCTGTATGACGAGGGCATTTGCAAAGCTGTTGTGTGAAACGTAGCTTGGAAAGAAACCTCTTTGATAAAAAGGTATTTTTCTGAGTGTATCAGTCCCGCTGTCTGTTCTCTGAACTCTACTGAGGCCAGAGTTTGTGAGCTTTACCCTTCAACTGAAGTCACTTTAGAGCTCTGTTATCTGAAGCTGAACCCCATCTTATTTCCCAGATTCTCCCTTCAGCAAACATAAACAACAGCAAATAAAGTTTCTGTGACTCATCATTCTTGAAGAGGAAAATTAGGTCATCTGCATAAATGTCAGGCCTGATGTGTCTTTTGATAAAAATCTCTTTTCAAATTCTTACTTAGATACAGGAAGCATATTAGGCCATGCGATTATTAATCTTGACTTTTCATCATCGTCAGCCACCCCATCCCAAATGTGTCTTTGAAAGAGGTTTTCCGAAAACATTCAAATCTTGAATTAGAAAGTAGATCTTTCTCGCATATTGAGCCACATTCGAATGAAATGTTAAAAAAAATTGGAGGCGAAAAGAAGTATTTGGCTGTTATCTAAACCAACATAAATGCTTTTTTACTCTGAAGAGGATGTAAGACCCCAGAGATGGAATCCTTGTTTAATCCCTAGCTAACTAGGTAGATGAGATGACAAATCTAGGAGAAGGTCCTTCATTCCCATATTTTTCCCTCTCAACTTACCTTCTCTCCATGGCGCAAGCCACCAAGAAGGAAATCGAAGGGAAATGGTGCAGGGAGAGTAAATTGTATGCATTTGAGAAAGCAGGTCGGCTCTAAAGAGAGCTTGGCACAATCACGTGTTGTGTGCTTAGTGAGCTAGACTGTAAATCTGCTGGCTTTTTGCTGTCTTTGAAAGTGCTAAATGTTTGCAGCTCACCCCCAGGCAGGTGATTCAGCACCTTCTACACCATGGGCCAGGTTGGACTGAAATTTCATTCTTGTGTAACCAGATTACTGGTGCTGAGTCAAAAGGAGACATGATGCCGTGTGTACATATTACAATAGGCCTGAGTAATTCTTTACCGAGATGTTTATTTTTTCACATGTGCACAATTTTTCTACTCAGCCTTCTTTCTGTGGTGGCTGTGTTTCTGAAAGATATTGGTTCATTATTTCTGACTCTTGTGACATTCATTCCTGTTACTCACCCTTAAGGACCTGTTTCCAGTCATTGCTGGAGGTGGAACCAGAGAAGAATAACACACACACAAAATGATTTCTGGTTTTAATTTTAATGGCAACTGCAGTCTCTTTCCCTATTCAATTATTTTTCTTGGAAATAATTCCTGAATGCCTAGTTTCAAGGATAAACCATCACCAGATAAACATATCAAGTTTGTATTAATGTAATGGGATGGCATTTAGTACTATCAAATCTTGTTACTGTGACTTACAATGATGAATAAGAGAAGGAATACAAATCCACTAACTATTGTAAATTACATGGAGGAAGATATGTGATTTTGTATAAATACACCAAATTGGGTCTGTGCATATATAAACACCCACACAGGGCATGCCATTGGGAAAATGAGATCTCTTACACGTGCTCATTCACTCAGTCAACCGACATAAGAGCCCGGTCTGATTAAGATGATTCCATGTGGTTGGATCCGGCAGGCAAGCAGCTGCAAGTTGTGGAAAGTTAGCCAATGCTGTAAGATATAAAGTACCATTCCTCCTCACAATAAGCACTTTCTGGAGCATCCATTATGCATGAGACATTCAGAATACAGCAGTGGGAAGGCAAGTGCTCTGCTCTCCTGGAAGTTATTGCTAATGCAGGGCATTCATTAAACAAAGAAAGAAGATAATTACAAATAATGATCACTGCTATGAAGGAAATTAGGAGAGAGACATGACCAAGAATAATGAGGGAAGAAGAATAGCGGGGAGAGAGGCGGCATTAGGTAGGGTGGTTACTGCAGGCTTAGGAGGTAACGTCTGAGCTGAGATGGAGGAAGGGGAAGGGCCATACATGAGAGGAGTACAGGGAAGAGGGGTCCAGGCACAGAGACCAGCAAGGACAAAGGCGAAGGTCGCCTTGGAGGCCCCGATGAGGGATCAGGTTGTATGGAATATGGAGAACCGAGAGGGCACAGGTATGACATAAGACTGGAGTCCCACAGAGATACATAGACCTCGGTGAAAGGTTGGTTTATTGTAAATGCAGTGAGAAGGGTTTCAAGCAGGACTGACCTGTGATCTGACTGCCGCTCATGCCGGCTGAAGGGAGGAGAGAGAAAGAAGAAAGCCATTCGGGGAGAGCTGTTGTGGTGCAGGCCACAGACAGTGGATGGCGGTGTGTAGAACCAGACGACGTGGAGAACAGCAGGCAGATACACGATGTGGAAAACCAAAGGGTCTGCTTATGTATTGGATGGAAAGATGAGGGAAAGGGAAGAAATGAAGATGGCTCTTGAGTCTACTGTGGCCATTTAGATTAATTTCAGCTGAGGCAATGCTGAAGGCTTCCCCGAGGAAGTTACATAAGTTACGGTAAGGTGAGCCCTTGACTTTTTCCTTACAAGCAAAAGTGATCTTGCAGGTGGCCATCATATGGGACTTAAGAGGCCAAAGTCATAGTTTAGCTGTGTGATCTTAGGCTACTAGCCAATGCTCCTCTGAGAGTCTCTGAACCATCTCAACTGAGCTCCAAGATCTTATAACCCTTGAAGATACTGAGTTCTTCAATGGGGCAGATTATACCTCCTGATCACCATGCCCCGCGCGGAGGTGGGCGCGTGGCAATAAGAGGAAGGAGGGAGAACTGAACAATCGGTGCATTACACCCCTCACACTACTAAAAATCCCAGGGAATCTCCTGACTGGTGTCTCTTTCCACAGTTTATCTCTACCTTAATGTCAGCATAGCACTGAGAAAAGTCCGAGGGAAGGGGCAGCCAAAGTCCCACCGCCAGAGGGCAGCATGGGGCTGTGCACACCCAGGTCAACCCCCCTGAGGGAGCATTGTAGAGCTACTTGGTTTTAAGGAAAAGTAGCCCTAGGATCAGGAATCACTGCTGCTGAAGCAAACCAGGAAAGAAAATGTTCCTTGTAGCAATGGTACCAAGGAGAGCATGACAGTGTCACTGTTGCAAACGATGGCAAACTCTAAATGCAACTGCAGCTTCCACAGCCGCAACACCAGATAAAAAATGTTAATTTTTAGCTACCATGTATGGGGTGCTGTGTGCATGGCACTGATAACAGTTTTATTACATTATCTCATTTAAGCTGGACATCAGCCCTACAAACTATATGTTGGTCTTTTTTTAAGTAAGCTCTACACCCAGCAGGGAGCCCAACTCGGGGCTTGATCTCATGACCAACCCTGAGATCAAGACCTGAGCAGAAATCAAGAGTGGGACGCTTAACCCACCAAGCCACCGGGGTGCCCCTATATTGGTTTTAGTCTTTATTTTGCAGATGAGAAAACTGAGTAAGATATGAAGGTCTCTGGGAGAGGCACTTCTGTGTGACTACAAAAGTCTGTTTAACTACAAACCTCCCCTCAAGGCTGCTGACCATCTACTTATTATTTTCCCAGCATTATGTTAGATGCCCTGGGAACAAGAATGAAGTATGACATAGGACTTGGCTCTTGCCCTTGAAGTACAAACACTTTCAGAGTGGAGAGAACAAATTAAACAACTAAAGAAAAAGTACAAACAATTGTATATAATCCAGGGTTTGACAGCTTGCTAAAACCTTTGTCTTCACAGCTATGTCTCGCCAATGTCAAGGGTTCTACACCCATTCCATACAACTGCACCTCACTGTGTCTCAACTCTCCTTTTCAATTTGAAGTGAGGTGCAGCCATATGTTCTTTCATTCAATCATTCATTTCTTCTCCAAATATTTAGTGAGATTATGACAGACACGAGGTATTACACTGAAACATACTTGGTCCCTGCCCTAGGAGGTGATGATCTAGTTTGTGGTGGTGAAAAATAAACAGTAGCAAGTAAACCAACAACAACAAAAAAATGTGGGATTACAATGATACCTACCATAAAAATGATATGGTGGTGAGCTATTATCCCTGGTGATCTCAGCTCTCTGTCCAACAATTTCTTGACCTTGATTCCTATGACCTCCTTCTCCACTCCAACCACATGGCAGCCCGGCCTCAAGCAGGTCTTCTCTTCTGTGATGCTGACCTTCCTAAATCCCTCTGCACTCACAATCTCATGAGCATGTGTCTCTCACCCTCCCTGGGATCCTGGTCAGCCTTCGCCATGCTCTCAGACTCTATCCCCCGGCTGACCTCTCTTGCCCAGTATGAACTCCATGGAAGGTCAGTTCAGTGATGCCCTTGTTCCTACTCTAAAACCCTCCTGCTCTTCTTCAGCATCCTTCTCCATCTGTGCCCATCTGTCTTCTGCTCTCCAGGAAGAATAAGGAGTCTTTTGCCCCTACAAGCATTCCATAAGGGTGCATCATACTTGAAATGACTCTTATAGAGGCAGTTCGTGCCTGCATGCAGGGATGCAGTCCCTACTTTCTTCCACATCTATGTATTGACCACTTGCTGTTTTTCTAGCATTGCAACTGTCACAGAGACACCGCCGAGCAGTCTAGGATCAGGGAGGAGCAGTTCGGGTAGATGGAAGCATTATGGGAGATAGGGTGTCTTTGTACAAGATGAGGCCAGAGAGGTGGGGCCCTACTGTGCATGGCCTCGAGGTCATGTTAACATTTTGAACTTACTTTAAGAGAGAAGGAAACAAAGGAAAGATTCTGGGCAGAAATGTGACATGATTTGATTTGCAGTCTCCAAAAGACCACTCTTGTTGCTATGCGGCAGAGGGATTGAGGGGGGGTCAGAGCAGGACTGGAGAAAGTTAAAAACTGATGCCCTAACCTGGGTGAGAAGCGATGGCTTTCTGTGGATGAAAGCTTTGCTAGTGGACTGCTGAGTTCCCTCTAACCTCTGCAGCCCATGGACTCAATGATTCCTCACAAGTGCCTCCAGGCTCTGGCCCCGGCCTCCTTCCCTTCATTTATCTCATGCAGAGAGCCTCGCCGCCGCCCCCCCCCCCCCCCCCCCCCCCCCCCCCCCCCCCCCCCCCCCCCCCCCCCCCCCCCCCCGCCACTATACAGTGTGCTGTAGATGAAATGAACCACTCGGTTCCCTGAACGCTCTGGCACATTTCCCGCTCCAGGCCTTGGCTCAAGCTGTTCTCGCAACCTGAGCATCCCACCCGCTACCCTAGTCTGTTCCCCTGTTCACTTCTTTTGTGTCTGATCACCACAGATTGAATTCAGTCCTCTTCACAGTTTAGGTGTGTAACTTTATTATATCACCATGAGTGTGACTCGCATTTCAGTTAGTTCATTCTTGCCGTCCCCTCAATTGTGAATCTTGTAGGAGAGGGATCATGCTTAATTAGTGTTTAATTCTCCTTTTCAAACCCACACTACCTTACTCAGTGGGATATTTTAGTGGGTGTTAAATGTTCGTTGTATCAAACGAAAAAGTATCCAGCTCAGTCTAAATCAATCTAATCCAACTCGACCCAATTCAGTTCAGTTCAATTCAATTCCATCCAATGTTTTGTGTATTAGCTATTGCCTTTATAGATGGAAGCGCCTTAAACTCAAGCACTTGAATTATACTTCTTTTATGCCCTTCCTAGTTCAAACAGTAGGCACTCAATAAATGTTTATTGATGACTTCACTTCAAATTAAAGACATTTACTATCTTTAAGATTTTTTATTTATTCAGGAGCATCTGGGTGGCTTAGTCGTTAAGCATCTGCCTTCGGCTCAGGTCATGGTCCCGGGGTCCTGGGATGGAGCCCCACATTAAGCTCCCTGCTCAGCGGGGAGCCTGCTTCTCCCTCTGCTGCTCCCCCAGCTTATGTTCTCTCTCTCTGTGTCAAATAAATAAATAAATAAAATCTTTAAAAATTTTTTTAAAAAGAAGATTATTTTATTTATTCATTTGAGAGAGACAGAGCAAGAGCAAAAGCAAAGAGCGGGTTAGAGGGAGAGGGAGAAGCCGACTCCCCGCTGAGCAGGGGGCCAGACACAGAGCTTGATCCCAAGACCCCGGGATCATGACCTGAGCTGAAGGCAGATGCTTAATTGACTGAGCCACCCAGATGTCCCTAAAGACACCCTGTGGTGGTATAATTATAAATTGGCCTTGGACTCTTCCTTCTTTCTATGTTATAATATCAGTAACTATTTCTTGTGTCAAATATGGCATGTGTAAGCTTGAAAGTTACAATTTCATACACTTAAATGGTTGGAAAATGGAATATGGACTCTTAAGGAATTCTGGCCTAAACAGGTCTGATAAGATAAATGTTTAGGCAGTCATATTCACAGGCATTAACATACTACGTTATTCTCATCAGGCTCAGCTTCAAGGGAAAAACTCATTACCAAAGTGGGGGAGGAGGTATGGTCATGGTGAAATGACTTAAGAAATATGATGAAGAAACTCCCCCTAAATATCTACTTTACCAAAGGGGACCCTCCTGTGATGCTCACAGCTGAGAGTGATTTTTGTCTTATCCTAATGGCTGCAGGACATCATCCGTTGCTCTGGGGACCCTATCCCATCTCATTCATTGGCACTGCATCCAGGGCACCTTACAAACAGATTCAGAGTCCCTTACCACCCTCATTTTTAAGGCCGCCACTACCTACTTCTTATGTAATTGAAATGCCCTCAAGAAGGACACTGTATTATTTTTACGGTGGTAGGATACACTTAACCTATAATTGATCATTTCAGCCATTTTTCAGTGTATAGTTCCGTGGCACGAGCACATTACATTGGCATGCAACCATCAGGACCGTCAGTCTCCAGAACTTTTTAATCATTCCAGACTCAAGCTTTGTACCTAAACCTAATCATGTTTATTTTTTTTAATTATAAATAACATCCTTTAATGTTCGGAAATTCAAACAGTATCAGAGGATATGAAGTAAAACGTGTGAGTTTTTTTTTTTACCATTCATTGCAGACCCACTTTTTAATAAAAGGTTTTATTTATTTGAGAGAGAGTGAGAGAGAGATCATGAGCAGGGGGGGAAGGGTATAGGGAGAAGCAGACTCCCCACTTAGCAGGGAGCTTGATGCGGGACTCAATCCCAGGACTCTGGGATCTTGACCTGAGCTAAAGGCAGACGCTTAACTGACTGAGCCACCCAGGTGCCCACAGACCCCTTTTTGCTGTTAATAGTTTATTTGAATATCCTTTTTGGATTTGTGTGTGTATGTAATATTAGTCCATAGAAATATATTGTTTTGCAAAAATTAAATCATAGTATATGTACTGTTTTTGCTTTTTTTGTTTATGGAAAGTATCATGGGCATTTCCCCATTGCATTCCTTTGACTGACCACTTATTATTCCATCATATGGATGTACCATGATTTCTTTATTACCCTAATGATGGACCCCTAACTTTGTTCTTAAGGTGTTTTTTTTTTTTTCTTTTAAAAACAGTGTCAGAATAAAAACTCTGAGCAAACGTTCTAAAGTTAAATTCCTAAAGGTTTGCCCATTAGGGAAAAAGAGTTGATGTATACTGACTACCCTATTACTCTGCACAAACCTTTGACGGCTCATCTCCCAGTAGTAGGTTGGGAAGGTTGGGAAGAACGGCCGTGTGCTCAGCAGCCATTATTAACTCCCATCTTAGTGTGGAGTTGCTCGATATCATTTCCCTCTTTGATAGGACTCTAGATGCTCTCCAGGGAGGAGCTAACGGAAAAGAAAGGAAGCAGTTAATTCAGAGAGCATGGTGGCTTGATCCAGTTTGGAAAAATGAGACCCACACAGCCTCACATGTGGATTTTTCACTCCACTATGCAAAGCAAGGGCAAAGAGCATGCATCCTGCCTTCTTTGTTGAACTGTTCTTCACATCTAGCTCTTCATCCTCACACATCCCCCTGAAAATTCTGGGCTTTGAACTTGACCTCAATGTGTCAGTACTTCTAAGTGGGGAAAGATCTGTGCCTTAGATTTATACATACTTTTCAATTTTAACCAATTCAGATTTTTCCAAACCTGCAGAGAGCCTATGGATAAGAATGGCCTAATTAAGAACTGAGCTTAAAACTTCTGAGCAGTATTTTCTTTTTTTTTTTTAAGATTTTATTTATTTATTTGACAGAGAGAGACACAGCGAGAGCAGGAACACAAGCAGGGAGAGTGGGAGAGGGAGAAGCAGGCTTCCCGCCGAGCAGGGAGCCGGACGCGGGGCTCGATTCCAGGACCCTGGGATCATGACCTGAGCCGAAGGCAGACGCTTAACGACTGAGCCACCCAGGCGCCCCTGAGCAGTATTTTCTGCTTGTTATTAGTAAAACTCCAAAGCAGAGCTGCCATGGTTTTGGATAAAGGAGACTTACGTTAAAGCTTTTTTGTTGTTGTTTTTTGTTTTGTTTTGTTTTACTGGTGATGAACCAAGGAAGGACTTGAAGTAATGCATGACTCTTTGGTATTTGCATAGCATAAGCTTACACCTATTAGGAAAACATGTGGCTCATTTAATTTTCCACTAAAATCAGTGGTTTTAATTATGGAGAAAATTAATGAAATCTAAAACTTGGAGAGGCGATTGGTTTTGCCAGTAAAGGACCATGCTACATCCTGCAAAAAAATTTGATTTTCTATAATTAACTCATATGTAATTCATTCATTAGAGCGCAGTCATGTATATAAGCAGAAAACCAGACTGCTGAGCTGGAGAGTTTCTCTTAACTGGACTCAGAGAATAACTATTGAATAACAGAAAAATATTAAGCAAATAATTTTCTCAATATAGTACCTCTCATGGCAGCTTTTCATAGCAACTCCATGAAAGGGACCTCTTATTTTAGAGCCAGTCCTACACTGAAACGAGATGATTCCCCCGAGAAGTTTTTCCATAAACCCAGGTTTTAAGGGCAAGAATATCTGATCTCACCCTTCTCATGACTAAGTCCAAGGAAACAGTTTTGAGAAAATGTGTTCTCTGGCCATGGCTCTGAGTATTTAAAAAAAATCGACAGGGAGTTTTTAGAAATAGACAAAATCTAAATCGTAATGTACCACCACCGATACATAGGATATTGCCGTTGTGGCAAGACCTCTCTAAGTTATGTTTAGCTAGAAGTCTTTCAAATAGGGACAAGGATTGTTCTCAGATATCTACCAACAGGTTCCTAGTACATTGTAGTAGATTTTTAGGGGTCTCTGCCAAACCTATAATAATCCTTTTAACTGTTCTTTTCACCTTGAGTGGTGGGGCCCTGGCAGGCATTTTGTATGATGTGAGTCTACGGGCCCGCCCTACCACTAGCCAACCAAATCCTCCTTCCCAGGAATTCTGGTTTGGGACCAGGATAATACAATTAAGTCTGGGCTGGTAAATGGAAGACGTCTTTCAGGAATTACAGAATTTCCATCTTCTGTTGTTATGTTCATGAAGAAGCAGAAGAGGGAGGGGAGGAGCAGATGCAGAGAGAAGCAGAGAAGAGAGATAAAAAAGAGAGGTGTTTTTTGTTTTTTGAAATATAGTTGACACACAATATTCCATTAGTTTCAGATGTACAAGAAAAAGAGAGGTGTTTACAGCTTCTGGTTCAGGTGGTTTCCTGAAGCCGGACTGAGTTACTGACTTTGTGGTCTTCATGATACTCCTCTATCCTTATAACAGATACCGCCCCCCTTTACTTTTGTGTGCTCCCTCTCTCTCCAAAATAAAATAAAAAATAAATAAAGATGAAGTGCTTTTAAATATAATTAGGGAAGATTGAAAGTGGCCCTATAACATGATCATCCTTGCATATTTGTGCTCCAGTATCTTGAGCAGGAGAAAAGGAGGTAGAATTTAAGAGATGGTGTTGAGAATTGCACACAGCCCTCAGACTGGCCTCCCTTTGCCATCTGAACTCAGGTGAGCTCCCACCCTGGTTGAACCATCGACCAATGTAATGGCCATGGATTACTGTCATGTGTCTAAGTTGTGATTTCAGTACATTTACTGCCCTTTCTGGTTGAATTTTTCCACGTCTCTATTTCTAATGAATAAGGCAGGATAGATGAGGAAAATAGAGTGTGTTTTCATCTTCAGTACATGTCACTGAAAATGATGTCATCTATGAAGTCTCAGTTCATATTGGAAGGGGAACTGCAGGGACCAAGTCAGAAATAAAGTGCATTTGCAGTAACGTTACTTATAGTAACGTGTAAAAATAAGTCAATATCATGTGCCATGTAATATTTACCTCAAAAACCAGTTATATCTGTGCTCATTCTTCAATATTGTAATTGGTCACCTCATTTCTATTGCCTGTGGAGCAGAAATCTGAAACAAAGATATTCAAAGTAAAAAAGAATACATATATGTATTACGTATTCATGCATATACCTATATATACACACACTTAACTTTTTTCCTTACAGAATGACAATTTGGAAATGAGAAAAGGTCAATTTTATAACTGATGTCTTTATAAGATACTTTTATTAGTTATTCTCCTGAAAGAAATCCATATGCTATTTACTTTAATCTCCCACCAATAGAAAAAATATGGATGTGCTCATCGAAGTGACAGCATCTTCCTTCGTCTGAGTTTGAGTTAAAGAAACATGGTCGGAAAAAGTTGACTTACAATGACCCCCAATAAATGTCCTTGCCACTCTGTGCTTTTCGCCTTAGTTAATATTTATCAAGGGCTTCCACTGTGCCAGGCACTGTGCTAGGTGCCAAGGGTACAGAAGTGATTAAAACACAATACCTCTGCTCAAGAAACCCATAGTAGGGCTATGATGAAAACCCATGATAGAGGGCTTCAGACCAAAATGCAAGACTAGGAGGGCACCAAGGAGGGAGTGATTTGTTTTGCCTGAAGAGAAATAAAGCCTTCATAGAAGGAGTGACATTTGAACGGGTGTTGCAGGAAAAGGAAAAGGTCAACAGTTGTACATTTTAAACACTGAAACAGCATTAAAAACTCTAAAAGCCGGTTCTGTTAGTATTCTGTAGGCTGTCTATGGAGCTGAGCGTTCATTCGGAGGAGAGGGTAGCGGTGTGGGAGGGCGGGAGGGGAAGTTGGCAGAGCAAAGGCTCGTCTAACCCCATCAGCCCCGTCTTCCCAGGGCAAGAGCCCTCCATCTGGGGGCAGAAGGAGGCACCAGACCCCTTCAGTGCATGCCCCTACCACTTGCAAAGTCTGTGAGCATTCCATGTTTCCTTAAACAAAAAAAACGAAAATGATAGCAAGGCTTTTCTGCCACTTCCTGGCCCTGAGATGGTGTTATGCAAGTTACTTAAGACTAGTTTCTTTATCTGCAGACCTGGGAAGGTAATATCTCCCTCCCTCAAAGGTTTTTGTGAGGATGAAAGAGAGAAATGTATGTAAAGCCCCCAGCACATTGCCTGACCCGGAGAAATGGGCGCATGATGACCGTGATGACTGATGATGATGATGATGATGGTGATGATAAGGAATAGATCTGTTATCTGGGCTGCCTCAGGAAGACTCGATATCCCAAGAGGTGGGCAAGAACACTGTGATCCGGGCTGATCTGGCTCTGACCCAGAGGGACTTCCTGCCCATCTGTACTTCCCTTGTCGTTGTGCCTGTGGCTCAGGTTGCGCAGGCAGCTGCTCCAACTGCTGCTGGTGGTGCCCAACAGCTGTGGTGAGCCAGGCAATGGTCTCTGAACCCACACCTCAACTGGAAACCATCCGCCCCGAGTAATCCCAGCAATGAGGTTCTGGTCCTCCCCTGCGCTCTCCCCGCCCCCACCCGGCTCCCGTCCTTTCGTTCCTTTCAGGATCCTTTCCTTCCCGTTCCACCGCGATTGGCTTCCATTTTCTTTAAACCTCAGCCGCCCCTTTCCCTCTCTCCTTTCTCCCTCTTCCTCATTCCTCCCTTTTCTGCGCTTTTTCTTCCCCGCGTGCTTGGACCTCCTCCGGTTCTGGTTTTCCAGCGTGGTGGGTCGAAGCTGTCCTGGATGGGAGGTCAGGAGGCTCAGAGCCTGGGTCAGAGGCTCAGTTGCTGAGACAGTGGCAAGCCAGGTCACTCTCCTGGGATGGGGGTTTCCTCATCTGCACAAATGAAGAGTTCGGGCCAGAATGACCTCGGAGTGTTCTTTCCGCTCCAAGTTCCCCTTCTGTTGCCTTTTGTTACATCTGCCTTTGTGCTTGCTTTTCCTGTTCCAGCTGACTCATCTGCCCACCTGCCTCCCTGCTCTGCATCCCTGCCGCCATGGTCCAAGCTACCGTCATCTCTCCCGAGGCCCCCTACAGGAGCCTCTGGCTGCTAGAGGAGCCCCTACTTCTGTTCTTTTCCCTGCCCAGTACATTATCCACGCAGAAGCCAAAGTGGCCTTTTAAAAATGTGCAAGAGATTGCTCACTCCTCAACTCCAATTCTTCCAAACCCCTTTACAGTCCTTGTCTGTCCCACTACCCTGCTTATTCTCTTGGGACCAATTGTTACTGGAATGATCTTTATTTATTCACTAATTGCTGAGTGTTTATGTACTTGTGTATTGTTTAGCTTCCCCACAAGAGTGCAGGCTCCAGGAGGGAGGGAACTTGCTGGTCTGGTTCACTCTGTATCCTCACTACAGTGTTCTCTCGGTAAATGCTGAATAAAGGAACCTCCTTTTGCCATAGAACCTCCCTCTCCCTTTCTTGAGACGGTTATCTCCTAACTACACAATTTTTTTTTTTTACTTAGAAATATCTCTGCCTGCCAGAAATTCTACCTATCCTTCTGTGTAAGCTCTGAGACAATTTCCCTAATTCCTTTTCTCAGCCCCCCAGGTCCTATGTTCTTGTAAAATAGGGTAGCCAGCAGTGGTAATTTTGAAGCTAGTTCTTTTCTCATGTTAGTTTCAATCTGTGCTCTTGGGTGATTTAGGGTAAAAACTACAGAGTTACTCTTAAGACTCTAATCTCAGTAGCTCTTTTTTACAATTCCAAGAAAGAAATTTCTTTAAGAACGCTTACTAAAGCCTTCAAAATCCTGTGCTTGGTTCTTAGGGAGATGTTAAGAGTGGCCGACTTCTTTAAAACAACCATTTGGGATTGGTAATATTAATATGCCCGTTTACAGATGACAAAAACTGGGAGTTAGAGGGATTATGTAGCTGGATCCAGGTCAGGAAGCCAGGGGGGCCCAGAGCCAAGATTTGAGCTGAAGGAGTTCAACACCAGAACCAGTCACCTAGTCACCATATTACTCCTTCTCGATCTTTAGATTAGAATATCCTGCTTCATTTTCATCATAACACTTATAAATATCTGATGTTGTCCAATTTATTTATTTCTTGCCATTTTTGTGGGTGATTTCTTCCATTACAACATTGGCTCTGTCAGGGAAGTTACAATGTGTATCCTGCTTCTGCTCATGGCAATTTACTCAATGCTCACCATAGTGCCTGGTACATACTGGGCCCTCAATAAATATTTGCTAAACAAGTGATTATTTGCATGTTAGAAGATGAGGAATAATGGAAGGTCTGATAATTCTGTATATAAAACTGAATCTTTGTTGATAAACTGTCTCAAAAGTATTCTCAGTGGTGGCATATCTTCAAAAGTATATTTGATTTTTCCAACTAGCCAACACTGCTTTTAAAATTATTTTTTTAAAAGAATGTATAGTCATAAAGTATTATGGTTATTTTCTTGCCCCAAATTTAGACCTACCTGCAGGTGGGCCTGATTTTCTGTGCTGTGGGACGCAGTGCCTATGGCACTGGGTTGTGAAGCCTCTGGCCTCCATCCCAGAATGTTTTTAAGAGCATAAAATAGAATTTATAGGATTACAAAGAAACCAATTATATTGAATATAGTTATCAAAATATAAAAATTGTAGTATAGTAATATATTTGCTTCTTTATTGATATATTAAATAACAAGATCTAAAACAGGGTCTAATATCTAATTTTTATTGGCAACAAAATCATAGAACTTACTAATGCTTTCATAACTAAAGGAAACATTAAATTTCATAAACACATTAGTGAAAGTAGAGATATAATTTTTCACCATACAAGTGCACAGGCCTACAGGATTTTATCCCCGGACACTTCCCTGGACCCTCCACCCCAATTTAAAAACCCTGTATTAGAACAATCTAAAATAGACTCAGCAAAAACGGCTGCATTTCAGCAAGTGTATTATTTCCAGAGGTGACCATGAAAGGGATGAGTCTTCATTTGGTGTGCAAGTACTGATATATATGGTTGTTTTCTCTACTCAGACCCACATGTTGCATTTTCATCCCCACTGCAACTTTGTAGTGACTGATAAAAGGTATATGTAATCAGCATTTTCATACATTTACTTGGTATCTATCAATACATGTATGAAGTAGTATTTTGAACATGTAATCCTTGGCTATTATAAGATCATAATTTTATGTGTTATTTTAAATATTAATGATTCAGAAATTCAAAAGATACACAAAAAAAAAACAGGAAATCTCTCCTGACTTCTGTCCACTAGTCACAGGGTCTCCTCTGAGGTGACAATCAATATTATCAATTTCAGATATATTCTTCCAGAGATGTTTGATACCTTTAAGCACATGTGTTTACATATTGTTTTTAGCCCTAGCACAAATTTTAGCATATTGTTCCCACTATATTGTGTTGTGTTTTCACTTAAAAATATGTCTATAAGATAATTTTGTATTGGAACATTTAGGACTTCCTTGGGTTTTTTTTTTTTTTTTTTTGTGGCTATGTAGCCAGTCTTTTGTAAGCATGTACCATAATTATAAACAGTCCCTTTATGGATGGACACTTTGGTCATTTCTAAATGATTTACAATTATGAAAAAGAACGGGGGGCATTTTATCAAGGACACCTACCTATGTGACACTTAAAATCACAAAACCCAGTTAGAAGTAGGCAGTAAAATATTGACACAAATAGAGGCAAGTGTACCGAGAACCACAATATAATGGACAATTTACCAGCAGGACTGAGATGAAAGATCAAAATGTCTCAACTCCTTTCTAGCAGTCTAGCACAAGTCTGGTGTTTTTCAGGACTAAAGAGGTGACCATTGAGGGGAGAGAGAGGCTGTCCCAAGTTTGAAGGCCTGCTTTGGAGAAAGCTTGAAAGTATCAGCTAAGCACATTTGTTTTTGTTTACTATGGCTTTCAGGTCAATAATACTCTTTAATTTGTGACACACTTTTATCATCGGTCCAAGGAAGGCTCCTTTGTTATTGTACTTAATTATGCTGACTCATCTCCATTTCCCACTCCCATCCCACCAAATCATTCTAGCTGAATGCATTTAACGTGTATATTTTTCTTTATATGAAAAACGGATATAATGATTTTCTCTGTGTGTGTGCTTTAGATGTATCTAAACAGTACTGGGTTATAACTCATTCTATTTCTTCTTGCACCATCAGTGTGTTTCATGGTCCCTTGTGTTGCTCCATGCACAACCAATCCATAGCCTCTAACTGCCACGTATGCTCATCCATCACGTTGTATCCACCTGTTTTCCCAGCGATGGGCAGCTGGGCTGCCTCCAGCTACTTGTCACCCCCTGGATCTCTGGGAGAGTTTACTCGGTATATATACCTGGAACACAATTGCTGGGTCACAGAATTCCATTACTTAGTTTGACAAAGTAGCACCAGATTAGTCCCCGACTTGGCTTGCCAGTCAGTAGCACCATAGCACCTGTCAGCACTTGACATCATCCTGTTACCTAATCTTTTCCAGTCAAGTGATCTATCGCTATTATGTCATTTTGCATTTATCTATTTATAGATGATTTGGGACATCTCAGTTTGGGGGCCTTTTTGATGTACTCTTCTGGAGACTGCCTGTTCATGTCCATTGTCCATTTTCCCGCTGGAGTTTCTGTCTTTTGCTTTATAGTGAGAGTTTCTTATAGAATGTCAATAAAAATCCCTTTTCAGTTTCAGATGTGACAAACATCCTTTCCAATTTTGTCATCTGCCTATTAACTTTGCCCTTCACTGAGCATAAGTCCTTTCTTTTGAACTAATTGTATTAATCAATATTTTTGCTTTATGGCTATGCTTTTAATCTTTTGATATTTTGCTTAATAAACTTTGTCCCATCCTAGGTAACAGAGATATTCTCTTACATTTTCATCTGTTACATTTATCATTTTATTTTTCACATTTAAGTACATTTGTAGTCCACCTCTGTATATGGTGTTAGAAAGGGATCCAGTTTTATTCTTCTCCAGAGCTAGTGAGAGGTTTGGACCAATGTACCTGCAAGAAGCAGAAGATGCAAGCTAGGAGAAATGGAAGAGAGGAGGAAGATTGGATACCTAAGACCAACAGAGAAAGGATAGAGAAGTAAAATCCAAAGGTTCTGCTGGACTGACCCTAGGAGGTAGCCCTCTACCTGTGGTCTGTAAGCAAATACTGAAAAAAGCCAGAATTCATTGTGCTTCTCTAACAAATAAAGCTGTTTGCAGGAGGAATTCCCCAGCAGCACTGAAGTTCCGGAACATGGCTTTAAAAATATACTCTGTACACAACAGAAGGACTTTCCCAAATGGGAGGGGGATTTGGGTAACTAGGGAGAGAGGAAGCTACCAGAGGGAGAGAAGACAGTGTACACAGAAGCGCATAGGTGCACATTGATTGTGCTAGAGATGGATACAATGTTGGAAAAGTTGAACAAGTACTTCTTGCTCAAAAAATGAAAATTCACCCATTTAAGAAAGGCATTGGCTTCCTGTCCAGTGTCTGAGTCTTGAGCAGCCTCCTAGTTCCAGTTTATTATCAATTGCATATGGTTAATCCACATGCCTATCAAACAAAGAAAACCTTGTGGAAAACAATCTAGCCAAATTATAGGCAGGTGGTTGATATTTTGAGGCTTGTGATCTGCATATATTATAAGAAACACAGTGTGTTTTTTAAACTTTCTTTTTTGTAAATGGACCCCGGGGTCAGCCTTTCAGTCTTCCTTGACCCCTACTGAGGATTCCCATCATAACTGCAGGGAGGCTGCAAGACTCCCGAGACCATAGCTTGACAATGATAAGGAAGGAGAAAAACTTGGGAGAAGAAAAAAAGGATAAAATTTTTTTTCTCTTTTTGGATCTATAAAAATGGCTCTTAAAGAGCTGCATTTTCTTGTCCAGCAAAACGTGATGATTACCCTGCGGGAAGAAAGAGCAGAAAGGAAGTAAAAGGTGAAAGGGAGCAATTTTTGCTTGTTTTTCTTTTTGTTTTTGTCCTGAATTCTTTTTCTTTTCATGCAAGAGAAAATTCATGTCACTGTCTTTCATCTATCTGCGTGACCCTCTCTTACTGCCTCCCCCAAAGAAACAATATTTCTGATAAAATGCTTCCCCTAGCTTCCTCACAAAACTCATGGTTGTGAGTGAGTGAAATATCCCACCTTTGCAAAACATCAACAAGGTATATTAAAGCATTATGATTTGTGACTAGGTCACATGAGAAGACTCATGTCTTGTTGAATACATTGCTTCTGCACCACAACGTGGAAAGCTTCTAGGGCTCTGGGCTTAGACAGCTTGGGTCCAAATCTTGTCTCAGACCCTTAAAAAACGTGAAGGCTGCCAAGTCTCCCTGGGCCTTGGTTTCTTCATAGAATGAAGATGATAATAGTACCTACTTTACAATGTTATTAGAAGATCACATACCACATACCTATTGAATGACTAAAGTTAAAAATACTGGCAATGCCAAGTGCTGATGGGGATGTGCAGCAACCACAAACCTCATACATGGCTGGTGGGAATGCAAATGGCACAGCCACTCTGGAAAATTGCTTGGTAGTGGCTTATAAGTACAGTTACCATAGGACTCAACAGTCTCACTCTTGGAGCCATTTACCTGTGTCAAATGAACACTTAGGTTCACATAAAAAAACATGCAGATGTTTAGAGCACTTTCACTTATAATCACCGAAATGCTGGAAACAACCCGAAAGAGTGGGCAAATGAACAAATAAGCTGTGGCATATCCACATGATGGGACACTATTTCACGATAGAAAGGAAGGAACTACTGGTACATGCAACAGTTTGAGTGAATCTCAAAGGCATTATGTTGGATGAAAAAAAAAAGATCTCAAAGCCATGTTTTGTATGATTCCCTTAATGTGACATCCTCAAGAAGACAAAGTTACAGTGACAGCAGATCTGTGGTTACCATGGATCTGTGTTGGGTTGGGGCTAGGGGAAGTGTGAGACTCTAAGGAGGTAGCGGGGAGTCGTATGGAGTGATGAAGCTGTTTTGTTTGTTGATTGTGGTGGTGTTTCATGAATTTAGCCTTATATTAAAATTCTTAGAACTGTCTACCAAAAAAAAATCAACTTTATGATTTTTTTAAAAACAAAACTTTAAACCAGATTATATGAAATAATGATTATTTAGTATAGTCCCTGGCACACAGTAGATTTTAGTTATTAGGTGTTTCAAAGACTGTGGAAGAGAAGACATCTCCATGCTTCTGATTTAATAGAGTCAACTAATGCAGTTCACATGATGCTCCCAGGCCAAAGATCAGAGTAGAGACAATACCATAAATCATGGAAATAGTGCAGGTGACTGCACTATTTCTGCCTGACCTCCTCCCTCAATTAGGGTATACTTGCAATGTACGAGAGATGGGAAAAGTGCATCTGATCCTCTTTTATTTGGTGCCAGTTCCCACATGTGCCTCTCTCTACACTGAATGTGCTACTAGGGTTTAAGATAGAGGTGTTTCCTAAAATACAGCCCTAACACAAAAGCCAACCATTTCATCTGGTAGTTATCCAAAGAAATAGGAGTGGGCTGGACAATGGTGGAAAATGGACTGTGCTGGCCTTATTACTGGTATCCAGTTCTGGTATCTTCCTAAGGGACTGTCAAGGGCAGTTTGTGTCATATGTAACTTTTAGCATACACACTGATAAAGATTTAATATCAGCTCTGTTGCTCAAAGATCAGAAAAGCAGTTAATGCTAACCCAGACTGTCATATACAGCTATTGGACTAACAATTTGGAATTGCTTATAGTCTTTACACAGTGTTCCACTAACATGTACCAGTCATTATAAATGTTCAGTATCTGGACAGCAGCAATACTTAGATCCAGTAACAAATGCACAGCCTACTCATATGGCCCACATATCTCCCACAACTTCAAGTGAATGGAGAACAATTAGTCCAATATGGCACTGAGTGCCTCTTTCCCAACCATGGTGCTAACCTGCCTTCCTAGAGAAGCCTGGGGGAAGATCAGAATGATGGTATGACAATCCCAGACGAGAAATGAGAACAAACAGAAATACAGGACATGATTGAGGATTCAAAATGGTAAGTTAGGGAGAAGAGGCACAAAGTACCTAATGGCCCCTTGTTCTGACCCTCTCTAACATTTGAAATGATGCCTAGAGTAAATCCATCATTTATAATCTTGTCAAAATGTTGAATGTATTAATTCACATAACAGTTATTATTGATCCCCTTTGATATGCTAAACTTTGAATTAGCTAGGCACATGGAGTTGAATCTAACAAGGTCTCTGATTTCAAGGATTTTTTGTCTATTATGTGGTCTGTAATTTATTTTAAATAAATACTTAAATTAATAATTAAATACTTCGTCACTCCAGCCCCACCCTAGAAGTGCTGCTATAAAAGGCTTTGGCTCTCTTCTCTCTGATCAGCAATAGCTTGTGCTTATTAGCATTATGGATGATAGAAAGGCATTTTCATTAATGAACTTAGGGCATTCAGTTGTAGATTGGCTAAAAATAGTCTAGAGACACACTGTCTACCCAAAAAACCTCTGAATGTCCTTGCATGACAGGGTCTGACAGTCTTCTGACGTCAATGGTCTTTGCATTTTGGTTGAACGCTGGATGTTGTGTATGGAAATTTTATGGAGGTTCTGGATAATGTTGCCTTTCACCAGAGGGTCAAATCTCTGCTGCACAGAGGAGATTGGGGCTGAGGCAGGCACCTCACCCAAGCCTGTGCCTGGGCTGAGTCTCTCTGGTTTGCTCCTGTTTCCCAGATGAGGCCTGATGTGTTGACCAGGACTCCACCCCACAAGTTGATCTTTGCCTCTCGGCACTAACAAACTATGGCAAATTCCACCCTGCTTTTCAGAGGTGTTTGATTTTTAGTCTCCCTGTTCCATGAAGCTTTAGAATTCTGCACATCTCTTGAGGGGAAATCAGCTGTGTGTCTGAGGCACCCCCCCAGGTCTGCAGTTTTGTCATTCCAGCCTCACGAATGCCAGTGCTTCTGGTTTTCTGTCTCCCAGCAGTGACCCCTCTGCTAGGCCAAGCAGGAGTCTCAGCTCTGGCCATAACCCAGAACTGGCAGGTGTTACTGGGGTGAAGGTGGCTGCAGGCAGGCCAGCTCAGTGCTGCTCCTGAGGCCCTGTTAACCAGAGCTCCTCCCCGAGCAGGTCAGTGCAAACTTAAGGAAATTCTGTTCTGCTCTTAAGATATTTTTAAAAACTATCTTCTAGGGGTGCCTGGGTGGCTCAGTCGGTTAAGTGGCTGCCTTTGGCTCAGGTCATGATCCCAGGGTCCTGGGATGGAGCCCCACGTCGGGGCTCCTGGCTCAGCGGGGGGCCTGCTTCTCCCTCTGCCTGCCGCTCCCCCTGCTGTGCTCTCTGTCAAATAAATAAAATATTTTAAGAAATAAAAAATAAAAACTATCTTCTAAAACCCTTCACACTCTACCCAGCTTCACTGTCTGAATTGGAAACTGTGTGCTAGGGCCATTCACATCACCAGTGGGTCACCTCTGGGCTGCACAGCTTCCCCAGTCTCTGCCACTTTCTCCATCCCAGCAGGGGCCCTTGGCAGGAACCCACTTAAGCTTCTTAGCCTCTTGGCCACACCCAGAACTGACAAATGCCCCTGGGAAAAAGCTGCTGCAGGAGTCTTGGATTGTCCCTCTGGGAGTTTCTCATCTGGAATGTCAGCCCATCTTGGCCTCACTGCTTTTGCAGACCTCTAATGGCTTAAAACAGATTTTAAAAATATTTTATTTAGCTTTTTTAGCTGTGTTCAGGTGGGATTGCTAAACTGCCATTAACTGTTCTATTCTAAGTGGACATCCCCTATGTGCAGCTTTTGAGATAGCAGCCAAAGCTGGGTCGCCTAGGTCATTGAGTGGGAGGACCAAGTTTTTGCCCACTGCCAGCCATAGGGTTAAACTATCTTACTCTAGAATGTTATCAGCTTGTGTCCAGTGAGACTTCATACGAAGTGTTCTATAAAAGGACAGGATTGGCATTCAAGATTACCAAGTGTGTTCTAGACTCTTTGGTGCCTGCTTTCATACCAATTCCATACAGAAGGTTTTGGGTCAATACTTTCTTTCATTTGAACCTGGTAGCAAAGTTCTAGGGGAGGAAATCTTTAACTATAAACTACCTGTAAATTTTTTAAGGCTACAATTTCTAAAAAGAACCTAGTAACTGTGAATGACCAAAGTGGTTTGGGTCCATTCTCAACATGGCTCATCTATAGACCAATTTATATCTTTTTGACTTATATCACTTCCTGACTAGTAAATGCTATAAATCTTTACAGCAGTATATACAGCATGATTACCTGTTTCTTTCTTTCTTTCTTTCTTTCTTCCTTCCTTTCTTTCTTTCTTTCTTTCTTTCTTTCTTTCTTTCTTTCTTTTCTAAAAATAATGGTCTCTCCATTGAGCAATTTAATGCACCTGGCTGAAGAGGTCGACAAGTTTCACCATTGGACCCCTTTGATTATTTTTAAAAACATCATTATAGGTATTCTCAGTCTTGCTCTTTCCTTATTGAGTGCTTATTTTCCCATCTATGGATTTACCAAAATCCCTAATTCTAGATTATTTTAACTTGTCCTTTCCAGAGACTTTTCTTTCTTTCTTTCTTTTTTTTAAAGACTTTATTTATTTATTTGACAGAGAGAGACACAGCGAGAGAGGGAACACAAGCAGGGGGAGTGGGAGAGGGAGAAGCAGGCTCCCCGCTGAGCAGGGAGCCCGACGCGGGGCTCGATCCCAGGACCCCGGGATCATGACCTGAGCCAAAGGCAGATGTTTTAACGACTGAGCCACCTAGGTGCCCCCTCCAGAGACTTTTCTTCTCCCAGCTCTGTATTTCTTGATTCATTCATTCAACACAGATTTACTAAATATTGCTTTATTACCTCCACAGGTACCTACCGCATATAGCCACATCATGTTTTTAGAGCAGAGAACAATATTTGATTCTGTAGAGCTGAAGGTAATTGGTATTTGATTGTACAATTACCCTCTTCTCTAAAACAGTCTGATGCAATGTATACTTTTGTTTATCACTTCATTGACAAATCTTAGCATACTGTCCTGCACACAGTAGGCATTTAATAAATGTGTTACATTAATAGTCAGTGAATAGTGTCTTAAGTTTATCTAGCGAGTAGGTAAAAAAGCACATACAATCTGTAACATCTACTATGTTCTACTCCTGAATTTTGCCTAAATAAAAACTCATGTTACCATCTCTGGTCAGAGCCAGAGATCTGTTTGGCACTTAAGGACAAAAAAAGCAAAAAGACATCAGAAAAACTTTTTCTAAAAAGATCAGCCTTTGCATATGAAAGAACAGATTAGTGGGGGTAGAAGTCTCCTCAAAAGAGAGGCTTTCAAGCACTCTTATAAAGACAAATACAAAGGTAGAGGAGAAGGTTTATTCAGTTATATCATTCAAAGCAGGAATGATAAAGGCATGGAAATGATAGAATACAGAGATGTTGAAAAGTCCATTTAGATGAAACAAGACAGTAAGTTGAATTGACTTTCTAGATAGAAACTACCAGGAAAAATTACACTGAAGAGCCCTGGAGCAAAACAGAAGGAAGCTCATTTTACTAACTTCTCTTTCAGACCCTAATGCGTCACCTACATCCCCATTTGCACATTCCAAGTGTTCTGAACGCTGTGCTGTCATGAGGAGTTGAGAAAGAGAGTGTTTATTTGTGCACTTTGATATTCATGAAGCTCTTTCAGAGGTCATCCATGTACTGAAGAAACTATCTCTTTTGCCTTTGGGCTTTTACATTCTTGATTTTTTTTTCTTTTTAAACTGAAAGAAAAGGAAGAAAAAAATAATTTCTAGAAACCATTTCTCTGATTAAAGCACTTGTTTCTTAGGTCATCTTCATTCACTTTCCCTGGGGAGAACGTAGATATAATGATCAAGTGTGGTTGGAGCACGTTTAACATGATGGTGACGTGTGCAACTTATGCGATGTAGGACAATTTGGTGACATTGGTAGATTGAAGGATGGTTCCAAGTTCATTTGTGGGTAAATGCAGAAGATGAAAGCCAATGGCAAGCACAGAGCAGACATTTGGTAAATACAGTCAAATAAATGAATCAATACATGAAAACAAGTAAGTTGAACAGTATGTATATAAGGAAAAACTGCAGAAAGAGTCCACGCTCTCTGCTAGGTCACAGATTTATTCCATCATCAACAGTTTATTGCATAAACAAATGAAATCATAAAATGGATCCAAACTTGCTTTGAACACTTAAAAACTTGCTTGCAAATAAAGGTGTCTCAGATTCCAAGAAAAGAAAACAGAACCTTTAAGTCTTATGTATGTAGATCCTGATTAAAAAACAAGAAAAGCAAACAAATAAAAAACAAGAAAACAAAATACTGTTCCATCCAGTTAGAACATAGAGTAAAATATGAATGGATGTTAGGCCTACGTTTGGATTCCTGCTCTATCTCTACTAATTGTTTAACTAACAGAGAGGTTTTTTCCTTACTCCTTTGATCCCGTTTTCCCATCTGTGAAATGAGATAATCATACTTGGAAGCACTAAGTAAGTAACTTACTTAATATACACTAAGTAAGTTCATGAGGGTAAAGATGTTGTGGGTCTTTTCATTTGATAGGGATTTTCTACTTACTTTCTTCCCTCTTGAGGTATGCTCACTAATGACCGCTTACCACAAAGTAATTTGCTTATGCTGTTATGCTGTTTTCCAAGAGAAATGGGAATTTATTAGGTAGATCACAAATGCATGCAGTAAGAATGCGGTAAGTACGTTGATAACAAGAAAAAGCTTCTTCTTATCTGATCACTGTTTTTGTTTGGCCATTCCATCTCTACGTCCCTTCACATTCACCCTGCATGCAGATATGATGGTCCTCTGGAGCACAGATAGAAGGGGCCTACGGTCTGATCTTTTGGAGTTAGGCCCTACTTCTTTTCCCTGGCTGCTTTATCAGCAGCCTAGAGATTTATTTCTGGCTGACTGTGTATGATCTCTATACGTGTGCTTTCATCATTCTATTCAAGAACATCACATTTCACACAGTGAATCATTACAGTCCATCGGTAGATTCAGACAGCCATGTCTATTACCTTTTCTTTCCTTTGGGCTGAGAGCCTTGGATGGCTTTAAAATGAGGCTGAGTTCACAAGGCCCTATAGAACAGTCATGGCGCCCCTTCAGAGCAGTAGCTCCCAAACATCCATCACTGTAATATAACGGCCATGATTTTTGCCACATCAGCATCCCAACACCTATGATCCTCATATGTCTTTATTACTTAATATTTAAATATCACTTCATATTTACTCATTATTCTTTTAAATCACATACCCTTTTAACTAAAAATTATTTAAAAGAAAACTTTGTCTTGTTATTTTAATTATAAAAAATCGCCTAAAGAGACATTGAAAAAGTTAAACTCTAGCTAGCCAGTTGTCCGACGAAGGTTCTGAGATTATGACCTGCTTCTTTTAGTTAAAACTGGAGATCACAGAGTGTAAAAGGTGTGTTAAAGATTTAATAACTCCAAACTGAGACATTCTGCTTGATGAAATCAGTACTGAGAAAGAACTGAAAAAAGGAACCACTTCCTCACTACTGTGGGTCAAGGAGATTGAATGCTTTATTTGAGGTCTCTCAGTAACTAACAAATGTATGTTCCAAGCGGGTGCTAGGCGGAACTCCATTCTTTGGTTATAGGGAAATGCCCACTCCCTCGGGCCCAAGGAAAGTACATTGGTGGCATGGCCAACATGCGGAGAGAGGACGCACCTTTTTGGCAAATGCACTGGCACACAATAGACATTTAACAAAGGCTGGTTCCTTGGAAGCCTTTCCCATCTTGCCTCTTACCCTTGTAAGTCCGGTTTCATGTGTCACCCTAGGGAAAAGAGCTTGTGACAAGTTCTTACTGAGGGCTCTGTATGGGCCGAGAAGTTATTTCCTCCCACCTTCGCAGCACTTTTATATTTTTTTAGTTGAGAAAACTAGTGTAATATAAATAAAATATGTATAATTGAGAAAATTTTTCTAATTGAGACTCAAGGAGGTAAAGCAACTTGCCCCAAATCAGCTGGGGCAGGGATAACTTATGGTTTGGGGTTCTGCCACCCCGGATATAATTAGCAATAAGGACATTAGTCAGCTAATTAGGTCAAACAGACAAAGCAAACCACAATTAGCCCAATTATCTGAGTTTTGGCTTTCCATTATTAAAGTCTGGCTCAGAAATTATTCTCTTCTTTTTTCTAGGAACAGTTTTGTTTTGATTTTGGCTTGGGTGATGTGGCCCATTGCCTCGGTTCTCTCAGCTGGGGCTCCCACAGTATTGTTCACAGAAGCATTTCAGAACCACAGATGGAGGAAGTAAGGGAGAAAAGGAAGTGAGCGGGGAGGAAAGAGGGTGTGTCTTCGCAAACACACCCGCTTGAGATACACACCTGAGAACTGAGGTCCAAGCCAGAGGATTGCAAATGAGCCTCACTGCTTTCTGTCACTTTGGCTGCTTTAGAGTGCTTGGTGAGTCTCTTTTATGCTCCAGCCCTAAAATGGAGCTCGCAGTATTGGCCCTAGTCTCCTAACAAGACTGTGTGACATGGGACATGTTCCCAAAAGGGCTTATACTCATAAATACTTGGGTTCATGTGGGGTTTTGCTCATTCCTGGAGACCTTACTGGGTGCTCTGCCCTCAGGGGAGGCAGGGGCTCTGCCAGACTCTTTGGAACTGTGGTCACATGTGGCTTTAGGGGTGTAACTCAGTAAGAAACACTTGCTCCTTTGTAAATTCTCCATGCCCTGTATTTGCAAGTAGGCAAGTCCAGAAACACCATTCCCAGCTTCCATGTTTTATGAATAATATTCTTTCAGTCCCCAAACAATCCAGTCACTCTGAATAGATTTAAGATACCCTTGCTCAATGACTCAAATTCAGACACCACCTCCCAGAAATGAAACAAAAGACATATTTGCAAAAAATCAAAATATATCTTACCTCAAGTGTCTGATCTGACAGTATTGAGGGTAATAATTAGGTGGATGAACACCTCAGCTGTCCACTTCATTTTGTAGATGTGTGTGAGTACATGCGATATAGTTACATGTATAAACTAGGGGGGAATCTTTCTCCTGTTTCTGATTTTATTTTAATCCAATCCTCGATGAAATCTGTAATACTTCCAAACAAGAATGTTTGGCCCTTAGCACTTTTCCATTTAGTTTAAAAATCTCAGGAGTAACTTAATATATTAAATCTATGTGGTTCTCATTGTTTATGGGCATGTTATCACAATAGGACTTGTACTTCCTAGTTGTAAAAGTCTTTTGAAATCACCCTTTGAACCTGCCCTCAGATCTTAGAGGATTTATGGCATTTGTTTTTAATTTTCAGACTGAAACGCTGACCCAACGAAAGTCCTGGGCTTGCTGAATTCAGTTTTTTCTCAGCTCCTGGGTTCAATACCAAGTAGCATCAACCCGTTTACCAAGGGGTTTAGTCCTGCTGCCTGTAGGATGGCTATATGTGTCCCCAGCCCTGAGCTCCCCAGGAATCTATGATTATAATAAATAACCACCTCCCAAACTTCCCCGACCGAAGGACTTGTAACTAAGGAGTGAAAAGCATGTCCGTTAGAGACTTGAGGACATAGACCAAAGCCAGTCCCGGTGAATGTAAATTTAAAAAACTGTTATTTTGTCATATAAATCTATGTGAATCTTGTACATTTAACTGGAGGCTAATACCGGGTTACCCATATGTACTTGAATCTGACCACGCAGCTCCATCTCCAGGAGACCACTCTAGCGCAGGCTGTCCCCCAGAGGACAGCAGTGAGGTCCCAGCCAGTCTCCTCACACGGCCCTGCTCTCCCACATTCCAGTGCCCACAGCAGCCAAAGTGCTCTTTGAAAACGAACATCTAATCGTGCCACTTCCCTGGCTTAAGAAAAATACAGTGATTTCTCAAAACTCCAAGCAGTGGGTCCAGACACTCAGCATTGGCCCTCCCCACCTCTCCAGTTTCATCCAATGCCGTTCCCCTCTACTTTCTGTGCCTCCACCTCCAACCGCCCTGCAGCCTCTACTCCTGCTCTCGAATGCTTCCCCTCTCCTTCACCAATAAGCAACGCTTGGGGTAGTGCTTGAGAAGACTGGGTCTGGGAAGTAACAGGTAGGGCTGTATTGAGAATTCCGTGAGTTACTATGTGAAACATGCTCGGAACAAAGCCTGGCACGTAGTAAATACTCAGGAAGTAATCGCTGCTATTGCTCATCCTTCAACTCTCGGCCAACAGCACTTCCCCAGAGAGGTCCCTCCAGTTGTCCCAAAGTACAACTGGGTACACTCATGACTTCCTGCATGTCTTTATTGGCACAGTTTGTAGTTGTGTATATGTGTGATTATTAGATTAATTTCCCTCTTCTCTTCTGCTGGACTGTAAGCTTGGTGAAGCCAGGAACCATGTCTGTTTTGTTCATCATGTATTTCAAGCACCTAACTCAGTGCCTAGAGAGTATGGGGTGGTCAGTATATATTTATCAGGGGATATTGGGGGAATGAAAGAGTGGATGGATGGATGGATCGATGGATGATGGATGGCTGGCTGGCTGGCAGGATGGGTAGATGGATGGGTGGATGGATGAATGGGTGGGTGGATGGATGAATATATCCGGTAAAGTGTTAAACTGGTTAAGATAAAGCACTGGAAAGATTATCAGAGATTTAAGCACAATACAGGTACTGTGGATATCAAAATGAATGTTGGATGGTAGCATATTACCAATGATTTAAAATTAGGAGAGTAGTTGAAATTTGCTCAACAAATATTTGCTTGCTGCAGAAGGGAGCCCTCCAGCTGAACCTCAGAGGGTAAGTAGGGCTGCAGGAGGAAGATGGTTCTAGTGAGGCCCCACACTCTAACGCTGGAGAGCCCAGACCTGGTTTGTATTCTAGCCCCACCACTCCCTAGCTGCCAACAGGGAACACGCTACTTCCCGTGCTCAACTCCGCTTTTCCTTCTATAAGAGAGGGTGATAAGAGTGCTTCCTTACAGTGGTATCAAGAGGCTTAAGTAAACTTTGAATGTAAAAATGTCCCTGCTCAGGGCCTGGAGCATGGTAATAAGAAACTGCCACTCTGGACCTAGTCTGAAGAGACCCGAGGGAGTAAACAGTTTATGCTGCTGAGTTGTGAGGAGTAGAGGGTTTAGAAGTGAATCACAGCCCTGCCGAAAATCTTCCATCCTGCACAATGGGACGAACGCAGTCCTACCTTACTGGGGCACACGGCTCCATCTACTTGGTGCCTGACTTCCTGTTCCCTCCTTTACTTCCTGTTATGAACCCCAGGTCCTGGAGCTCTCAGCTGGCATTTTCACTGATGACAAAACTAACTTCATAATTACTTGAATTACTATAAGTTGAATTTTTTTTTCAAATGTGAATCATTCTGTAGAGACCACTGATTTTCTCTTAATAAAATAAAATCCTAAAATAATCTAGTTGTTCTTTCCCCTTAAGCTCTGCCAAAAAGGATGGGGAACATGTACTTTTGCAATCACCTCATGTCTCCTTGATTTCCTCACTCACCAGCAGAAAATTCAATAATGAGCCGAGCACAGCTCACAGGGAGGGGAGAAAGTTTCCCATACCGAGTCCTCAGGGAAGAGACTTGAGGCTGATGGCAAAGCGCAAATTTAATAGCTGCCTGACATTCTAAAGTAAGGGGAGTCTGAGCCGCTCAAACAGTTGCGTACTTATGAAATAGGTGATTGTGTTATCCCTGCTGAAAAAGGACAGTGAGCAGGGTTTTCATTCTTGTGTGCGACATATGAGAGACTGCAAAAACCACCCAGATGACAAGCACTGAAGGGTCTGCTTCTCCACAAAGGCAAAAAATAATCTACTGCTTAGTGATAATAGAGGTGGGGTGATTATGGCTGGCGGACAGAATTTTCTTGAAGTGTGATGGCTGTGGGCAGTGAGATGTCTCTAATATAGACGGGTCTTAAATGTCACTAGAAATTATCCTAAATCCTATGGAAATAGCCATAGTTGTGAGCATACAATTTCCTCCATTAAATTCAGATAATTTCTGATCCTCAAGCGATTCTTTGCATGAAAGACGTTATTCATGAAACGGCGTTTCCCTGTCTGGCCCAGAAGAGATAATCCCAATAATTATGTAGCCTAACTGATCTATCTCATTTAATTTTGCAGTAACCCTTTAAGGAGCTCCTCTTAAGATTTCCCTCTTACTGATGAATGTCAGTTGGGAAGTGGTGGACACAGCCAACGAGCCCGGGTCTTAGACGCCCTGGACTTTTCCCGCTCACAGTATTGTCCTCCCAGCATTCACAGCATTTTCAAGCAGCACAGAGGTTTTTGAAGTCCAGAAGTTTCTACCATTTTCCAAAGCTCCATCTACAAAATTTAAAAGGTCTATCTACATGTATAATTAATACCTGGTATTTCCCTGGTGAATTTTGATTTAAAAGGGTTATGTGTCCATTATACTATTTAATCCTCAAAAACCTGTCAGGTAAATGTTACTTCCCTTATTCTACAGACTGAAAATGAGTCTGGGAAGGGGTCAGCATACCTGCCTGGGTCCTGGGGCCAGTAAGTGATAATGGGCCCCAGATTCAAACCTGGGTTCTCTCTGCCTCCACAGCCTTCCCTGCCTTGGCCATACCATCCCTACACAGCTTCGTTGTTTTTCTCTGCCTTTCCTGTCCTGCCACACAGCCCTTGTGTGCCTTTGCACTTCCTGATGCAAGTAGGCAAATGCCTGATGCCACAGGCCTGCGATTCCGGACAATCTGATGTAATCATCTTTCTGACCGTACCCTCAAGGAATAAACCGCAGGAGAGAGAGCCACTGGCTTTTCTTGTTTTGTTTTAAACAGTAATAGATGTTCGAGTTGCTATCAGTGTTTGAGGCTTCTAATCAGCCCAAATTGTCTGCTCTATAATATAGGTTGACCTTCTAGGCTGATAAACCTGCATCATTACTGACTTCAGCAGAAGTTGGTGTTTGCGTATTATTTGGGGGACAGAGTTCCGACAATGTCGAGAACAGCAAACATGATAAATCATTATAGGCAGGCTGGCTATGAGGACGGCACTTTCAATTGTGCCAGCCAATGGCAAGCATATGAGTTTATATCAAGGCCAGAAGTAAATTTAGGTTTTCTCTACACGCTCAGTCTCTAGATCGAGCCAGAACAGCAATTTTTGTTTCCATCAATTAGCAGAGCCGGTCTCTAAGAGGTCACAGCTGGTTTATTTGCTGTGTCTGTGGCAGCAACAGTGCCAACAGAAGCTGGTGTATGTCACTCATTTAAATGAGAATGTATAGTCCTGGTTTTGTTTGTTGAGACCTGCCATCAAACTAAAAAGTTAAAAAGCAATCGACTGTCTTTGCATGTCATGGCAAACCACACAGCTTCCTCAATCTTTTCAGAATTATTTAGCCTGTAAGTGGACTGACCATTACCTAGCATGGTCTCTGATATCAATTCTCTTCAAGAATATTTATTTAGTACCTCCTGTATGAAAAGTGCTGCTTATCCAGAGTCCACGTCATTAAAAAAAAACAGGATATATCAGCTAGTGCCTGCAAATTCCCTTCTTTTACCCTGGAAACCCCCATGAAATCTGGCCGTCTTGAAAATCATGACTTCTGTGATCCTCAACATCACCCATAAGCTCTAATAGATGTAAGGCGGTAGACGTTTTGAGCCACCTCTCCTGAGCCAGGTCTTGATGACTACATTACAATACCCAGCATTATTACCTAGATCTTACAGATAACCTTGGACATTCTTCTCCCAAATTCCCATCCTGTCTTATTTGTTTACTCATATCTCATTACTACCCTTATTATTATTTACTAAATATTTTTCTTAAAATTGACCTTACTTTTTTCACACTTCAACTGATTTACTTAAAAGGGAAAATTGCATTACCTGTTCCAAAGGAAAAATCAGTATCAACGACCATAAATAGAAGGTAGCCATAGGAATAAATATAATGAAGCAAAATAGTATTATTAAAATTCTAGCCACATGCTTCTGTTCCTAGCCGAGATGTGACAGGGACTGTGTCCACCCTCCTGCCTCAAACAACCGAAATGGACACTGAACACCAGACAACAAAGGACAGCGATCTCTGAGAAAGGGAAAGAAGTGAAGTGAGCCCTATAGTTGCTCCAGCTTACTGTTTAGAGTATCCAGGCAGCAGTGTAGGAAAAGGAACCCAGGCAAAACCCAGGAATCTCCCCGAATGGAAGACACGTTGCTGAGAGCCCAGGGGAACAGGCTAAGAATTCAGAAGACACAGATCAAAAAGGAGAGAGCTACACTGAAATTACCCCAGGGATATGTGGAAGTTCCCCCTTAAGCCCTCAGCAGAGCACTGCCCAGCAGTGAAAGAATAGGAGGAACCTTTGAGGATGGGGCAAGAATCCCCCAAAAGATTAGAGGAAATAGTACTTGGGACTCGCACAGGGCCACGTATCGTGACTGCTCCTATTAGCCAGATTGGAAAACCTCATGATTCACAAGTTATTGCACAGACAACCCAGAAGATCTGCCTTGGAAGTGGTGAATAATTATCCCTAGAGTGGCCACTGCTCTGGTATCATTTAACAAATCTTCAAAGCAAAACACAAAATGATCAAACTGTTTCCACATAACTTAATTGTGACTCAGAACAAAACTCAATTATATTTACAGGAATGCAGAAATATTTGGCACCCAACAAGGTAGAATTCACAATGTTTTGCAATGAATCTAAAAGTTACTAGACACACACTATCTAAGATGAAGAGATAAAGCAATCAATTAAAACCGACCTGGAACTGGCATTGATGTTAGAATTAGCAGAGAAGGACATTAAAAGTTATTATAATTATATTCCATATTTTTAAAAAGTTAACTAGAGACAAAGGAGACATTAAAAATATCATATCACACAATTTTTTTAAAGATTAAAATTGAACTTTTAGAAATGAAAATCACAGTGTGTAAGATGAGGAACATACCAATGGGATTAATGACACATTAGACATTGAATAAGAAAAGATCCATGGATTTAAAGGCCTAATAATAGTAACAATGCAAAATGAAGTGAAGTAGAGTTGTTGTTTTTTTGTTTTGTTTTGTTTTGTTTTCTATGAAAAGAGCATCTGTTAGCTGTGGGACAACTTTAAGCAGCCTAATATATTTGTGTTTGCAGTTCATAAAGGAGATAAGAGACAAAAAAGGACAGAACAAAATGAAGGATAATGGCCCCAAATTTTCCAAATTTGATAAGAACTATGAACTCACAGATCTAAGAAACTCAATGAAAACTATGCTAGGGAACATCATAATCAAATTGCTATAAACCAGTGATAAAAAAGAAAATCTTAAAAGCAACCAGAAGAAAAAAGTCATGGTACATAGAAAGGAACAAAAACAAGAATGTCAGTGTATTTCTCATTGAATACCATGCAAGCAAGAAGACATCTGAGCACCATCTTTAAAGTACTGAAAGTACTGTTAAAAGATAAAGATTTCTTTACCAAGGAAAAATAACTTTCAAAAATAAAGGTACAATAAATCTCCATTGATAGTTTATAGCCATTCTTATAATAAAGATCAAAGCCTTTAACATTAAAAAAATTAATTAAAAAGACATTTTTAGACCTACAAAAGTTGAAAGAATTAATCCCAGTAGACCTGCTCTACAAAAAATATTACAAGTCCTTCAGGAAGAAGAAAAATACTAGGTGGAAATGTGGATTTACACACAGGGATGAAGAACATTGGATTTGGTATGATCACTTAAACAAATGGAGAAAGTTGCTGGTCCTGGGTTGGAAAGCTTAATGTTGTTAAGAAGTCAGTTCTTCTCAAATTGGTCTATAGACTGACTGCAGTCCAAACTAAATCTCAGCAGGTCTTTTGATTAAAATTGACCAGCTGACTCTAAAATTTATATGGAAATGCAAAGGACCTCTAGATCAAGCTATAGCAAACCAGACAGTGTAGTAGTGTCATAAAGATAAACATATAGATCACAGAAGTAGAAGAGAATCCAGAAATAGACCCACACATAGATAGACCATGGATTTTTGACAGAGGTGTGAAGGTCATTCAGTCGAGAAAGTATGTTTTCAATAATGGTATGGGTCAATTGAGTATCTTATAAAAAAAAAGAACTTCAATTCATACTTTATACCATAAGCAAAAGTCAACTCAAAATGGATCATAGATTTAAATATAAAATCTAAAGCTATGAAACTTCTAGGAGAAAAAAATAGGAGAAAATCTTTGTGAGCCTGGGCTTAGACAAAGATTTCTTAAGTAAGACCTGAAAAGTACAACATATAAAAGAAAAAAGAATAATAAATGGGACAAATTCAATTTGTCAAAATTTAAAACTGTTGCTCATACTCTTAAGAGAATGAGAAGACAAACCACAGACTGGGAAAAATATTTGCAAATTGTGTATCTCATAAAGTACTTATTTCCAAGATCGATAAAGAACTCTGAAGCTCAATCATAAGATGGCAACAATTTTTTTTTAAATTAGCAAACGATTTAAAGACGCCTCACCAAAGACGATAAACAGATGGCAAACAAAGCCTAACAAAGTATGTTCAACCTCATTATTCATTAGGGAAATGCAATTTAAAACCATAGTGTGACATGACTATATACCTACCATAATGGCTGAAATTGAAAAGACTTGAACATGAGTGTTCATAGAAGCTTTATTTGTAATAGCCCCAAACTGGAAACAACTCAAATGTCCATCAGCAGGTGAATGGGTAAACATATTGTGATATATTCATATAATGGAATACTACCCAGCTATAAAAAGGAATGGACTATTGACACAGAGAGTCATGTTGAATGAATCTCAAAATAAATATGTTAAGTGAGAGCAGCGAGACCAAAACAAGAGTACACACTGTATTATTCAATTTATACAAAGTTCTCAAAAAAATGCACACTGCTCTATAGTAGCAGAAAGAAGGTCAAGGGTTACCTGGGAAGGGGGTAGAAATGGTGAGGTGTGGGAGGGAAGGATCACAATGGATCACAAGGAAAATTTTGGGGGTGGTGGAAATATTTATTAATTTGATTGTGGTAATGGTCTCAAGGTGTATACGTGTCATTTCAAATTATACCCTTTAAATATACAGTTTGTCTTATGTCAAGTATACCTCAAAAAATCTGTTAAAAATATTCTGTTGCTTGACTGAGGCTTGCTCTTCCTTTAGCAAAAGGCAGATTAGCTCTGGTTGGGAAGCCATTAAAGGCACACCAGCACAGAGGCTTTCACCTTGAAGCCCAAAGAGAGATTGAAAGACCATTTAAAAGAGAATAATGTTTGCCTTCTGTGATTCAGTGTTATTATATGCTCTGTCCATGAACCACTTTCAACAACCTCATGTGTCAGCAGATGGGACATGTATTCACCACATACTTTGGGAAACAATGAACCAAGAAAATCCTTCTAAGAGTGTAGCAAGTATTGCAAATTAACTTCATGTAATAAATATTCAGTTGAAACTGGAATTCTACAGCCTCGCCTAATGTTGGAACAGCAATAACTCAAGACCAACCCCGCTTAAGTGAGGAACGCAGGTTCCCCTTTGAGATTCCTCCTGGGCCGTGATGTGACTATGGTTCTTAGAGTTTCTTCATACCCCCCAAATTCTGCATATTTTAACAGCCCATTGGTGTTCTGGTCTCTTTCTCCAAATAAGGCAGTGGCAATGCCTGCTTTCAACGGAAGATCTACAGTAGGCAGGAAAATGTGAAAATACGAATTTCCAGAAGATGTGGAGGGTAAGTGAGATAGCCACTCCTATCTCACTCATCCATCTTAGGGCAGGGGGAGAAAGCAGATCTTTTCATGGTGTCCTACAGAAAGGGCAAGAATATCAGGCAGTGGAGAGGGCTCCTGATGGAGATAGTTCAGATTTTAATTAAAAAATCATGATGGAAATGAGGGGGGAACTTAGAAAGGAAAGGGGAAGAAAAGGTTGGCTTGGCGTGGATGCTTTTTTGAGATCGTTCGTCTCCATGATTTTTGCATGAAGACTGCAAGATTGAGAGGCTGCCTTCTAGCTGATTTAAAGATGGATTCATGCCACGTTTGTTTACAGGTCTGTGCTGAAAACCCACCCTCTCCCAGTGTCACCACTTCCTCTAACTCATCAGTGAATTATCACAGGCACCTAATTCCTTAATCAGCATTTAGGCTTTGGGTCTACAAAACTGCATATCCCCTCTGGATGTGATAGAGCTGAAAGCTTTATGAGCTTTATGAGCTAAAAGCTTTCAGCTGTCATCATTGGAGAAGGAGGTCCTTCTCTCTTTTCATGTTCTGTTTCATTTCTACCAGCCTCAGGCTCCAGGGATGAGAGGTTGCAAGTAATTTTGATTCCAGAACACCACTTGGGTCACATTTAGTAGCTTAGTGGAGTCAATATTATGTCAAAAGTCACACCTCCAATGAGCAGTCTTCCTCCGCCTGTGCAGAATTTGTAAGCTCAGTTAGATTCTCTTTAGAACCTCACATCCTGAGATCAGTCTATGTCAGGAGGCCACTAGGAATGTAGGAGGATCCAAAGGTCTGGGCCACTTGCTCTGTCTCAGCTTCACCAGGTGACCATGATCCTGCCTGTAGTTTCTCACGTGTAACTATGTCCTTCCCAATCCCTGTCTTTGAAACTCTTCTAAGTCAACTCTGAACACACACACACACACACACACACACACACACAAACACACACTGCTGAACCCCCTCCCAGCAAGACCCTGGATAAGGGGCAAGTTACTGAACTTTTCTGTGGTTTAGTTTCCTCACCTGTAACATTGAGATACTGGGACGTGTATCTATGTGATTGTCATGAGGATTAAAATAGTTTACATCTCAGAGGTGATTAAATCAGTCCCTAACATATAGAAAGAACCTTATTTTTTTTTAATATGTTAGGAACTCTTCCTTTCGGCTTCCTTAATTCCCTTCTCTGTCACTCTGCTGACCCATTTTCTGTGTCATTTTCTTAGTCGTTACCTGCTTAGGCATCTCTTTCCTCCACGAGGCTATAGTTTCCTTGAGGACAGGAACTGTGTCATGTCTGTTCTTTTAATCCCTAGCATTGAGCACAGTTTCTGACACACAGGCTTACAATGAAGGTAGAATCAATAAATAAGTCACCAGATGAAAAATTTAATATCTGAACAAACTAAGGATAACTTTTTTTTGCTATAGAGGAAAAAAAAAAAAAGAGTGAGAGAAAATATACCAGATTGTTAAGAGTACTTAGCCCTGGAGGGTGAAATGATGTGTAACATGTATTTTCTTCTTTGTTCTTTTCTATCTTTCCCTTATAAGGAAGGTGTGGATAGGGGCAGGGGGGTTACACAACAGTGTATGCAGAGGACTGAGCTCTGCTCTAACCAGAGAGCATCAGGGATTATATTATTGAGAATGACATGAGCTGTATTCACAAATGAACTTGGAAATTTTGGCATCTGAACATAATAGAAATTTATTTCTCACTCCCATGTTGAGGGTGTATGTGTCTGTATGTATCCATGATGTCATTCAGGGACCCAGCCCCATGGAGGCTCCATCTGCACATGGTTGCCAGGTCACCCTGGTCTCTACGCATCTGGCCGGTGGACTGGGGAAGAAAGGGTGTGAGTAGGTTCATACGGGAGGTGTACCTCACTTCTGCCCATTTTCCCCTTGTCCAACTTGAGTAACATTGCTCCAGTTGGCAAGAAGGCTGGAAAATGTAGTCTAGCCATATGTGCCAACAGAAAGGAAATGGGTTTGGTGAAGGGGCAGAGGAAGAGTTAGCTTCCCTCCCCTGTATTCTGTCTAAGCTAGCCTGTTGGTTCAACCAATTGGCCTCCCCTCCTCTTCTCTCTCCCTTTCCATTTATCTTCCACAGAGCTGCCAAAGTGACTTTTCTCAGATAAATATTTGACTTGTCACTTGCCTTACTTAGCTCCCTTTCATCAACTAAATAAAGTTCAAATCTCTGTAGGCTAAATCTCTCAGTCCATAAACTCAAGGGCACAAGAAATATTTCTGTTTGTGACAGGATTTAATTTCAGTGTTGAGCTCCCATCCTGCCAGGTAGTAGAGCTTTCTCCCTTTTACCCTGGGTAGGGTCTGAGTTCTTGGGGGTATCACAGTACCAAGTCTTGAGAGGGCATAAGATCTTCAGTAGTCACCTCAGAGGGGTTTTCTGAAAGAAACCAACACATCTCTTGCCATCAAAACACTGCAAGAAACCATCTTGAGAATCTCATTCAAATTGCCAGTGAAAGGAAGCAAACCAAACCCAGCATACCGAAAAACAAACAAGCAAACAAACGAAATAGAATAAGAAAATGAGTCACGGGGGATGGGGGTGGAGGAGCCATTAAAAAAGAATTCGTGGCAGAAGCAGAAATCTCTTGTGTACTTATCTTTATAAGAGAATAGAAAAGCAACTTGAAAAAAGAGGTCTCATATTAGCCAGCTAGCTACTATATGGTGCAAATGAGTGGCAGCATGTGTTTTAATGCTTTTTATTGGTATTTTAATTTATCTCTAAGCACCATCTTTACATCTTATACAGTTCCACTGAAACCAAAGTGCAGCTTTCACTTTAATGTTTCCTGGAATGCAAAATAGCTCCAACAAGCAATATAAAGATGTATCTGTTTTTGCTGAATTATACTCAAATGTATGAAGAAAGGGGATGTGTCCAGATATAGAAATGACAAAACATTACATCTGGAAGGATCTTTCATCTTGTGTATAGAGAAACTGGGGTATTTAGAAGCAATAGCTCACCCAAGATCCTGCAGTGACAAACCGGGGCCTGGATCCAGACATCCGCACCTACTCTCAGCTGGAACAATCTGGGTGGTCAAGGAAATTGGCACATTTCACTCAGAGTTCCAGAAGGTAGAAGCCTTGAAAGCTGCTGGGAACTATGTCAAAGCATAAAGCAACAGTCAGAAGCCATAGGTTTCCTTGTACTCTTAACACCTTCTACCTTCTTCTAGATAGAATCAGAACTTACTTCTAGGGCTCTAAATCTCCCTCTAGCTAGTGTGATTTCTTGCCCACACTTACTGGTCACCATGCACATTCCCCCTCCTCTGTTCACAGCACCCCCACCTCTGGTTGCCTCCAGAGAATGATCCCGCCCCAGTGCACGCAGTCTTGGGGGAAGATCCTTTCCAGTGTCTGTTGTTCCTTGGTTGAGGAGAGTCCATGTGATATATAAGCCGGTGAGAGTCCTTCTCATGGACATTCAGATTTTAATCAGAGTAACACGAAGATGAAAAAACACTGGAGCCAATTCATCCAGTGATAAACCCGGAAGAGTCTGTCCATTGCCTGCTCCCAAGATACCCAGTGCTTCCTTAGCCCCCATCTTTCTGAGAACTGGTTATTTGGCTTTTCCTTCAGTTTGCTGTGTCATCTCAGATCCATCCAATAAATGTATTTCTTTGCCTAGTTTGTTCATTTGGTTTTGGTTGCTTGCAAATAACCTGAATTGATAAAACATTCAGTGGGCAGTCCTACTGATCCAACTCCACTTAACTGCTTAAGCAAATGGGTTAACCACTGCCTCAGCATGCTGATGACTAATATCCAGGATGCCTCAGTCTAATACATCCATGCGCTCCATTTGAGTTTTGTACTTACCGAACATTGTTGTTTGTTCCTAAATTTGTTCATGCCAATTACAAATACAGTTGCAATTTCATAATGTAATTAAATATTAAAGAATGAGTGCTTGCTTCGGCAGCATATATACTAAAATTGGAACGATACAGAGAAGATTAGCATGGCCCCTGTGCAAGGATAACTCACAAATTCATGAAGCATCCCATATTTTTCCAAAAACCATAACATACCTAGGAATAACAAAGAGGTAAAAGATCTGTACTCTGAAAACTATTAAACACTGATGAAAGAAATTGAAGATGACTCAAAGAAATGGAAAGCAATTCCATTGTCATGGATTAGAAGAACAGATATGGATAAAATGTCTACATTACCCAAAGCAATCTACACATTTAAAGCAACCCCTATCAAAATACCAACGGCATTTTTTACAGAACTAGAACAAACTATCCTAAAATTTCTATGGAGCCACAAAAGACTCTGAATAGCCAAAGCAACCTTAAAAAAGAAAAGCAAAGCTGGAGGCATCACAATTCCAGACTTCAAGTTATATTACAAAGCTGTAGTAATCAAAATAGTATGCTACTGACAGAAAAATAGACACATAGATCAATAGAACAGACAAGAAAACCCAGAAATGAACCCACAACTATATGGTCAAATAATATTAAACAGAGTAGGGAAGAACATCCAATGGAAAAATAAAAAAACACTTCAACAAATGGTGCTGGGAAAACTGGACAGCAACATGCAAAAGAAAGAAACTGGACCACTTTCTTTCACCATACAAAAAATAAATTCAAAATGGATTGAAGACCTAAATGAGAGACAGGAAACCATCAAAATACTAGAAGAGAGCATAGGCAATAATTTCTCTAACATCAGCCATAACGACATTTTTCTAGATAATGTCTCCTGAGACAAGGGAAACAAAATCAAAAATAAACTACTGGGACTACATCAGAATAAAAAGCTCCTGCACAGCAAAGGAAACAATCAACAAAAACTAAAAGACAGCCTACAGAATGGGAGAAGATATTTGCAAATGCCATCTCTGATAGAGGGTTATTATCCAAAATCTATAAGGAACTTATACAACTCAAAACCCAAAAACACAAATAATCCAGTTTAAAGAAATGGGCAGAAGACATGAATAGACATTTTTCCAAAGAAGACATCCAGATGGCCAACAAACACATGAAAAGATGCTCAACATTATTCATAATCGGGGCAATAAATGCAAATCAAAACTACAATGAGATATCACCTCATACCAGTCAGAATGGCTAAAATTAACAACACAGGAAATGATAGGTGTTGGTGAGGATGAAGAGAAAGGGGAACCCTCCTACACTGTTGCAAACTGGGGCAGCCACTCTGGAGAACAGTATGGAGGTTCTTCAAAAAGTTAAAAATAGAACTACCCTGTGATCCAGCAATTACACTACTAGGTATTTACCCAAAGGATACAAAAATACTAACTCAAAGGGATATATGTGCCCCCAATGTTTATGGCAGCATTATCAACAACACCCAAATTATGGGAAGAGCCCAAATGTCCATCGACAGATGAATAGATAAAGAAGATGTGGGGTGTGTGTGTGTGTGTGTGTGTGTGTGTGTGTGTGTGTGTGTGTGTGTGTATACATACAGTGGTATATTACTCAGCTTTAAAAAAGAATGAAATCTTGTCATGTGCAATGACATGGATGGATTTAGAGGGTATTATGCTAAGCAAAATAAGTCAGTCAGAGAAAGACAAATACCATATGATTTCACTCAGATATAAAATTTAAGAAGCAAAACAAATGATCATGGGGGAAAAAAAGAGAGGCAAACCAAGAAACAGGCTCTTAACTATAGAGAACAAACTGATGGTGACCAGAAATAGGTGGGGGGGGATGGGTTGGGTAGGTGATGGGGTTTAAGGAGGGCACTTGTGATGAGCACTGGGTGTTGTATGCAAGTGTTGAATCACTTACATTGTATACCTAAAACTAATATTACACTGTATGTTAGCTAATTTAAATAAAAATTAAATTTTTTAATGTAAATAAAAACTAAAATATGTATATATATTAACTAATGTGAACTGTGAAGGCAAAAATAGTGTTTATTCTTGTGAAAGAAAAAGTTGACTTCTTTGGAGTCTTGATAAAGGGAAGCAACTAGAAAATGTGGTGAGTAAGTTAGGTGTGGGTGAGAGGCAATCAGAAAATGGCGCAAAATTATAAAACTCTAGAAGAATTTTATAAGTCATATTGCTTCTCAAAGTTTTTTAAGTTCTTGTGCCCCTTTAAATAAATCAAAACTGAAAATCATGGAGAGTTCCTAACAGGTGACTGCAATCAGCAGACTCAAAACCAAAGAGAAGGTTTTGGCCTGTGAAAAATTGGGAAATAAATGAACATTTATATGTGTTAAAATCCTTAAGGCATGTATTGTTCATTATGATTTCCTGGTTTAACTATATTTTTTAACTTAATTAAACAATCAAACTGAATAGGAGGTTTTATATACAGAAATGCAGAGAAAAACTCATACTACTCTTGCACCTGCCCAAGTGTTTGTCCTCAGTGGTGCTGGCCTGTCTTGAATTTGGGGACTCTTCCCACAACTCTGCCTCTGAAACGATAACAGCTGCAGAATATCTGAGGAACTGCCTCATTCACGTCTTTTTCCCGATGGGAATACCGAGGCACAGAGAGGGGGAGTGACTGTGCTGAGTGATTCAGTGGTTGACGGCAGAGCTGAGACAATGACCCAGGTCTCCTCAATCTGCATGAGCTCAGCCTGCAGCACAGGAGTTTGGTCCAAAGGATTTTATCCATGTATTTATTCCTCTGTGGACACAGCTTTAATACGAAAAGGAATTATTACACCAAGACAATGTGAAATAAATTATCGGGTCATTTTAGAAATATTATCCACTCAAAAAAATATGAAGCTCATTATTCAGGAGTGAAGGAAATGGGAATGAATTAGTCTGGGAACCCTGAATAAATCACAGTTAACTCATTTGCAAGCCTCTTAACCCTGAATACCGATGACGGGGCCATGCTGTTCCTGGTCTGCTTTCTCCTCTGTCACCCGGGTTCCCACATAGCCAGCTCAGTTACCTGATGCAACTTCATAAACAAAGCAAGAAAGCTCCATTTTACAGTCAGGGGCCAGGCTAGCAAGATCATTTTTTTTTTAAATTATCCTGGAAATCTATCCTTTTCACTGAAGTGATTGTGAGCGCGAAGGGTAATGGTCAATTAGGACAAAAAAGTAGGATCGGCTGATGTAAATTTTACTGACTGATTTTTTTACGCCCTCGGATTGATCGTGTTTCGGCAGGACTGACAAGATTGAACAATGTTTTTGTGTTGGGTTGTCAAGGACTAAATTTCTTAGACACCTATTCTGGCACCATGTTGGCCTCTAACAGTGTCAACACTTCCCTCCAATCTTTCCCTCTCCACCTCCCATTTCCTCCTCCTCCTCTTCCACCTCCTCCTCCTCCTCGTTCCATGAGGATGGTTGCCATGTTCCATTTTACTCCCTTCTCAAAGGAAGGACAGTGCTGCACAAAACCAAAGACGTGACTAGGACAGACTGCCAGAATTGAGCTGGGAGAGTGTCTGCTTATTTGTTGGGTTTTATTTCCTGGGAGCTTCCAGCAATCTAGATCAGATAAGAGTTATAAAGTCAAATACCACAGAGCTGGGCAACTAATACATGCAGTGAGGTAGACGAACCAGGCTGGGGGGCTCTGGGTACACGCAAGAGTCCATGACTCATCAAAAGGGCAACCATGAGGCAGCTCTAGCCTCCTGGAGGAAACTGGGCCCAGTTAGCCATATCTGCCAGCTTTTTAAGAATGCTAGAAATCTAATTATTTCATGTAAAAAAAAAATCTCTTGATTTTAAAATTAATTATAATTTTAAATGCTGTTGAAGCCAAATAAAATATATCTTTGGACCAGTCAGAGTCCATGGGCTACCAGTGGGTGACCCCTGACTTCCCCAGGGCTCCGCTCCCTTGCTGCTGGGTGTCCTCCCAACTAGCCAACTCCAAATGGAAATGGTAAAACTTAGGAATAGGGCCTTGAGTTTTGGAGAAAAAGGTGAAGCTTCAGCCTCCTTAGTTCTAGACTTGAACCTGTCTAGGCTCAGTAAAAAGAATCCAGCCAGTGACCTGGCCTAGCTCCATCAAGTTTAACGTTAGGACTTGGGGCCAAAATCTCAGCACAATTGAAAGTATCAGTTTTCCAGGCTAATGTTCTCATTCTCTTGATGAATTTCTCCCACGGTTCTCAGGGACAGTGATGTGTGGCAGGAATCCGTGGTTCACAATCCCATGTCCTGGCCATCTTTCTTTTTTTTAATTGTCTGTGGGTAATCCTGTTATATTGCCCCTTCCAAAAGCTTCCTTTGTATGTGTTTGGATGAGGGGAGTAGGCAGAAGATGAGGCTCAGTATATCATAATAATCTACATGAATCAAATTAACTGTATTGTCCATTTCATTGACTCTGCATAGACACCGGGAACATAAGAAGACCCCACTGTTTCTCACTATTAAAGTTGCAGTAGTTTTATTTACGAAAATATTTATTTTCCACCTATAATATTCAGGATCAAGAATTCCCGTAAGTAATTAGAATTCAGTAGGGCTGTTTGTTTATTATAGAGAAATCAAAATATATTACATAGCTTTTGTTTACAAAGACTTCTTCATGTAATTAAAGAATATCATATTTTGGCATTTGGTTTTCCTTATTATCTCAGTGCTTTGTTAATAAGTTTTTAATTGAAAATCATCTCAATAAATGTAACTATAGTGTGTTAGCTGAACCCACCAAATATTCTGATACTCATCATTAATAGTGTGAAAAGTCAAAGGCTCTATTGTGTTACCTAATGAGCACTTATCATGTGGACTTCTATATATCAATAAGGAGAAGAGATGAATTGACCCATTTTTTCTGGAAAGTACCCAAAAAACGCACCATCAGGAAGAATCTTTGGGCAATCTGAGTTACCTTTATAAAATAAGTGTTAGTCAAGTTCCCACTGTTCTCTGGACCTGTTTCCTTTGCAGTGGAATGGCAGGAGTTAGACACGCTCTTCTCTAAAGGACTCTTTGAGCCCTGTTGGGGTGAAGAGGCTGGACTCTGGCCTCCAGTGCTGGGTTTGAGTCCTTGCTCTACACTCACTCCCTGAGTGACCTGGGGTAAGTCCTTCTGGAGACACCGATTTTCTCATCTGTTAAATAGGAATGACAATATTACCAATCTCACAGTGATTATAGGAATTAAATGGGATAACACATGTACTCAGAACTGCACTTGGTATGTAATAAACACCAACAAAGGGTAATTAGTAATATTCCAGCACTGAAGTAAATGGAGTTCTTTCCGAGGAGGCCGCTGGCCCACTGAGAAGGAGCCCTGGCTTCTTATCCCAGCTCTGCAGTTAGCCAACTGTGACCATGAGGAGATGGGTCTTAGGAGCTCCTTGATTTTGTATCTGTAATGAGGAGGATGGGCTGGCATTGTCGGTTCTCAACCACAACTAATTTATAATTTTCCAGAGGGGAGATTTGAGTGCTCCCGGGAATGGCAGAGTATATATTTCTATTAAGGTTAACTAGCCTGACCGCTAGGATGTGGACTAAAATAAACAGATCTATTACATTGTCTAGGATGGGGTATTTTAGTCAATGACAGACAATATAGCACCTTCTGTACTTCTGTAGAGGGACACAGTCCCCTAGACAGGAAAAGTGTGAGTGAAACATTTAGACCTCTCTCCCTGCTCCCTTCCTCCTTCTCCTCTCCTCCCTGACCAGTTGGCTTAGTTGGGGAGAAGGGCCTGGGCCTGGGGCTCAGCTTTCTCTCTGTGGGAGCAGCCTCATCTCGGTACCCATGTGCTGAGTGCAGTAAATACCATGGGGTCTATTTGAATTCCTTAGAAGGAAAAGGCTCAAGATCGGTATGGCTTGCTGATACTGCAGTGCAATTCCCCAGCCAGGCCTGACCACAAGGATCCAACATTTTCAAGGACCCATAAACAGATTTTACTGGTTAAAAGGTGTGAGTCTTTGGACTCCAGCTGCCCAACCACTGCCTTCGGAGCCAACCCTCCATGGTTGAAGACTTTTTCCTTGAAATGTGACTGCCTCCACAGTTCCACCCTGCCTCAAGCTAAAAGGTTCTCTGTTCCAGCTCTGAAATCCTCAGGAACTATCCATCTTGTTCTTATTTAAACATTCTAGCCCAGAAATAACTTGCAGGATGAAAGGGGGCGTTATGTCAGCTCTGCCTTGCCTCTTTCGCCAGGGCACATGTATTTTTCTATGTGTTCTTTCTCAGCGGTCCCTATACAGCACTAATCAGGAACAAGTTCACTCCTTCTTGATTTCACATGAGTTGTTTGAACTTCCCCAGAGTATTCCAGCAGCTGAAGTGATTGTACACATAATAGCCAGAGCATTTCTATCTTCCTACTGGCCCTTGTAATCGAGCCACAAGAGATTTGGAATTCCCTAGTAAGGAACCCATTAAGCTATCTGGACAATAAATATAAAACCAGTATTTGTTTCCCTATAAGACAAATCAATGGCATATAATAACCATATATGCCTACCATATTACATACTATAATGTATATTACATAATATATAATAACCATATATGTATAATACATGTGTAATACACACACATATATAATATATATGTGGAGATATATATATATATATAATAGCCATCCATGTCTGATAACCAGTGCGATGCATTTATGGGGGATAGTGCAGCGGGCTGTATGGAACTGAGCTTCCTTCTGATTCATGTATCTGATAGTAATGAAGATATATATCTCAGAAACTACAGCTGATGGGCTCTGCCGGCTCTCCATTGATTCCATAAATGGTTTCTTTTCCAGATTGTAAGAGGACCTGATAAGCCATTTCCTCTAATCACCACGGCACTTTAGGCAGAGCTGGGCCAGTTCTCATATTGATCCTCTCTTCAATTCCAGCCCTCACTCCAGCCCTAGGCAAGGCAGAATTTCCTTCCAAACACTTCACAACACTGCAGATAATTCCAGTGAGGTCCAAAGAAGTGCAATTCTTCTCCTGGATTTTATTTTTCATAATACTCAGGCTCCTGATTTTAGTTATGGAAAAGGATGATTATTAAATATGGAGAGTTGGAGGAACAACAGGTGTAGAACTCCAATATTGTGGTGTTTGAAAATAAGGAGCTCACAATTTACTTTTCGGAGGATTGTACACTCCTGAGAATAACAGCTAAAGGTGCAGAGAGATAAAGAGGAATACTGTCTGAGTACAGAAATGTCTTGTCTGAGTTGTTTTATATTTAGATAGTATTCTAACATCCTAAAATATTAAAAAAATAATAAATCAGTGCAGATGAATCGTAATGCTAAAATAGTTTCTCCCCCTGAAACTGGATTGATATTGCCTTTTAAGGGTACTTACCAAGTGTGTAGCTCAGCAGAGTGCTGCCAGAATAACTTTGTCCTGATGGAATCAGTGTCTAACCCAACAGCTTCCAAGGTACAGAGGGAAAAGGGAAGCCCCTCTCATCTGCAGGTGCTCTGGTTCCCAAGGGACTTAGTTATAGGAGACCAGTGACCTAGAAGGTAAATGTCTGGGATATTTTTAACGACAAAAACAACTCATATTTACAAAGAATCATACAACAAATACTGATGTACTCTCCACTCAAAATGAACAATATTTTGCAATAGTTACTTCAAGATCTTTTTTATTTAAAGAAATAAACACACACATTATAGAGAACATTGAGAGCCCTCCTGTTCTCATCCTCAAGCATGTTTACCTCTCTCCAAACCCAGAAGAAACTCTTATTGTAAGTATAGAGTATGTCTAATCCATGTTTTTAAACTTTTACTGTGAGCGTGTATGTCTACATATATCCATAAGTGCTGTAGAGCATTACCATGCTCGCCATTTTTAACTTAAATAAACGGTACAAAAATGTAACTTGCTTTTTCTCACGCAACAGTTTTTAAGATCTGTCCATATTGATGTATGAAGATATTCCTCATTTATTTTAGCTGTTGCACACCATTCCATGGTATCAATATATCACAATTTATTAAACCCTATTCTCTTACAGATGAATATTTGAGTTGTTTCCAATTTTTTTTTTTATTTAAAACAATGCTGTAAAGAACATTCTTTGGCATTTCTCCCTGATGCACATGTATAAAGGTTTCACTAGGATATAAACCCAGAAATGGGACTGAGGGTGTTAGGCTATGGGCATTTCAAACTATGCTTCATATCACCAAAGCACTTCGCAAGGTGATTACACCAACTGGCACGTCAGTGATGATGAGTTCCTTTTTCCCACCTGAACTTGATATTGGAGAATTTCTTAAATTCTGCTCATTTTATGGTTATGGAATGGTTCATCTGGTTTTATGGATCATCTGGTTGTTTTAATTTATATTCCTCTGAATACTAGTAAGGTTGAGCATCTCTTCATATGCTTCTTAGCCACTTGGATTTCTTCATGAAATCTCTGCTTATATCTTCTGCCTATAATTCTGTATGGTTGTTTGTCTTTTTTTAATTGATCTGTAGTAGTTCTTTACCTAGGCTGCTTACTAATCCTTTTTTTTTAACATATACTACATCTCAAAGGCTCCACTGTTCCTTGACAATTAATTAAGAGTTGGAGATTCACCCACTCAGGAGATTTCTGGACCATTAAAGAGTAATCTAAATAATTTATAGAATAGTGATTTTTTAAGAGACCTCTTGGTCTGGGCATGGGGTACTCAGGAGGATCAATAAGGTGAGGGGGCAACCTCGAGGTTTGATGAAAAGGCTGTGGGAGACAATTCTGTCTTGATCTTCAAGAGTACACCATTATGACCTAAGTAGAAGAGGTTTCTCAGAACATGATTAGAATTTTAATGCTGTCACCATTCCAAGCATTTCTAAGCTATGCTCTGAGAATTGCTCAAGCTTTGTCAACAGACGCTGATAATCTCTTGTCAATATTTACATTGGTAGCTTTTCCTTTAAGGGAAGGAGGCTACTCAAAGACAAATAACAATGACTACTGTAAATTCTATTCCACCTGAAATTTGCTGCTGCAGAGTGAGAGTGTGGGATTTCCCTAAGCAATGCCATCATTGTAGTTGTTGGACTTTTTATCAGAAGTGTCACTTATGAAAGTTACATCACGAGGACATTTCCATGGTCTTTCTACTTAAAATTACAGAAAAACCATTGAACAAAAATTAGATTTAATAAGTATCTATGAAGGCAATTGACAGAATCCACCCACACTCCTAACTAGAGGAGGAGAGGATCATCTGAGGCAAAGGTGGGAAGAAGACCTAGGGAACTCACCATTAGGAACCGCTCTGCCACCGTGGATGAAAAGCTTCCAAAGCAGGTCTTTTTTTTGGGGGGGGGGGTGTTAAGAGTAATTTTGACCTCATTAAAGGAAAAACTCAGAGTGGCTGGAATCTCCTTAATGTGGTGGAGCCCTTCCAAGACTCTGGACAGCAATAAAGAGGCCAGATGCAAACACATCGAGTACAGGGCATGAAAACTGGGCAAACCCATAAAAACAGAGAGAGAAAGGTGACTCCTGGTTCTACCTCCTCTTGAAAAACAGGGAAGAAATGGTTCAGAAATAAACTGGTTCTTCTGGACCCGCCTACAACCCTAAATCTTTCCCCATTCCCAGAGAGCTGGGGGAATCATTGAACTAACCATGGAAACGTACACCAGCTGGGCCTCTAACTTAAGCATTGCAGGAATATACCAACATGGTCTACGTGTATGAGGAGAACCCACACAACCTGCACACTTGTTTTAGATCTAGTATGAGGCCTAATTCAATCTCTCATGTTCAACGGTGGATAAACAATGCAGAATCTATAAAAACATCCTGAAAAAAATACAGATACCATTGTAATCAACAAATAGAGAAAGAGCATCCATTTGAAAAAGAAATACTACATTAAAAAAATAAAGTTCAGATAATGTCTGCTTTGTGCTCACAATAAAATTTGATAAAACTTAGCCTCCGAGATAAAGAATGAAGATTACATGAGGGGCTCAGACTGAAAAGTAAAGGGAATGAGACAGGGGAAAAAAAATATGAAGAAACTAACATTACTACAACTAAAACTTTTAACTAAATGATTGTCAATAAAGAGTGGGGGCGCCTGGGTGGCTCAGATGGTTAAGCGTCTGCCTTCGGCTCAGGTCATGATCCCGGGGTCCTGGGATCGAGTCCCGCATTGGGCTCCCTGCTCCTTGGGAGCCTGCTTCTCCCTCTGCTTCTCTCTCTCTCTCCTCCTCTGTCTCTCATGAATAAATAACTAAAATCTTAAAAAAAAAAGAAAAAAAAAATAAAGAGTGGGATCACAACTGTAGAAAACTGAATTGGTCAGGTAAAGGAAAAGATTGAATCACTCTCCTGGGTTGAAAAGACAGATGAAAATGAGGGAGAAACACTGAAATTGAAATAATAGTTAGACATTGTAGAAAAATACTTTTCCTGAGCTGAAGATCTGAATCTGCAGGTCAAAGGTGTTTATCATGTAGCAAGCAAAATTGGTAAAATGAGATTGGCACTAATGTGTATCTTGGTTACATAACTGAATTTCAAAAGTAAAGACAGCTTCCTACAAAGAGGCAGAGACTTAGGTGCTATGGTGGGGTGAAGGGTTACTTGGAAAAAAAATCAGTTTGCCCTCAGAGATCTTCTACACAATATTAAAAGTCAAATAATAAGAAAAAAATAAAAATTTAAGAGAATATAATAAATCAAATTAATAATAAAACAATAAGCTTCTGGAGGCAAAAGTTGTCAGGACCAAATGAATCAAAACAAAGAATTACTAAGTTATTTAACAAAAACTTAATTAGGAAGATTAATGCCATTTCAATATAGAATTGTTCATAAAAATTTAATAATTGTTGAAAAGAGAAATGCATAATACTACAAAAATAATAATTTGTAATCGTACGTGCTTGTCTCAAAAGTCCCAAAATATACATGGTATAGAAGAAAGACATTGGGGCCGTTAGAAAAATACATGGATTTCTGCATTTGTGTGAGGGAATACATGGTTTCATTCATAATATTGACAGTCACACTTTTTTTTTAATTTATGGATAACAACTAGGAAAATTTAAATCAAAATTTATGCCATTCATGCAAATCAATCAATGTGAGATGGTGTGTCAATAAGAGAAAGGATAAAAATCACATGATCATTTAAATAGAGGCAAAAAAATCAAAGTACAACATGCATTCATGATAAAAACTCTCAATAAAGTAGAACTAGAGGGAACATAACTCGACAGAATCAAGGCCATATATGAAAAACCCACAGCAGGCATCATACTTAATGGGAAAAGACTAAGAGTTTTCCCCTAAGGTCAGGAACAAGACAGGGATGTTCAGTCTCACAACTTTTATTCAATATAGTACTGGAAGTCTATAGCAATCAGACAGCAAAAGGAGAAAAAAAGGCAAAGAAGGAAAGAAGGAAAACTTGATGATAGTGTTGCTGAAAATTGTAACAGATTTATTTATAACAACTATACAGATAGAATGGATTTTCATTTTTAGTTAATTTCTAATTTAATGTTTTGCTATTTCAATAAGCATATCTTTGACCTAAGAACTCATTGATTCTAAGTTATTATTGGCTGCCTGAATATGTCAGCCATGTGTAACCATTACTTTTCCTCCTTGTACTTTATAATTTTATATAATAACAGCCATCTGTAAACTTAGAGCCTTATGGAAGTTAATGAATAATTATCCTTTACATTATAACTATAAATCTGCTAATCATTAATATACTTGGTAGTCATTATCTCTTATTATGGACATTAACCCAGTTTAACAAAGATCTTGAGTGTCAAATAGGGTCAGGTTGTTTCTATACTTTAAAGGGTGGTAAGTGTGAAGAGGAGGGGGCCAAGGTTTGGAGCCATGCCTAGTTCCTGGCACATAGTAGAAGATAAACACTAGTTGAATTGCTGAGATTAGTGTTTATCGAGTGTCTACCGTGTGCCAAACAGTGCTAGGTACTTTACATCATTGTCACATCTAATTTCCCCCAGTCCTTGTATGTGTGTATTGCTATTCTCATTTTTCTAAGAAGGAAGTAAAGGTTTGGAGAAATTAACATACTTTCCTGCAGCTTGGCTGCATTGCTAAAATTTGAATCCAGATTTTTCTGGCCTTAAATCACAGCTCTTTCCACCACACTTCTGATATCTAAACATATGTATCACTGAAAGTTACTTACAAACTATGTGTTAGGAGTTTGAACCATTCTAGCCACCTCATTCAATAGTGAGCAACAATTCAATGATTTACAGTTCAGTCATTTTCTTTAAAGTGAAATCATTTTTGGTGAAAAATGAGGCAAGTTTATATTGCTTTGGAGTTGGCATCAATATCATTTTGAGAAAACCGTTAACAGAATCCTAGAAACTGAGGGTCTGAAGGGACTTCAGATTTTATTTAGTCTAATCATAGTGGGAAATGTATATCCTTTGCTCTGATTGGGATCTTGAATATATCAAATTGGAAATTCTTGAGGCATACTCTGTGCTGAGAAAGAAAAGTGGTGGCTGAGTGAGTTGCCAGGGAATCAATGGCAAGTAAGGCAGACAAATTGAGTGAGAAACTGAGAAGTAAATTCAAGGGCTTCAGTGTCTATCTCCAGGCCTGAAGACCAAAAGAAATAAATATTCCACTGGTGCTTGACTTGATGATATTTGAGGTCCCTTTGGACCATGAAATTCTGTGATGAGACCAAAGGCCTTTTCAGAGTGATGATAATGATGTTGTTGATGAGAAAACCCAACATAAAACTCCATGAATCTGAGGGGGTGGGAGAAGGGATGTTTAAAATCTTCACATTGGTTGTGTGTATTCAATGGGGACGTCTGTGATTTGGCAGAGCCTAGGGTATATTTGTTTTTTTTTTTTAATTTAATTTTATTTTACTATGTTATGTTAGTCACCATACATTACATCATTAGTTTTTGATGCGGTGATCCATGATTCATTGTTTGCGTATAACACCCAGTGTTCCATGCAGTACGTGCCCTCCTTAATACCCATCGCCGGGCTAACCCATCCCCCCCTCCCCTCTGTTTGTTTCCCAGGGTCCATAGTCTCTCATGGTTCGTCTCCCCCTCCGATTTGCCCCCCTTCATTTTTCCCTTCCTTCTCCTAATGTCCTCCATGCTGTTCCTTATGTTCCAGAAATAAGTGAAACCATATGATAATTGACTTTCTCTGCTTGACTTATTTCACTTAGCAGAATCTCCTCCAGTCCCATCCATGTTGATGCAGAAGTTGGGTATTCATCCTTTCTGATGGCTGAGGAATATCCCATTGTATATATGGACCACATCTTCTTTATCCATTCATTTGCTGAAGGGCATCTCGGCTCTTTCCAGTTTGGCTATCGCGGACGTTGCTGCTATGAATATTGGGGTGCATGTGCCCCTTCTTTTCACTACATCTGTGTCTTCGGGGTATATTTGGATCCAGTTGAATTTGGGTGACTGTAGTAAGCTAAAGAGTGGCCTCCCAAATATGTGTGTCCTAATCCCCAGAACCTGTAGATGTTACTCTATGTCATCAAAGGGATTTTGCATGTGTGAATAAACTAAGGATGTTGAGATGGAGAGATTATCCTGGATCATCCTGGTGGGTCTGATGTCAACACAACAGTCCTTATAAGGACACTGGAGGAGTCAGAGTCAGAGGAGAAGATGATGTGAGGTTGGAAGCAGACAGTGGAGTGATATGCTCTGAAGATGGATGAAGGGGGTCACAAACCAGGGAATATGGCAGCTACTAGAAGCTAGCAAAGACAAGGAAATAGATTCTCCTCGCAAAGCCTCCGGAAGGAGCAAGCCTTGCATATACCTTGACATTAGCCCAGTGAAACTGATTTTGGATTTCTAACCTCCAGACCTATAAGACATTAAATCATCAGTGTTTTAAGCCACTAAGTTTGTGGTACTTTGTTACAGCAGCAGTAGAAACCTAATGCAGTGACTCACTAGCCAGAACTGAACTCATCACCTGACCACTTTTTCCTCAGGATAACCCTTCAAAGAGAAGTGAGTTTTAAAAAGACAAGTCATACCATTAACATGAAGCCCTTTTATCTGCAGAATATATGTTAGGAATAAGGAGCAGAAATCTCTTTCCTGACACTTCCCAGCATCATGGTTGGCTCCAGGCTGTCTATAGCCTGTGGGGACAATAGGGCCGGTCTTTGAAGCTAAGCTCTCCCCTGGAATCTAAACTCACATTTTGACTGCCTCCTTGCTATTTCGTCTTGACTGTCCTACCATAACCCAGGGTCAACAAACCAACCCAATCTCATCATCTTCCTAGGGAAGTACACAGTCAGTGTCCTGTGATTATTTCTGATCCTGTGGAATCTTATAAAAGTCATCCCTCTGTCCCCTGGTACTCTTTACTTCCTGTTTGATTAAGAGCATACCATCATCCAGACCCAAAATGTTGTGTCGCCTTTGGCAACTCCTTCTGGGCTCCTCTCATTTAATTAATTACTAAGCACTGTAATCTCAGTCCCCTACTTTCTACTCCCACTGTTTTGTTCAAGTTAGAATCCCAGCAGCCTTCCTGCAAAGACAATGGTCTCCTAATGATTTTGGATTTCATTCGCCAGTGCTTGAATCTATCTTCCCAGATAAATATTCATAAAGGAATATCCTTTCTAATCAAGTCATTCACTGCTTTCCTTTGCCCATTATTGCAAATGAAAAGCTTTTCAAGTTCTCTTGCCACTGCCCATTTTATTTCCCCCCTTCCCCTTTAAAGATTCCTCTATCCTTACTCTACCTTCTAATCAAGGATATTTGCTATTCTCCAACAAATCTTGTTTCCCTGCCTGTGCCCTTGCTCTGTATATGTTCTCTACCTGGAAAATTACCCCTTCTGGAGCTCCATCCCTGCATGCTGAAATATTGCTTATATGAAATAAAGTTAGAAGGTATAGGTGGTTTTAAATATGCCCACAAATGTCTGTCTACAAGAGGGGGAGTCTACCCTTTCTTTCCTCTTGAATGTAGGTTAGATAAAGTGAATTGCTTCTAATGAGTAAAATATGGTGTAACAGACAGTGTGACTAGGTTATAAAAAGCATTGTGACTTCCTCCTCCTTGTGTGTGTGTGTGTGTGTCTCCGTCTCTTAGATAGCTTACTCTGGAGAAGCTAGCTGACACACTGTAAGGACTCTGTGAAGCAAATCTATGAAGAGGTGTGCGCAGCAAGCAACTGAGGCTTCCTACCATGTGAGTGAGCCATCTTGGAAATGGGCCCTGCAGCCCTAGTGAACCCTCACATGACAGCAGCTCCCTAGCTAGCACCTTGGCTGCAGCTTTAGGAAAGACCTTGAGCCACAACTGTCCAGGAAGCCACTTCCAAAGTCCAAACTCAGGAGCTGTAAGATAATACGTGTTTGTTGTCTAAAGCCACTAAGTTTTAGGATGATTCGTTATGCAGCAATAGACAATACGATAGTCAATCATCCTTTTATTTTTTTAAGACTTTATTTATTTATTTATTTGAGAGAGAGAGAGAGAGAGAGAGAGAGAGAGCATGGGGAAGGGGCAGAGGGAGAAAGAGAGAGAATCTCAAGCAGACTCCACTCTGGGCATGAAGCCCGATGCCTGGCTTGATCTCAAGACCCTGACATCATGACCTAAGCTGAAACCAAGAGTTGGACGCTCAACAGACTGAGCCACCCAGGTACCCCCATCTGTATTTTTAAAAAACTTCGACAAAAATTTCTTGAATGTCTTTGATGTGTTGGATTCAAACCTACAGAAGGGGGATGCAGGGGCGAATTTACAAATCTGGCCTTTGTTCTTACGCTAATTATAAATAGTCTGTCAGGAGAAAGACACATTAAACAAGTAATTACCCAAATAATTATCTAATTGCCATTATGATAAAGTCAATCAAGTAGAAGACAACTGTTGATAGCATTAAGAAATCTGCTCTAACGGAGTGGAGCACACTTCTAATCACTAAGGAACTAAGAGTCCCCATGCAACAGTCCAGGACTTTGAAGAGGTCTTTGAGCAGCGGTAGACCCCAAAGTTAGGAAGGTAGGCTCTAGACCCAGCTGCCCTGATTTGAATATACTCTCTGCCTCTTACAAATCACATGAACTGAGGAAACTTTCTTGTCCCTATGACCCTAAGTTTCCACTTCTGAAGGTAGTATAATAATAGTGCCCTCACATAGAGTTCTTGAGTGGACTAAATGGGTTAGTACATACAAAACAGCTATAACATTGAATGGATAAAGAAGATGTGGTCCATATATACAGTGGAATATTATGCAGCCATCCAAAACTTGAGATCTTGCCATTTGCAATGACATGGATGGAACTAGAGGGTCTTATGCTAAGCGAAATAAGTCAATCAGAGAAAGACAATTATCATATGATCTCACTGATATGAGGAATTTGAGAAACAAGACAGAGGATCATAGGGGAAGGGAGGGAAAAATGAAACAAGACGAAACCCGAGAGGGAGACAAACCACAAGAGACTTTTAATCTCAGGAAACAAACTGAGGGTTGCTGGAGTGGTGGGGTTGGGAGGGATGGGGTGGCTGGGTGATGGACTTTGGGGAGGGTATGTGCTATGGTGAGCGCTGTGAATTGTGCAAGACTGTTGAATCACAGATCTGTACCTCTGAAACAAATAATACATTATATGTTAATAAAAAATAGCTATAACAGTCCCTGGCCTGTTAGATATGCTTGACTGAAATTATATATTGATTTCTATATTGAGTTTCTCTGTCTGGTCCATTATCATTGTCTTAAATGAGTGGAGTTAGCCCACCACTCTTAAGTCCTAGCTCCATGTCTTTATTAAGGAGAATTGTGAGTCTTGCTTCATTAACCCCGAGCTGTAAGCAACCACCTTCTGAGAATATAACTTTAAGGTTCATACCAAATTGACCTGGCATGGAGGGTTTTATGGTGAGAGTAACAGAAGGACGTCTCCAAAGTCCTCAGAGAAACTCCAGTATCACGCAGGATCAGGCACATACCTATACCATCAAACACCACAAATTCTTTGCCTCTAGGCTTATTTGCACAACTTCTAGTTTTATAAACTTGGACTTCTAATCTTGGGAGCCTTCCATCAATAGCCAGCTAAAGGCTTTTTACAGTCATAATTCCATTTCCCTTTAAATACTTAAAAAATACTCTTGTATGGTGAAATATAATAGGGTAGAGAAGGAATAGAAATAGGAATGCAAACACTTTGGCATATACCAATGAACTAAGATTTTGAAAGGATAGATCCAGGGAAGATTAAATCTCAGAAGAGCCTGGATGTATTGTGTGAGTCAGTACCACACACAAAATAGGATGATAATGGGATGATAAACTGAGAGTGTGTATGTGTGGCTATAGCTACAAAATTAGAACACACACACTCACAACAGATGAGGGTGATAAGATCAGTCATCACATCTTGGTGTTGTGAAGACCAAGTGTTGGATTTTAGTTGAGCTAAAACCTGCTTTTCTGCACCCCCCCATCCCTCGACTATGCCTGTCGTGCAATTTAGACGTGTCTTTATCAGAAAAGCATTAACTGAAGTACTCTGTGCTGCTAATTTGCTGATATTTTCCACCCTCCTATCATTTGCTGGTTTCTCTTGCTATTACCTCTTTTAGTGCCAAGCAGATTTTATGTTGAACAGTAAATCCTGCCTAATACATGATCCATAATAATTGTTCTTGATGGGACAGGGAGATATCACTAGCTTTCTACTCAAAACAATTTCCAGATGAACGTTCATGCCTTATCCTACCACAGCATATGCAACGGGCTTTTCTAGCATTTTTGGCACCAGAGAGATTTGACGATAATGATGATGCTAAGACCACTAGATTCACCAAAGTGTTAGCTGAAATGAAGCACACCACCATACTTGGCATACAAAATGAATGTATTTTGTTAGGTCACTCACTTTAAAGAGAGCACACATTCCCTTTAAAAAAGTAGAGATTTCCTTTGACCAGCCAGCCCTATAAGTATGGGGCGGAACCAAAATTAAGAGTCATTCTTTCCAAATTGCCATGGCTGTTCTGCACCTCTCTGTGAGTGGCACACTCAGAGAAGCAGTGAGAATAATTCCAGAATTATGGATCTGTCTCAGTTAATTCCCAGTAAAGTGCACAGACAGTATCTCGGGCCATGTCAGAATTTGTATAAGCAAAACTTTAACCTGTGTTCTTGAGTTGATCGCAACAGTTAGTGCAGATTTTTAATATGCGTGGTCATGTGGAGGCTGGTGGTGTGGTAAAGTACACTGCATTCGGGCAAGATGTTCGTTAAGACTTTCCCCTCAAGTTATAGAGATTCTACTTGGCTTAAATAAGAATGGAGGATTTAAAGATGTCCATCGACAGATGAATGGATAAAGAAGATGTGGCATATATACACAATGGAATATTATGCAGCCATCAAAAGGAATGGCATCTTGCCATTTGCAACGACATGGATGGAACTGGAGGGTGTTTTGCTGAGGGAAATAAGTCAATCAGAGAAAGACATGTATCATATGACCTCGCTGATATGAGGAATTTTTAACCTCAGGAAACAAACTGAGGGTTGCTGGAGTGGTGGGGGGTGGGAGGGATGGGGTGGCTGGGTGATAGACACTGGGGAGGGTATGTGCTATGGTGAGCGCTGTGAATTGTGCAAGACTGTTGAATCACAGATCTGTACTTCTGAAACCAATAATGCAATATATGTTAAGAAAAAAAAAAGAAGAAGAAGATAGCAGGTGGGGAAGAATGAAGGGGAGTAAGTCGGAGGGGGAGACGAACCACGAGAGATGATGGACTCTGAAAAACAAACTGAGGGTTCTAGAGGGGAGGGGGGTGGGGGATGGGTTAGCCTGGTGATGGGTATTAAAGAGGGCACGTTCTGCGTGGACCACTGGGTGTTATGCATAAACAATGAATCATGGAACACTACATCAAAAACTAATGATGTATGGTGATTAACATAACATTAAAAAATTAAAAATAAAAAAATAAGAATGGAGGATTTATGTTAAAGACATGGGGTTGACTTGAAACTCAGGTCAAGTTCTTGAAAGAAGCAGAAGGAGGAAGGAAGCTAGGTAACATTCTCCTTGCAGCCTTGGCAGCGGTAGTGCCTTCCAATAGCGGCAGCTGAACCCGATGCGGGGTCTTTCCTACATATGGAGAACCAGCTTCATTGCATCCTCATTAGCACATCAACCCCAGCCGGCCAATGCCTCCCCCTCGGAGTCTGACCCCAGCCCCACACAGTGCCTCCTTGGAGCTCAGAAAAGCCTGAGCAGTTCTCCCTCCTCAGAAGTCTCAGTTTTGACTCTGGATGTCCCCTTCCATGCTTTTAAGTTTTAATCATTCCAGCCTCTTTGTTCCTCCAGCCCTGGGGTGATAGCTGCTTCCTGCAGTTGCTATGTTCAAGTTTTCTCTTTTTATTTTCTTGGCTACCTAGTTGACAACTTCATAACTAGTTAACATTTCTTTATACTAGATTATTTCTGTCAAATAATTAGTGGGTTTTCTCTCTCCTAGTTGGACCCTGATGATAGAGGTGCCTACTATTGAACTACATGATTTCTGCAGTTCTACCAGCTTTGAATTTTTCTAATACGTGAATGCACTGTGGTAATTGCACAAGTATTACACAAGTACACTAGGAATAGTTGACCATTCATGACAAATGCCCGTACGATAAACATCACGATTAGAGCTTTCCTTTCGTTGTCTCCTTTGTCTTCACAGTAATCCTATAAGGCCTGTGATGTGAGGATGTGGGTTTACAGAGGAGGAGACTGAATTCAGGGAGAGGGCTGATACGTGATAGAGCCCAAATGCAAGCCTGGCTTTTCACGTGGCTCCTTTCAGTCAGTGATCGTGGTGCTTCCAACATGGCGGAGTGCAGTTACTACTCTGCTTCATGCTGGTACCTCTCAGACTGTAAGTACGGAGACCTGGGTTTTATCTTGCTTTATACATCTAATGTAGTTACCAGAAGAGAAGATCCACACTGAATATCTGTTGATTTGAAATTTGAAACTTGAAGAAACTGATTCAGATAATTTGAAAAGATAGGATGACTCCCGAAGAAAAGTTAAGCCTCAGAGCTATTTGGGGCAGGCAACTGAAATGACTCTCCCGCAGACGCAGGACTTGGCTACATACATCTACATCTACACACTACATCTACATACATCTACATCTACCACGAATTCAAGTGAGTGCTCAGAGACTAGTGTCAACCCAGAAAGCATGCACCTAAATTCAGAGAGAAAAGTCACTCATCAATGACCATAAAGCAACAAGGGATCTTTAGTTTGAACTACCCACTGGACCTGGTACTAAATTGAGGACACCTAATCTGCTTCATTCAAATGTAATTTTTGTCCTAAAATGTCCGCACATTTTAAAACAGTTAGTCCACTTTTTCATGGCTCTGCTTTTATGGGGAAATAAACCCTTATTGCTGCAAAGTAATAGCAGTTACCCCAACTGTAATAACATTGGCAGGAACCCTTCTAATTAAGAACTACCCAGAGACTTCCCCCAGTTCTGAGGCAGCATGTCCTCTTGAGAAAACTCTGACAGTCTCTCTACAATTCAAATGACTTTACTTTTTCTACACTGACACATTGATATTGTAGTCAAAAATTTAAGTATTTCAAATTCAAAACAACAGAATGAACTAGAGAATCAATGAATTTGTCCTGCTTCACAGTGACAGTTTCCTGTAATTTTAGGTGCACCAAAATGCTTATTGACAGACAAAGAAAAATAATTAGTTCAAAAACCCTTAGAACCTTCCATATTGAAGCACTTGGGAAATTATTTGCCTTTTCTAATGTACCCATTTGTTTGTCATTAACAGATGCTCAGGCACTCAGCTGCTTACATATTTTTTGCAGCTGTTTGCTAGGAGGTTCTGAGAATGTTTCAAGGTTCAACTTAGTGTCAAGCCATTGAAGTTTCTAAATTCATTTTCTAGGCATAAAGGCCACAGTCTGTCAAGCCTGGTACTGTGGATTATTTTGGTGATATTTCAATGCAAGAAATGAATGGATAGATTGTTTTATTATTAACCTATGAGTCCTTAAGAAGAATTGAATGGCCACAAGTATACAAGGTCTTCAGTTTGCATTACAATAATAATTTTACCCTGTGGAAATACATGATTCACTGAACTTACAAAAATTTAGACTGTAGTAAAACATCCAAATCCAAGTGAACTAAAAATCTTAACTAATTTTTCTCAGCATTCTGAGCCTTAGTTTGCCCATGGGTATAGAGCAGGAAACATGAAATTATAAAACAAATTACAGTTTTGATGGCTGTCTCTCCAAATGCCAAGTGGTAAAGTAATAGTCTTCAACTGAAGACTGAAAAATCTGTATGTTGAAAATTAAAAATCTTCACATGAAAATTTATAGACATTTGAGATCCTGCCAGCTGGCAAAATTGACTTTAGCCTACACAGCACTTTTTTCTGTAAGTAATAAAAAGAAATAAGAATTTAGTTAAGATGTGATATTATGGTAGAAAATCTCAAGTACTTTATCTAAAAATTAGAGCTTATTAGCTATTAAAAAACATTCCTTTGAGTTGCATTTGGTTCCAAACAACATCTGGGATCTATATCCCTAAAGTCCATAGAACATACAATCCACACATTATTTGGTTGTTTCACAACTGAATATTTTGATATTAGGCTATATTAATGAGCCCATTTGTTAAAATCATCTTAAACTGTTTTCCTGGGGGAAAAAAAAATGCCGTGTTAGTCAAGTCTTCCTTTTTTCTGCCAACTATCTTGAATACTAGCCTGATATAAATTAGTACAGTCCCTGATTGAAGCATGGAGTTATCTGCAAACTTCCCTAAAATAGATACTTTATAGTAACTATCAAGTACACTCATTGAAAAAAACCTACATTTTGAGGGGATGCTGTTGCCAATTTCAGTCAATTAAAAAAGGAAGCTATGAAATTGCCAAAGGCAAATAAGATACTTCTTCCCCTCTGTGTTTGCCTATAGCAACTAACAAAGGGGCACTTAAAATACCAAAGGTTAGATCCCTAAAGTCCAAATTATTAAATTAACTTTCTTTTCAGTATAATAAAGTACAGTAGAATATTGTGTGTGAGTACATATATTTGCAAAGTAAGAAAAACAATATTAACAAGAGCTGGAAGAAATAATTTGAGAGGCTTCTGATTCTAATATTCTGTAATTCATCAGTATCTTGCCATTATTGACCACATTGCCAATTTGTTCTGAAATTGTCAACCAGAAACATGGCACAATTAGGTAAACAAATCATTTACCAATAAGATGCTGACTCACTAAATCTCTTCTTATGAAAAAAAAAAAAATCCCAAATTGCCAATTTCCTGATTTGACGATTACTGAGTTTTCATTTCCCAAATAGGTCAATCGACCCTTAGGTTAGGTGAAATTCCCACAGGCATGTATCACTTCCCCAATCCCCACCTCCCCACCAGTCCCACAGACACTCACGCCCACACACACACTTTATGTGCTCTTCCTCCTCACTGGGGGACAGCGTTTTATTGAATGTTAAGACAAATTTTAGCCTGCTGCTTAAAAGAAATGGTTTTGGTTTTGGTTTGTTTCTCATTAGTGACTGGCTTAAAGTACAATAACAAAACAATATAGGAGAGGGAGTTTTCAATGACACTGCCAAACCACCCCCCCAAACCAAACAAAAAACTGGTAATGTCCCTAATTCTCCCAATTAACATAGACATCACATACATCGATTATGCTTGTTCAGTTTATCTCCAAATTTGATACTCGCAGCAGCCCTCTGAAAGTTTCATGTGTGCCAAAAATGGAAGAAGGAAGGAAACTTAATGTTTCCTGGGCGCCACTGACCAGCCAGGCATTGAGGTGCTTCTGCATACTCTCTCAGTTAATGAACCTTCCTCCAATATATGATTCCAATGACTGGAATCATTATAACATCCCCTGTTTTACTAATAAGGAAACTGGGACTGAGAAACAAAATGCCTACCCATATTGATAGTAAGTGGCCTGGATCTGAGGTGTTTATTTTAGTTGATGTTGTTGTTTTAAGAAAAACCAAGTCTGATTCCTGGACCATGGCTTGCTGGGAAGATACAAAATGCAACCCAAAGAGGTAGGTAGGCAGTGGGCATTCTGGAGTGTCTAGCTCTTGATAATTGCTGCAACTGATCATTATTTGGGTGATTATTTCTCTAATATTTGCTTTCCTCTTTGCTTGTAAAGTCCACCAGGGAGATGTTGTTTGTTTTGTCCATCCTAGTATTTACCAGGGCCTCCCGCTTAGTAGGTGTGCAGAAAGTCCCTGTTGACTATCTAATGCTCTCTGCCTCTCCTGCTGGCTCTCTCAGGGTCATCTCCTAAAGAGCTTTACACAAGCACAGAATAATGATTGCTATGCCCATCACTACACTTCTTCATCATTTTAATCCTGGGCCTAACCAATGGTCATTATCTTTTAGAAGGACATGACAGCCAGCTTTTAGCTAATTGCTTTCAAAGTGATAAGGAGAGTGTTCCAAGTAGAATAATAATATATTAACAACTAGTGAATCTTTACTTATATGCTCAGTACTGTAAGTGCTTTATGTGCATTCTTTTCTTTTTTTTCTTTAAATTTTTTTATTGTTATGTTAATCACCATACATTACCTCATTAGTTTTTGATGTAGTGTTCCATGGTTCGTTGTTTGTGCATAACACCCAGTGCTCCACGCAGAACGTGCCCTCTTTAATACCCATCACCAGGCTAACCCATCCCCCCACCCTCCTCCCCTCTAGAACCCTCAGTGTGTTTTTCAGAGTCCATTGTCTCTCATGGTTTGTCTCCCTCTCGGATTTCCCCCCCTTCATTCTTCCCTTCCTGCTATATTCTTCTTTTTTTTTCTTAACATATATTGCATTATTTGTTTCAGAGGTACAGATCTGTGATTCAACAGTCTTGCACAATTCACAGAGCTCACCATAGCACATACCCTCCCCAATGTCTATCACCCAGCCACCCCATCCCTCCCACCCCCCACCACTCCAGCAACCCTCAGTTTGTTTCCTGAGATTAAGAATTCCTCATATCAGTGAGGTCATGTGATACATGTCTTTCTCTGATTGTCTTATTTCCCTCAGCATAACACTCTCCAGTTCCATCCACGTCATTGCAAATGGCAAGATGCCATTCCTTTTGATGGCTGCATAATATTCCATTGTATATATATGTATATATATATATATATATATATTTATATATACACACCACATCTTCTTTATCCATTCGTCTGCTGATGGACATCTTGGCTCTTTCCAAAGTTTGGCTATTGTGGACATTGCTGCTATAAACATCGGGTGCACATACCCCTTCGGATCCCTACATTTGTATTTTTGGGGTAAATACCCAGTAGTGCAATTGCTGGATAATATGGGAGCTCTATTTTCAACTTTTTGAGGAACCTCCATACTGTTTTCCAGAGTGGCTGCACCAGCTTGCATTCCCACCAACAGTGTAGGAGGGTTCCCCTTTCTCTGCATCCCAGCTGACATCTGTCGTTTCCTGACTTGTTAATTTTAGCCATTCTCACGGGTGTGAGGTGGTATCTCATTCAGGTTTTGATTTGGATTTCCCAGATGCCGAGCGATGTTGAGCACTTCTTCATGCATCTGTGGGCATTTAGATGTCTTCTTTGGAAAAATGTCTGTTCATGTCTTCTGCCCATTTCTTGATTAGATCATTTGGCTTTGGGTGTTGAGTCTGATACGTTCTTTATACATTTTGGATACTAGCCCTTTATCTGATGTCATTTGCAAATATCTTCTCCCATTCTGTCGGTTGTCTTTTGGTTTTGTGGACTGTTTCTCTTGCTGTGCAAAAGCCTTTTATCTTGATGGAATCCCAATAGTTCATTTTTGCCCTTGCTTCCCTTGCTTTTGGAGGTGTTTGTAGGAAGAAGTTGCTGCGGCTGAGGTCGAAGAGGTTGCTGCCTATGTTCTCCTTTAGGATTTTGATGGACTCCTGTCTCACGTTTAGGTCTTTCAACCATTTGGACTCTATTTTTTTTTTTTTTTTTTTTTTTTTTTTTTTTTTTTTTTTTTTTAAAGATTTTATTTATTTATTTGAGAGAGAGAATGAGAGATAGATAGCACAAGAGGGAAGAGGGTCAGAGGGAGAAGCGGACTCCCTGCTGAGCAGGGAGCCCGATGCGGGACTCGATCCCGGGACTCCGGGATCATGACCTGAGCCGAAGGCAGTCACTTAACCAACTGAGCCACCCAGGCGCCCTGGACTCTATTTTTGTGTGTGGTGTAAGGAAATGGTCCAGTTTCACTCTTCTGCATGTGGCGGTCCAATTTTCCCAACACCATTTGTTGAAGAGACCGTCCTTTTTCCATTGGACATTCTTTGCTGCTTTGTCAAAGATGAGTTGACCATAGAGTTGAGGGTCCATTTCTGGGCTCTCTATTCTGTTCCATTAATCTATGTGTCTGTTTTTGTGCCAGTACCATACTGTCTTGATGATGACAGCTTTGTAATAGAGCTGGAAGTCTGGAATTGTGATGCCACCAGCTTTGCTTTTCTTTTTCAACATCCCTCTGGCTATTCAGGGTCTTTTCTGGTTCCATACAAATTTTAGGATTATTTGTTCCATTTCTTTGAAAAAAGTGGATGGTATTTGTATGGGGATTGCATTGAATGTGTAGATTGCTCTAGGTAGCATTGACATCTTCACAATGTTTGTTCTTCCAATCCATGAGCATGGAATGTTTTTCCATTTCGTTGTGTCTTCCTCAATTTCTTTCATGAGTATTTTATAGTTTTCTGAGTACAGATCCTTTGCCTCTTTGGTTAAATTTATTCCTAGGTATCTTATGATTTGGGGTGCAATTGTAAAAGGGATCGACTCCTTAATTTCTCTCTTCTGTCTTGTTGTTGGTGTATAGGAATGCCACTGATTTCTGTGCATTGATTTTATATCGTGCCACTTCACTGAATTCCTGTATGAGTTCTAGCAGTTTTGGGGTGGAGTCTTTTGGGTTTTCTGCATAAAGTATCATATCATCTGCAAAGAGGGAGAGTTTGACTTCTTCTTTGCTGATTTGGATGCCTTTGATTTCTTTTTGTTGTCTGATTGCTGTGGCTAGGACTTCTAATACTATGTTGAATCGCAGTGGTGATAGTGGACATCCCTGCCGCGTTCCTGACCTTAGGGGGACAGCTCTCAGTTTTCCCCCATTGAGAATGATATTCGCTGTAGGTTTTTCATAGATGGCTTTTATGATATTGAGGTATGTACCCTCTATCCCTATACTCTAAAGAGTTTTGATCAGGAAAGGATGATGTATTTTCTCAAAAGCTGTTTCTGCATCTGTTGAGAGGATCATATGATTCTTGTTCTTTCTTTTGTCAATGTATTGTATCACGTTGATTGATTTGCGGATGTTGAACCAACCTTGCGGCCCAGGGATAAATCCCACTTGGTCGTGGTGAATAATCCTTTTAATGTTCTGTTGGATCCTATTGGCTAGAATTTTGGTGAGAATTTTTGCATCCATGTTCATCAAGGATATTGGTCTGTAATTCTCCTTTTTGATGGGGTCTTTGTCTGGTTTTGGGCTCAAGGTAATGGTGGCCTCATAAAAAGAGTTTGGAAGTTTTCCTTCCATTTCTATTTTTTGGAACAGTTTCAGAGGAATGGGTATTAATTCTTCTTGAAATGTTTGGTGGAATTCCCCTGGGAAGCCATCTGGCCCTGGGCTTTTGTTTGTTGGGAGATTTTTGATGACTGCTTCAATTTCCTTAGTGGTTATTTATATTATATTTTATATATATCATATATATAAAATATAATATAAATATTTATATATTATAATATAAATATTTTATATTATAATATATGTTATATTATATATTATAATATATATAGTATAATATATTATATTTTAATATATTTATATTATATCAGGTTTTCTATTTCTTCCTGGTTCAGTTTTGGTAGTTGATACATCTCTAGGAATGCATCCATTTCTTCCAGGTTATCTAATTTGCTGGCATAGAGTTGCTCATAATATATTCTTATAATTGTTTGTATTTCTTTGGTGTTGGTTGTGATCTCTCCTCTTTCATTCATGCTTTTATTAATTTGGGTCATTTCTCTTTTCTTTTTGATAAGTCTGGCCAGGGGTTTATCAATCTTGTTAATTCTTTCAAAGAACCAGCTCCTAGTTTTGTTGATCTGTTCTACTGTTCTTTTGGTTTCTAGTTCATTGATTTCTGCTCTGCTCTTTATTATTTCTCTTCTCCTGCTGGGTTTAGGCTTTATTTGCTCTTTTTTCTCTAGCTCCTTTAGGTGTAGGGTTAGGTTGTGTATTTGAGACCTTCCTTGTTTCTTGAGAAAGGCTTGTATTGCTATATACTTTCCTCTCAGGACTGCCTTTGCTGCATCCCAAAGATTTTGAACAGTTGTGTTTTCATTTTCATTTGTTTCCATGAATTTTTTTAATTTTTCTTGAATTTCCTGGTTGACCCATTCATTATTTAGTAGGATGCTCTTTAGCCTCCATGTATTTGAGTTCTTTCCAACTTTCCTCTTGTGATTGAGTTCTAGTTTCAAAGCATTCTGGTCTGAAAATATGCAGGCAATAATCCCACTCTTTTGGTACTGGTTGAGACCTGATTTGTGACCTAGTATGTGATCAATTCTGGAGAATGTTCCATGGGCACTAGAGAAGAATATGTTTTCCATTGCTTTGGGATGGAATGTTCTGAATAGGTCTGTGAAGTCCATTTGGTCCAGTGTGTCATTTAAAGTCTTTATTTCCTTGTTGATCTTTTGCTTAGGTGATCTGTCCATTTCAGTCAGGGGGGTGTTAAAGTCCCCCACTATTATTGTATTGTTGTCAATGTGTTTCTTTGCTTTTGTTATTAATTGCCTCACATAATTGGCTGCTCCCATGTTAGGGGCATAGATATTTACAATTGTTAGATCTTCTTGTTGGATAGACCCTTTAAGTAGGATATAGTGTCCTTCCTCATCTCTTTTATTATAGTCTTTGGTTTAAAATCTAACTTGTCTGATATAAGGATTGCCACCCCAGCTTTCTTTTGGTGTCCATTAGCGTGGTAAATGGTTTTCTGCCCCCTCACTTTCAATCTGGGGTTGTCTTTGGGTCTAAAATGAGTCTCTTGCAGACAGCATATCGATGGATCTTGTTTTTTAATCCAATCTGATAGCCTGTGTCTTTTGATTGGGGCATTTAGCCCATTTACATTCAGGGTAACTATTGAAAGTTATGAATTTAGTGCCATTGTGTTGCCTGTAAGGTGACTGTTGTTATATATTGTCTGTGTTCCTTTCTGGTCTATGCTGCTTTTAGGCTCTCTCTTTGCTTAGAGGACCCCTTTCAATATTTCTTGGAGGGCTGGTTTCGTGTTTGCAAATTCCTTTAGTTTTTGTCCTGGAAGCTTGCCATCTCTCCTTCTATTTTCAATGACAGCCTAGCTGGATATAGTATTCTTGGCTTCATATTTTTCTCATTTAGTGCTCTGAAGATATCATGCCAGTCCTTCCTGGCCTGCCAGGTCTCTGTGGATAGGTCTGTTGCCAGTCTAATGTTTCTACCATTATAGGTTACATATCTCTTCTCCCGAGCTGCTTTCAGGATTTTCTGTTTGTCTCTGAGACTCGTAAGTTTTACTATTAGATGCTGGGGTATTGACCTATTTTTATTGATTTTGAGAGGCGTTCTCTGTGCCTTCTGGATTTTGATGCCTATTTCCTTCCCCACATTAGGGAAGTTCTCTCTTATAATTTGCTCCAATATACCTTCTGCCCCCCCCTTCTTCTCTGGGATCCCAATTATTCTAATGTTTCATCTTATCATATTGCTTATCTCTCGAATTCTGCCCTCGTGATCCAGTAGTTGTTCATCTCTCTTTTTCTCAGCTTCTTTATTTTCCATCATTTGGTCTTCTATATCGCTGATTCTCTCTTCTGCTTCATTTATCCTAGCAGTTAGTGCCCCCATTTTTTATTGCACCTCATTAATAGCCTTTGATTTCGACTTGGTTAGATTTTAGTTCTTTTATTTCTCCAGGAAGTGTTTCTCTAATAACTTCCATGCTTTTTTCAAGCCCAGCTAGTATCTTTAAAATCATGATTCTGAACTCTAGGTCCGACATCATACTAATGTCCGTATTGAGTAGGCCCCTGGCAGACGGTACTACCTCTTGTTCTTTTTGTTGAGGTGATTTTTTCCATCTTGTCATTTTGTCCAGAGGAGAATAGATGAATGAGAGAACAAAATGCTAACAGGGTAACAACCTCCCCAGAAAATATACTCTAAACAAATCAGAAAAGACTTGAAACCAGGGGAAAAGGGAAAGAAAGAAAAAGGAAAGAAAAAAAAGAAAAAGATAAAAACAAAAATAGAACAAAAGAAAAAAAAACAGTATATGATCAAATATGATCAGGCTGGTGCAGAGATCAGTGCCACACACTAGATTTTGGGTGTATTTTGGTCTGTTAGAAGAAAGTGTCTGCCAAAATTTTAAAGAAAGAAAGACTTATATATGTACAAAATAAGGGTTGATATGATAAAGGGATGGAATATGATTGTAAAGATCAAAATTATAAAAAATTTTATAAAAGGAATTGATAAGTTAAGAAACTGTTTGAAAAAAGAAAGAAGAGGATTTAAAAAAGCAAAGAAAGAAAGAAAAAAAAGGGGGAGAGAATGCGATCAGCCAGGAGGTTAGAACAAAGCCATACACTAGATATTTAGGGTATATTTTGATCTGTTAGAAGAAACTGTATCTCAAAATTTTAAAGAAAGAACAATTTATATATATATGCCAAAAATAAGGGTAACTACTATGAAGGGATAGAATATGACTCTAAAAATGAAAAATAAAATTTTTTTTTAAAAAAGGGATTGATAAGATGTTGGTTGAAAAAGGGAAAAAGAAAAATTAAAAAAAAAGACCATTAAAAAAAATTAACTTTGAAAGACTAAAGAATCATGGTAAAAAACGCATGAATTCTATGTGCAGTATTCCCCTAGCGATGGAGTTTCCCATTCTCCTTGATCGGTAAACTTGGTCTTGGCTGGCTGTTCGTGCTGATCTTCTGGGGGAGGGGCCTGTTGCCGTGGTTTCCAAATGTCTTTGCCGGAGGCGGAATTGCCCCGCCCTTGTCCGACCGGGCTAAGTAATCTGCTCGGGTTTGCTCTCGGCAGCCTTTGTTCCCTGCAAGCTTTCCCTACAGCTTTGGAGGACGAGAGTGAAAATGGCGGCCTCCCAATCTCCACCCCAGAGGAGCTGAGAACTCCGCTGAGGGCCCCGCTCCTCACTTCGCCCCCAGAGAAAAGCAGTCAGTCACTCCCGTCTCCCTGGTCTCCGGCCATACTCCGTGCTCACCCGGCCTGTGACCAAGCGTTTCTATCTCTGGCACCCGACCCTGTGTGGAGTCTCCAAACCCAGCGGATCCCTGCGGTGCGCTCCTGCGCCCCTCCTCCCGGGGGAGAAAGGGGAGTCTCCCCGGCTCTGCCGCTTGTTGGGTCCCTGCTGGAGGAGCAGTGGCCTGACTGTGCTGTGGATCATGGTTTATGGCAACCCCGAGCTGAGAGCCCGCGCCTCGGCTCCATCTCTGCAGCCGGCCTCCCTGCTCCCATACCTGGGAGCTCTGCCGCACTCAGGCACCCCCGGTCTTTCTGTGACCCCGAGGGTCCTGAGACCACACTGTCCTGCGAGGGTTCCACCCGCTGCTTAGCCACTGGAGCAACGTCCCTCAGCGGAGCCGACTTCTAGAACTTCCGATTTTGTGCTCCGCAGCTCTAGCACTTGCCAGAAGCGGCCGACAGAAGCCCCCTCCCCCGCCATCTATCCTCCCGAATATCGCCTCGGATTCACTTCTCCGCACCTCCTACCTTCCAGAAAGTGGTCGCTTTTCTGTTCAGAGAGTTGTTGCTATTCTTCTCTTCGATCTCCTGTTGAGTTCGTAGGTGTTCAGAATGGTTTGATCCCTATCCAGCTGAATTCCTGAGACCTGACAAAATCCAGGTCTCCTACTCCTCCGCCATCTTGCCCCGCCCCCCTCTGGATCCCCTCTTACTTAATTCTTACTAGAGATATTATCATTGTCCCCATTTTAAAGATAAAGAAGATGTGGTTTAGAGAGGTTCAGTGACTTTCCTAGAAGGAAGAATTATGAAGAACAAGGGAGTAAGAAAACAACAGAAAGACAAGCAGCTGTTCTGGGGCTGAAGGAGAGCCCATGGGGATGGACATTTTCTTGGCCTTGGCAGCACAGCACTCTGCTCCCTGCTTCAGGCTCTGCAGGGCTCCTACGACATCAGGATCCACTAGCAACAACCATCACCTTCACTTGTAAAATGGAAACCATTGTGTTCTGTTTCTTTATTGCTGCCTAATGAGTGCCCCCAAGTGTAGTGGCTTCACACAACAATGCTTTATTGTTGCATGTGATTCTGAGGGCTGACCTGCACCTGGCTCTCTAGTTTTTCTGTTATTCTTGCTTTGAGTCTCTCCCATCGTCAGATGGGACCTGGGCTACAGTGTCCCGGGTGGCTTCACTGACTCCCTTACTTCTTCCCTTCTCCTTCAAATCAGCTTCCCACATACCTTCTAGATCTCATCAGCTACCCCTGACTGCAAGAATGGATCCCTTCCTTCAAACCCTGAATTTCTCCTTCACAACTTACATCCCATGTATGGTGTCTGGTTGATTGTCTATCCCCATGGTGGATTGTGAGTTTCATGAGAGGAGGACCAGCCCCATTTTATTCGTCTTTGTATCTTAATTGTTAAATAGAGCACCCCACCTATGTTAAGTGTACAGTAAATATTTCAATAAAGGCATGAATGACCACTAGGAAATACATCTTTTAGTGTTCAGGGGTTGTCTTTTCTCTTAAATCCCAAACATTATTTTTCTAGGTTCTATAAAGTGAGTCTACACACATCAAATGAAGAAAGAAGATGTACTACCTGAACTATCCCAACAATTCAAATGAGGCACTTCATTCTCAATTATTTATAAATTGAAATTGGTTTGTGAATGTTATAAGATTATCTGGATAATTTTTTCAATTAATTTCTGTTCATTTGATTAGATATATAAACCTAAAAATAAAAATTCTTACATTTGATAAAGTTGGGGGGTTTTTAAATCTGTATTTCTGCCCATTAGCTGACATAGTTTTAGGGGAGCAAGAAAAGCCATGGTCAAATCTATGTCTGTATAGGAAGGCTGGAGGAAATGTTTATCAATTCTTAACAAAAAAAGGTTCCTAGCTCCTCGGTTTTGGCACTTACAGGCTTTGCCTCCATAAATACATAAGAAGTGTTCAATGGAAGTATACTGATACAAATGCTGTAATCTGCCTCGGGAGAACTGGCTGATGGGGAAACTTGACTTGTAAGACAATATTGCTTTGGTGATCTCAGCCTACCTACTGACTTTTTTTCAAGGGTTTTATTCAGAGAAAGCATGCTACAAAAGATAAAGTAAAGCAGATCAACAGTTACTCAAACCACATTAGAAACCAGGTTTGTTGAGTTTCTTTGCTGGAGACATTTTGATAAGCATACATCATCTTTAATCTTTATTTCTATTGGGGCTGTCTCATTTTCAGTGCTTCTTGCCTCTCAAAATTAAACTGTGGTTATTACTTGGACACCTTTAGAGCTTATTCCTTCCAGTAGGAGTTTTCTTTGAGCTCAGCCTAGGAAATGTACTCCTAGTGCAGCTACATGAACCCCAAGTTTAACTTCATAAAAGTAACCATTTCTGTTTGTCAATTTCTAATTATGAAATATCCAGCTGAGGAAGAAATTCATAAATGAAGAGCCAGGCATCTCTTCCTAACTGATCCAAAGATTTGCCTGTGCGCTCCTCCTTCTGTATGTGGTTCAATTTCACTATCTTCACTATTATCCTTTCTTCATTGTCTTCTTTTCATCTGAACATTTTTCCCCTTATTTCTCCAGCATGGCTGCAATTTTTCCCTCTATCCTTTGAGGATAGGGTAGTCTGTAATTGTATATTTGGTTTTGTGTAATACCTCTAATACTTATTAGGAGTGGCATCAAATATATTCTTATATATTTGATTTGTACTTGAGGGAATTTAGGGACATTGTCTGTTTTATCTCTACGAGATCCACTGTAACTAAAATAGCGTCCAGTACATCATAAGCACTCAAGGCATATTGTTGCATGAAGAAATGAGTAGAACACAAGTGAGGGTTGAAATGTGAAAATTGTCTTCTTTACCAACTTGGCAAATATGTTGCCAAACAATTTTGCTCTCAGAAAACATTGCATCATTAAGTGTTTGTCATTTGTTAACTGAACAGATTGATTTCACAGGTTCTATTGACCCAATGAAACATTCAATGTTGGACACTCACCACCTTATATCAACTCTGAGAAGTCTAGATTAAGGGAATGGAAAAAGGATGAATATCAATTTAGGATCCATGTTGAAAGGAAGAGTCTTTAAGGCCGTGAGATTGGACCTTGAGTATGTATTTCAGTGTCTCCAATCCCGTTTAATTTCAAATACTATTAGTCACAAACAAGGGCAGAAAGAGATTTCTCTTTTCCAGAAGTGAACTCTTGAGCCACATCCAAAGCTATCACTTCAGATGAAAATAATATGATTTACCACAAGAAAAGTTTCCATCTCTTTTTATCCAGGGTTAGAAATAGGGGACCATGTGTAACAAGTTTGTTCAGGATGCTAATGATGCCATCAGATTCTAAGTCATAGGATGCAAAGTGATGATCTGAAGACCAAATCTGGCCCACAGATGTATTTTATTTGATCTACACTATTATTTTTTCATTGAATTAGTTGCCAATATAGAAAGTCAGGAGAATGCATACAGAACCCTGGTTTTCTCCCCCACCACCCCCTTTGAAAAAGAAAACCAAAAGATACAGCAAATTGGACCCACAAGGGGCGCCTGGGTGGCTCAGTTGGTTAAGCAACTGCCTTCGGCTCAGGTCATGATCCTGGAGTCCCGGGATCGAGTCCCAGGATCGAGTCCCACATCGGGGTCCCTGCTCAGCAGGGAGTCTGCTTCTCCCTCTGACCCTCTTCCCTCTCATGCTCTCTGGCTCTCATTCTCTCTCTCAAATAAATAAATAAAAATCTTAAAAAAAAAAATTGGACCCACAATCCCCAATTATACTGACAATTAGCTGGTGTTCAAGTTCAAATTGCCATGATTGGCTGCTTCTCTACCATAGTCCCCCACTGCCTGTTTTTACTCTAATGCTGAAGAATTTCGATTTGCCATCCCTCATCACCCTGCACAGTTTTCTTTCTTACAGCCCACCCACCTCATCTATTTCTTTTATCTGTCTGGGCCCTGCATGTAACTACCATCTTGAATGTCACAAATGTTGTTAAATTTCCATCTTTCTGGCTGAGAGTAAATATGCAAGTGTTCTGACTGTGGCTCTACTGTCATCATTCCAAGTCAGCTGGCTGATTCCATTCATTCCTCTGAAACTTCTGTGTGCATGTGGCCCCTAAAGAGGCAGGGGTGGGATCAGAGAAAGGATAAGCTCTGTACTCCCTTCAGCAGCATATATACTAAAATGGGAGCGATACAGAGAAGATTAGCATGGTTCCAGTGCAAGGAGAAAAAGGACAAGGTGAGTGAAAGAACCAGTTATTTCTGTGGCTCTGAATAAGTAGGGTTGTCAAAAGAAGAGGAAGACTAATCTGAGTGTGTATAATGCCCATGATTCTTAGAGCACATACTATGTATTTATGTATACGACTAGTGCTATATATACATATATATGTATATAATCACTCACAAAATCACTTATATTGTCCCCCTAGGGACATGTAAGGGTTTTTTTTTCAAGTTAATTTTAGCTATACAATTTTTTTCATCGATTTCCTGAATTTTTTTTATTCGGTTAAGTTACTTTTATTACCATAGTACCTGAATATTATAAATATAAAATTAGATTAACAGTAAAATGTATATAGCTTCTAACATATTTATACCCACAATACATTGACAATTAAGTGCAAACAAAATAACACAATACAAGCCAAGTGGCTAACACCAATTTAATAGGACTGTTGATGTTGCTTTGCTGTAATGAGCACTAACAACAAAAGAACACTTACTGCATGATACGGGTTCTTTTGATGAAATCACACTGTACAAGTACAGGGTACCTTTTCTGAAATCCTTGGGGCAAGATGTAATAGAGAATTTTGAATGTTTCTTATTATAGAAAGGGGCAATACACAATAAATGCACTAATATTTTATAGTGTAACATATGAATATTCATAATAAATGGATAACTAAAAACTATAAATAGACTCATGTCAGCGTGGGTCAGGTTTCATACCAAATAAGTTTGTCACAAACTTAAAAAAATAGCTGGGTCATTTAACAAGTCCTACAGCCTTGAGAGAATTACTCAATTTCAATGATCTCATCCACGAAATAATTTCATTAGAAGAGAGTAACTAGCCTGTGACCTGCAGCCAGAAAGAAAACCAGGATGTTTATGCATGGCCACCAGAAGTTGCAGAATAAATACTATACTAGGATAAGTGTGTTCCTTTATCGAGTAGGTATATGGCATTTACAGTGCCACACCATAGGTTAAAACAAGGACCCAGAAATAAATGAGGCCACTGTCTGGACTCAGGGAGCTCCTGTCCAGCAGGAGAGACAGACCTGCAAATGAACACCTGACAGTTAAATATAAAAAGAGTGACAATACCTGTGCGTGAAAAAGGCAAATTGATGCCCTAGGGGAAATTAGGGCACACTTTCTTGGTCAGTGATACTGGTGTCAGGGAAGGTTTTGAAGGATGAATAGGAATTCACAAGACAGTGGATATTATTAAAATCGATCTAACCTTTTAGAGACAAATTAAATAATATTGTAGAGGGCACTTTAGGAGAAATCGATTCTCTTTTGACGTTTACCGGCTGAATCATTTATAGTCTCTTCTGAGCCAATGCCCAACCCAATCTTAATGCTCTCCTGCACTGGTCATGAATGCTGAACACACATCAGTTTGTGCAATCTCTTTTCTCTTAGGAGGGAAGAACATGCAGTTCTTAGACCCTGCTTTGGTCCTATTTGCTTTCTAACATCGAAAATGCTAAGTGAACAAGATGCTTATCTATTTATTAAGACATTTGCTGGGTTCTCAAAGACGTGTGGCTTCTCCACCCTTTCCCCCCCTTCCTGTAACCCCCCCAACCAGTTTCTGTCAGTGGGAACTTGACAATCATAAACCTAATTCTTTGAGGCTGTTCTAACTCTTGAACTCTTCATTGGTTGGCCTCCCTGCAAAGGAATGAGTTCATGGGAGGAATCCCTTCGGTGCATATGGCGCCACTGCTGGCAGCTGGGGGGCACACACAGAGGGCTCCATAGCATGGCCGGGAGTCATAATGGGCTCCACAGAAGGACTGGTGATTTGCATAAATTTAAATAAAGATTCCCTACATATCTGTTCAGCAAGTATTGATCAGAGAGGCAGAAAATTACATGGAGACTGGACAGGGAAAGAAGACCTTGGGGGCAGCCGTCAACCTCTTCCTTGATACTCCCAGCAATCCCCAAACTTGCCCTCTCTCCTATTGCAAATGCGAGGCCCTCTGGAGAAATGGGACCACGCTTTTTAGAAGGCCTTTGGTGATCATCTAATGTGACTGTACATGTCCCTTGCAAATCCTACCCCTCATCCCCAAGTGGCTCTTGGAATAAATGTCCACATTTAGGCAGGAGACTCCTGACTCCCTGAGGGGAACCCAGGAGAGCAGAATTGTCTTCTTCTTGCACCACACACGTGCAGTGCCATTTGGGTGACCCTTTCCATGGGCACCATGCTGCCATCCCTAGGCATCAACCCTAATCTCTCCTAGAATTCCAGGAAGAGGGCTTCAGAAGACATAAAGAACCCCACATTAACATTTCTATTCTGAATTAAAGCAGGCTCATTCCCAAACCCCAGTAAATTATTTCTGAAAAGGGAATGGTGAGGCTGATTTGCTGACTGATGAATCCCTTTCAGATTGGATACCTTGCTTGTGCTAGTGACAGAAAGATGAGAACATCAGCATCCCTGACTCATATTCTGGATTTATCACTGGGCATTGCGGTTTGACTGAATTTCCAGTGTTAAAATGGCAGTTGCATTATGGTTTTCCCCGTGTTCACTTTAAGGAGCTCAGCAGTGTGATGTGTCAAGTGCCAATCCTGCCCAAACAGTGTGGTTTAGGGCTCAAGTGATTATGAAAGACAAGGGAGGGGTTTTCCTTGGTGACACATTCATGTTCCAGCTAACAGAGGGTCTGGAGAGCTGGTGTGGAATTTGTAACTCAAGGTTTGTGTTTTAGCATCTCCATCAATGATCATCTTCCTGCTCACTTTACAGTTTGTGGTATGGTTCCCTTCACCACATTCACACCTGTCTGTGCAAAAGGCTTGCATAATGCCGAGTGTGGTTTAAAATGTGTGAAAACTTCATCCAGATCTTCGGAACTTGCCTTGTCTTTGATCCCAAAGCCAGTCAAGGAGAGCAAGCATGTCTATTTCTAATTCTAGTTGTATGTAAGCTGGGGAGAGACACGTCATTGCAAAACAAAGCTCTAGAGAAAAAAAAAGAAAGATAAACTTTCTTTACAGTACTTTGTCTCGCATTTTTCCAGGTTAAGCATGTTTTCGATCCAGAGTGGTGTAAAATGAAGAAGACAAGGGTGGGGGTGAGATAATAAAAAAGCCTGAAGACTTTATTATTTCTGATTGGGGAAAATGCAAATATAACTCGACTCCTCTGTGTCACATTGTTTCATATATACCTGCCCTGAAATGCTGCGAATGGGAAGCAGGATTGCTCCTCGGGGCTCTGGAGAAGTCTGGGGTACGATGTGGGATGAGGAAGGGTGCTAGAAGAGAAGTAGAAGATATTTTTGGAGATGGATGTGGCAAGGCCAGGTAGGGGGGAGTCTTAAGAGCTTCAGCCTGAAGGAGTTCAGTTTTATCTTGAAGGTAGAGGGAAAATATTGGAAGGGTGACACTTAAAAAAAACAACCATTATATGCGTGCGTGTGTGTGTGTGTGTGTGTGTGTATGTGTATATACATATACAATGATTATTCTGCCTTTCAATATAACATTGTCTCATCAGTGTTTTCCATATTAATACAAGTATAATTTTAATGCTAGTCTGCTGAGAAAACTTACCTTAGTTCCTCAACTGCTAAAATTCATATCATTTCATCATATATTTTTAATTACTCATTTACTTCTCTATCCATCCAGACTATGGTGCCCTTGGAGTCAAAGACCCAGTCTTCTTTGCACTTAACCCTTATCATCTAGAATAGAGGTTGATATAAATAGAAGAAAAGCCGGGCATCTTCCCACCCAGATCTTCCAAAGGTTTTGAGGATTCTCAAATATTTCAAGCCTTTCCCCTTTGCTTCTTTTTTTTTTTTTTTAAAGATTTTATTTATTTATTGGAGAGAGTGAGAATGGACAGAGAGCACATGAGAGGAGGAAGGGTCAGAGGGAGAAGCAGACTCCCTGCCGAGCAGGGAGCCCGATGCGGGACTCGATCCCGGGACTCCTGGATCATGACCTGAGCCGAAGGCAGTCGCTTAACCAACTGAGCCACCCAGGCGCCCTCCCCTTTGCTTCTTTAAGGTAGTCAGCTGCTATGCTATCCTCAGCCCTATATATATTCAAGCAACAAACTGACCAGTGTAAATAAACTCCAAGATTGGTTCTGACTTCTAACCACATGACAGGCGTGTAGCTAAGGACTTGACATACAGAAATGAACTTTTCTGTCCCCCCTACTCACACAGTGCACAAACTGTGTGCAAATGTAAATCTGATTCACATGATTAAATAACAGGCTAGCAGTCTTGTCGGTCAATTCAGTTTTACCTGTCTGAATGTATTAGTCCAACTTTACAAGAGAGCCATCTTTGATTTTCTTGTGCCATGCCCTGGGGCTGATGCAGAGTGTATCTGTGTCAAGGTGAAATCAACCTCCTTCCTTACAAAACAAACAGGGAATTGTCCATGGCTTCTTCTAGCCTTCTCCTTCCCATTTTTCTCTTTATTTCACAACACTTCCCCAATCTGGGCTGCCCCCAGTACAATAGAGGGTAACTCAGTCTGTAAGGACCAAACCTAATGTCTCCCAGGATCCCATGTAGAAGTCTCCAAAAACAATAAAGATCCCCACATTTCTGGCTCTGAATCAAAGCAGACTTACTCTTAGGTCCCAATATATTCATTCTGAAAAAAGAAAAGCCACACCAGGAGGAACTGATAAAAAAAAAATTTTTTTTTCTTACTCAATTTACAAGAACTGAGGAGATGTCTATTCCAAGAAAGAGAAAAGAAAGAAGAAAAAAAAAAAAAACCCGCAAGCTGTTGGAGGCATAAATGATGATGCCTGGAGAAAGGAGACATAAAAATTAATTTTTGCCCCGGCGAAGGAAAGGTGAAGTTAATAGAGAGAAGAGAATCTAAGAAAGGGAAATTAAAGCCAACATGCTTCTGGCTTCTTGAGAATGCCCCCTGAGTCAACTAATTACCTGTGAGGAGATTATGGAGTGAGTTGTCTGAACTCCTCTCATTTAGCAGGGGAAAAAAAGGAAGAACTACCATGTGACTCTATCATGAGGGCTAGAAATTAGCTTGGGAAAAAATTGCCAAGAAAGTGGGAATGGAAGAGAAACGAAGAGTAATAATAAGCAGTAATAAGCCAGCTGCCTTCGACAGCAATCGCTAAGCTGGCTCATGGAATCATCCAGAACATACCTGGGGATTTCTTTTCTTCCTTCCTCCTTCCTCCTGTTCCTTTCTCCCTTCCTCTCATCCAAAAGGTAAACAGCTGCTATGTGATGGCTACTCTCCCAAACACTGGGAACACAGAATAAGACATCCTGGTCACGAGGAACATTAATTCATACAAATGAGAGGAAGAAAATTTTTCACCCAACTTCTCAGGAAAGGAGCCGTATTTGTTTGAAAAAAAAAAAAAAAATCTTGATGAGTGGGTGGGATAGAAAGTAACACCCTGGCAGGCCTAGGTCTGGCTGAGGACTGCATGTGTAGGAATCAGAGGAGGAGATTCTTCGATATGCTGGAGATCAAGAGGGAAAGAGGGATGAACAGTCAAGGTGAAAGTTTGCACTCCACAGTGTGACTCTTCACCAAGGTTCTAAAATGCTCAGTGCAAGTTTCATGTGAACACCTGTAAGTGGGTTGAGTTCTACACATGGATATCACAGAGCTCAGCGGAAACCGTCTGCAAGGGCCAGCAGAGACCAGAGACGGAGCAGAGAGAAAGAGGAGGATGACGGCCATAGGAAAAGACACGCACCAACAACAGGCCACGTCACCGGAGTCCAGGCTGAGTGAACAGATTTGCAAGACTCAGAGGTTTCTAGGCTGCACTGGGGCTTTACATTCAGTTGGTTGTAGGAGAACACTGAAAAAGTCCACAAACCCATTATCTGAGAACAGAAGAAAAAATACATTGTAAAGCATCCCAATGAATGGTGAATCAATACATGGACTGTATTGTGTATCATGTATTATCGGGGCCCAGGGGCATCAAGTGTCTGTGTACCTGTAGGTAGACTTTAGAGAAATCCATGAACGCCCTGAAATTACATGCAAAATGTTATGGTATGTATATCTGCCAAATACTTAATCAGTGAAAGTAACTAGCATTTATGGAGGATTGACTATGTATTATGGTGCTTAAAGCTTAATACATAATTATGTCATGCTCACAACAACTCAGTAAGAAAGAAAGCTGAAAATCAGGGACTTTGCATAAGCCAGGAAGGTCACACCCCCAGTGAGTAGCAGAGCATGGGTGTGAACTCATGTCAAAATTATTAGCCTGCATGCTCAGCTGAGGTCCCAGTCTTGTGCCCTCTAAACTTTGCTGAGTCCAGAGTCAGATTTTGTTACCACTTCAAAACATTTCTACATAGAGAAAAAGATTAGAAACATCTTAAGGGTCACTGGGTCTCAGATTCGCCTCCTAATTTTGGAGGGCCTACACATCCCAGGCACCTTCATGTGTCCTCTTCTGTTCCATCCTCTCCCCGCCCAACCCCTAACTCCATCAGTGCAGTAGGCAGAAAGGTCTCCCTTTGACAGTCGGAAACACTGACTTCAGAGTGGTCAAGTCCACTGCTTTGGGTAAGTGCACGTGAGTTGGCATCCTGGTCTCACAGCCCCAACGGAGCAGTAGAAGAGTTTCCAAGGGGTCAGTTTGTGGACTCTTGAGCTGGAGGAGTCATCCAGAAGGCTGGTTAAAGTATTGTCATGAGATCTGTCAAATCAAATTGCAGTTTGAATCCTGCAAAAGAGGGGGCCTCGGAGATGTGGCTTTATTGCTGGACGTAGAGACCCATACAACGGGCACAGGCACCAGGCGAGAACAAAGTCCCTGGAGACTTTTGACTCTCAGCTTGTCAACTCTCCTGACGGAACAGCCATCACAGCTGTTAGGAATTTCCGAGTCGTTGCGCCTGCCCGCCCCCACCTGGTGTTCCTTCAGCTCCCGGTGGGAACAGCTCCGCCGGCCAGGCGTGCCACTCCTTGGGAAGAACAAAAGGAGCTGCCACTGAAATAGACCCTCCTTACAAAGAAGTCTGCACTCGCTCGTGCCTGGAGTGGCTGTGGGTGCCCCTGGGGTGAGTCAACCCCAGAAGTCCCAGGAGACAAGCACGGGGCCATTCATAAACAGGGAAGACCTGTGGAGACCCCAGTTGGAATTTCATGACCAAAGGGAGGGCGGAAATGAGGGGCGGGATTATTTCCTTAGTACCTGATTGGCCGGGACTGGTTAGCGCGGCATACAGCTAGCTCACCATTGCTTAGTTGGAAGAGAAGCGCCGTTCCGCCCTTTTAAAGCAAAGAAATAAAAGATAGAGCAGAAGAACCTTTGTAGAACAACCACCACAAAGGGAGAGGTTGTCCTTTCTGCTTGAGGGGAGGGGATGACTTATTACAACTTCAAATGCTTGATGAGGCCATGCCTGAAGACACTTAAGAACTGGCCTAACAGCAGTTTCGCCGGCCATTTGACATGTACTAGATGGCAGAGCAGCCGTTGAAGGAAAAAGAAAGCTTTTATAAATTGTCCTCGGGTGAGTAGCTAAAGAGGCGCAGCATCAGACTTTTAGAAGAAGACCCAACAGCTAACTCTAGTGCGGTGGTTCTCAAAGTCCAACAGCAGTGGCAGAAGCTGGGAACCTGTTAGAAATGCCAACTGGGGGGGGGGGGGGGGGCGGGTTGCGGCTGGGTGACTCAGTCAGTCAAAGTTGTGACTCTTGGTTTGGCCTCAAGTCATGATCTCAGGGTCCTGCCTTGGACTCCCTGCTCAGCATGGAGTTGCCTTGAGATTCTGTTTCCCTTGCCCTCTGCCCCTCCCCCACCAACTCGTGTGCGCGCGTGCTCTCTTTCTAATGATTAAAATCTTGAAAGAAAGAAAGAGAGAAAGAAAGAAAAACTCTAAGATCCCATCCCGACTTAACAAACCAGAAACTCTGAGGGTGGGACCCAGCAATTTGTTCTAACAGGTCTTCCATGGGATTCCGATGTTTGCTGAAGCTCGAGAAGCTCTGTTTTGGAGCATAATAGAATAGACTGACTCAGCGTCAGACAGTTACAGGTTATGGTCCCACCTTGGACACTAATTCATGGTAAAACTTGAGGCAAGTTTCTTAAGCACTCTGAGCCCCGCCTTCATCAAGCCACGTGAGAATAATGGTGACAACAGAGCTCTGCAGAGGAATGTCAGTATGAAGTGGTTAGCCTCAGTCCCTGCTCACTCAGCAAATGCTAGCTTCCCTCGGGGTCATTTAAAACACCAGAATTGGATCACACCACACTAACCAAACGTTTGGGCAGCTCTTCTGTTCAACTAGCACCATGTCTAAGCATTAGTCCTTACTCTTTAAAAATCTTTGTTTCCCAGACAATAGACTACCTGCCTCAGAATTAACTGGTGCATCAGTTAAAAAATACAGATGATCTAGTGTTCATATCAGACCCACTGCATCTGCATCTTGTGAAGTGTGGTCTGGGTATCTACAGGCTTAAAAGTGTTCCCTGAAGATGCTTCTGCAGACTACAGTGCAAGAATCATCAATTAAAATGAGATAAGATGCAACTTGGCTGTGGCTTCGCTATCACAGACACTCTCCCATAGGCTGAGCTGAAGCAGACACATTGTTTCAACGTGACACAGTAAGTAGAACCAAGAAGTGAAACTTTATGAACTTTGCTTCCCTGTTCATGATCCTTACCTGTGGGGCTGATAAGCTACTGGCTCTATTTCTCTTAGCTGGCCAACCTGGAATTGAGGCAATTTTACTGATGTCTGGCGGGAAATGGTGGTAGCAGAAGAGAACTGTGTTACTCAGAACCCACGATTGTACAAGATGCTTTACACAGAAACTTCTGGAGTTTTGTTTTTCCAGGCAGACGTGGTACTTCTTTAAGGAGCTCAGAATCTGTTAGCATGGGCACAGCTCAAAACTTGTTTTTATGGTGTGTGTGTGTGCGTGTGTGTGTGTGTGTGCGCGCGCGCGTGTGCACCCTTCTCTCTTTCTCCTACTCCTACTAAGATGGCCAGGTAGTTGGATGTTCTCCTGGAACCTCTGGTCTGAGAAGAGAGAATGGCTGTTTGGCACATTCAGGATGTGTGTTTTGTATGGAAGGGAGGAAGAAGGGGGTGGGAGAAAGGGGCTTTGAACTCAAGTCACCTGGGCAAGCCCCCACCAAGATACCAGTCTGTGATTCTCTAAATCCCCCTAGTGATGTATGCATGTATCAAACACAGAAGTCAAAGCATAATATCTGTAAATATATATTTATATGATAGCTGATGTTCAAATATATATTTATAATATATAAAATGTATATATGATATATAATATATAATATACATGACGTTTAAATCTATAATATATAATAGCTGAGGTTTAAGCCTCCCTATGTGCTAGGAGTTTGACATTAATTCTCTCACTGAAAGCTCACAATAATCATAGGAATAAGTACTAACAGTGTATCCCATTTGAGGATGAGAAAATTGAGGCACAGAGAGGTTAAGAAACTTCCAGACTCATGGCCAGTACAGTGCAGATCTGAATTTGAACGCAGGCAACTGACTGACATCACAGTTCTAAATCCTAGAGACCCAAAGGGCAGTTCCAGCCTGTTCCCAGACCTTGTGAGACCCCACCCCGGACCTACTTAATTAGACTCTTCATTTTCACAGAGATTTGTGGTTATACGAAAGTTTGAAAAGTACTTCTCGGAAGCACAGGCATTTTTCCCAGAGTCCTTGAAGTATCATCAGCATCAGAAACACTTGTGGGTGCTGCTCAACTATGCAGGTTTCAGGCCCACCAGAAATCTCTGCAGCTGACAACCCAGAAGCTGCATCATCAACAGTTCCCCAGGTGATTGTTTGGCATGCTTAATTTTGAGAATCACTACTTTTGGTTCCTCTGCCCTGTCGCTTGCTTGGCAGTCAAGAGTTAGAACCAGGAGGTCACACTGGACCAGGTGATGGCTCTCCCTGCAATGAAGACAAGAGGAACGTATGGAATAGCTCAGGCAACCAAATGAAAGAGAGCCAAGGAAAAGGGTATCTCCCTTGACTTCAATATGTTTTGAAACTGAGAGTGTTCCGTAAGCTTTTTGGTCTAATTTCATTTTTTTCTCCTGTTTTTAAAGAATGCCTTTGTGAAATCTTATACCATTTCTGCCTCTTACTTCAAGGCTAGTGCACAAGTCATTTCTTTGACCCTGGACCTGTTTACATAATATTTTCCACCCCCCACACACCTAAAAATGGGAAGTGGAACCTCAGCACATTTCAACACGCTCCAGAGGAAGTTACCATGTTGAGAAAGGTACCAAGTTGGAAGAAGTTACCTTGTTGATTAGGCAGACGCGGCCATCTGATAGACTTATGTGGACCACTATGATATTTGCGTCATTAAGGATAATTCAGAGAGAAAGATCAGTGACAGTGCTGGTCAAGTTCTTGTGTAAGTTCTTTGTTGACACCATAGAGACCCCAAAGATGGGAAAGCAGCAAAACATCAATAAGGAGCCTTGAGCCACGGGTTGTAATTCTGTTCAAGCTCTAGCCCGTGGCACTAGCTACCGACGTACCTCTTGGGAAGTTGCTGCAGTCCTTCAAGCCATGGTTTTCCTGTCCTTTCAATGAGTGGGTTGTTTTTTTTTTTTTTAAGATTTTATTTATTTATTTGAAAGAGAATGAGAGAGAGAGAGAGCACATGAGAGGGGGGAGGGTCAGAGGGAGAAGCAGACTCCCTGCTGAGCAGGGAGCCCGATGTGGGACTCGATCCTGGGACTCCAGGATCATGACCTGAGCTGAAGGCAGTCGCTTAACCAACTGAGCCACCCAGGCACCCCAGTGAGTGGGTTTTTTAGGTGCTGCAATTTCAGCAATCCAGAGGACCTGGGCAGGTAATATAAATGAGTGAAGGGAGTAACAAGTCCGGAAGAAGAGCAAGCTGCCGAGGGCATGCCCTTTCTGAACCACACCTGCGCAGGTCTTCCTGAGCCACTGTACCAGCCACACCAAATACAGTCACAGATTAATTTAACCCAAGATAGACTATCTCTAGAGGGCCTTCCAGCATGTAGCCCTCACTTGTAATTTAGAGTTTGTTAGCCTTTGGGGAGCTCCCTGTCCATTGCCTGCTGGGATTAAGCAGAATGAAAAGACTGAGGAGACCCACCAGGAGAGGTTGATGATCTCATTCCTGTTACTTAAACTCGGGACAAGTGGCAAATTGCTGAACTTCCCAAGGACTAGCTGAAGATATCATGCCAATGAGGAACTAACATTATTTACCGAAAGTCAATGACACTAAAAAGCAATCCTGAAGAAGATGCGAGGTTATTCTAGTGAAGCTTCTGAGAAATTTCTGGTGCAAGGACATGGGGAGTGGGTAGGTTCCTTTTTTTGTATAGTTTGTCGATGGGAGAAAGGAGGGTTAAGATTTTAGATAAATGTATTCCTAAAGTTATGTCACTCTCCAGCAAAAAGGAAAAATGGTGTCTGCTTAATGTACATATTTTTAAAATTTATTTTACTCAATTTTTACTGTGCTTATAAATATCTATATATGAAAACTATTAAATACCCAGTTTCCCTTGTTTTTAAATTGTATGTTGTGGACCCTTTTGCAAATTTATGCTGTTTATACTAGCATTATGTTAAAAGAAAATCCTTACACCAAAAAAAAAAAGATTTTAGACAAATGTAGGTATGAGAGGTAATAATATGAAAGTACTTATGGTTTGGATAAAACGCTATCCTTTCAAGGCTGCAAATCTATTCCGTATTCCAGACAAACGAAGGAGCTTCAGTCAGGTGTTTGCAGTCAAATGCTCTACCACTGAGCTATACCCCCTCAATCAGGTGTTTGATTATTAACTTAATACATTGGTTCACGAAGTGTGGCCCCTGGGCCAGCCACATCAGCATCACCTGGGAACTTGTTAAAAATGCAAATTCCCAGACTCCACCCCATATCTGCTGAATCAAAACCTCAGACCAGAGGTCAGCAACCTACATTTTAATGAACTCTCCTGGTGATTCCAGTGTCCTCTAAAGCCTGAGACACTGAGCAGTGTTTCCGTCCTGATGTCGTTATGTCATATTCCCTGTGTCTATAGGCACTAAACTGTGAACTCCCAGAGAAGCTGTCCCATGACCCAAAACTAGGAATTGGGTAATCTGGGTCCGACAATCAAGGTGAAGGTGGAATCGACTGCAAGGATCATTCCTTGCACAATCCAGGCACATTCTGCACATAAGTGGAGGACCATTGTGGTTTATTTATTTATTTGTACTTCATTTTTAGTGCCTGTTGATTATATATGCTTTAATCTGTAGTATCCAGTTAAATGAGTTAGAAACATCTTGTTCAAGCAGTGATTGGATGTGCCATGACTTACCTACATGACCCTTCATGTCCTATCGTCAGTCCACTGGGGAAAAACAACACAGTTTTAAGTAAAAGGGACCCACTGCTTCATTTTTCTTATAGTGTGCGTGCATTTCATTTCTTTATCTTCAAGCGTGGAAGGGGGAATGATTTCATTAGTTTCTTTGGCATGCAGGAGCAATCCATCTGCACAGTACCCTGGTTTTCTAATGCCTCTTATTTTGGCATAATTTTTTTGCTTGTTAATCTAGTCCTCTTGTGATCTTGAGAATGGAACCCATTAGTCATCATTGTTCTCCTATTGTACCTGAAAGAATTAGCCACATCTCCACAGCTTCTACATTGGTATTCCTTCCTGGCAGAAGTAGAAATGCTTACAATTTGAACACAATGTAGGCTACTGCCTAGCAGAGATTGATTTATGAGAGCTTATAAATTGGTTGCTAGGCTTTCTGGATGACATGAAATAGTAAGGTCCTTCAAGGGAAACTCAAAACACAGAGAATTTGTTTCCCCATTTATTCCAAAGCCCCTTGTACCAAGACATTGAATTGAGGCTATGTTTGTTCATTCTAAATGTTTACCTGTCCTCTCTTTGGTCTCTGGAAACCACATGAAACCAATTTTTTTTTTCTTGACATTTATTCAGCAAACAGCTTATGTAATCAAATGTGTATCTGTGTGTAAATTATTTAGAAAGGTAAAACGGAACAATTTTTAAGTGAATTGCTATAAATTGTCCTTGACTTGTAGAATTTTCAACCAAATGATAAACATTTATCAGCATTCATGGGCTCAGCTGAGCTTCTGCTAGGATTTTAGCAGATTAACTCATCTATGAGAGGTAAGACTTAAAGTCTTTGAATTTTAGCCTAGGTCCAGTCCTTTCCTTGTTGTTCACACAATGCTTACCATGCATCCAGGTGGCAAATATTTACGATGGTTCTGCAATGCGTGAGGTACTGTATTGAGCACAAGAGTTTTGGTAGTGACAGGACTGAGCATGCCTTGACTTCACGGCTCTTGCCGCCTGGTGGTACGGTAGAGACAGTGATAGGTCACCGACATCCCTTTGTTATTCTTCCTGGCCAGCCCTTCTGCAGTCTCCGCTGCTGCTGGGTGTGGAGAGTGGCTAAGTTTGAGCCGTGAGTGGTGTAAAGGATGAACACGAATAGTGTGTATCATGCCTGGCCTGGTAGTAAAGTTCTGCCATATTCCATCTCAGCACACAGTTTCATGCTCTTTACATGTTCCTAACTAGTACACCAGGGAAGAACAACATTGAAAGAGTTTCTGGCAATGAGAAGGTAAACTACTTTAAACGATTTTGTATGTGGGGAGGCCTGGATCTCAGGAACCTTGCCAGAGAAAGACAAAATAGTATTTTCATTCCGCTTAGTCATTTGTTAAGAGTTACTAGTTGTACCTAAATGAAGGGAACCTCCAAAAGAGATTCAGCTGGGTGTAGTGGAGACCAAACCACCATATTAAGGGTAAGTCTGAGATTTCATAGAAAAGCGGTTAGTTCTTTATTTCACTTGTATTAACACAGAAGGAAAAAGCTAGGGCATTAAAGTCAATGCAAGTGTCCTTTGCAATCTTAAGTCCATGAAAGAATGATTGTAATTGCTTGTGTACACACTGTTTGGCTGTTTTTCCTATGGGCTTTCAAATCTTTGGTAAAATAAGTGCTTCATTAAGGAGGAGCTTGCAGAATTGCTTTGGTTTTGAATAGAAGTTGGTCATTTTGGAGTGGCTTTGAACAATGGCATACAAGGATGGGGTGGGAACAATCTGCCAAGGGTGGAATATAAAAAGGAGTTTCAATATAGAGAATTTAAACAATAATAAAACCAACTAAAAATTGGTCTTTTTATTATTACCATGTACCAGTAACTGTAGACCATGCCAGTATTAAGATAACCTTTTTACCAGGGGAAACTGCTCACAACAATCTACTACCTTTTACACAATCTACCACAACCTAGTCGGATGACTTACTAGGCATCTCAAGTATTTATTAAGGACAGTTTTCAGGGGCTTTCAGGCTAACAGGAGATGTGCCATGCCAGGTCGTAAAATCAGTTTTTAAGAGTGCATTGACTAGGAAAATGAACCAGAGGCTATTATTTGTGACCTAAAAAATGGGATCAGTGATTCCAGTAAAGCTTTTTAAGATTTTAAAAGGATGTGAGCAATATGATGTAATCAAGAAGAAGGAAAATATTCCATGGATTGCATAAAGAGGACAATACACTCCAAAGCTGGAGAGGTAAACCAAGAGTGGGAGATGACCTCAGGTAGCGTCTCGTAAACAACAGGTAAGCCATATTGGTGTAGCTGGCAGCAAGGCCCAGACAACAAATGTCAGAATTTCCAGGTGTGTTAGAAGTTACCAGGTCCCTATGAGTATTAATACCACATGGTCAAATCAATGGTTGTAAAACCAACACCAATCATTGATGAATAGTGCCATGGGTTTGGGTAGGGAAGAAATTGGCCAAACCCCATCATAATTCATACAGAGCACACAATCACTGTTAGAGGTGTGGGTTTTGTAAGCAATGACTGCAGGACCCCATTGGTCTGCACAGTGTTTGGTTCTCCACCTGGCAGTTTTGTGAGACAATTTTGACTCTGTTGACCTGCCAACAGCAGGTCTGAGCCTACAAATGATTTGGGGGGTGGTTGTAGAACTTCATATACTAGATAACAAGTCTCAAACAGTTTGACCTTTGCCTTTTGTAGTTTAGCATTCCACAAGCTCTTGGTTTGAACCAGGTCTCTCTATATAACCGTAACTCACTCAAATGAGGTGTCTTTTAAGACAGACCCTTGTCTTTTGTGCCAACCCAGGTCAAATCATTTACAAAGAGGCATGTGGGCATTTGAGAGGGAGTATGACTCCTTGGTTCAGACACCATAAGAAAGTTTTGGAGATGAGACAGGATTGATAAAAATGAGCATTTAATTTCGTTTGAAATAATAAGAATTACTTCAATATCTAATGAAACCTCATTTGCCATGGCATAAACCATAGTCCCCCAACTTCAATAAAAATAGAGAAAGATTTCTACTTCTCATCCATGAATAGTGCTCGCTAGTCCTTAGTGAGCCTTGATTTTTTGCCTGCTGCTATCAGCAGGCCCCCCACATCACTGTATTAGCCTATGTAAAAATGGGAGACCAATAATGAAAGGGAGCTTACTTCAAATGTGATTCTTCCCCTGCTGCAAATACCTGCTGCATTTCTTTAGGGTAAGTGTAGGAAGGAAGGAATGGTCATGTAATCTGTTATCTTCCTCCCTCTGAGGCACAGCATGAGAACTTCTTTGGCAGGAAATAAAGAGAAACTTGCCCAAGAAAAGCTCTGCACAAATTCCCATCCCTGCTTTGCCAACCAAACAGACCAGTGTTTGTCAAAACCTTTTCTCTTGAGTTTTTTTCTGAAGTGTAGCTTCCAAAAGCAGAGGCAGAGAGGAGAAACCACCCAGGAAGGGCACTTGGGGAAGTGATGTGGGACAGCATTTGTTATGAAGGGGAAGCCAGGGTGGTAAATGGGCCCTACATTTGAGCCAGAATTGCAGTTCTATCAAGATCCCTACTGGTGGGTCCAAAGATCCAAAAATCTAAGGTTAAAGCCTTTTATTTTAAGAAATGACAAAGCCTTCACCACTCAAACTCACTAGGCAGCCAAACTTGTAAGTGGAATTTTAAACACACATTTGACAAGTTTCCAGAACTCTTAATTTTTAAAAAATCCATTAAATAAAATCCTTTCAGAAGATCAACATTTCTTTGAACATTGCTGAAATTTTTTAATGTTCTTCTTGGAGGCATAAACAATCAATGCAACCATTAATTTGAGGGTCTTTCTCTCTGGCAGTGGTGCAAATTGAAAACGAATAGTTCGAAAGACATTCTGACTAATCAGGTCAGGGGGAAAAATGAATGGTGCTCTTCACAGCCCTGCCAGAGGCTTTGTTTTGCTGTGAGTTTTAATTTAAGGAAAACAAAAATGAGGGGAGAATAAAAGAAGAGAAAATGTCAGTACTGCTTTTTCCAGTGACACTTTGGTAAACCTTGCCAATAATTAGGTATTTTTATTGCATTTAAATATCAGTATTTCAATATTGTAGAACCATTTTCCTTTTGCTTTCCTTCACATTATTGTATGCTATATTACATTTACATTGTTTGGGGTAGAAAGTTGTTTGAATTTCCAGTGGTTGGGACTTATATTAGTGCTTTTCTCAATTTCTGAAGCTATATCATTGGATTGTAGACCTCACAATATTTTGTTGATGGTTATCATTCAGATATTACATCTCCCAGTGAATCAAGTTATGCTTAAGGAATCCCCTTGTATAGGGAATACTTTGAGAAAGCTTCTGTATTTTCTCTCAGTCGAACCAAGAGCAACCTTTCATCCCAACTGTGGCTTTCTTTTTCTGGGTGGTGGCCACTGGCCAACAGAAAGAGAAAAGAGAGCCTCCATAACATTTTGTAGGAGATTACCTATATGAAGCTGCATAAGCTCCAGTTTGGAGGTGTAGAAAACATTTTCTCAATTGTTCAGAACAGTGTGTCAATGATATGAAACTTTAGACTGCCTTCTCGAACATCAAATCACATTATCACCTGGCTTTTTGTATTGAGGAGATGCCTGGTGGAGTCATAACTAGTTTTTTGTTTTTGTTTTTTTCCCCAACAAAAAACTACGGGTCAGGGAAGGTACAGGAGCTGGTATAATTTATAGACCAACAGCCCACTAAAAGCTCAAACCAACTATTAAGAAACATGGAAATTGATGTTGATTTTGAAGACACTGAGCCATGAGGCCTTAAAATTATAACTTAAGAAATCGCCCTTTGTTTCTAAGTTTGAAATATCTTCAAAGCTTAGGATTTGTGGATGCGTCTGAGAGATGTTTAACTGTTCTACTTTGCTGCTCATAATTATCAGGAGAGCTTATTCTCAGCTTGCCTTTAACATTTCATGGTTGCCAGCTCTAAGCTCTTGGATATAGCATGAGGTCAAGTCTTCAGTCCTCTTGGCGGCTTTGACCATCTCAGGTTGAGAAACTGTCATGATGATTCCTGATTCTCTATTGTACCTTCCTATAGATGACAGGCAAGTCCTTGCAAGACATAGATAGCACCCATCTGACACTTCTGCTGCCTTAGGGTGGTAGCTTTGTAATTTAAACTCATTAGTGGTGAGGAAGAGATTAGCTCAAATGACTCCCGGTAATGGAATTAGCCAGCAGGATTATCTGGGATCAAGGAGGGAGGGTGTCTGTTAACCTTACTGTTGCTCCCAGAGAAATCTAGCTCTGGAATATGCAGCCGGCCTCCCAGACAGAGGCTCCACCTCCTGTGCAGCATTGCCCATTCTCTGTTCACCTAGTATTTACGTGTTCCTAGAAACTAGATTTTATTGGCTTGGCTACTATTCAACACTGGGTACCCTTGATGGGCAGAGTTCATACTAGATGACTTTAGGGGCAACTAACTTCTCTAAGGCGTCTAGTGTGACCATATGATGTACTATTTAAACCAGGACACTTTTGAGAAGGGGAAGAGGTTATTATTTATAATTAGGCAGGGGCAGTAGTCCAGCACTGCCCTGGGAAAACTGAAATATCTTGTCCCCTACTTATGGCCTACATATGGGTACCAGATGTCCTACATCACTCCTTGTACCAATCACCTGTGGTCAGTATCAGGCTGGTTTCACTGAAAACTTATTAGTCACAAAAACTTAGAGAGGAAGGCACCTATTTGGAAAATTCACTATGAAGAAGGAGGCCTTGATACTAACCTAAGATCTCCTGTATCCAACGAAGTACCAGTCTTGCTGTTTCTATCTCCTGAAGCTCTGTTACCCATCCCCATTTCTCCACCCATGTTCCCCTCACCTTGGCTAAAGCCACCATCATCCTTCCCCCAGACTAGTGTGCCAGCCTCATCATGTTCAACCCAGTCCAGCCTTGCTCTCTTCCAATCAATTCTGTAGATGTCACAGCAATTGTCCTTCAGCCAAAACCTGGTACTGTTTTGGGCACTCGGGATCCAGAAGTGAATGAACAAGGCAAGGTCAAGCTCCCAAAGTACTTAATTTCCAGCAGTCTAGACACATGACTAATAAATAAGACTTTCAAACTTTGATAAGAGCCATGAAAGTGAGCAACACAGTGAGATAATAGGGAGTCAGGGTAGCAGGGAGGAGGCTACTTGAAGTGATCAGAGAAGCCTCTCTGGGAAGGTGATGTTAGGTTAGATTTGAGGGGTGAGAGCCAGGGAAAGAGCCTCCCAAGGCAATGGGAAGAGGAACACTCAACATCTGAAATTATGAGGCATTCAGGTGTTTTCAAGAAGCGGAACAGGAGGCCTGCAAGCCTGGCACTGCCATCAAGGGGCACAGTGGTTTGCAGTGAGGTCAGAGGGTAGGCGAGGGCTGGTCATTTAACGCCTTATTGCCCAAAGTAAGGGGTTTTCCTTGCTCCTAGCATAAAACTCCCAAGCCATATAGAAGTGTTTAGCAGGGGAACTGTTGGAACCAGTTATCTTTTTATTCACCTTGACTCTTGTTTCTATGTGAAGAACAGATGGTGGGTAAAAGGAATACCAGTTAGAAGCCTACAGCCCTCCTTCTGGTGGTAGTGGATGGAGGCTATGGGAAAGGAGGAAAGCTTTTTGATATGTTATCCTATCGGTGGCATTTACAGCTACTTAAATAAACTTTTGCATAAATGCATCACATTCTCCTGTTTCTCTTGAATGCATAATTGCCATATTTTTATTTCATTTAGTGTTAAACCTTTATCTTTTGAAAAAAAGATCTTTGATTTGTGTTTTTTGTTTATAGAGCTTTGTATACATTTTTATACTCTCCAACTAGGAGATATTTAATTTTAGAGAATAAATATTGAAATTTCTAAAAATGCCTATAAATGTCTAGAAGGCGGCTAGGAAATCTATACCTATGAGTTTAAAACTCAGTTCCTGATGCTGACTTTAATTAGGAAAACCTTGAGTTTTTAAACCTACTGTTTTCTAATTTTGAACTCTACCCCAAATTATTATTGTAGTGGCTTTTTGGTTGCCAACAGAGTAAAAAAAAAAAAAAAATGTTAAACTTTAGGAGTGAATAATCTAGTGCTTTGAAGTAGAGAAATTATACTCTTCAGTCTCTGGTGAAGGGAGGTACAATCATGCCAGATGATGGATATAGATAGGGATATTGCTGCAGAAAATGGGGATATAGACACAAATAGCCATCTATCCATGTATATCCTCAAATATACAAATCCATGCCATGGGGATGGGGGGTCTACTGCTTTTAGAGGGTGTTAAACAATGTAGAGTCCTGCTTACCTTCCATTCTTTAAAAAGTTAAGACCTGTATTCTTTGTATATTTGCTTATTCTCTCCAAGAAGCAGTGGAAGTAAATACTTGGCTGACTGAATCCTAGTTTAATCCAGTTCAAGAGTCAGCCATTTACTTATTTTGAAGAGCAACAGAAATACCTTTCTTAACTATCTTGATATGTCCCTGTGTGCCAGGAAGACACAGGCAATACAGATGTGTCTGGACCCACTTGCCGCATGCTGGCTGTCAGAAGTCTGCAGGAGGAAATACCTTCTTGATTAAATTCTCCAAGGCTGACATTTGTCTGTTGTTCACCCTGCTGAATGATTTCACATGTGTTTTTTTTTTTTGCCGAGTCAGAATTCTTCAGTGATGTACAGGATTGTTCTTTTCTTGGATGAGTGAAGTTCTTTTGGCCACTAGAGTAGGGAAGTTATTTTAATTGTGTGAATAACAGGCAATTTCAGTTAGGAGGAGAGACCTGTTACCTCTTGGTCATTTAAAATAAATTATAGGTCAAATAATTATGACATGAGGAAAAGATTACACCATCATTTAACAAGTTTCAGATTTTTACGAGGGTTCTGACCCAGCCATATTTCTTCCTAAGGAACATCTCTAAAATAGAGTCCTAAAGAGCTCAAGTCTCATACCCTGTCATTTTGGGGGGGGGGGGGAGGTCCTGCCCTTTTGTGGGTGCATTGTTTTGATCTCACCTGCAGATCATCTCCTTGGATTGTGTTTGCACTAGACATGCTTTTGGGGAAAATATTGTCCAAAAAAAAAAAAAAAAGTCATGTTCTAGACCCACCCAGAATGATATAATATTAAGTGTTTTCCCTATTCAACAATGATACTGTTTTGAGAACTCACAGCTGGTTTGAATTTAGTTAAGTCCAGTGTTTTTTTTCTCTTTTTGGTTTGTAATTTCCCAGGGGCCTGCTACCTTTGTGCTGAGCTTATAGTGTAGGATTCTTCCAGCAGAGAACACTAGTGGGTAGAGTTGAAGCAATTAGGAGCTCTGAAAGAGAAACTGAGTTACATAGACAAAGATAACAGATGATCAGGTTTTTATTAGCTATGGCAATCTTTATTTTGTTAAAGGTATTATAGAATAAGTTCTTACAGAACCATTTTGTAAATTGAAAACAAGAAAAAACATCTTCCATGGTATGGGTTCTATAGTTCGCCTTTAGCCTCATTTCATGTCCTTCTCTCCAACACTGACTTGCATGTTCTGATCCCTTTGTGAGGTCTCTGTGGCTGTGCTACAAATAGGGTGACCCAATGGGACTGAGGGTTTTTGGGGATGGGAGACCAGAGGTGGAAGTGGGCAAATCCTGGGCAAACGGAGACAAATGGGTCACCCTAGGAAACACCACCTGCTTAGTAGCCTGGCACAAAACGATGATTGCTCACAATTCTGTGGCTGACTGGGTGGGAGTTCTGCTCTTCTCACTGGGTTTCTCTATAGGGCTGCTGGGCCGATGCTGGATCGGTTAAGATGCTGGGGCCTTAGGGTTCCAGGAGGATGTCAATGGAAATTGCAGGGCCTCTTGCAACTGTGCTCAGAAGTCCCATGTTGCTGCTTCTACTGCTTTTAGTGATGAAGACCCAGAGCCTGCCCAATTCAAGGACTGAGGAAATTGACTTCATCTCATGATGGGAAAAGTTGCAGAGAATGTGACCTTTTTTAAATCTACCGTGAGGATTCTGAGATGGAGTAAATTTACATAACTTTACCAAGACCACATAGATACAAAGTGGCCAATCGGGGATTTGAACCCAGGTTTATATGCCTGAAAAACCTCTAAGCTTTTCATGGGTTTGGGCCACCACACCCTACTAGGGTAGAACTACATCATCTAATAATCCAGGGAAGAAGTGACATTTTCCTGCTGTTCTGGGGTGGAGTAGTGGAGATGGGGGTGCAGAAGGAAGAAGATGAAAGAGAAACCTGATCTGTGATGTCTAGATAACCAATATCACAGAAATTGGTCCATTTTGTTTTGAGAACATAATTCATACTTGTCCGATTCAGTAAATACATTTGGCCTCCTGCTCTCTCTTCCCACCCCATTCAATACAACCTTATCCCCCCAAAGGAAATTCTTCAATGGGCCTCAGATTTACTATATTCTTGGTCTTGATGATCCTTCTATTCTCTTATGCACTGGCCTCATTTTTTCCAATATAAGCATTTGGATCATCTTCTACAGTTGAGAGTCTGAAAGACAAGTTGCTGTAAGTCAGTTGTTTTCAAAGTGTGGGAGTCCCTGAGACACTATCATAAAGTCTATGAAGTCAAAACAATTTTTATAACACTAAGATATTATTTGCTTTTTTCCACTCTCATTCTCTCTTGAGTGTGAGATGGAATTTTCCAGAAGCAACATGATGTGTGATATTGCAACAGATTATAGCAAAAGCAGATAAAAGAATTCTACTCTCTTCTAAGAATTCCACTCTCTTCTATTAAGACAGACCTTAAGAGATTTGAAAAAAATGTAAAACAAAGACATTTTTCTGTTTTTCTTGTTTTCAGAAAATAGTTATTTTTTATTAAGGATCTTTTTATGTTGGCATGCAAAGGTTTTGTTGTAATTTTTAAATAATACAAACATTTTTAAGGTTTCTTGTTTAGTTTCTCATATTAAAACACACGTAAGCCAAAGCTCTTTGAGGTCCTCAATAATTTAAGATAGACTCCTCAGAGCAAAAAGTCTGAGAATGATTTTCACCATCTTATCAGCTGCCCCTTGCTGAGCTTCTCCCATGCCCAGGCCGTTTCTTACACATTCTGTTTGAATCCCCCCAACAATCCTGTCAGGAATGTGCCCCGTTAATCCCCAACCCCGGAAGCACAGACTGGTGCTCAAAATCATTAGTCATACAGCTTGTATTCTGTGGAGCTATAATTTGAAGCTAGTTCTGGTTCCTGAGTCCAACGTGGAGGAATAAATAACTTCCTCACAGGCAATATGCTTTTCACTCTTCTGGACAGAGAGGAAGAGGAAAGCAGAGGTCCAAGACGACTTGGATGAATTATTGAAATGGCACAGGCAGCCAGAAACCATGACTTCCGAGAGCTGTCTGACCCGTAAAGAGTCCACTAGTCATAGTGAACTTGTCTTTTCAAATTGCCACTCTGAGAAAGGAATTCCTTCAAATATAGGTGATACTCTGATCCTGGTGGGTTTTTGTGTCCTATGTAAGTGGCATTTCAAATCACAGATGATGTCAACTCTAAGCCTGCCACAAGGATGGAACATGTACTTATATAATGATCATTCTAAGGTACAGAAATGTTCATTGTCTGAAACCTATTTTCCAGTTACTTTACAGATCAGCTTCTGCATTCTGATCGATGGCATCTCTTGCATAACAATAAGAGTTGCTACCACTTAATTGAGTAAGGATGTGCCAGGCACTGAGAGAGATACTTCCTGTCACGAACTCTCAAAATTCTCAAAAGAATGCCCTGAGACAGCAGTGTTTGCCTCCTCCCTGCCTTACAGATAAGGACACCTGGCTTGCAGAGGTGTCCCTGCTTGCCTGAGGTCACCCAGCTCATAGGTAGATGGTGAGTCAGGGATCAAACCCCTGTTGGCAGGGTTCCCTTATTCTTAAACCGTATGCTCTGCAAGCCTCTAAAAGGAATTGTCCATTTGTCTATAGAAAAGGAATTCTCCAAAATAGACTTGAAGTAGCCTGGATAAATTAGGAAAAGGATACAATTTTACATCCGGAGATTTTCTTTTTTTTAAACTGCAGCCTAATCACGTAATGAGGAAATAGATACAGTTTTTTTAATACTGTCTTAACCCTTCACTTAACCCGGCAGCCGACAGCAGGCAGAGGAGGGCAAAGTTCCTCATGCATATCTGTACTACCCAGGGGTATTTTAAGATGGCCAATAATGCCAACTGGATTTTGAATTTACTTGGATGAGGCATGCCTGCCGTCTGCCTGGAGGACTGTCCTTCTTTCAGTTTTAAAATGTCATGATCACACCAACAGTGTTAGAGGTGATGGGAGAGCTGAGGCTCACATGTGTCAACAACAGATGGACATGGCCCTGGAGAATACCAGAAAGAGAGACTGGTATATTTCCCTTAGGGCTGCGCTCCAGGTGCCCTTGGGAGGGATGGGGACAAAAGGTTCTCACAATTTATATGTATATATATATATATGTGTCTTTACTTATTTTCTTCTCACAATATACATTGACTGCTTGAGCTAACCAGGTGCTTTCAGCAAGAGTTGAAGCTGCAAACTCAGCTTTAACAACCTGGACATCAACTTTCTGATTACTCATAAAGAGTCAGGTTGCTGCTACTGTCGTAAAAAGCCTAGGATTTTGGCAGAGGAAAGGAATATGGTTCCTTCGGGCTCTTAGGCAACTGGATTCACATTTGTAAATGGTGTTTGAGCACGAATGCAGAGGAATCCATACACTGTTAAGACATTTCTGACCAGAGCAGTTTGTTGTTGCTTAGGAATGTAATATTAGAGACAAGAAACAGACAACTTTTGTCATTCTAAATCCATGCACTTTATTATCTCCACCCTGAATTAGCTACAGAAACAAAAACAAGTGAGTGTGTACAAATCTGGGTAATGTCAGAGAATGACAAGAAGGCGAAGAATGGTACATGTGACCGTCTCCATTCTGCCACCTCGGCCCTTCCTCTGATCTCCCAGCCCAGGGGGGTAATTTGTCAGCTGAGGAGTCCATGTCCAGTATTGCTATCTGGCTACTGGTTTTAAAATAGCAGTGCATGTGAAGATCTCTTTGGTGCTCTATTATTTGAGCAACGTGGTTGAATCATATCCTTCTTTACAACTTTTGTGATACTTTAAAACTGCCATCAAAAGCAGAATATCTGCATACTTCTGCACACTTGCACGAGATTATAAGGTCAGAGCTGAGTTCTTGTTTCTGCCACCGTAACGTCCCTACCCTAGGGCCTTGCCAATGGTGCACCAGTAAATACTATAAAAAACTAATAGCTACGGGGCTCTTACTATGTGTCAGATACACACCAAGGGCTTTATCCAACTCCCCAAGGAGTAAATGCTATTAATACCCCATTAATATCCCTATTTTGCAGAATACTTGTTGACTGAATGAGCATCTTTGTAATTCATATTTTCTGCCCCCTCTCCTGCTGCTTCTCCCTGTGTCGTGGTGTTTCCTCCATGAGACTCAGCTGCCTGTCTTCCCTTTTCCCCCCGTGTCAGATTCGCAGCTGACACGGAAGAGCGCAAGGAAATCATCTTTTTGTCTCGGAAGTCTTCAGTTACTTACAGGTTTATCAGTTGACGTGGGATGGCTATTTTGTGCCTAGCAATTCATCTGGGTTCTAAAATACGCCCGCCCTCTGTACCAGTACCATGTCAAATTCCATTATCCCGGAGGACATCTCAGTCTGTCCTTTCAGGTCATTTTGCTCGTGTGTGCCTGAAGTCAAGATGAAGTAGCTGGCTTTGTTCACTTTCCTATAACCTTCCCCGGGCAGAGTAAGCTGGGGGAAGACCAAGCTTTTCTTTCTTTCTTTTCTTTTTTTTTTTTTTTTTTTTAAGTTTTCTTTTTGTTTTGGAGTCATGGGTAACATTTTTCAAATTCTGTTTGATAATTTCAAATCTACTTAAGTTCTTATGCGCTGACCAGGCAAACATTTCTGGGGCCCACACAACAGCTTTAGGGAAGAGCTGGGGGGACAGTCAGGCCAGGGTGGTGGAAGAGAAGAGGTTTGGGATGCTGGGGAGCAGGTAGTGGGGGACACCAAACACTGGGCCCTGTATAATGTTTCCAGGAATGCTTGGGTCTGCGCTACTTACTCCTCCCTTAGAAACTTCCATCTGCATCCACATGGCCTGTCTCATTGCCCCATGGTGCACACATGTACAGATACCGTATTATTCACGGGGGAATCACTAACCCTAGAAACCTCATTTGGGAAGAGGGTAGAAAATTCCCTACAGACAGTGACAGTGATGGAATGTACCAAACCTCTGTTGTGGACCTGTAGAGAGCAAGTAGTGGGAGATCTACCGCACAGATTTGTTCTGGGAATTAACTTAGAGAAGACTTGCACAGTATTTAGAGTGTTCCCTGGTCCACAAGATACAACAAAACACAGAAACTAATTCTCCCCTGGCCTGCCCTTCCATTTGACATCCCCTGTGTTAGAGAATCCTTTCCATGGGTTTAGGCACTGCCCCTCGTTTTAAAAGGCTCTTCCTGAGAGTATTGTTAAAATAATCCTTTGACACATGATTGTCCCTGAGTATACCATCATCAGGAGAGGAAGGACTTCAAGCTTTCTAGGAGCAGAAAAGAGTGATTGTCATTTATTGACCACACACTATGTTCCAGGCCAGGAGCTCCATACGCTGTGGCCAGTGTCTCATTAAATCTTCCCAACAGCACCCTGAGTCCCTCTTAAAAAACTGGACAATTTACCCAAAGTCGTTGGACTTGAAGTGGTAGAATTGCAATGTTCAGACAGGACTGTCTGACCCCAGAGCCAGTGCCCTTATTATTATGCTCTGTGACCCCTAACATGCTTTAGTGGGACAGGAGAGGTCCAGAGAATGCCTAGTCAGTCTGGGGGTTTTTAGAGTACCAAGGCCCAGGGCACAGGGTTGCTGGGCAGGGGCAAAATGTAAGGGTTCCACCAAAGGGATGGCAGCGGAAGTACAAAAGAGAAGGTGGGGAAAATGCTCACAAATTGCACTCCTTCTGACATATTTTCCTCGGCTTCCAAGTCATGGCCGCTCACTTTGTCCCACTTCCCTCTGTGCCTCTGGCCTAGTCTTAGCATATGCTGTTCTATCTGCTACAGATACTTTCTTGCCTTTCTGAAGGAGAAAGGGGAGAAACATGAAACTGTATCCTCCATTGCCCACTGTTTGGTGGTAGCTCTGCAGGCATCGACCACCCTACAATTTGGGGTTGTACCTTGTGAGTGCAGAGTGGGCTCCCATTGACACCCGATGTCCCAGCATTAGAAAGGTCTAAGGCTTTACTGGGTCATCTGTGAGGCCATAGTCTAAGTGTTGACCAGGACTGGGGTCTCATCAGAAGTTCAACTGGGGAAGGATCTACTTCCAAGGTCCCATGATTATTGGCAGAATTCACATCCTTACAGATTGTCAGAATGCGGGCCTCAGTTTGCAGCTGAAGTCACTGGCATTTTCCCTCTGCTCACTGCCACGTGGCCCTCTTCATAGGCAGCTCACAACATAGAGCACCTTGCCTCTTCAAAGCCAGCAAGGGAGAGAGCTCCTTGTGAGATAGATCTAATCATGGGTATTTTAATGACTTCTACTCTGTAACCTATATTCTGCCATATTTTATTGGTTACTAGTAAGTCACAGGTTCTGATCACACTCACTAGGGAGGAAATAAACCATGGTGTGAAAGGTACAAGATGAGAGTCATGGGAGCCCTTCTAGAGTCTGTCTGCCACAGTGGCTAACAGGATGTAAAGGTATGAGATCAGAGGGGCCAACACAAACTTCGTTGCTTTATGAATAGTACTAGCAGCTCATCTGAGCTGGCATAAACTCAGTTTCATGCAACCATCTACAACCCCAAGAAAGTCCAGTTTCTTAAAATGCTCATGCACTATCAATTTACAGAATCCCAAGTCCTCTCCTTAACAAAAGGGTGGGATTTTTTTCTTTTTTTTAATCTGAAAGATAGATACCACCCCAATGCCATTACTTGTAGCTTTTAGGTTCCCAAAGGATGAAAAGTAAGTCCTTTTTAATTAAGTTTCTTTTCTCTATATAAAATTGTTCCATGGCATTTTCCTTGACACTTGAGTCTTTGGCTATTTAGCATAACTTTAATTACAGCATTAACAAAATCTACTAGTTAGGTCAAATCATTGAAACTTAAAAAAACAAATTCCCCCCAAATCAATTTCCTTCTGTGGCTTTCCTTCTAATTAAAACTAGGAGAGCTGCTGTGGAGTGTACTATTTTTCATCATGTTGTTTGCGGGAGTATGTTTGTTTTTCCTTTGTTGTGCTTCATGTGGTACATCTTACAGATGTTGAGAATATTTCAGGATGTCTTGAAGGGACAGTGAGAGGTTGTGGTTTAACAACAAAGCCTCTCGCGACGCTGAGGTCTGTTGGTAACAGTTGGATTGCTGAAGTGTAAGATCCTCGGTTAGTCTTCAAAAGGAATGTGCTCTTGGCAGGGTAGAGCTGCGTATGGTTGTGTGCGGCTTCAGTGTCCTTTATGGTTAGTTTCCCCAAAGGCTTATTGTACTTATTGCATCATTTGTTTTTATTTGTGAGAGTATTTTGGAAGCTTCGGAATGGTTGTAGAGTCATTAGCGTTTCTAGCTGTAAATGGTTAAGACTCCCTGTAGAAATTGTGTTGAAGGCAAACAAAAGTAAATAAAAGTCCCTCGTCTATACCTTTCCTCTTTATCTGCGTTTCAAACCCACTGTGAGCTGGGGAACGCAGCTCTGTGGAATGACACAGGACCACGCTCATTCTGATTTATGACCTCTGTGTCCCAAGGAAGGCTGCGTGGACTTGGGGATGTAGGTGAACCACTTGCATGAAAAATTAAAGCTGGCATATTTATTTTGAAAGGCAGAGTGAAGTTAATGACCCTACAAAATTCCTGACACATAAATTTATTTTTCCCATCCTTCAAATGAAGTAACAAAGCAAGTCTATATCCAGTCCTGGGGAAGTTTGATGCTTCTGACCTAAAAGTCTATAAAAGGGGTAACCTTCCAGAGCCCTGGAAAAGCCATCCATCTTAGGGAAATGGAATTAGCTTTAACTATATTATTAAATACTATAAATTACCTTCCTGGGTCCAGCCAGTTAAGCATTCAGATTCCTTTTCAACATGCTTACGTTTTCATTTCCAGCACAAAGTAAAACATGAAATAAAGAAATCTTACTATTCAAAATACATGTTTTTCATAATAAAAAACACGGGTGGTATTTCCTCTCGTACTCACTGTAGTTTCGTTCGTGTAGCATGTAAAGCTGTTATTGTTTCTATGCATGTTTTGTGTTGTGTTGCCACTTGTTATCTATTAAACATTGATTTAGTAAAATGTGTCGGAGCAGGTGCTGTGAGGAAGAGAGAGGGAACCCTTTTCCTCAAAGAGCTTCCATTCTGGGTAAACTCACAACCTTGACCTTCTTAATTCTTCCACTTGGTCCCCTTGCCTTTGGAGTGGGAATCCCCTCATAGCCAGAGCTCATAAGATCTAGATTATCTGGCCTCCACCTGCCTCTCATGACATGATTGAACAATTCAACCGGACAGGTGCTATTATTACTGTATGTCAGGTATGGAAACTGAGGCTCAAAGAAAATGAGTGAGTTGGCAAATTATTTCCAGGAAGCAGAGGGGGATTTGGGGACAGGGCTATTATCCCCTAAATCTTTCATCTTCTTTCACTCCCCTAATCTGTGGTTACCTGATAATACAACCAATCAATTCAGTGAGAAGAGGAGCAATGGCTCAAAAATGCAGACTTTATGAAATCAGGATCATACAGGTCTCAGCTGGAAAAGATTAGATACAAAATGAGAAGAGTTACGTCCTGCTCTTGTCTGCCAATAATTAACTGTGTCATTTTGGATAAGTCATTTACCTCAATATCTTCATTTATAAAGCAATGAAAGTCAACAAATAATTTCTAGGTGATATTCCCAAATCTGGTCCAAACTGTCAGGGAATGCTGCAAGTTACAATCCCACACTTGGAGATTTGTAATGTGCATTAGCATGTTCAAGGCACCGTGAGGTCCTGCAGGAGGAAACCTGTTAATATAACACTTTTTAGGGGCGCCTGGGTGGCTCAGACGTCAAGCGTCTGCCTTCGGCTCAGGTCATGATCCCTGGGTCCTGGGATCGAGCCCCGCATGGGGCTCCCTGCTCCGCGGGAAGCCTGCTCCTCCCTCTCCCACTCCCCCTGCTTGTGTTCCCTCTCTCGCTGTGTCTCTCTCTGTCAAATAAATAAATAAAATCTTTAAATATATATATAGCACTTTTTAAACTCATTTGACCCTAGAAGACAGAGCTCCGGTTCCCTAGAAAATAGTCTGAAAAATGATCTTCCAAATTCTCTTCAGGCTCTAAAGTTTTATAGTTGACATTTTTGCTTGTGAAATGTTCCATACCTACAATCCATGTGTTCTCTTTTAATTGTGACTTTCCACCCAGCTCCCCCACCCCCACCAAGACTAAACACAGCAGGCAACCAGTAAATGCTGTTGACTGATTTATTCAGCTCTTAAGGTTAATGTAGTCCTACCAGCGCTTATTTTGTGTTTGGCAACATTTAGTTGAACACAGAACAGTGCTGGTGTGGGCAGCACTGTGCTCTGGGAGCTGGGTGAAAACCACCAACTCTCCCTAGAGCCAGGCAGAGAGATGCCAGATGACATTTCAGTACCATGTGGCTATGAGAGTTTCATTCACATGCAGAAACAAAAGACAAAATCTGTCTCCGCTTAGCAGCCTTCTGATCTAGGTGCCCTGCCTGAGTTGGGTTGGTGGAAAATGAAAGCATTTGGTGTTGGGTGTCATTGACCAGCCACCCTGATGGGACAGCCGTCTTTTTCACCTCCCTCCAGTGGTTTTGCAAGATACATTGGCTCAGCCAGACTCTCCCAGAGAGAAAACCCTAGAATACCGCTTCGTGCCTCTTTCCACGGCAAATTACCAAATGCCACCCTCATGGTTTGAAAGAGCTAATTCACAGTGAAAGTGCCAAACAGTTTCCCAGGAATTCTTTTGACAACGCAACATCTTTTATTTGTGTTTGCCCAAGACAACAAACTAACTTTAATATGCAATATAATAAATACACAGAAATAGATTTTTAAAAGAGACCATTGTTTTTAAAAATATAGCTTAAGTAGCACTGTTTCTCATCTGTGGAAAGCATGTGTGTCCAAGTGATTTAATATGGTGATAAAACTTTTTACAGTGTACCAAAAATCATACAGATGCCTAACACCTTAAGAGCTGGGCAACTACCTGCATCTATTAAGAAAAAACATTTTATCTTTATGTCCTTAAAAAAAATAAAGACCCTGTATAGATTGTGTACTGAGAAAACAGTTTTGATACTGTAGGTTTATGACTAGGAACATTGAGAAATATATTTTTGTTCTAAATTGTCAAAGTTTCTCCTTCTGAGTATATTCTACAGTGTTCCATGTAAAGCAGTTGACATAATTGAAAGCTGCAGTATAGAATATTAAGAGTAGAGAATTGACTAAGGTAGGACCAGAGTATGGATCATAACTCTGCCTCTAACTAGCTATAAGGTTATTTATTAAACCATCTTGAGTCTCAGTTCCCTTATACATAAATGGAAGTATACTAAACATTGTTGTTTTTTTTAAAGATTAATTTATTTATTAGAGAGACAGTGCACATGAGGTAGGGAGGGGCAGAGGAAGAGAGAGGGAATCCCCAAGCAGACTCCCTGCTGAGCACAGAGCCTGACGCAGGCTCCATCTCACAACCCTGAGATTACGACCTGAGCTGAAACCGAGAGTCAGATGTTTAACTGACTGAGCCACTCATGCACCCCACCACAGGTTGTCTCAAAGACAAAATGAGATAAAGTCCATGAAAGAATTACCCAACACCTGCCATATAATAAGCAAGCATTAAATAATTATTCTATGGAGAACGGTTGGTTAGTTCACTGGACTGGAGAACCAGAGGTAGGGTTGCGCTGGCCAAGGAGCACGCTTTCCCTGTGACCCTCTTGGCCCCATTCCCCACTTGTTTGCTTGACTGGTAGTAGTTCTGCTGGGACTCATTCTTGCAGTTATTCCATTGGAAAGGTCTTGCCCAGAAATCTCTAGAAAATTTCCCTGTGATCATTGGCCTAAGGTGGTCATGGGCCAGGTTGGGGCACATGGTCCATGTGAGGTACATGGACTGTGGCACTGAACCAAAGTCAAAACTGAAGTTTGGATAACTGAATTCAATAAATACCAGTTCAACCTAATCCTATCTCAGGCTTTATGCTAGGCTATGATGTTGAAATGATTGAAACCAGAGTCTTGACAAACTTTTTGTCCAAGGATCAAATAGTAAAGTTTTAGGCTTTGCCGGCAAAGAGGTAAAATCAAAGGTATTGTGTAAGGATTTATATACCCAGATAAAATGTGGCCATTTAAAATGTAAAACCAGTCTTAGTTTGTAAGCCATGCAAAAACAGATGGCTTAGCCCACAGGCTATAGTTTGCCAACCCCCAATGTACACAGCTCTGTTCCATACCTTCATGGAGCTTGAAGCTCATCTAAAGTGTCACATGATGTATGAACATTTTTTCAAATCCTCCCTCCCAATTCCCTTTGACATTTGAATGAAGCTGAGCCTATCAGTAAAATTATTTGTCCAGTATCACCTACCTTCACCAAAATCTCAGGATCACTAGTCAGAGGGTGTGCACCAAAGAGCAGCTTTTGATGATCTTCTGGTGATTGATTTAGGTCACAACATGAAAATATATGAGTGCCAGGTCAGATTCTGAAGAGCTCAGTATGGAGGGAGAAAACATTAACCAGGAAATTGTCCTTCCAAATACTTATTTTAAAACCCATGGAAAGGGAGTTAGGCAGCACTCTATATACATAACCCAGTCATCACACCAACATACTTAAATGAGCTCCTACATGTACAGAGCATACACCCACTTAGCCATGGGTGTTTCCCAAGAGCTCCTGCTACTGAAACCATGACTCACAGCTTGGGTCACAACATAAACTTCTGGTAGAGGGACTGAAACATGGGAGGCAGTGTACTAGCATTGCCCAGGGCCCATTTAAAAGATGTGCACCCTGAGTCACAGAGGAAGCGGGAAGTTGTCACAGCACAGGGTTTAGCCTTCTTGTTGCCAGTAAATCTGTGACCTCCCTGACAGAGACAGAGATCAAGACATGAACTACGTAACTGCCCACCCCATTGTGTTTGCCTTTGCAATTTTACTCCACTGCCTTCAAATTTTTGGTGCCTATTGGCCTTGCGTGTGTGTTAAGAATGTCATTTAGAAGGGCGCCTGGGTGGCTCAGTTGTGAAGCGTCTGCCTGCAGCTCAGGTCATGATCCCGGGTTCCTGGGATCGAGCCCCACATCGGGCTCCCTGCTCCGTGGGAAGCCTGCTTCTCCCTCTCCCACTCCCCCTGCTTGTGTTCCCTCTCTCGCTGTGTCTCTCTGTCAAATAAATAAATAAAATCTTAAAAAAAAAAAAGCAAAGAATGTCATTTGGAGATAGAAATCTGTGAAATAATAATTTTGCTACCATTGATAAAGTCAAAGGGAAGGTTATAGCTAGGCAGGGTTGGTGCTGCAAATCAAGTTGTGATCCCTTTGCAAGGAATTAATAATCCATAAACCAAGTTGTTTTTCTTTTTTTTATTTATTTTTTTATTATGTTAATCACCATACATTACATCATTAGTTTTTGATGTAGTGTTCCACGATTCATTGTTTGAGTATAACACCCAGTGCTCCACGCAGTACGGGCCCTCTTTAATACCCGTCACCAGGCTAACCCATCCCCCCACCCCCCTCCCCTCTAGAACCCTCAGTTTGTTTCTCAGAGTCCATAGTCTCTCATGGTTCGTCTCCCCCTCCGATTTACTCCCCTTCATTCTTCCCCTCCTGCTATCTTCTTCTTTTTTTTTTTTTCTTAACACATATTGCATTATTTGTTTCAGAGGTACAGATCTGTGATTCAACAGTCTTGCACAATTCACAGCGCTCACCATAGCACATACCCTCCCCAGTGTCCATCACCCAGCCACCCCATCCCTCCCACCCCCACCACTCCAGCAACCCTCAGTTTGTTTCCTGAGATTAAGAATTCCTCATATCAGTGAGGTCATATGATACATGTCTTTCTCTGATGGACTTATTCCCTCAGCATACTACCCTCTAGTTCCATCCATGTCATTGCAAATGGCAAGATCTCATTCCTTTTGATGGCTGCATAATATTCCATTGTGTATATATACCACCTCTTCTTTATCCATTCATCTATCAGTGGACATCTTGGCTCTTTCCACAGTTTGGCTATTGTGGACATTGCTGCTATAAACATCGGGGTGCACGTACCCCATCAGATCACTACATTTGTATCTTTGGAGTAGATACCCAGTAGTGCAATTGCGGGCCGTAGGGTAGCTCTATTTTCAACTTTTTGAGGCACCTCCATACTGTTTTCCAGACTGGCTGCACCAGCTTGCATTCCCACCAACAGTGTAGGAGGGTTCCCCTTTCTCCACATCCCCGCCAACATCTGTCATTTCCTGACTTGTTAATTTTAGCCATTCTGACGGGTGTGAGGTGGTATCTCATTGAGGCTTTGATTTGGATTTCCCTGAAGCCGAGCGATGTTGAACACTTTTTCATGTGTCTGTTGGAGATTTGGATTCTTCCTTGGAAAAATGTCTGTTCATGTCTTCTGCCCATTTCTTGATTGGATCATTTGTTCACTGGGTGTTGAGTTTAAGAAGTTCTTTATAGATTTTGGGTACTAGCCCTTTATCTGATATGTCATTTGCAAATATCTTCTCCCATTCTGTCGGTTGTCTTTTGGTTTTGTGGACTGTTTCTTTTGCTGTGCAAAAGCTTTTTGTCTTGATGAAGTCCCAATAGTTCATTTTTGTCCTTGCTTCCCTTACCTTTGGCGATGTTTCTAGGAAGAAGTTCCTGCAGCTGAGGTCAAAGAGGTTGCTGCCTGTGTTCTCCTTTAGGATTTGGATGGACTCCTGTCTCACATTTAGGTCTTTCAACCATTTTGAGTCTATCTGTGTGCAATTAATTCTTCTGCATGTAGCTGTCCAATTTTCCCAAAACCATTTGTTGAAGAGACTGTCTTTTTTCCATTGGACATTCTTTCCTGCTTTGTCGAAGATGAGTTGACCATAGAGTTGAGGGTCCATTTCTGGGCACTCTATTCTGTTCCATTGATCTATGTGTCTGTTTTTATGCCAGCACCATACCATCTTGATGATGACAGCTTTGTAATAGAGCTTGAAGTCCGGAATTGTGATGCCACAAGCCTTGCTTTTCTTTTTCAACATTCCTCTGGCTATTCGGGTACTTTTCTGTTTCCATACAAATTTTAGGATTATTTGTTCCATTTCTTTGAAAAAAGTGGATAGTATTTTGATGGGGATTGCATTGAATGTGTAGATTTTTCTAGGTAGCATTGACATCTTCACAATATTTGTTCTTCCAATCCATGAGCATGGAACATTTTTCCATTTCTTTGTGTCTTCTTCAATTTCTTTCATGAGTATTTTATAGTTTTCTGAGTACAGATTCTTTGCCTCTTTGATTTGATTTATTCCTAGGTATCTTATGGTTTTGGGTGCAATTGTAAAAGGGATCGACTCCTTAATTTCTCTCTCTTCTGTCTTGTTGTTGGTGTATAGGAATGCCACTGATTTCTGTGCATTGATTTTATATCCTGCCACTTCACTGAATTCCTGTATGAGTTCTAGCAGTTTTGGGGTGGAGTCTTTTGGGTTTTCCACATACAGTATCATATCATCTGCAAAGAGTGAGAGTTTGACTTCTTCTTTGCTGATTTGGATGCCCTTGATTTCTTTTTGTTGTCTGACTGCTATGGCTAAGACTTCTAATACTATGTTGAATAGCAGTGGTGATAGTGGACATCCCTGATGTGTTCCTGACCTTAGGGGGAAAGCTCTCAGTTTTTCCCCATTGAGAATGATGTGCGCTGTGGGATTTTCTTAGATGGTTTTTATGATATTGAGGTATGTACCCTCTATCCCTATACTCTGAAGAGTTTTGATCAAGGAAGGATGCTGTACTTTGTCAAATGCTTTTCCTGCGTCTATTGAGAGGATCGTATGTTTCTTGTTCTTTCTTTTATTAATGGATTGTATCACATTGTTTGATTTGCAGATGTTGAACCAACCTTGCGGCCCAGGGATAAATCCCACTTGGTCGTGGTGAATAATCCTTTTAATGTACTGTTGGATCCTATTGGCTAGTATTTTGGTGAGAATTTTTGCATCCATGTTCATCAAGGATATTGGTCTCTAATTCTCCTTTTTGATGGGGTCTTTAGTTTTGGGATCAAGGTAATGGTGGCCTCATAAAACAAGTTTGAAGTTTTCCTTCCATTTCTATTTTTTGGAACAGTTTCAGGAGAATAGGTATTAACTCTTCTTGAAATGTTTGGTAGAATTCCCCTGGGAAGCCCTCTGGCCCTGGGCTTTTGTTTTTTGGGAGATTTTTGATGAGTGCTTCAATTTCCTTAGAGATTATAGGTCTGTTCAGGTTTTCTATTTCTTCCTGGTTCAATTTTGGTAGTTGATACATCTCTAGGAATGCATCCATTTCCAGATTATCTAATTTGCTGGCATACAGTTGCTCATAATATGTTCTTATAATTGTTTGTATTTCTTTGGAGTTGGTTGTGATCTCTCCTCTTTCATTCATGATTTTGTTGTTTTGGGTCATTTCTCTTTTCTTTTTGATAAGTCTGGCCAGGGGTTATCAATCTTGTTAATTCTTTCAAAGAACCAGCTCCTAGTTTCGTTGATCTGTTCTACTGTTCTTTTGGTTTCTATTTCATTGGTTTCTGCTCTGATCTTTATATTTTCTCTTCTCCTGCTGGGTTTAGGCTTTATTTGCTGTTCTTTCTCCAGCTCCTTTAGGTGTAGGGTTAGGTTGTATATTTGAGACCTTTCTTGTTTCTTGAGAAAGGCTTGTATTGCTATATACTTTCCTCTTAGGACCGCCTTTGCTGCATCCCAAAGATTTTGAACAGTTGTGTTTTCATTTTCATTTGTTTCCATGAATTTTTTTAATTTTTCTTGAATTTCCTGGTTGACCCATTCATTCTTTATTAGGATGCTCTTTAGCCTCCATGTATTTGAGTTCTTTGTGACTTTCCTTTTGTGATTGAGTTCTAGTTTCAAAGCATTGTGGTCCGAAAATATGCAGGGAATGATCCCAATCTTTTGGTACCGGTTGAGACCTGATTTGTGACCTAGGATGTGATCAATTCTGGAGAATGTTCCATAGGCACTAGAGAAGAATGTGTATCCTGTTGCTTTGGGATGGAATGTTCTGAATATATCTGTGAAGTGTATTTTGTCTAGTGTGTCATTTAAAGTCTTTATTTCCTTGTTGATCTTTTGCTTAGATGATCTGTTCATTTCAGTGAGGGGCGTGTTAAAGTCCCCCACTATTATTGTATTGTTGTCGATGTGTTTCTTTGATTTTGTTATTAATTGGCTTATATAAGTGGCTGCTCCCATGTTCAGGGCATAGATATTTACAATTGTTAGATCTTCTTGTTGGATAGACCCTTTAAGTAGGATATAGTGTCCTTCCTCATCTCTTTTATTATAGTCTTTGGTTTAAAATCTAACTTGTCTGATATAAGGATTGCCACCCCAGCTTTCTTTTGGTGTCCATTAGCATGGTAAATGGATTACACCCCCTCACTTTCAAACTGGGGGTGTCTTTGGGTCTAAAATAAGTCTCTTGCAGACAGCATATCGATGGGTCTTGTTTTTTTATCCAATCTGATAGCCTGTGTCTTTTGATTCGGTCATTTAGCCCATTTACATTCAGGGTAACTATTGAAAGATATGAATTTAGTGCCATTGTATTGCCTGTAAGGTGACTGTTACTGTATATTGTCTCTGTTCCTTTCTGGTCTATGTTACTTTTAGGCTCTCTCTTTGCTTACAGGACCCTTTACAATATTTCTTGGAGGGCTGGTTTCGTGTTTGCAAATTCCTTTAGTTTCTGTTTGTCCTGGAAGCGTTTTATCTCTCCTTGTATTTTCAGTGACATCCTAGCTGGATATAGTATTCTTGGATGCATATTTTTCTCATTTAGTGCTCCGAATATATCATGCCTTCCTTTCTGGCCTGCCAGGTCTCTGTGGATAGGTCTGTTGCCAATCTAATGTTTCTACCATTGTAGGTTACAGACCTCTTCTCCCAAGCTGCTTTTAGGACTTTCTCTTTGTCTCTGAGACTTGTAAGTTTTACTGTTAGATGTTGGGGTGTTGACCTATTTTTATTGATTTTGAGAGGGGTTCTCTGTGCCTCCTAGATTTTGATGCCATTTTCCTTCCCCAAATTAGGGAAGTTCTCTGCTATAATTTGCTCCAATATGCCTTCTGCCCCTCTCTCTTTCTTCTTCTTCTGGGATCCCAATTATTCTAGTATTGTTTCATCTTATGCTATCACTTATCTCTCAAATTCTGTCCTCCTGGTCCAGTAGTTGTTTATCTCTCTTTTTCTCAGCTTCTTTATTTTCCATCATTTGGTCTTCTATATCCCTAATTCTCTCTTCTGCCTCATTTATCCTATCAGAGCCTCCCTATTTTATTGCACCTCATTAATAGCCTTTTTGATTTCGACTTGGTTAGATTTTAGTTCTTTCTTTCTCCAGAAAGGGTTTCTTTAATATATTCCATGCTTTTTTTAAGCCCAGCTAGTATCTTTAAAATCATCATTCTGAACTCTATTTCCGACATCTTACTAATGTCCGTATTGATTAGGTCCCTGGCAGTCGGTACTGCCTCTTGTTCTTTTTTTTTTTTTTTTGAGGTGATTTTTTTCCTTCTTGTCATTTTGTCCGGAGGAGAATAGATGAATGAGAGAACAAAATGCTAACAGGGTAACAATGTCACCAGAAAAATATACACTAAACAAATCAGAAGAGACCTGAAACCGGGGGAAAAGAAAGGGAAAGAAAGAAAAAAGAAGAAAAAGAAAGAGATAAAAACAAACAAACAAAAAACCAAATATCAAATATGATCAGGCTGGTGCATAGATCAGTGCCACACACTAGATTTTGGGTGTATTTTGGTTTATTAGAAGAAAGTGCCTCCCAAAATTTTAAAGAAAGAAAATCTTATATATGTACAAAAATAAGGGTTAATACAATGAAGGCTTGGAATATGATTGTAAAGATGAAAATTATAAAAGATTTTTAAAAAGGAATTGATAAGATAAGTTGGTTGAAAAGGGAAAGAAGAAGATTTTTTAAAAAAAGGGAGAGAATGTGATCAGGCAGGAGACTAGAACAAAGCCATACACTAGAGATTTAGGGTATATTTTGGTCTGTTAGAAGAAACTGTATCTCAAAATTTTAAAGAAAGAGCAACTTATATATATATGCCAAAAATAAGGTTAACTACTATGAAGGATAGAATATGACTATAAAAATGAAAAATAAATATTTTTTTATAAAAATGGGATTAATAAGATGTTGGTTGAAAAAGGGAAAAAGAAAAATTCAAAAAAGAAAGTTAAAAAAAATTAACTTTGAAAGACTACAGAATCATAGGGAAAAAGCCATGAATTTTATGTGCCATATTCCCCTAGCGCTGGAGTTCTCCGGTTCTCCTTGATCGGTAAACTTGGTCTTGGCTTGCTGGCTGTTCTTGCTGATCTTCTGGGGGAGGGGCCTGTTGCTGTGGTTCCCAAATGTCTTTGCTGGAGACAGAATTGCCCCGCCCTTGCCGGGTCCGGACTAAGTCATCTGCTCGGGTTTGCTCTCAGGAAGTTTTGTTCCCTGCAAGCTTTCTGTACAGTTTTGGAGGACGAGAGTGAAAATGGTGGCCCCCCCAATCTCCGCCCGGAGGAGCCGAGAACTCGGGCCGCTCCTCAGTGTGCCCCCAGAGAAAAGCAGTCAGTCACTCCCGTCTCCCAGGTCTCCGGCCGCACTCCGTGCTCACCCGGCCTGTGACCGAGCGTTTCTATCTCTGGCACCCGACCCCGTGTGGAGTCTCCAAACCCAGCAGATCCCTGCGGTGCGCTCCCGCACCGCTCCTCCCGGGGGAGGAAGGGGAGTCTCCCCGGATCTGCCGCTTGTTGGGTCCCTGCTGGAGGAGCAGTGGCCCATCTGTCACCGATCACAGTTTATGGCAACCCCGAGCTGAGAGCCCGCGCCTCGGCTCCGTCTCTGCAGCCGGCTTCCCCGCTCCGGTACCTGGGAGCTCTGGCGCACTCAGGCACCACCGGTCTTTCTGTGACCCCGAGGGTCCTGAGACCACACTGTCCCGGGAGGATTCCACCCCCTGCTTAGCCACTGCAGCGACGTCCCTCCACGGAGCCGGCTTCTAAAAGGTCCAATTTTGTGCTCCGCGGCTCTAGCACTTGCCAGAAGTGGCCGATGGAGGCCCCCTCCCCTGCCGTCTATCCTCCTGAATATTGCCTCGGATTCACTTCTCCGCACGTCCTACCTTCCAGAAAGTGGTCGCTTTTCTGTTCAGTTGTTGCTATTCTTTCTTCGATCTCCTGTTGAGTTTGTAGGTGTTCAGAACGGTTTGATCCCTATCCAGCTGAATTCCTGGGACCAGATGAAATTTAGGTCTCCTACTCCTCTGCCATCTTGCTCCTCTGAGTCCCCAAGTTGTTTTTCTTTTAATATTTTGTGTCCTAAGAACAGTATTCAAAGTACATGAACCACTCTTTTTACTTCTAAGCTGACTAAGATATATCCCAGAGCTCTTCATGACTTAAAGGTAGAAAAAACTAGAACACAGGATCTTAAATCCAATATCTGCTTGGTTTTCTGCTTTTTGATTTTCTGATAATCAACAGACTTCAGGATCCATGAGTTTGTAGTTGTGTGTAATTATCACAGTGGGCCAAATTGCATTTCATTTGTGTGTTTATTTGTTGTGTGCATTAGTCTGAATAAGCTCCTAAAAAGGATTGCAGAAAGCTAAGTAAATAGATGATTGGTCTATCTTCAGTAACTTTCAGAGAAATTAGAGAAATTTTTAAAAATCCCAAATGACCTAAACAACCAAAACTCCTCATGTCCTCCATTATCAGCATTCTATGTTCTAATGTGTATAGCTCTTAACAATTTGAGTTAAAAACGGGCTCTTTTGTAAAATTCTTCCAATTGAACCTTGAGTCAGTGAGTCTTGGCATTCCCTTAGAATGTGCATTTTCTCTAGATAGAAAATCTAGATTTCTTTAACTCTTAAGTCGGCTAGTGGTTTGCTAAGTAAATGATGGTCATTTTCATTTGTCTTACAAATGTTATACAAGGGGACATAGCAAGAAGGTAGAAAAGTATTTAAGGGCTTTGAGTCCAGTCTCCAACACTCTAAGATACTAGCTGTTACCTCAGGCTCAGTTTTGTCCTCTGTACAATGGGGAGAAAGTGACGCCAATCTCTGTTCTAAGAAACATGCGTGGGAGTGCATATGAATATGTGACATGGTTGGCCTAACTCAAGCACAGATAACTGCCCAGTACATGACTGCCGCTGTTCACATTTTTGCTGCTCCTCCCTGCTGCCCCTTCCCCAAGAGAAGACCCTTAAAAATTGAATAATGGTCTGACATCAGTACAACTAGGTATAAAGAACACCATAAAACCTAATACTAATCCTAAAAACAAGCCTAAAGCCAGACAGTGTTTTCTCATTTTCAGAATAGTCCACTGTGGACTTGAGGAAAAAAAAATTACTGACTCATTTTTCAGAGGAACTCAGCGTAGGGTTCCTGAAGACAATTCACTTTCTGGATACAAAGCCTTATTCATAGACTACGTTCCAGGGACAGTAGCTAGCTTGAGCCAGTACCAGTGTAGGTCCCCAGGTTGCCTTTCTCTAGGGATTGGCTCAGGAAGGGCTGCTATGTGTATACTGTGATGGATGGGGATAGAAGTATGGATGTGAAAGAAGTCACCAACTGGCCTCAGTCTGGGCTTCTGGTTGGTGGCAGAGCACTTGCCAGTGTTTCTTTTGTACTCTCCTCTTGAGGTGCCAAAGCAGCTTTGGACATTCTTCTGCTATATTCTGCAAATTTGAGTTGGGCAAGAAGTTGAACCAATTGGTGGCTTAGCTGGGTGTATCCTGCCATTGTCTACAGGTCTTAAAGTGTTTCAGAATGCATTAGGATTCTGCTTGTTGCAAGAGACAGAAAACTGAAACTGGCACCAGCTTAAGCAAAACGGTGAACTTGCTGGCCCGTATAAATACAAAGTCCATGGTTTGGGTGGTTTCAGGGACTTAAATAACATCCCCAGGCCTTGTTTTTCTTGCCTCTCCTACGCATTCTGTGGAATCTGTTGCATTCTCAGGTGTGCTGTGATGCTCCCTGGAAGCTGCAGGCTTATATCCTTCCGAGAGAAATTATGACCTGAAAGAGAGGACCATAATCCTCAGCTTGACTGCTGTTGGCCTGAGTTGAGTCAATGTCCCTTCTGCAACCAAGGCTAGCAGAAAGGAATTCTTTGGTGTGCTTAGACGTGGGCCAGATATGCACCCTTGGTGAACCACTTACAGTGGGGTTACCTCAAGCACTTGAAGTGAGAAGAGAGAAAGAGCCCCTAAAAGAAAAAAAAAATGTGTACTAGTTGTAAAAGAACACTTAGTAGCCAAAAAACCTGGTAAAGAAAACTAGTGACGCTGAATAAACTATGTTGCCATCTTGGCACTGACACTTGGGAAAAGGAAAACAAGTTGCCTGCCAGGCCGTGAGGGTGTGGAGCTTGCAAAAGCCTCCATCCGTTTCTCATGTCATCCTGCTCATCAGTCATTTTCTTTCTTCCCACCTATTTCCTATCATCTCTGCCAGGGACCAGAGCTGTCCACTGTGAAAGTTAGAGGTTTGTGAATGAGCAGGGCTTTGGGGGGGGGGGGTTGGGGGGAATGGGAGGAAAGATAGTAGTGGTCTGTGTACAGTAGTTTATGCAGCTCAGGGCTTTTGAAGTTGTTTTCTGCAACTTGGAAAAGAAGACTTCCAAGGAAGTTTGGCCATTTCGGAGGGAGAGAGACGGGAGTCTGGATTTGTCACACTCTGTACTATCCCACGAAAATAAAGAGGCAGCAACTCTCACATTTTCCGTAATTGAATATTCTGTCCAAACTGCACAAACAAGATGCCACTGATCCATGATCCAGAAAACAGGTGCGGATTTGTTTTTACAGCCATGGAGGCTGATGGCTTTGGCCCCCACCCCTGAAACCAATGACACACATTTTTGAGTGTCACTTTTTCTGCACAATGTGTTCTGGCCCTACCAATCGTTGTCTTTGTTGTTGTGGTAGCCACAGCAATTACAGTGCTGTACGGGGTTTAGGTGGACCAGTCATCATGTCAAAAGCTTTGTGTGTATTACATCATTTAAGAGTTGCAACATTTCTTTGAATCAGGTGTTCTCCCCGCTTTACAGTGGAGAAACCTGAGGCACAGGCAGGGTAAGAAACCTTGCCCAAACTCACAGAATATTAAGGGATAGAGTTTGGTTTCTAAACCGCCTGTGAGCACGACCACCAAGTTCTGTGGTGATGCTGTCCATGTAGCATGCCACGGTGCAGAGAGGGATGCCAGGACGCTCACTGTGCCTCCTGTGAGGCTGACAGCATTAGCGGCCTCACCCCCTTTAGTATGCCTGGTAACTTTATGATGCACACCCAAGCTCATCCGCACATTATAGACGAGGGAACTGAGGCTCTCAGATGCTCAGGAACTTGCTCCAAGTCCAGAATCTGGCACACAAGTTCATGCTCTTCACTGCAAGTTGGTACCATGTATGCCCTTTGAACTTCATCTCACTGTTTAGATACCAGCTTTCCTTACTAGACTGTGAGATCCTTGAGGGTGTGGACACTGCCTTAATCACCTGGCTTGTAACTGCTCAATAAATGTCTGACTTGTTTGTTTTTTCACTGCCAAATACAGTGCTTAGCACCCAAAAGGTGTTCTCAGTACAGAATAAGTGAATGAACAGAAGAAGGTATAAGTGATAGTTTCTGAGGTCAGAAAGAATAATCTTTCTACATAGACTGGAAATCAGGCAGTCTGTCTCCTAGAAGGTTGAGCCTATAGCCTGTGCTTTGCAAAAGTCAATTCAGGGCAGGCAACTTGGTCTCAGGATGGAAATGATTTGGCCTTGGCCAGTCCTCCACAAATATCACAACACTTCAGTCACTTCCCTTTTGCTATAATAGCCCAAAATGAAGATTCAAGTTTTACATACATTCCTGGAATAAGCAAGACTTAGTCTTCGAGACTGTTCTCTCTGGTCTAGTCTTGCCTGGGTTTTAGCTCTCTTTGCCTTTAAAAATTTTCTGCGGTAATTTCATAGGTGTCACAGAAAATGCCGTTGACACAACAACTAACTCAGCATCTTGGGAACCAGAATTTAAGCTCCCCCAGGGCCAGGTACGAGGCACCCTAAATATGTGGGAATTTAACATGAGGCTGAATAAGCAAAGGTAACTTTTCCTAGGAGGGGAGTTTCTGCCAATCAATCAATCAATTAATAAAATAAATAAAATAAACCAACTACCCTGAAGCAGACAATGAAAGGAGGCTGCGGTTTCTAGCCAGCTAGACAGGTGAAGAATACAAATAAGCCGAAGTGTGTTTGCGAAGAACCTGTTTGGAAATCCAACATGAGCCCAATACAGTATCAAGCCCCTACTTGCAAAACTCTATTGAAACAAGGCCATGTTCAAACAATTGTGGTTTCTTCGAGATCAGGAGACAGCTGTCCAGAAAAGTGACTCACTAGAGAGGCTAAATATATTGTAGATGTTGCCTTGAGAGCAAGTTATCCACATGTGGGAATGACTTACTCAACCTGTTGTGGAAACAAGAGATGACATTTGCAGGAAATGAAAGAACTATGCAGTCAGCCATATTCCACTACCATGAACTCACATCCCAGTGGGAAGATTTGCTTTGTTTCTCTGCTGACCTCCAACTTTGACAGTGATTCTCTGAGTCCTATCAGACAGAGGATCATTATCCAGAGACCCCATCCTTTAGCAGTACCTTTGGTTGCCCAGCTCTCAACCTATCCTCCACCTTCCTTGCTGGCAAGACCCTGGCTTTGTTCGGGTGTTCATTCTCCATATATGTATGCAGAGTTCCAGGTGATGAATGTTCATTAGCCTAAGTCAACCATGGTAAATCCATTCTCCTTACCAGAGATTGACTTAAACACAGGCTAACCTAGCTAATCAGATGGCATAAGCAGTGGGCCATGAAGGATTTTTCCTCCCTTAATAAAAAGGCATGCGGGAGGAAATACCCAACCTGTTTTGTTGCTAGATATCTTCCGTCTTGTCTGCATTAACTCCTGGAACCATTGTAGCCATCTTGCTACCATGAGGAATAAGCTTTCCCACATCCTGAGGGCATCATAAAGATGGCAAGCACCTGGATCCTTGATGACAATATTGTACCACTAAAAAAAAATCAAATTTGATGATAGGCGTCTTGCTGTAGGAATTAACTTGCTGCTGTGAAGTAGCCTTTAGCTAGGTAATTTTCTTGCTCACCTGATGCAGGTGAATCTGATCCCTGTTCCAAGGCAACTTTTTACTTTCTTAAATATTCTTAGCAATTATAACTAGTGTTTTTTGACAAAGTGAGGCTACCTTGGTAGACAGTTTTGCATAGACCACATGCACCATCCAAAAAAAACTTAAGAATGCAATAGTCTAAAACAAGAGTTGGTGTACCTGTTCTGTAAAGTGTCAGATAGCCCATTAAAACCTCCATCTTTATGGGCCATATAGTCTCTGTAGCAACTTCACAATTCTGCCATCATAGTACAAAAGCCACCGTAGACAATACGTAAATGACTCAAAGTGGCTGTGTTCCAATAACACTTTATTTAGCAAAACAGGCAGAGGACCAGATTTAGCTTGCAGGGTGTGGTTTGCCAGCCATGGTGTACTGTTCCCAAAAGATGCATCCCTTTTCTGTGAAAAACCTTCTGTTGGCTTCCTTACATGATGGAGGCCCTGCCTAACCTGCTGACTTTGTCTGGTACCACTGTTCACCATCACACCAGCCACTCCAGAACTTCTTTTTTGTTAATCCATGAAATCTTTCCCCTCCCCCACTTTAGGGCCTTTGCTTTTGATGCTTCTTTTCCCAGAATGCTTTTTCCTGGCTCTTCCATGGTGGCTTTCTTCTCTTCATTCAGGAATAAACACAAATACCACCTTCTTGAAGAGGCTTTTCCTCAGCACTTAATCTAAACATCCTGCTTTCCCCAGTCACTTCCCTATCCATTATCTGCTTTATTTTCTTCTTTGTATTTATTAGTGTCCATCTCCGCATTTCCCCACCATCAACCCTGCCCCCTTAGAAGTTTTTGAGGGCAAGGACCGTAGGTCACCACTCAATTCCCCAAGTCCAGAAATGAAGTGGATAGTAAATATTTGTTGATTATTGAATGAATGAAACTCTTGTGGGTCTTGTTAGCCCAAGGAAATGTTTTAAAGAGTTTCAGGTATTTTCGGGGTTTTTTTGTTTGTTTGTTTTAAGATTTTATTTATTTGAGAAAGAGAGAGCATAGAAATGGCGGGGGGGCAGAGAGAGAGGAGGAAGCAGACTCCCCCATGAGCAGGAAACTCAATGCAGGGCCAATCCCAGGATCCCAAGACCATGACCCGAGCCCAAGGCAGACACTTAACCAACTGAGCCATGCAGGTGCGCCTCAAGTATTTTCTTTAATACAGAAAGTTTTTTTCTAATCTAACAGTCTACTGAGCTCTACAAGATGGCTCATGCGTGCCTCCCTTTAGAGTTAAATTTTACCTCTCAGTAGCTAAGTATGTTAGAGCTAAACGCATAACTAAATGGCTAATAGAAATATTGATACTTATTGGTACTTGAGGCTGAGGCAAGAAGCTTTTAAAAAAGTCAGGAGGGGGGGTGCCTGGGTGGCTCAGATGGTTAAGCATCTGCCTTCGGCTCAGGTCATGATCCCAGGGTCCTGGGATCGAGCCCCGCATCAGGCTCCCTGCTCAGCAGGGAGCCTGCTTCTCCCTCTCCCTCTACTGTTCCCCTGCTTGTGCTCTCTTGCTCTCTCTGTAAAATAAATAAAATCTTAAAAAAAAAAAAAGGAGGGGGATACTTCCTTATTTTTTCTACCTACCAAATAATCCTGGAGACACTAAAATGGCCCTATGGACTCTGAGAAGCAAACTGAGGGTTCTAGACGGGAGGAGGTAGGGAGATGGGTTAGCCTGGTGATGGGGATTAAAGAGGGCACGTACTGCATGGAGCACTGGGTGTTATACACAAACAGTGAATCATGGAACACTACATCCAAAACTAATGATGTAAAGTATGGTGATTAACATAACATAATAAAAATAAATAAATAAATAAATAAATAAATAAATAAATAATGGCCCATTTGTCATGGCATGTGCTCACGAGTGGTTTCCCTTCCACGAAGAATCAAAGCAGGTAGCTCTGGCCCAGATCCACATCAAGGCCGGAGCCCATATTCTGTATCAAGCTTGAACTACTACATTTTGGGGAGTCAGGGAATATCTACTTTATTGAATAGTACAAATAAAGGAGAGGAGATTCCAAGCTTGTGTGAAAGATCCTTTTGCTTTATAAAATTGCACACATGGTGATTTTCCACCAGGAGTGTGACCATATGAAAAGGCCACTTTATTCTCCTTGCCCACAAATAACTTCAGAAAGCCCTTATAAATACACTTACAGATAAAATTCAAGGCAGTAAGAGTGGGGAGAGGAGGGTAGCAGTGGAAAGTATCCTTGTTTGGCTCTGTTTTCTAATGTGAGTTAATACTAGACTTTCCAAAGTTTTGGGTCATCTTCTCTGAACGCCCCTCAGTGTGTGAGTCACCCCTCCCTTGATGATTGCCTGCCTGGCTGTGGGCCACTTGCCAGCCATCCCCAGACCAGGAAATCTGGTTAAAATATGATCTCTGGCGCTTGAATAAATATTTTTTTAAGTCTTCTCATTAAAATCTGTGACTCTCCCTTGAAACTCCCTCCCAAATACTTCTTTTAAAATCCCCCGGGGGATACGGTAGAGAACAAAAATGTCCTTAAGAAAGAGAAGAGTCACACAGAAAGGAAATGAGAATGACAGATTTCTCATTAATGCTTCCCTTCTTATTGATCTAAAACTGACCCACCTGAAGGTCATCCCCAAGTGTTCTTAAAGTCCATGCTCTCAGTTTCTAGGGGAAGCAGGAAAAGTCTTTCTTGCTCAAGGGGTAGAGATTGAATTAACATGTACATGAACATTGGCTATTTCAACTGTCTCCAGCCAACTCTCCTCTGTTTATGACCAGCATCATGAGCCACAGTGAAAAAGGCTGATTATTTTGGTCCAACCCTAGCTCCCACAGAAAGAGCAAACAGAAGTGCATATAAGATAATGTAAATGAGTACGAGGGGCCAGGTGGGAAATGTATGCATCTGGGAGCAGCCACTACCAGTTCCTGCCAAGTATGACACACGTAAGAATGTTGACCCAGAGGTGCCAGATCTTGTGATTTTCCCAAACAAAATACAGAAACTTGGGTTATTCTTCCAATTTCTAAATATTGGAGCAATTTTTTAAAAAAGAAGAATCGCCCAAGCCAAGTGTGTCCAACAAGGCCAAACTGGGCCTGTGGGTTGCTTCTCTGAGGCCACTCTGCAACAGTTACATAAATCTCTGTGGTGGCTCCAGTGAGCTGGGGTGTTCCCACAGAGCATCATCAACAACTTCCGTGCTGGGAGCCAGGCTCGTAGCATATTCAGGAGCAAGTCCTAAGCTGCAGGCGCCAAGGTTCCTCCACCCTTCTTGACCATGATCAAGGAAGTCCTCCCTTCTGCTTGGCTCCTTCCCCAAGCTTTGCGGTACATGAGAGCAGGGTACATAAATGCCATCATGACTGGCACCCGGGGGTGGGAGGGATGAAAACCCAGTTCTGACCAATGAAGAATTTTTTGGTTCTATATTGAAATGGTGGGCTTCTCGGTCTAAATTTAGACCTCCAGCCAAACACTTGCAACTTTTTTTTCTTGGACTCTAGCCAAACATGAGCTTCAAGTTGATGTATATTTTGTCTTTCCAATCTTGTCCCTGATTCCTAGAACCAGAGGCAAATTTTAAAATAAAAATGAAGACACAAGAATATCTTCACATAGCATATGCTTTCATTTAGTTAGAAGCTCATGTTTTGGGGCACCTGGGTGGCTCAGTTGTTAAGCGTCTGCCTTCGGCTCAGGTCATAATCCCAGGGTCCTGGGATCGAGCCCTGCATTGGGCTCTCTGCTCCGCGGGAAGCCTGTTTCTCCCTCTCCCACTCCCCCTGCTTGTGTTCCCTCTCTCACTGTCCCTCTCTCTGTAAAATAATTAAATAAAATCTTTTAAAAAATAAAAAAAAGCTCATGTTTTCTTTACTTACATTGCCTTTGAAGAGCTATGATTGAAGATAAAGACAAATAACTTTTGTTAAACTAAGGATTTGTATTTAAAATACCTCTGCACATGTGAATCTAGAAGTGCCAACAGGTTCTTCTTTGTCAGTATGCCTGTTCCTACACCTCGCTTTTCTCTAGCAATGCCTTGTGTGCCTTTCTCCTCTTAGTGTTGAGAATGGAACTCCTTCCAGAAAGCAGCATTTGTCCCCGGAGGGCTCCCTGCAGGGGCAGCTGTCCCTCTGGCCCCTGTTGGCACGAATGTGGCCACGACAGAGCAAGGAATTCTCCCGTGCCTGTTTGACCCCACTGCAATTTGGCCAGCCACTGAAGAGTTCTGTCTGTCTCACTCTGTGTTTTGGGACTCCCTCCAATCCACAGTGCTCAATTATTTTGAGCTGGTTAAGTACTGCTTATAGTGATCTCATGTTGCTTTTGCTTTGGGCTGTGTATCTCCCTCTAGATATATTTTGAGCTCCTTCAAAGTCTTTTTCTCATTATTCAAAATAGGGAAAACTAGGCAGCGGCAAATGGATTCCCAGATTATAATCTACATCCAGAGGTAACCACTGTAGATATGTTGGTTTATTTCCTTAAGACGTTAAACATAGATAACACTTTCTCTTGTTTCTGTGACACCATCTATTATAAAACACACCGTGGATTTAATCTGTGCTCTTAGAACTTCATGAAACTAGTTCCTTCCTGTCACAGCTTGTCTTAACTCCGATGTCATCAGCTCAGATGAACTTCCTTGCTGACCCTTCCTAAAGTGACCATCCATTCCCCTGCCCTGCATCTCTTGTACTCTAATTCACCCTACTCTCTTTAATTCTTAAGACTTAATACTATCTGAAATTGTCTTGTGTCTCTACTTGGCTGTATACTAACAACCCACTAGAACATAAGCTCAGGAGAGTATGAGACTTCCATCTTGTTCACTGCTCTAGTTTCAAGGCCTAGAACAGTGCCTCTGATCTCTTCGAGAACTGCTAAAAGGACAATACAAGGATTATTTTTAAAACAATGAATCCGCAAAGACAGGAATAAGGGGAGAGAAAAAAAGTGTAGTGGGCCTGAGGATTGGTCCTAGAAAAAGTAAATGTAGTGCTGTTGTGTTCTTATATCAACCCTACAGAGTCCTGGCAAATCTGAGTTCCCATAGCCTACACCCAAATTCTATTTAGTATCCATTTATTTGGATGGTGCTGATTCTGGCTTTGGTTTAAGGATCATGATCTTACATATATTTTCCTACCAGTAAAAAGATGAAAGTATCAATTTCTTTAACCTCATCTTAACAGCAATAACTGTTCTGAACATTTTAGTAAACTTTGAACCTTGTTTCTATACTTTTTTTTTTTTTTTTTTTGGTAACACAAGGAAGGTTGTTCTAGTCTAAATAGATACTGATGCTGCTGGCAAACTAGTAAGGTAGGCTTAATTCTTTTTGCCTGTTTGGTCCACCAGAGTGGACTTAATAAAAAATTCAAGGCACTAATGTAAAAGAAATTCCGAGGTCAAATGGAAAATGGGTAAAATTCCTATTTATATTTTTAATATATCTTATCCTTTGTGTCCTATTATAAGTGACACATGATTAAAACCAGGTTATTTCCTAGTACCCATCTCCTGTTGTGTATCTTTCATCTGAACATATTACTACTCAGCTTGTGACACACACATGATTATAATGTCATTGAAGATGGTGGCTTCAGAGAGAAAATAACCAGCAGGGATAGAACCTAAGCCACAAAGTTCTAGGGTTGAGGCAAATCTCATTTGGAAGAAAAGAAAGAGGGCAGGGTAAGACTGTGTGAACTGACCCCATAAAGGCAAACTGGGTCAAACCCTTTTTCATGCAATCTCCCAAGCTATAGACTGGCAACCTTCGGGGTTACAAAAATGGGAGGCTCAAACTATCCTCCAGTCTTTGAAGTACACTGAGGATAATTTTGGGAAATGGAGCTATAGTCAGATGAATTTCTGAAAACCAAATTCTATCAAAATAACTTACTTATTTTATAACTTTGAGTCTAGTGATTAAGGGTGGTGTAAGTGATCTTAAATGGTTGTGGTATTTCTTAGTGAAAAGAAAAACTTGGTCGATATTCTTTAAGGAAACTGGCTGAGGTTCTAAGCAATTCTCATGTGCATTCTCAATATCTTTTCAATACTGGGGCTTCCCGGAGTGTCTCAACTTTCCACACTGATAATGAATGTCGATCAGTAGGAGTACTGGGTATGATGTAATAAGACCTTATTGGATGACTTCCCTACAGAAAATAGCTTTGAACCTTCACATGATCCAAAAAGCTGGAGATATTGGGGAATGAACAGAAGATGCGCTCTAGTAGTGAGTCCACACTTGGGAGTGGATAAGAGAGGAGCTGTGTAAATGAAGTTCCCATGCTCATGGTAGGTAGGTAGGCTAAGGGCAGTGGTGCAAGGCAGCAGGGGTGCCTATGAAAAAAGATGGAGTCTTTCTGGCCGGGGAAACCAGAACACACCAAAAAGAATGGGGGAATCATCACAAGGAGATATCTAGAGAATTTCCAAATTCTGTTTATCCTATCTCTGGCTGACTGTTAAACTATGCATGCAGGGTTTGGGGTGCCTGGGTGGCTCAGTCAGTTAAGCAAGTAACTTCAGTGCAGGTCATGATCCTGGGGTCCTGGCATTGAGCCCCCACATTGGGCTCCCTGCTTCTCCCTCTCCCTCTGCTCCTCCCCACCCCCACTCGTGAGCTCTGTCTCTCTCTCAAATAATTAAATGAAAGCTTAAAAAAAAAAAAGAAAAAAAACTAGGCATGCAGGGTAGAGACTCAAAGCAAGTCAGCTGAAGACAAGAGACCAAATGAGACTGCAGCTGCCATCCAAGAAACAGCATGAAGTTTAAGTTCATAAGACAATTGCCAGCTAAAATGAAAGAAATACCAGAGGGAAGTAACAAGCATCCAGAACCTATACAACTAAATATTCACAGTGTTAAAGATACAATCCAAAATTACTCCACATGCAAAGAATCAAGAAAGTGGAGCATGTTCTCAAGAGAAGAGAAAGTCAATGGAGTCTGACCCCAGAATAAACCAGATGATGGAACTAAAAGGCTAGAATTTTAAGGTGGTTCTTACAGCTTATCCTAAATGGTGCACTTCATGGTGAAGGAAAAGGCATGCGATCTCCTCAGAGAAATAGGAACAATAAAAAAGAATGAAATGGAAATTCTAGATCCAAAAAAATGTAGTATCTGAAATTTAAAAAAATTAGCTGCTCACTTAAGAGTTGGATGGAGATGTGGAAGAAAATAACAAATGAACTTGAAGATAGATCAACAAAAATTATCCAAAGTGAATAACAGGAGAAAAAAGAAGTAAAAGAATGAAGTCTCAGAGACCTGTTAGATAATATCACATAGTCCAATATATGTGGAATGTGTACGTGGAATTGTGTAAGGCGAAGGGAGAGAGAATGGAGAAGTGAAAATATTTGAAGAATTAATGACCAATAAATTACTAAATTTAATTAAACACAGATATAAAGATACATGATAATCAATGAAAACCAAGCAGAATAAACCTAAAGAAGCCCTCACTAAGGCTCATCATAGTCAAACTGTTGAAATCCCAGGATAAAAAGCAAACCTTGAAAGTAGTAAGAGAAAAACAGCCCATATTATCCAGGGAAACAGTGATCTGATTACTGATTTGTCTCTCAGCAGAATTATGGAGGCCAGAAGAGGGTAGAGTGACACGTCTAAAGTGCTAAGAGAGAATAGAAATGGCCAAATCATAATTAATCACCCAGCAAATATATCCTACAAACTGAAGGCTGATGACATTTTCACATAAAACAAAACTAAAATAGTCACCAGCAGACCTGATCTTGAAGATCATCTAAAGAAAGTGCTCCAGATGAAGGGAAAATAATACAAATGGAAATTCAAATCCTAAGAAAAGAATGAAAAGCATTGAAAAGGGTAAATATCTGGATAAATGCAAATTACTTTTATAATTTTTGATATTTTTCCTCTTAATTTATTTACAAGCCATAGAACAATTTAAAGCAAAATTTGTAATATTGATTGGTGGGGTTTGTAAGGTATGGAGATGTAATACAACCAACTACTTTAGCACAAAGGAAGGGAGAGTGGATATGGCCCAGTATGGATACATTTCCACACTTTACCTGAAATGGTAAAATTTACCTGAAATGTATTTGCTGTACATAGACAGCAAATAGTTATGGATGTATATTATAATCCCCAGGGCAGCCACAAATAATAATAATACAAAGAAATATAGCTAAAAAGCCAGTAAATCCGAGATATTTATATGAGGATAACATGAGAACTTAATGCCATTCTTGATCAATGTCCTCTAGCCATTTCTTGAGTTAAACTATTATAATTACTATTAGTAGTAGTCTTCATTAACAAGTAAAGTGTAACTCAAGGCATGACTAGAGGACATCAGCTTTCTTCCTTCATCTTTAATATTTTACGTTATAGACACCAAAAGCAAAGGCAACAGAAGCAAAAATAAACAAGCGAATCCACATTAAACTAAAAAGGTCTTGCCGATTAAAGGAAACCATCAACAAAATGAAGACATGACCTACGGAATGGAAGAAAATATTTGCAAATCATGTATCTGATAAGGGGTTAATATGCAGAATACATAAAGAACTCTTACAACGCAACAGAAAAAAAAATCTCTGGTTAAGAAAAGAGGCAGAGGAGGGCGCCTGGCTGACTCAGTCAGTGGAGCACGCAGCTCTCGATCTCAGGGTTGTTTGTTCGGGCCCCACATTGGGTGTAGAGATTATTTTAAAATAAAATCTTTTTAAAAATGAAATGCCTAACTTAAAAAAATGGGCAGAGAATCTGAGTAGACATTTTTCCAAAAAAGATGTATAGATGACCAGGTACATAAAAAAATGTTCAACATCACTAGTCATCAAGGAGATGTGAATCAAGACCACAGTGAGCTACCACCTCATACCTGTTAGACTGGTCAGTTTTAAAAAGATAAGCAATTACAAGTGCTGGTGAGGGTGTGAACCAAAGGGAATGCTTGTGCCCTGTTAGTGGGAGTATAAATCGGTGCAGCCACTGTGAAAAACAGCATGGTTTTCCTCAAAAAACCAAAAACAGAAATAGCATGTGATCCAGTAATTCCACTTCTGGGTATTTCTCTGAAGGAAATGAAGTCACTATCTCAAAAAGGGATCTGTACCCCTGTGTTCAAGGAAGCATTATTTACAACAGCCAAGGCACAGAAACAGTGAAAGGTCAATGGATGAATGGGTAAAGAAAATGTGAGATGTAGGTATATAGAGATATATCATGGAATATTATTTAGCCATAAAAAGGAGGAAATCCTGCCATCTGTGACAATATGCATGGACCTTTAGTGCATTATGCTAAGTGAAATAAATCAGAAAAAGACAAGATTTCACTGGCTTATGATAAAGTCAAAGCGGGATCCTCATTTTAGAAAGGGAGAATACTATGTAGTATTCCCCCCCAAATTCTTTGAACTACTGTTTCTCCCCCAAAACAGTAGTTCAAAGAATCTCACCCAAAATGCTGTCTATGCACCTCAGGTGCCTATCTGAAATGGCATAGAGGAGTCTCGTCTCTTGGTGACCATGCTGAGGAAGGCCTAGTTTCAGGGAGAGAATAGATAGATTATAGGAAGGACAAAATCAGAAATAGAGCACATTTGTATGGGTCACATATTTATGTGGGGGATATTATGTTATTGACCACTAACACAAGTGATTGGTACTAAATTGTTCTTTTCTCAAGGCAAAAATCACAACTTTTAGGGAAAGTGGAAGCAAGCTGAGCATAGGGTCCTTTTCAGAAATGTATGGTATGACCATATGGTATGGTATGTATGGTATGACCATCTCCGTCAGGACCCTTAGAATGAAAAGCCTTTTTTGTCCATATACTCAATATCATTCAGTACCCATCTCCTCAGGAGAGCCTTTGAGGAATCTTAAAACAATTTTACCACTAATGATCTTTTACTTGTAGCAAAGAATAAATTTCTTTTTGAGATTTGAAGCTCAAGTAAATAGGGGATTTGGGGGATATTCTTTATAGAAATTTAAAAACTTAATAAGCTAAATATAAATCGAATTCTTAAAAAATAATCTATGACAAGAGATATCTGAGCTGGCCACCAATTCTGCTTTTATGACTCACTGTGAATTTATTGGGCAGGGGGAAGGAGATAGTTCTGGAGGGGATGAGGTGATTATAATTTTCAATAGGTAAAACTTCAAATGTTTTCGTATTTTGCTGTGACTCTTAAAATATCTAGGTGACTGAAATAGAATGAGTCACCCCTGATCAAGAGAGGAAAATCAAAGGGACAATATGGGCTTGAAGTTTTTTATTCACCATCTATGAGAAAGCCTTCTAGAGTCTACTGGAGCATTTGTCTAGCTGACGAGATCGTTTTCAATGCTCAGGTCCTGGGATTCATCGAAAAGTTCCCAAAGAAAAAGGGAGGATGGTGATTCATGTATTTTCTTTAGTCCCTTTCATAAGCTGGGCCTTCTCCTGGAGGCTTTATATTCGTGATCTCATTTAATCCTCAGATCAACTCAGTGAGGTAGATGGTATTGTACCCATTATACAGAGGAGGACACTCACTGTTTTGAAGTCTGGCAGGAAGTAGGAGAGCCATAAAGCCGACCAGGTCTGCCTGACACTAAAGGCCATCCTCCCCCCAGTCTTCTAAGTCCATTTGCTCATCTCCTCTTTGACAATACACACTCCTTCTTGGCCATCCGCCACCTAAAATGATTTTGAGAAGCCCAGCATTGCAATATAACCACCTTAGAATAAGAAAGGTTTAGGGGCATTTCAGAATTTCAATGAAAAGAAACCTCATTTGGTGGACGGAATTCAAGGTTATAAATGCTAACTGTGTTAAATACTCCCATCTTAAAGCAGATCACCCTCCAAGAGAGGGCAGTCTATGCTTCTAGATGGTCAAGTCTCTGAATTTTTAATACCCAAGAAATCTTGCAAAGTGATGTAACCAGGAAGCTTCTCAAATGTTAGAATGAAAATGACCTAGGCATAGGAAGGATTGTTTGATAGGTGGCTGGCTAAGTTAAAATACAATTAAATAAAAGTCCTTTCTCAGACTTTTTATCATGTAACTTATGTTGAAAATCTTTGCCCCATTGTTCTTATCTAGTACGGCAGGAAATCTCTTCTGTTTGTGCCAATGAAAAATGCCTCAGTCCAAATATTGGACACATGTGGCTTTATGCCAGTGGTTCTTGTCTCCATCAAATGTAAAGTCTACTTTTATAAAAAAAAAAAAAAACACTTCTTTACCGTCTTGTATAGAAATTCATAGTTTATATAACTCAAATAAAATTGATAAGATCAATATAATGTTCTATATATAATGTAAAAGAAAGATCATTTATAATAACATTTCATCAGTAAAAATCACAGGCATGGCAACACTAGAAGACATTTTTAAAAAGACACAAAATATTACCATGGATAATGCTATTACTAACAGTGAATTACCATGAACACAACAGCCTCCATATAGCCCAGTGCAGGTGTGTATATGCGTGATGCTAAAACCACTTGCTCATTGCTGTCTGTGATGTGATTTTTTTTTGTACCTCCAAATGTTGAAAACCTCTTGGCAAAGTTCCAAACAAATCAAAACACAATCTCCTTTGATATTTTTTTTTTACCGTAGTTGCATTCCTAGAAAATTGAGACTGCATTAAAACTGTTAAAAACATTTCGTGATTATGTTTAAAGGAGTTGGTTTTAGGTTGCAGGATGTCTGCCAGGACAGTTCTCTGTTGTATGAGACTATCTGATTTAGCTTCCCTGGGCCCCACTCAGAAAATATCAGTCACATTACCTCCATCATTGGAACTAGCAAAAATGCCCCCCATCCTTTTCCAAAACATCTCTGAGGAGGTGGTCTCAACTTAGAGAACCACTTTCTTCACCTTAGCAAGTTCTTGAAAAGCTGTGTGTGTAAGTTTAATTTTCCTACTTGAATCTGAATTTTCACATACGAAGTTTTGTAAATCGTACAGCATTTTTTAAAAAGACGCACTGGTTTTTTGTGGCATGAACAAAGGTGTTCCTGATTCACTATAAGTAATTTTCTTGGCTCACCCTAGGTGGTGACATAGGACACTGTTCACGAATGTAACGTAAGAGAGAATGCAGAGTTACCTTACGTGTGTACACAAGCGGGTAAACAAAGAGGAGGTGGACCACAAGTATGATAAAGATGCCCTGGCATAGGTACATGCATTTGTATATTCAGCTGACTCAAGGACTAGGCACAAACCCTTGGCCGTCTCACCGGGTGATGGGGTCGATTCAGGGGAAAGGTGAACCCAGGGAAAAGTGGATGTCAGTAGTTGCTAGGAGGCTAAAAGTTTGTGAAGGAAACAAAGGACGTGAGTCAGGGCAGAGTGTGAATGTGTAAATGTAAACAAGGGTTAAGTAGTCGTGTTACAGGCCAGGTGAAGGGGACTAAGGCTCGGAGAGCTACCTGCTAGACAGGGCTTCCCGAATTAAGTTCTCTTGCATCGGGATCTTGCATCCGAGGTTGCTGCTGGTGGATGGCACAGAACTGTTTTTTACTCCTCATCCTGGAGGGGTAGCAACGCATGGTTGACGAGCTTCCTTTCCCCACTGTGCCCCAGACAACTTCTGCTGCCTTGACGCCTCTGGAAAGCCAAGTGACTTCAGCTGTGTGAGGCGGACATCTGTTCGCCATATTGCCTGTGCCTTCCTAATGTCTGTTTCCCTGTCCCTTTGGGAGAAGGAGTGGTGGGCAGGACTCCACACAGAAAGACCACCTTCAAAGTTCCCCAGGCTCAAGCTTCCCTCCATCTGACCATGCATGCCTCAGCCTTGCTATAGTTTGCACACCCACCTCAGATTCCCTGCCTTACCAGGACTCCAAAAATCAGGCCCAGGCAGACTTGAACGCCGATTCATATGAAGTTCACCAGGCAAAGTGCCTGGTGTCATTTGACCTAGCTGTATGGCAGCCAATTTTTTTTTTTAATGACATGATTGCCCAGGCTTTCAAATCCTATTATGAAACTTTTTATCCTTTACTCAGAGCTTTTTTTTTTTTTTTTTTTTGGTAATCTGTCATTTTAGTTTGATGGAAAGAAATGTTGAGGAGAACCACTTGGAAGTTTGTTCCATGGGGGCCAGATTATGCGGTAAGTCACAATCACTGAGCACATCTGGGGAATCTGCAGTTGTTCCATCCTTCTGTGTCCTGAAACACTGAAACATTTTATGACTGCCAGTCAGTGACTCTGAGAGAAGCCAAGCCTGGCCTGGAGAGGAAGAGGCAGAGCTGATTCCCAGGACAGTGTGGACGTGTATGAGAACCACGGGGAAGAGAGGCCTACTCAGGCCCTACGTCAGGGCCACCCCCACCCTCTGTGACAGAAAACACGGAGGGCCACCGGCTAACTCTGCCCTGCCGTGCTTTCAGGCCCCTGCAGGGATGCAGCCAGTCTGTTATTAGAAACATTTCCCAGCCAACCACAGGGTTCTGCCGACTGCTTCGCTATGGTTACACGTGACTTCGGGGTTGCAATATGATCCACTTCACACTGAGGGGCATAGGCAGTGCAGAACACATACCGTAAGTCAAAACATGGGCCTCAAAATTGGCTGCAAGAGAAATAGTTACATACTTTCATGACCCTTCTCTTCGGGCTTGACAGCAATGAGGGAGTTCTCCTCTCCTAGCAGCTTATCTAGAGAAAGCCGTAGGTGATGTTACAGCCTGGTACCCACATCTTCTCAAGTGGTCACACCCATTCAGTGTGCTGTGAGCAGTGGGTGCAAGATTCTTGAAGCCCTTACCCTCAGGAGAGCCAGAAAGTTAATAATCTTCACAGCTGTGGCCAGCACCTAGTGTGGTGCCTGGAGCACAGTAGGGATGAATCAATATGGAAGCGGTAAAATGACTGACTGGATGCGCCATTCCTTCCTCATCCCCCTTCCTCTCCTTACCTCCCCCATCTAGCTCCACCCCACTGTCCTTTCTCCAAGAAGCTGTGTCAGTCAGTATAAAATGTAGTCATGAAACAGAATTAGTCAATGTTAAATGACTAAGAGAAGCAGTGTCAATATTGGTTAAGAGTATGGACACAGGAGTTGAGAAAACGTGAATTTAAATCTTAACCGCTACCACTTGTTAGTTGGGTGACCTTGGACAAACTGTTAAATATCTTGCCTATTTCCTCATCTGGCAAGTGGGATTAATAATAGTACCTACCCCACACCTTTGTTGTAAAGATCAGAGAGGATTCATCCGAAGTGCTCAGCATTGCGTTTGGGACTTAAGTATTCAATACATGTTAGCTGCTATTATTCTTTTCTTTATGCTCCCTAGCATTATGTGGGAATCAACCCAGATAAGTGAGCACAGTTAGGCTTGTACCTCTCTGAGGAAAATTGCTGTCTTATCCATCTCTGGAGCAACTGAAATTATCTTTGTACCAATTTGACCATTGATTAGCTTGGTTGCTATGGTTATGTTACTTAACCTTTTGGGCTTCAGTTTCTTCATTGTAAACAGAGGTGGCTGCTCTATCTACACTCAAAAATAATCACATGTGAAAGTGATTGGAAAGGGTCCTAAAGAGTAACTTTGAGTTTTTGGTTTATGCCATTGTCTAGATGCCTAAAATTTAAGGGTTAGGTGAGGGTTGTGGGGAGCGATATAAAAGTCAGGGGACACTTTGAAAGGGACATCCAAAGGCATTTATCTCACCTTTATTAACTCCTGCATCATTGAATTAAAGGATTCATGATTTAGAACAATTAAGTCAACCACTCTAGCTGGTCAGTAAACATGTCCTCTTCGGAAAGCTAAAAAAGTCACATGACCTCCGTTTTCATTCTAGCCATTCTGCATTGTGTCCAAATCATTTTTCTTTTTAAGGATTAGATAGTTACTAGTAAATTAGGGCACATTTTCCACCAGCATATGCTGTTCTTCCATTCATATGTGGTAAAGAATGGAAAAGAAATGGCAAAGAAGGGAAAAGAGTGCATACAATCAATCATCTTTATAATTATGCTCATGTTATTAGAGCATACCATGTCACTTAGGGTTCCTGGACCCAATATCAACATAATGGTAGGGGTTTCCCCCACACACAACACCAGCAATTCTCGGATATCAGCTGGGTGTCTCAGAATTCATGTCCATTCTGACACTACCCAGAGATAGCATCAGATTCCAGAGGTGAAGGGCACAGTCCTATAAGACTGCCTCTCCACCCTCTAGGTGACTTGCCAGTCACAATCCCTGGGCTGTGACCTGTGCATCTGATTGGCCCACTACAGATCAGAAGTTGCAACAACTCACTCCTTAGGCTTGATTAATTTGCTACAGTGGTTGACAGAACTCAGGGAAACACTTAGGTTCACCAGTTTATTAAGGTATATAATAAACAACATAAATCATCAGCCAGATGAAGAGATCCGTAGGAGATTAATCTATAGGAGTATTAATAATGAGGCACCCATTTTATTTTTATGGCTCTGAAGCATTTTCGGAAACTGTGGATGAAAACCAAATATATCTGTGAAATATATATTTGGTCATTTAAATAATTATATCAAATCTTTAAATAATTATATTAAGCATTTTTGCCTAAATAATCTCATTTAATTCCAGCCCATGGGGTTGATACATTGTCTGCATTTTACATGGGAAGAAGAAATTAAGGCTTACAGATGTTAAGTAACTTGGCCAAGTCACACAGCTGTGAATTGTAGAACACTGACCTTTTTTAATGTCTGCTTTCTCTTATTTTGTTTCCTCAAGTTTGGTTGAGTGTCACTGACCACCCTGGGTCATCACCTCTGTGGTGGCAGAGCACGAGGTAGAGTGACATTTAGAGCCCTGAATGACTCAGGTTGCCATTAATCTCCTCTTGAACTGGCAAAAACTCAAGAATGAGCTTGTGCCATTGACACTTAGTCTACGGAATCCCATACACTTGATTCCATTGCTGGAGATCCGAGTCACTCTGTACTGATACAAGATTCTCCTCCTCTTGAATACCATCAGTCCCTTAATCACTACAATCATCTTGGGTGACCTTTCATCAGTCTACTGCTCCGTTTCCTTTGTCATCATTTATGAAGCATGTACTATCCATATTGGGCATGTGGGATCAGAAAAAGATTGTCCTTGTCCCCCAAGAGCAGCTGCTCTAGGGAAATTGGCATGCATAGGTGGGTAGGCAGGTAAGTAGGTAGTGAGGCAAGACAGTGACAAATATGAAATGAAGGCCATAACAATGTGCTGTGTGAGTAGGGATGGAAGAGTGACTAATTCCAGTTTAAGGCTGGGGATCTGCAGAGGCAGATAATCTGGCTTTGAAAGAAGAATGAAGGGTGAATCTGGTAGAAGGATTTTATTACCAGTCAGAAAAAAACCATCTTGACTGTCAAACCCAGAGATTCCCATCATGTCCCTCTTTTTCACTGAGCCAAGGAATAGTATGAGTTCCCTTCTCTCTACCACAAAGGGATCATCACCAGTTTAGGATAATTCACTGTATGTGGGATGAATCCTTTTGGCCAGCCATGTCTTACTCCTTTGGTGACTCCAAAGGCAGGAATGTTAAGCCAAGTAACAGGGTAGTGGATGCATACCAAGAGACTCGAGTAGATGGCCATTTGGGTTCAGAGAGGAACTTCCAATAAAAATAATGCACACAGCATATAACTACCTACTTATAGAAATGTCTTTGGGAACTCTTAGCTCATTTCCTACCTTTCACTTGTCCAAATATCTCTTAATGCTTTATTTACAGAGACATTTGTTGTTCACCTGTTTGGTGAAGGGCTTTTTGCTAGATGTATTTTTTTTTTTTTTTGCTAGACAAGACCAAAACTGAGAAAAGTCCATACAAGTCCATATAATCAAAATGTTATCTGCATAGGCATTTTGAAGTCCTCCACTATCCCATCTACCACAAAGTGAACTGGCATGAAAAAATTCTGGGTCTAAAATGAAGAGTCTGCTCTTAAGAGATGGACTCCCACACAGAAAGATGACAATTTTCTCTCTTTTATTTTCCAATGTTCTATTTAATTTTGCTTTCTCAGCTTTTTTCCTACCTATATGATCCCACATTCAAATTACTTTTGAGATACATCCACAATTTCTCTTTGAATCGAGCAGCATTATATGCAGTAATCACAGTTGATCATCTTATTTGAATAATGAGCCTGTAAAAGTAGGAGAAAAACATGGCCAGATAAAAATTCCTCTTAGATATTCATGTTGGAGCCAAATGGAATAAATGACTTTTATATCTGACCCTGCACATGTAGAAGACAAATAGAGAACCTGCATTTTCAGCTAATTTAAATAGAAGATGGAATTGAAACAGAAAGCTAATAACTGAGTTAGTCATCTTGTGACAAAGAAAATGTAACCTGCTTCATTATTGTAATGGCAAATATCAGTGGAGTAGAAAATTGACCAGTCTTCTTATATTAGATAAAAAAAAAAAGTGTTGGTTGCCAAGGAAGCTCTACTTATATAAGCCTTGACTACATACTCTATAATGGATTAGAGCCTATAAGATCTCATTAGCACATCACTAACAGAAGTTGTCAAAGCCATATTAAATAACATTAAAAGTTGCAGTATTGCTGAGGTGCTGATGGCAAATGTTGAGATCAAATTTAAAATTCCATAATATTTCAGTTGAACCTGTTTGGTTTTGGAGATTTTGACACAGAATGTAAAATCACAGATAACTATACCCAAAATTAAATAGAACATTGGAAAATAAAAGATGTCAGTCAAAGACAGAAAGAGTTATCTCTTGTATCAAAAGCAAATTATCTTCCCAGATAAGTCACCTGACTGGTCTAGTCATGGATCAACAGTATGATCCTAGCTTCATCAAACTGGATTGCAATTAAGACTCTACCATATAAGCTACATATTTTAAAAATATCTTCATTAGATATCTTCCTTTTCATACAGTGTGCTATCATCATGTTCACTCATTGTGGTTTTAAGGTCTCATAGCGGTGTGAATTAAATGCAACAGCAAAAAGAAAAGAAAAGCACAACATGGAGAAAAAAAGAGTATAAACGGTAGCAGTACGCACGAGGGTAAACGCTCAGCATGCCTACACTCACCTCGTTTCTATTAAAATGGAATGTGCCACCACAGCATTCCAGTCCCTTTCCAACCTATAATTAATGTGTGTCTTCTTCGTGGCATGAAACTAAAAATGGTCTCAGAGGTGAGCGACAGGCATTTCAGAGCATGGCAGATGCGGCAGGAGAGGGCTGTGAGGGGAGTAGGAGTACATTCCCACAGTACCACCATTTTCTTTTCTGTTCTCACCGAAGTGTCCTAAGTGGAGCCACCTCCCCACAGGCAGGTACTGGAGGGAATGGAGGTGCATTTTAGATAGGAAAAAGGCACTGTATGTATAAATGTGTATATTAGATGTTGATTCGCATATGATACTGTCTTTTCTTTTGTTTCACTCCCTGAATGTTTTACTATAATTAATGTATTCATTTTCTGTATTCATTCCCAGGAGCATGTTGCAGTGGGCATAATTCTTAAAATTGAAGAAATTTATTAAACAAATAATTAGTTGAAGTTGATAAAATAGATTAATTTAAATGATTGAAAACACCTAGTACCAGCTCTCAATAAAATGATTCTTTGAGGGAAAAAAAAATCACATTGTTAAAATTCCAGCTTCAGATTGCCTCTTGATTAACCTAAAAATATAAGGTTGGCTCCAAGCCTGGAAGGTTGGCAAGTGGAGCTTTGATCAACCAAGATTGGCAGGGGATTCCAGAGCTGGGGCCCCCCTGCCAAACATGCCCTGTCTCCAGTTGCCCTCCATCTAAATTGGGGATCCGTTAACAGAGACCCACAGTGGATTTCAGCTGTCATGACTTGTGTATACAGAGAGAGCTTAACTTGAGTCAGGATGGGGACTCAGTACCTGAGGTTGTGAACAGGTTGGAATTTTAGGTAGAGTTCAAGTTGAAAGGAAAAACAGAAAAACTTATTTTAATTGGAAGTTGGGTAGAATGTGTGTATGAGTAATACAGGCAAAACTATATTACTCACTTTCTTTTAGGAACTGGTTTCTCATAAATCACTGAGTCTTATATAGAATGTTGAAAGGTATATATCACTTACCTACTTGTAATAAGATTTTTATCAGCTAGCTATTTCATAGATGACTATAATACCATTCAGTTGAGATGCTTTGTCTTCATAACTCAGTCTGTCTCCTACACATTGTTCCCCTCCCCGTAATTTGGTAATGAGTCTATTTTGATCTGTGATCTGGGTCCCTCTTAATACTATGCTCTTCTTTTTTCTTTTTTTTTTGCCTATCCAGAACTCTCTCTTCCTGAAGGGTGATTTGTCAGCCCCCCCTCCTCCCACACACACACAAAGCGAGATTAAATACAGTAATGTTTGTGAAAGTGTTAAAGTGCAACATAAATGCCAATGACTTTAAAATTGGTTTAAGATTAAAAGCTGGTACATGAATTAAAAGATTAAAACTGGTACATGAATCTAAAAGTTCAAAATACATGTTTCATGTTTAAGTCTTACAATTTCAAATTGGTACTAAGAGTTTCTAGTATTGGCTAATTTCACATTTTGCATATTCAGATTCTGATGACCACAGCTAAATTTAATTCATTTCAAGGGAAAAACAAAGGTCCTTTTTCTTTTCTTCCACTGACTTTATCATTGATTTTTCTGGATTGAATTTAAAATAGACTAGTTTTTAAAAATCCTCTAGAATCTGTTGACCATTTTTTTTCATAACCCTAGTTGCCACAGAGAGGATTTTCTTATCACATGACCTGACCCTGAAACTGTTTGCTTATTCATAAAATGGACTAAAACTACCCTTCCTTTTCACAAGCGTTGTGAGATTCAGTCATTCATGTGTCATAAAAACATCTTTAAAATATGCAGAGCGTTATCAATGTGAGGTAGTATCCATTGCTGTCTGGGTTTATTTTATACCTTCCATGTGTTCAGGAGTTTTACTAAATGCTATGTCCTATTTCTTAATGGTTTTATTTCAGGAAGAAAGCACCAGATCTAAAAACAACTGAATTAAACTTGGAGGGGGAGTTTATTTAGTATAATGTATCCATACTATATCTATCTGTACTTCTTCCCTGTGCCTCTTCTCTCTCTCTTGATTCTACTTTATATCCTTTGAACCTGACAAAGGAAAGGATAGAGAGGCTGTAGTCAAATTTTCTGCTTTTGGGGGTGGAGGTTGGGTAGTGGTCAGAAGAAAACAAATCTCCAAAATATCCGGTCATGTGTTTCAATTTTGCCTATAAACAGCTGGGAAAATGTGCAGCCCTATTCTCTAAGGACAGAAGTTGATTATCTGAACTCCTGGCCTCCCTGACAATGGGAGGTGAAACTGGAGAGACATCAGGTATAGCAGCTTGGTCTTAATTAGGGGCTTGGTTTTTTCCATGTTATTGAGTCTAGGCATTCTAAGATTATCATCTTTAGTGAATACTTTAAGACCATTAGTCTGAACACACAATGAGGAATTGGAGTTTAAACCCTGTAGAGCCATTTCTAAGAACACCTCCTTCCCTAATGATGCCTTTCTTCATAAAGCTTCATAGATTCAACTTCAAAAGTGGCCCCCCTCTGTAAATGGATGGCCACTCTTACCGAGTCTGCTGAGGATTTGAGATGTCCAAGTGAAGTGGCTGTACAAAACACAGTCATTTTACTTGGGTTCTAAAACATCTGTAAGAGGAAGGAAAAGTTAAAATTTGAAGCCAGAAACTTGACCATCTTCTTTTTGCATGCTAAGGGAGTAGCAGAATCTACTTCACGAAAGGTAGCTTTTTATTCCGGAAAATACCTTGTTAGAACTCTTTAAGTGTCATGTGTGAACCCCTGCCCCATTTCTTAGGGGCCCTATTTCCAAAGAAGAAGCAAAAACGGGAGCTAAGTCACCTCACCTGACATAACAGAAGTAAAATTTGGGAAGGAGGACCCTGAGACGGACAGAGACCAGAAGATGGTCCAGGAAGATAGCAGGAGACAGAGATCTGGAAGAAGAGAGAAGCAGAGAAGAGCCATCAATGGCAGGTGGTGGGAGAACCACAGGATGCTGCTTGCTCTCTGCCCCTCCATCATTCACAGCAGTGTTAGGGGCAGTAGAGAGAATTCAGGGACAGGTTTGGAGAAAGAGAGTATGCCCTTTGCATATCGACCTTCCTGCTGTCCTGCAAATACAAAGTGCTCTGAGAGCGTCAACAACCAACCAGCCAGCTCTCGCCTGGGGAACCTGGACTTGACTAAGAGGGTAAAGGATGAGTAGGTGCTTGCCTACTTGGTCAGGAGTGGCAGGCAAAGAATTCCACAGAGGATGCAGCACAGACAGAAGCATGGTGGTCTGGAAGGACCCAAGCAGCTGGGAGAAGCCACCTGTGATGGCTCTGCTCTGTTAGGCATTCTCAGACACTTTTTTCCTTTACTATTTAAAAAAAAAAAAATGGGGAAATAAAAAAGGGAATTTAGACAGAAGAAAGACCTAATCAGATTTTTGTCTTGAAAAGAAAGCTCTTGTGCATGGCTTCTGACCATTTATTTCTTGGACAAATATTTACTGAGCTTCAATATGCCAGAACTATGCTAGGCTCTGGGGATATAATCATGAATTAAGGACTAGTTCTTATTCTTATAGCACTTACAACTTGGTTAGGAGATAGATGTTATAACATTATTCACAAAAATTAAAGCTTAATTATAAGTAGTGGAAAAGGTGCTTTGATTAAGCATTAGAAAGGAGACCTAATTTTGTTTGAAGGTTGGGTGGGAGTTGGGTCAAGTCAGGCCACCCAGATGAAACTTAACAGATAGGCAGCCACTGGCCAAGTAAAGAGGAGTACTGTAGCTCTGTAGAGTTTGGGGAAGTTCGAGGCTTAACAGTCAATTAGGAAGCTGTTCTAATGGCCCGGGTAGATTCCCAAGTCCTGATCTACAGAAATTGGAGGGTTGGTCTCCAAAGCCACCTCTAGCTCTGAAGTTATTGAGAAGTAAGCATCTCCTATGTGCTTCACATTGCACTAGGTACTGGTTAGGAATGAAATAAAAAATATGTAAGTTATAGATCCCCAACAGAGTGACTGTCCAACAAATCAGGCATTTAGTGCAGGTTCGGGGAGTTTAGCTCTGGTTATGTATGTTGCTTTATAGAGCCTTAACAGAATTCATATAATACTTTTAATTATTTCTTATTGAAATGACAGAACCATCTACCATGGCCCAACATCTACTTCTTAAAATCTTAAGGTTTCTTAAATTTCTTTTCTTGGATTGCCTCCTATTTGAAGCTCTCCAGTCATGATGGATGGATGATTGGTAGATAGGTAGGTAGGTAGTTAGATAGAGAGATAGCTAGCTAGCTAGATAGATAGATGTTTGAAGCTTAAAATGTCTGATACAATACTGAACACTTGGTAGGACTCTACTGATCATCTTCACAGTGGAGGTAAAGGTGTCATTAACAATCTGAGGAACTACCACTTAATTGGTGGCATTACTGTTAACTTACAGAAGCAGTGCCTTGCACATAAAAAGCACTCACATATTTGGGTGGATGAATAAGTGTACCAGTGAACACTGCTTCAAAGTGTTCCACTGAGAAATAGAATCACGTGTCTGCCAGAAACTCCCTATGGCTATGGTTATGTCAATGTGGTTATAGTGCTATCCTTAAGTGCTTTCACTGATGTAATGGACACAAAGTGGGATGTGTCCCCACTCTTTCTCTGCCTACTCAAAATGATTCTCATTCTGCCCACCCCATTTTTCTCCCCACCTTTGACAAACTCCAAAGACTTTCCCTTTCTAATTTTCAGGGCTCTAATATTCAGAACTGGGAGAAAGGTGAGTAAAAAAGTGAAAAGATGTTCAGGATAGGGTTGAGGAATAAGTGGTTTTATTTTTTCTTATTTATTGAATCATTTTTTTCAATAATTCTTATACTTTGGCATAAATGGGGACACATCATAAATTCTATTTTTATTGCGGACATGGTTTTTAAAAAGCTTTACTTTGCTTATTTGTTGATTTACTTACTTGAGCACCCCCAAGAAGAGATCTTTTTTTCTGTCTATTTTTCTCTCTTCTTTTTTGGCAGAACAAGGTACTAAAGCAGATGAGGTGGGCAAGGGAAGATGACAGGCAAATGGAGGAATTTCTTTAAGGCATTAATTCTTTCTACAGTGCCCAAGGAAAGCAGTTAAAGGAGATGAGCTACTATAAAATTCTGTCTTGGCTGCTGGACTGTTTGAATCATCAGGACACAGCTTTGAAAAGGGCTCAGGTAGGGACTGCTCCACTCTTCAAGGCAGTGGTTCCTTGTGGTTGCCTTTATATTTGATAAGGACAGATTCTAATTCCATGAGTGTAGATGCTAGAGCTGAGGCAGGTGCAGGACTCAAATGTTGGGTAGAAGTTCCAGTGAGGCATGTTTCAGTTCGATACTTTGAAATGCTTTCTAACAGGTAGAAAGAGCTCACAGAAGAATGGGTGCCCTATCAAAGTGTTAAATCAGTTGACAAAATAGATTTCATCTTGTAGGTGAGTAGGCTAAATAACACTGAAGGTCTTTCTCTTCAGTAGAATGTCTCTAGTTAGGCACCCCCTAAATGCATGTTGAACAGAGAAATGCACAACCTCGGTATAAACTCAAGCTAGAGCCCTTTCCCCTGTCCTGCAACTCCAGAACCCAGAGTAAGCTGGCTGTTTTTCAAGCTAGTTTCTCAATAATTTTGATGGGAGGAATGTTCTTTATAAGGTTCCAGGTTCCCCCCCCCCACATTATAAAAAGGCTCATCTAACTGGTTAACCTACAACTACCACCAAACTCAGTATTGATGTTTAATTTTTTAAAAATAAAATGTGTGCCCTTCAATATAAATGAACTTAGTTATGGAGCTGTATAAAGTGTTTGGGAAAGCTTTCTGTTGTATCTTAGAGAGGCAGAAGTTCTGGCAGTGACTTCAAATTAAGCACCTCCAATACTTAGGGCATGGTGTGAAAAGGCTAAAATTCAAGATGACATTGAGAACAATACAATCCGATGCTAATAATTATAAAGTTAATTGACCACTGACTATGTACCATGCACTATGCTAACATGCTCTGTCTGTTCTAACTGTAACAATGACCTTCTAGTGAAGGTGCTGTTATTCTCCCCTTACAAGTGAATAAAGAGGAGGGATGAAGGAGATCATCAAATATTTCCCAGGGAGTATATAGTAGTACAAGTAATCAAGCCTACATTTTCAGTTGCTATACTTAAAGGGCCACTAAAAGAAGGATCTTTACTACAGATGGAATAGACCCAGAAGTAAGGAGATCCATCAGAGCCAGCTGGAACAAACTCTGGAAGGGATCATGGAGACAATCTCTTCTCCCCCATTTCAGAGTATACATGGGTTCCAAATTGGCAAGAGTAAGTGTTAGGGGATAAAGCATGAGAGTGATTGTTTCTGCTCAGAAACAGGACTGGCCTCCCTCCCGGGGTGAATTTGGCCAGGAGGCAGTAGAGAGGTCTGAGCTCTTTGTGCCCCTCTAGTCGGGAAGAGAGCTGAGGCAGCAGGGTCTGGGAAATATGGCCCAGCGGGCATGCATTTGAGGGGATGTCCCCAGCCACTTGTATTGTCATTGTATGGCCCTCCTGACAGGGCTGTTACTTACACCAGTAGCCTAAACAGTAGGTCATGTTTGCACTTAAACTATAATCATCATGCATGAAAGCAACAAATATCATGAATAGTCTAAGAATGTATGTACTCGTTGCAAGCCAGGATTAAAGTCAATTTTAATTTATCTGCTCTTCTAAGGTCCTTTTGGATAATTTAGCTAATGGCAATCATCAAAGGCAGTGTTTCTTAAAATCAGGTCTCTATGCCATCTATGTTAGAATTATCTAGGATGCTTGTTAAAATGGCAGATTCTTGGACCCTATCCCAAATATGCCATATTGATTAGGATAGTCTCAGTTAACCTCAAAATCTAAGTGACTTGGCAAAATGAAGGTTTATTCCCCCCTCAAATAAAGTTGGCTGCAGGTTTGGTAGTTCTCCATAGTAGTTATTTTCAAGTAGTGACCCAGCATCCAATCAGCTGATATTTTCTGGTTCCATTATTTTAATAAGGGAGCATGGAGAATTCACACAACTCTACTACACTTGGCACGGTAGCCCATTGCCATAACTCGTACAGGGACCCACCCTCCTGCAAGGTGCTAAGAAATACAAGGATACACAAAAACATAGACTGGATAATAAACATCTATGACACTTTCCATTCTTTGCCCCTTTTTCCTACACAGAGAACATACTCAATCCCTCCCTAAGAAAGACAACCCAAAGCCCCATCCGGTAGATGCATCGAGCTCTAAGTCTAGGATTTCAGGGTGATGGCCAGTAGTCACTTCCAGGTCCAGATATGGCTCCTCTTGCACTGGAGAACTATGAGTTAAAAAGGCAAGTTATGTGCCTCTTCTCCACAGACACTCCCAGTATAGAAGGATGGAACAGGGACATGTTAACTGCAGTTGGCAAAAGGAAACAAAGGAGACTCACCACAGTTATTGGTTGGCCACAACTCTGAAGTCTTCCTGGGCATTAGGTATGGTGGCTTCCTACACTCATGTGGAAGAGTTTTCTTGACTAGACCCTAATGTTGTTTTCAGGGAGGAGACAGGAAATCTCTTGTCCACTCTTCTCTGAAGCACTTGGCTCTACCCTCCGGGAAGTTCTTATTCTTACTCGGTTTTCCTCTGTAGCATCTCAAATGGATATTGTGGTATATGCCCTCCTTAAGGACTTTCTAGTCAAGGGAGCTTGAGGGCTAAGGGTCATTTTAGGTCTCTTGACTTTTAGACAAAAACAACTTCTTCAAAGATTGAATAGAATTCCAGTGTATTTGTTTGCAGGCAGTCCTGTGTGCCAAGAACCCCATCCACACATCTTGTTTGAGACATGGTTCTCAAAAAGGCCTTATTTTTTTGTTGGTCCCTTCCAACTGAATGGCCACACACTAAATCTGATCTGTGCCCTGAGTCATTTGGATCATCTGTGTTTCTGGAACTCCATTATTCACAGCCGTTTTATATCCTCTTTCTCACAGTCTGTGGTCCAGTTGGAGTGGGTTTTCCAATGTCTCAAGGCTTCACATCGCTGGGCTCTGTTGCCTTTCATTTCTGCCAATTCATTCTAGAGCATTTCTCTCTTTTTTTTATTTCTCTTTTATAGCGCTTTGCTGGTTGCAGCTAATAGTCATCAGTACGTACTATTGATGTTCTGTTTTCTAAAACACTCCCCCCAGAGCTGCCAGCTCAGTAATCATGTGGTCTCCCAGCCAAGTTATGGGTGACAGTCTAACAAGTGTTTTTGCCACAGACTAACCTAATCTCACATTTCTAACTCCATTTTCAGTTTCCGCCTTGCCTGCCACCTGGCTGCTGAGCCAGTGCTGTATACTTTAGAGTTTTGTTAGAGCAGCAGCCCACTTTCAGTATCAAATTCTGGATTTGTCATAAGCTAGTTAATGCTGCAGAAGCAGGCCCACCTCCAAATATGTTGTTTAACATAAAAAGAGTGTTATTTTTTACTCCAGGTCTATCATGGTTCTAGGGACTCTGTAGGACCTCTCCGTTCCAAGCAGTGATCCAGGGGTGCAGGCTGTTCCTATCATATAGGTATGCAGCTGGCCCATGTGACTTGAGGGCCACCTGGCAAAGGGAGGAGGGAGCTGAGATGGCCATGCACCAGCTCCAAAATGCTTTGGCAAAGTATTGGCATGTCACTTCTGTCCCCAGTCGTTGACTATGCCAAACGACACTTGCCTCTTCGGTGAGCAGTAAATGTCTCTGGCATACCGACTTAATCAGACTCTGAGGGTAGGGCCCAGAATCTGCATTTTAACAGGCATCCAGTTTTGAGAACATATGTTCTAAGACCAGTGATGGTGTTCTTAAGTTGTTTTTTGACAAAACTGAAGCTTAGAGATGATGCAGTGTACCCAAGTTCACACAAATTTAGAGGCAAAGTTCAGGTCAACTCCTAACCACTCAAGAATAATAAAAGCCCCATAATAATGCAAGTCATGAACCCTAATCACAATTACAGAGTGAGGAACCATGTTTTTTTCTTCTTTTCCTGAGCCCCTAGTTGTTGAAAGAAAACAGTATAGGAACGTAGATTAAAGCAGCGTGTTAGCAAAATCCACCAAAAACCAAAACACAGAAGCAGAGGCAGGAAAATCATTTTTGTTAGAGAAGAGAAAACAACTTGGTCAAGAGTAAATCTGCTACGGGTTCACACCTAGATGCTTAAGACAAGTGAAAAGCCCTAAATAGATCTTTCCCGACCTTAGCTGGACCAAATGACAGCATCGGAAAGAAGTGTGATATACCCAGGCATCCACACGGTAGTTGTAAGGATTGGGGCTAGTGCTTTGCACCTCCATGGTGCCCATGTCTCCCGTGAGCTCATTTTCAAAGAAAACCTACTGGGGCACCTCTGAAATAAATGGGCCCATTGGCTGGGAGTAAAAATAGTATTCTGTCAAGGTGAAGGGATAAGCTTCAGCATTGAGGCGATTCACTTTGGAATTTGGAAATTTCATCCTTGGATCTTACCAGCAAAGAAAAGCTAAATGTGGCATGAGGAAGAGGGAAATTCTTCCTTGCTAAGAACACCAAAATAGCTTGAGCTAATTATATTAACCTAAAAAAGTAAGCGAAAATTAATGAGAAATAAGAGGAATTCTAACTCTGGAAATAGCCTCTCTAATGTGGGTTGAAATCCTATATGCTTTGGTGGAATAAACTCAGGTCAGGAGCTAACCCACCAAAATGAAATTCTAGAAATGCAGAATGCTTCAGGGATCCTGAGTCCCCAAAGATACTGAGTATCTTGCAGTATTATCCCAAACTTTTGGATCCAGTAAAATATGATTCAAATTTTGCCTCAGGCCTTCACTTTTGGAAAGTCGTATGTATTAACAATTTCAATTTGGATGTTTCTTATTTTCTTGCCCTTTAGCCTGTTCAAACATTACTTTGTAGAAGTCATTTGTTTGGGAAGCAGTCTGATTGTTTTGAAAAATTTCTGAAAGCCTTTGTTGTTGGGATAAGAAGCAAAATTTTGCCTGTTCCTGAGTAAATACATTAAACGTAAACTGGAACATAATAGAAAGTATCTGAATCAGGGGTTCTTAAAGTGTGGTCCCCAGACCAGCGACATCATTATCACCTGGACACAGAGCCCTCATGCAGGAGGGCCTCATACTTGGTTTAGTGCTCTTGCTGTCTTCAAATTCTGAACTTATTTCTGCAAGTGAAGTCCATTTCATAGTGCAAAATCCATAAAGTAAGTAAAGATAGTAGGACCTGAAAGCATTAGTGTGAGCAGGGGAGAAACAGGCACGTGGGATGGCCCTGTTCACCAAGGCGTTCACACTGTCCATGAGCACAGAATTCCGGTGGACCCAGAGGGTAGGAGTTCGGTGAGATTCACAGCCAGTATATCTACAACTGAATAAACTGGGGGACAATGGTGGAGCCATTGGCAGCCCAGAGCAGTCACAAGTTCCATTTGAACCAGAACTCTCTATGAACCCAGACAAAAACAATGGCATTCTGAGAGGCACAACCCTCTGAGGAACACTAGCCATTCTTTCCCGTGAATTGGCCACCTGCTGACCCTCAGGAGGAAAAGGACAGATAGGGGCAGCCGTGGTTCCTTACTCCGTACTTCCTTACTCCTCACGAAGTCAAAAGTGGAGAAACTTGGCAGAAGGCGTGCCTATCAAGAAGTCAAATAAAGACAACTGAACCAGTTTTGTGTGGCAGTTCCACTCTTCTGGTCCGAACAGTATATATGATACAAAGATGAATTGTCCTAGGGTCGGTGATTTCACAAATGAATGAAATGGTCTTTCAAATTGTCATTGTATAGTCTAAAGATGAACAGTCAAAGTCAGGCTCATTATTTACTATGACACGTCAAGTAGCCAATAAAAGAATACCATGTTGGTTGAGAGAGACCATGAAAGAAAGGAAATGTTTTGTCTTTTAGTACCTTATTTAAAGGGACTTTTTTCTTGCTTTTTGAGTGAGTAGCTCTGCCTCTTGATTTCGCTCAGGGTCCCACAAATTAGGTCACCGTTCCCGGGCACTGGGTGGAAGTGTAAGTTCCAGGTCACACACTAGACCGACATAATCAAAACTCACTGTGATGGGATGGGGAGGAGGGCGGCCACATGTGTGTAAGCCAGCCCTCCAGGTGATTCTGAATGGAGGTCAAGTTTAAAAGCACCAGTCTGAGTCATGTAAGCTAGAGAACCCCATGGCTCTATTTCTCTGGAAGTTCCAGGTGTGCTTACTTTATTTTATCTCCCCTATGAAACGATAGAAAACATCACCACCTTCATAACTGGCCTCTAGATGTCCGTCACCTACTGCTTGTGTGTCTCTGCTGTGGAGTCAGACTCGTCTGTGTACAAATTGAGGCAGCTGTGCAACTTTGAACAGGATTCTCAACCTCTCTGACCCTCCATGTTCTCAGCCGCCAAATGCGAGTATTCATGCCCGCTTCCTAATGTGGTTAGAGGAATTAAATGAGCTAATACATGTTAAGTGTTTACCACAGTGTCTGCTACATGGTAAACCCTAAAGGAAAAGGCGTTGCATCTAAATTAATATTAATAATTATTATCTGTGTTCCTTATCGCCAGTGCTCTTAGTCTCAACCTAGATAAATCTATGAGGCATCACCCTTGCTTCCCTCTTGCTGGGGTATATCTTCTGCTTCACCTTGACGCCCATAGGCACAAAAGAGTAGAACTTTTCTTTCTACGAGTGGAGGGGAGGGATTGAGAAACAGAATATGCTCTTTCTTATTGTTGACTAGACATGTTCTTGTCTGAAAAGTTCTGCTTTCTTAAATAATGTTGCCTTATAATTCTAAAAGCACACAAAGTATTACCTATCCCCCTTGACTGGATGTCATATAGAGAAATTTATTTCATAATCACTGAGAGCCTGAGCTTTGGAGTTGGGCCCATCTGTGTCCTTGATTGCACCACTTACTGGCTCTCGGTCAATTTCTTCAAATGCAAAAAAGTACCAACTTCATTACACTGCAGGGCTGGGCCAAGAGATGAAGTGGAAGAATGTATGTAAAGTGCACAGCTCAGTATCTGGCTCTAGGTGCTCTATATGTGTGTGCAATTGTGATCACTGCTTAGAAACTAGAGTTCAGAGCCTCTCTGGCTCTGCATCTTACCATCGTATGTGTTGGCAAGTATCTGCCCTGACCTCCTTTCCTCACTGTCCAACTGGCATAGTACTAAGTCTCTCCTACCCACCTGTAAGTGTGAACCCAAAGAACTATCCAAAAGCACTCTGTAGAGTATCAAAGTTCCAAAGAACATGAGAAAGTTTTGTTACTGATACTGCTGTCATCAGAACAAAGATAACAAAACCCTGAGAAGGATGTGTTGCTGTTGACCCATGCTTCTGCTCCTTATGTGAGTTCTTAGCATGTCATAGGAACCAAGCCCTATTCATTTCAGTGTGTTTTTTGTAACAGGAGAAAGTGTATGTTAGCACCAAGCTAGAAGTGATCTCTAAAAAGGCTAGTGTTAAGTGTTAACTGTTCTCCTGTTTTTCCTGAGATCTTTAGAAGAAGGCAGTGTTCAAACCAGAGGCACCCTGAGCATTATTAGAACTTGAATTTGAATCCAGGACTGCCCGTGGTTTCCTCAGTGTAAGTGTGGTATCCCGTCTACAGTGACCATGCCTCTCAAATAGGCTATGGAAGGAATCCCCTTCTTTCTCTCGCTCTTTTTCTTAAGTTTTTATTTTTAAGTGATCTCTACACACCCAACATGGGGCTCGAACTTACAACCCTGAGATCAAGAGTTGCATGCTCCACCGATTGAGCACCCAGGCACCCCACCTTCTTTCCCTTATGCGTACATCTGGATCCGACTGTGGATCCTATGTTCCTTGAGGATAAATCTTAACTTCTCAAGTGAGTTACATTTTGCAACTTTCTTTCTCAAACATTAATATGCATGCAAATCACCCAGGAATCTTCTTAAAAAGTGGGTTCTAATTCATGAGGTCTGCTTCGAGCTTGAAAGTCTACATTTCTAACAAGCTCCCAGGTGATGCCAATGCTGCTGATTCATAGAGCGAACACACTTTGTATAGTAAGGGTTTATCATGAAAGCCCCACTGGTATTTTGCAGAGCATACAGGTCGAAGGCTTTGTGTTGAAGAAAGAGCCCTGAGCAAAAAAAAACTGCAGGTGGAGGCGTGGATGGGTGGTGCCTGTGACCAGCTGGGGATGACAGCTTTGGCAAGGGGTTGTTGAGGGATTGTAAGGCCTATGGCAGTAGAGGTTCCAACTTGAGCCCGTGGTCTTGAAGAACAAAGATAGGACTTTTGACCAGTCCTTCTCTACTGGAACTCAAAGGGGTTTCAGGTAGGGAATCTCTGGATAATACTGTGCCTGGAAAAACATTCCAGCAAATAACACAGTTGGAGATGGCTGCAATGACTTTCACACTGCCCCACACGCTCCCCACACTCAGCATGTCTCCTTAACCCAACTGCCTGCTCTTTCCAAGGCCAGATTTCTAGAGTCTAGTGATACTGTGATAGTAGTGGTGGTGGTGGTGCTGGTTGTTTCAGAGAAGAAACTGTATTTGCACAACAGCTGGTTATACAAGTATTTAAAAAGAAGAAAAAGTGGCTGAGTGAGGAGGGGAGCCACCAGTCAGGAGGGACTGGCCTCAGCGGTGGCACGTAGCAGGACCCAGGATGCTCGCCTTCAGGAATGACTCCATCTGTTTTCCTGATATGCCCTCTGAGTGTCCTGGGTCCTCTGCTGAGCTGAAGGGGCCTCCTCTGGCCAGTGGGCTGAAGGTTGTGCAGATCCCAGGCTAAATCATCGTTTAGCAGATCTGATATTTGTTGGCGCCCAAAAGCCAGTAGCTCCGGGCTGATCTGCAGCTCCCAGTGGTCCTCAGCCTTCTCCTGGGCTTCTGAGGCGTCCAGGAACTCCAGCTTTCTCTTCTGGTCTTTCTTCTTCACGATATGGATCTCAGCCTTTGCAGATGCTTCCTGCTCCTGAATCAATTATAGGGGTATCACCGCAGCCTTTTTGAGGGGGCTTAGCCAGGGGGACTGTGCACGGGCAAGGGGTGAGAGCAATGGGGAAAAGAATTCTCTTTATCTTTTGGGTCCACAGTGTCCTGGGCCAGAACCTTGGCTTCCTGTTCTTTTTGCTTCATCTTAAGCCTCTCAGTCTCCAGATCTTTGTCCTCATAAGCACCATCGGGGCGCTCAGCCCATGGATCCCCTGACTCCCCTGAGAGCCCAGCAGATGGTCCAAGTAATGGCCATAGCTGCGGTTAATATTGGAGAACTCAGGCTGCAAATGTCCTGAAATCTATTTCATTTAATACAACCACCCTGCAAGGTCGTAGCCATTATTATCCCCATTTTCCAAGTAAAGAAACTAAAACACAGGGAGTGTTTTAAGGGACCAGGTCACACACCTAATTAGTGAATGTCTCACTGTTTCCCATCGTTTGCCCCACCACTAGCCATTGGCCATCATGTTGTATGCTATCATTAAAAAAATCCTGATATTCTACAGGTTGTAGTAAATGCCCAGGTAGTGATGGCGGGGCTGGGGCGGCGGGGGGGGGGGGGCACTCAAAAGTATCTGGCAGGCCTTTCCTTCCCAAACGTGGGGAAGACATTATAGGCAAGTAGAAAACACCTTCACTGTTTGGGCAGCAACCAAGGCACCATGGGAACTCATCACCAAATCTTTCCCATGAGGGGCAAAAACTTAAATACAATGAATGAGGGCTTCCATATGAAAACAATGGAAGAACATTTGCCATGAAGCCTTCAGGGGAACTACCTATAATCTATCTCACTCAGTCACCATCCTGGCTAGGCTCTAGAAAGAGCTTTCTGTCTCCTTATTCAAATATTCAGGGGCAAAGATTCATCTCCAGAAGGCAAGCTCCTTTATTTCTTTATCTCAGCCACAGCACAGAGCCTGCCTCATGGGGTATATTCAGCACATACCACTAAGAGGTTAATTAATCCACCGACCAAAGATAGCCTTCAGTCTCCGAAGTAAAACAAATAGAAGTTGTGCTTAAGTTCCTTCCCCTAGGCAGAGAAATACAGTTGTGGGCAATGTCATAATTTATTCCACACATGCAACCAGGCACTGCCCTGCCTCAGTGCCTGGGTGACAATGACCAGGATCACACTGTGGCTGTGAGCTTCACACAGTCCTACAGCTGAGTCACTCATCTAACTTTAGGAGAAGTTCTCAGCGTCTTGGTCTCAGTTTCCTTATCTGTACAATGGAAATGATAGTGGTGCTTACCTCAGAGTTGTTGAAGATTAGATAAGTCAATGCATGTGAAGTGCTGAGTGTAGTGTTCATCCTATGGTAACCCTACATATCAGCTATATGAACATGACATGGGCCCTACCCACAGAGCAGGTGCAAGCAAATTTTTTTTGTCAAGGACCAGGTAGTAAAAATCTTATGCTTTGTGTGCTACATATAGTCTCTGTCACAACAACTCAGTTCTGCCATTGTAGCATGAAAGGAACCACACGCGATACATAATTGAATCTCCTATTTTAATATGGCATAAGATAGTATTTTCCTTTTTTTTTTCCCCAGCAGTTTGAAAATGTAAAATCCATTCCTAATTCACAGACTGTACAAAAATAGGCAACAGGCCAGATTTGGCCCATGGGCCACAGTTTGCTCATCCCTGGTCTGAAGAGAAAATTTACAAGCTGTTTGCAATCCAGATGTTTGTTCAAAGTGCTGAGAAGAGAAGGCTTTATTCTGCCAGGCAGTGAAAAGAGGAGGATTAAGAATGGCTCCAGAGGGGAAGAAACATTTGAGCTGGGCTTTAGAGAACAAGTAGGAGTTCACCCAATGGGACAGATAAGAGAAGGAACAACAACTAGAAAAAGAATGAGCAAAGGGGGAAAAAAAACAGTATTTAAAGGGAATTGACCAAAGTTCATTGCTGTACAGAAAGTGAAATCACATGGAAAGTAAAGAGGAAAGATTCTTGTGGTTTAGCTATTTGTTTTTCTCTTTAATTATTATATGAGGCCACTATTAGATCTGGGATGATATTACAAAGATCCTCAGAATAGACCCTTCATTTGTGTTCAATTACCATGTTTTTACACCCAATGCCAGCCATCATGACCCTTTTCTGAACAATTCTAACAACGTCCTGACAGTTTGTCCTAAAATTCTCTGAATAAGCATCTGTTGACAAAGAACACAGCTTTTCCTTTTGGGTAATTATGTCAGTCAAATCTAAAAGAATGTGATAATCTTGAAATAATAAGATCATTCTACTCTTTTTAAGATTTTATAGAGAGTGCATGCACTAGGGGAGGGGGAGGAGGGGCAAAGAGAGAGGGAGAGAGAATCTCAAGCAGACTCCGTGCTGAGTGTAGAGCCAAGGCGGGATTCGATCTCATGACCCTGAGATCATGACCTGAACCAAAATCAAGAGTCTGACACCTAACCAACTGAGCCACCCAGGCTCTCCAAGATTTCAGATTTTTTAAGTGAGACACTATGTTAATAGCCCAAGTGTCCTCAACTCTTCCAACTCTATCATGAAACACTTACCAAGAATCAGACACTTAACTGCTTAACTGAATGAGCCATCCAGATGCCCCACTCAATCTACTCTTAATTTAGTAAGTTACATCAATTGGTTACCTCTGTCAGGTGTTTACTGAAAATGCATTTTTTTAGATATAATTGATATATAACATGTTGCAGGTGTACAACATAATGATTTGATATTTGTTCATATTGTGAAATGATCACTATAATAAGTCTAGACACCATCCATTACCACACAGTTATAAAATGTCTTTTTCTTGACATGAAAACTTTTACTATACTACTAGCAACTTTCAAATATACATTACAGTGTTATTAATTATAGTTGTAAGAAATGCATTTTTAGGCAGACTTTTTTTAAGCTGGTCTTTGGTATCTTTGGTAATCTCACTATAAAAGTGGCCAAGTCTTTTGTCTGCAAAATTACATCTCTGAAATTTTTAAAACCAGATAGAGAATGGATTTGCTTAAAGCAAACTGAGATGACCTGGAATTGTTTTTAAATCCAGCTGCCTGGAATCTGCAGATTTTTTGTTCTACAATGTTTTCAGTATTTAGAACGTGTTCAGTGATACTATATTGAACAGATTTTAAAGTAGGTGGGCATTTGTCAGTTCTATTTTAAAGCAGCTCTTGGGGTCCTGCGAGGGAGCCCCGTGATGGGCTTCACACTTGGCAGGGAGTCTGCTTGGTATTCCCCCCAACCACCGCTTGCTCTCACTCTCACACTCTCTCTCAAATAAAAATAAATCTTTAAAAATAAGGAAGGGAAAAATGAAAGGGGGGTGAATCAGAGGGGGAGACGAACCATGAGAGACTATGGACTCTGGGAATCAAACTGTGGGTTTTAGAGGGGAGGGGGTTTGGGGGATGGGGAGTCAGTGATGGGTATTAAGTGATGGGTATTAAGGAGGGCATGTATTGAATGAGGCGCTGGGTGTTATATGCAAACAATGAATCATGGAAGGCTACATCAAAAACTAATGATGTACTGTACGGTGACTAACATAACATAATAAAAAAATTATATAAATAAATAAAACAACTCTGATTTTTCAACCCTTTAAGCATCTGAGTTTCAGGAGACTATAGAAAAGAAATTACTTAGATTTGTTGTGTCTTTGATTCAAACACACTTGTGATGAGCACTTACTATGCACCAGACACTTTGCAGGACACTGAGGAAGCACAAAGACCAAGGCACATTCTCTGCCCTCACAATGAGATCATGGAACACTGCACTATTTTGAAGGAGGTCCAACACAAAGGCTGTACAAAGGAGAAGATATTCTCTTAAAGTCATTAGTAAATAGAACATTATGGGAGCTCCTATTTTCAGCCAAAGATGCTTCTTCTGTAGTCTTCATCCCATCCAAATTGGCAATTTGTACTGGTAATAAAAGTAGTAGCCAACAATTATTGAATTATCAAATTATTGAATGCCTACTATGTGCCAGACTCTGCTAACTGCTTTGCTACACTATGATACTAAATCCTTACAAAATCTCTATGAGGTAATTTCTATTATATCTCAGTTAATGTGCCTGAGATCACACAGTTAGTGTGTATTAGAACGCTGACCCAACCCAGCCTTTTTTCACAGCCCATGCAATTCCCACCACATTATACTGGTGTTTTCTCTAGTGTATACATCAGAGGCTGAATCATTTTCTATACAGGAATCTACAAAGCAGCCTCAAAATTTTGAGGGTTAATTTTAACTATGGACAGGCATTAGCAAGTCTCTGACTCCTTTATTGATATGTTCTCTAAGTGTTCCAGTCATCTGAGGAAATGAATAAGGGAATGCAGAGGTGTATACACTGCGCTTATTCTTAAGACCACATAACAAAACCAAAGGGGAAGAGGAGGTGGGGTAAGGGGCTAGGGATGGGTTATTTCAGACCATTTTGGTCATTACCCTCCAGTATTGCTTTTGAATCCATTCCAGGGCAATTAGGATTATTAAGACTTAAGAATCCTTGACCTTGTCATTCTGCAAGTGTAAAGATGTTGCTCATTCATCAGTGAGAACTGGTTTCCTTGGATTAAATAATCATCAAAGAAAGTAGAGCATAGCAGGGTGTTGAAGGTCAACTCTCCAAGGCAAGAGAAAGACAACAGAAAAGGAGGGGGTCCAGAGGCTGGAATCGCAAAAGCAGAAGGGTAGAAGGCAGCTGGAAATGGGCAGTATAGATTATCCATAATTTGAAATGGATGGACCCCCTACAGAGAGAAGTCTTTCATGACTTAGCTGTCCAGGAAACAAACCGACAGTTGGCTCTTTGTTCCTTTTTCTCAAATTAAACCAGGATTAGAAGAACCAAGAGGAAAGGATGTGAACTGCAAGTTGTTTTACTTTATAGAATGCATCCTGTTCCATGCCTTTTGATGTATGGTTTTTTGGCTGTCCCAGCACATCACACAAGAACTGCCTTTACCCATGGCAGAGGTGCCACAACAAAACAGTTAATTTCTCTGTTCAAGTTTGCCAGTGAGTCAGCCGAGTGAATATCTGTAAGGGAAGGAGAGAACATTCATTCTTCTTTTTAAATATCTTTGGGACGTTTTATTACCAGGAATCTGAATAGGCAATACTAAATGAAAATAATAATCAAATTTGAAGCAGACCCATTTGTCATAGTAACATATCTGATCCCAGAGCTTAGTCAGGAAGAAAAACAATTCATAGAAAGTCCGTGAGGCTCCAAGATCTTATTTTCTATAAGATTTTATATAAGAAGCATTTTTGCTTTCTTCCTTTGAATTTATGCTTAGTGGAAATTGTCCAATAACATAATTGTCTTTTTGAGGACATTTTGGGAAAAGGGAAGAAGTATTTATTACAAAGTTCAGATAAACCTGCATTACTGTTGTCCTCACTCAATTCATCAATATCTCTAAAGACTATGGTAATAGCCTCCTGTCTCATCCCTGCCTCTCTCCCTCTTCACCTGGGGTGAAATGCCACCCCAGGTTCTTCCCATGGCCAACCCAATCTCTCTGTCAGGTTTCAGGTTAATGCCACTTCCTCGGAGAGACCTCTGCTAACTGCCATGCCCAGCACTCACTGTCTATTTCATTTGTTTTTGTTTTTGTTTTTGTTTTTCTCAATTATTTTTATAGCCCTTAACATAATCTTCTTAATCTGGCTTATTGGCTGGAGGACCTCTTTACTCCTGCATCTACCCAGCACAGGACCTGCCACATATCAGCACTCCATGTTTGGTTAATGAATAAAAAGCTATTATAAATAAAATGATAATTATAAACAGATGAAAAATTCAGTGAGACAAACAATAGGCTTAATAATTTAGAAATATTGTTTAATCTTTTAAAAATCCTCTCATGAAGGAGCTGTTGCCATCACTTAATGAACAGGGAAACAAAAGATAAGGTCCCTCAGTTTATCGGTAGAAAGTGAGGATTTCTACTTAGGTGTGACTTCAAAGTCCCTTCTATTTCTACCAAACCATATTACCTTCCAAATAGGAACATTTTTACATAAAAGAGGTTTTTGAACTTTTTTAATATCCAAAGACTTTGGATTCCAGCCTACACAGCCTTGTGATCTTGGACCAAAATTCCTATAATTATATCTTACCCTGTGAATAAAAAATGTAAAGAATGGGCTGTCCATTTCCTGTTAAATGGATTTGACATCCTTAACCACTGTGTGCACACACATGCCAACCCAAAACTGTGGGAAAGAATCTTCATACTAATTAATAAATTTGCAGTGTTCAGCCAGATAATGACTATGATTGACAATCCTCTTATAATGGCTCTTGAACTGGTTTCTTGTACATAAATCAGGACCATAGCCTCTGCACAAGCATAATTCACAGGACCATTTTAGTTTAAGGTGTACATAATCTTCAGGAAGTACACAATAGCATAAGCAGTCCCAATATAAACAGAATGATACATAGACATACACACATGGATATAGACACTATACATGTATGTGCCCACAAATATGCACACACAGTGTATTTGAAGCAGTACTGTATATATAGAACTGTATCTCACTGGAAAACTGAATATTGTCAAAATATTGCCAGGAAATACAATTAGCCCATTTATTAAGTTCCCCTTTGTGTGTCTGTTTTCTGATTAGTTTATTTGAACTAAGCCTTTTTTTTAAAACTTTCATGCCTAGTGTCAATAGCATGTTTGCCAAAGTATCCCTGAGGTTTAATCTTTCACAACAGAGACCCATGATCCATAATATCTTCATTTATTTGAAACAACGTTGGAAGATATTAAACCATGTATTGCTTAAAGGGAGGTACACAGATGACTTAAGTGCAGCACTACGTGGGATAACCAGAGATGAGGGGGGGAATCAGTGTACTCCATCACTCCATCAGAGTGGGGCCAGTCTCAGGCTGCAGAGGCCAAAATTTCATAGGAATTATTTATATGGGTACCTGTTATCTATGCCAGGTGATACTAGTTTCCCATTTATGAAAGTGATATTTAAGTTCATTTGGGGGTAAATATGTTTAAGGAAAAATTTGTCAATTTAAAAATACATAAATAATTGTGTAAGTCATATGTAAGGTGGCAAAAATTATGCAAGCATATGCAAAAGACCAGTGGAAAAAAACGAAGGCAGCAGAGATCTGGAAGTCAGAGTTCACCATTTCAGTCTGAGTAAACCTGAGTAAGTTACTTAACCTCACTTAAAATAGCTGCAGTAACCTCAGAGCTTTTGTCTGCTCAAATGGAAAATATATCAAGTGGAACATAGCAGAGGCTAAGGAAATGATCTTTGTAATGATAATAACCATTTTTATTACTATGAACTGTCATTAATGAAAAGGTGTATGTGAAGCACCTGGCACAGAACCTAGTCTACAGTATATACTCAGCAAATAGGGATTAACATTTCCTCACCAATTCAGCTTCCTTCACAATAGACCTATACACACACATGTGATTCATAACTCAGTTGTAGCTGAGGATGTGAATGCTCTGTGGCCCATTTTAAGAAGGGAGCTTAAAGACTACATTGTATATGATTGATATGGCATACAAAATCTAAGTAAATACATATTGAGTGATCTTACTGTCTCAGCAGTGCCTGGAAAGAATGGGCATCACAAAAACAAAAGGTTTTGTTCGGAAAGCAGCTTTCTGTAATGGGGAACATATTCACCTTCTATTTCTATTGTAATGAAGTGGGTTAAATATTAATCATCTGTCAGTTTGCAGTTGTAAATTTAAAGGTTAAAACTGTTGCTTAGAAGATCTTCAGAAGCCTTTTCCTTGACAGAACTATATACCAGGAAATTCATCCACAAATCCAACACAAACTGAAAAAGCTTCTCAAGAAGAAAAATAAATGAAGATGGACATCTTATGTTAGCTAGGAGTATGGAAAAATTGTTATATTTATAGGATCTCATCCCAAGACCCCTGTGAAGACAACAGGAGGAGATAAGTGGAATTAGAAATTTGCTGACTTAAAGGAAATACAGTGAACCCAAAAATTGGGGACTTAGCAAGACAGAGATCATTCCTAGGATGAAAAAAGTGAGAAACAAAGAAACTACTAGCAGTCAGTGAAGCTTAGCTGAATATAGACACAATAGCAAATCTTTCTCTGTAATGGTGTACTTTTAAAATATTTTATTACAGAAATTTTCAAGCATACACAAAGAAGGGAAAGTTAATAATCTTCATATGCCCACCATGTAACTTCAACGCCAATCAACATACTGCCAATCAGGTTTCATCTAGCCTCCTCTGGTTGGGTTGGTGGGGTAGTAAAATTGGGAATGGGACTGGAGAATTTAAGGTTCAAATCTTAGACCTTGTGTCAATCATAATGACACAAATACTTCAGTATGCATTTTTACATGATAAGGAATATTTTACATAGTTACTATGCTATTATCACTCTTAAAAAATTAACGGATTCCTTAATACCATCTAATACCTAATTTCCCAAATTGTTTCAAGGATGTCTCTGTAAAAAATGGATCTAAATCAGGATTAAAACATAGTCCACAAAATGCATTCTTTTTTCTCCTAAATCTCTTCTAGAACAGTCCCCCTGAGACACTTTTTTGCACCATTGATTTGTTGGAGAAATTGAGAGTATTACACATTCTGAATTTCATTCATCATGGTGTTATTTAACTTGTTCTTCTGCCATCCATATTTCTTACAAATGGTGGCTAGATCCAGAGGCTTGATTAGATTCTAGTTTATATTTTTAGGCAAGAATGTTTCATAGATGGCACTGCAGAATTAAAGAATTCTTGATTCTTTTCCTTTATCAGTTTTCAGACCAGTAAGTTGATACCTAGTAACAGGGGGTTTTTCTCTTGAATTTTCTTATGTGTTTCTTGGGTTTCAATCTATCAAATCATTTTTCTTTTTGATATTCAAGTTGTCCTATATTAGCACAGTGGGAATGCCTTATGGTTGACTCCTGCATCTTTTGACACTATCCCTCCTAGTCTTACAAGGATTCCTTGTTTACTAGCCCAAGACTTCCCAGGCTTATCTCACTCATTTCTGGCTCCAGACTAGAATCAGCCTTTTCTGAGAACTCCGGTTCCTTTCAGAGAGACATAGCATTTAAAAACCACAATCTGAGTGGTAAGGTTACTCATCACTCCTGCATTATCATTGTTTCTAAACCTTTCCAATAGACAAATCTGTGACAAAAAAAAATCATAAATGAGAGGAAGAGAATCATGAATTCGTAATGATATCTCCAATTCATATTTAGGATAAAAGTTTTTTCTTTGACTTCATACTTGTACATATTTCTTTTATACCAAAAAATCTAGGTTCTTAACATAATTGTTTTATTTTACATGTATAATATGTACATATTTATGTATAACATATGTATATTTGCATATAAATATATATAATATTTTACATGCATAATAACTTAAAATAAGATTACAATATGGCACTGATTATAAGATTCCTGAGTACATAAATTGGTTTTGTTGTTGAGAAAAGGTAACATTAGCAGCATACATGGATTGATTGAAAAAGCTATTCATGTGTACCAGACTCTGAATTTGCCATGTCACATTAAAGTGTATCAGTTTGAGTACTTGGTGTACTCGTTCTTAGAAGACTTAAGCAAGGTAATTGAAGGTAGAATTTAATGACCAATCTAATTTATCCTAACAGCTTGGGGTACCCAACCTAACTCAGCTGTACCAGCTAACACTACAACATACACTACACAAGGGTAGGACCATGTCTTTTCTTCACCAGTATATTATGCAGCACTTAGCATTGTGCTTGTAGCACATGCATGCACAAATCAGTCAATCATCCTACATAGCTTAGGGGAAGTCACTAAAGGCGAGAGTTTCTTTCTAGATGTGTTGAGATAGTCATAAGTGACAGCAGAGTGGTCTTCTATTTCTTCAGATTCTCTACCACTGTTCATATAACTTGTTAAATAACAAGTG